>NC_067153.1:20660072-21265072 GCF_903995435.1 Acomys russatus | reverse complement strand
GCTAATCAACTTCTTGCCCAAGGATGGAAAGTGTACTATTTGTGTACATGCCAATCAAATTATGCCAAACATTGGGCTCACACAAGACTTATCCTTCTGCAAAGTAAATATGGCCTGTTATTGGTTATCACTTCCACTACAAAGAGTTCTAAGCTGAGTACTATTGATTCAGGTACAGAAGATAAAACCCGAAGGACTTAGTGTGCATGTTCTTTTGCTTGAGGCAACTTCCTTCCCTCCAACTGCACATTTCACAGCATCATAAAATGGTCTTCCCAAGTCCCACATGACCATGGCAGTTACTGTCATTGCCAAGAACAACAACCCCTGAGAGGCTGTGGGTGAGAAGTAGGCATAGTTTTGGCTTTGTACAAGAAACAGAGGCTGGGGACCCTGGCAGGTCAATTTCTGCAAATAGTATTTGTGTCATGGTCTCGTTTCCACTCTGACCCCCAAACAATTCCTTTCTGAAGCTATGTATGTCCATAAACTGAGGATGGTCATGTTTTCCTGTTGAACTCAGATTTCTATGTTGCAAAGTGTCTTTGATGATAACTCTAATTATGGCTCCACCTTAAAGTTAATTCTGCCTCTGTTTTAAGCTACTAGGGCCATATTGGCTTTCTTTTGAAATACATGTGGCACAGCTTTTTCCTGGCTGTTTGTTCTACGCTCTCACATATTTTTAAATGTGTTGTGCAAAAAGCCTATCACTGGGCAATTTTTTTTTAAAGTGTAGGCTGTCCTGGGATGACCAGTACATTTATTGGCAATTTCATTATGGATAAAGCTATGTCTTGATATTCATTATCTAGCTGTCATAACTCTTCATTTGTCTTTTCATATCATCTGGAATAATCCAATGTTTTATGACTTGACTTTACTTCTAAAATCTTTTCCATGTATTTTCTCTGTCACTTTGTTTATCTCTTTACACTTCTTAACACAGGGCACCATCTAAACAAGGAAAATATCAAGAGTGAAGGAATTGTTGTAGGCTGTTTTCCTGTGGGAATTCTGTGGAGCACAAGTCTCTTTCCTTTGTTTGCAGTGTATATATGTGTTGGATACTTATGAGTATACACATATGCCTGCTTATGTATGCCCATGTGAAGGCTAAACCAAGTCATCAGGTGTCTTCCTTTGTTCTCACATTATTGCCTTGAGACAGGGTTTTTTGTAGTACCAGGAGCTCAGCATCTTGAACTACCTGAGTGGCCACTAAGCTCTGGGGACCTACCTGTCCTTAGTCCTCTGTTTTGGAGTTATAGGAATATGCATCTGTGTGTAGCTTTTACATGTTTATTGGGAATTGAACTCAGGTCCTCATGCTCACAGAATAAGCACTCTAATAAACTTAGCCATGTCCCTAGATCTTGTATCTCAAAATCATGTTTAAAAGATAGATGTTTCAAGTTGACAATGACAAGATATAATGGAGATTGATTTACATTCAGAATTTTAGACGTACCAAGATAGGAAAGATGTTTTCTTCAAGGCTGTCAAATACAAATAGCCAAAACACTAAGAATGTAACATTTATATAATTCCTGATTTTGTCATGGTTAGTCTTGCTATAGGTAGTTTATTGTATGTATGTTGAATAATATAAATGTGTATGTAAAAAATAAAATTTAAAAAATTAAAAATAAGAAAAATAAAACTCCCATCTCTGGTAGCTAAGGCTCCTCTGGCTTGCAATAAGTCCTACCAGATGGATATTGTTGAATATGTATTGTTTCCTCTTTCCTTCACTGAAAACCTTTGGACTAACGAAGGCCAAGCCTTTGCCTATGTCCAGGATCAGCAAATGCCTTCTGAGAAGAAATGATAGCTTCCCAGTTCATAGTAGATATGATTTTCTTTCTTTAGAATTTTCTGTCTTCCACTCTTCTTAGCCCCACTAACTTGACAATGATTTTACAATTATGTCATCTTTATAATTCATCATTTTAAAGGGAGTAATGACTGCCATTCCTCTCCTAGAAGCAAAAGTTCTGATTACTATTGCACATCTGATATGCAGACACTTGCCTCAGGGTTAGAGGGCAGGGTTGGATTGCCCAGTTTACATTCCCGTTGGGCCTTGGGCAAGTGCTTTAACCACTGGACCTTTGTTAATCCTCTTGTAAAATAGGATTAATGATTCAACACATCTTTAAGGTCACTGTGAGGGTATAATGTAATGAACGCAAAATATTTCACATGATGCCTAGACATAATGACTTCTTAAAGGTTAGTTACAGCTATGACTTGGATATGCTGTGAGTTTTATTCACCAAGGGTTTGCATATTGGGAGATGGGCCTTCGGTGTGATGATGGCTGTAGGAAGATGAGGGAATCTACTAGGAACATGGAGAGAGATGCCTCTGCTGCTTCCCATCTTGTGAACTGAATTCTTCTTCTCACAAGTTCTTCATTATGCCACTGGCCTTGAGATCTTTACTGGAGCCAAACATGTTGTTCTCATTCTGGTAGCCTGCTTACCCTTGCCCTGAGTGCTACCAGGCCTCCCCATAATCTTATGTTCTTTTTTTTCTTTTTTTAAATTATTTTATTAATTTATTCTTGTTACATCTCAATGGTTATCCCATCCCTTGTATCCTCCCATTCTTCCCTCCCTCCCATTTTCCCCTTATTCCCCTCCCCTATGACTGTTCCTGAGGGAGATTTCCTCCCCCTGTATATGCTCATAGGGTATCAAGTCTCTTCTTGGCAACCTGCTGTCCTTCCTCTGAGTGCCACCAGGTCTCCCCCTTAATCTTATGTTCTTAATGTCCTTAAACTATGAGCTAAGGAAGCCCCCGTTCCCACAATGAAGTCTGTCTTAAGCATTTTGTTACGTAGCAAGAGGAGACCAGTGTACTTATTAGACAGTATTGACTATGCTAGATGGGAAACTAGACATCATCAATTTTGAATCTGATACCACTAAAGAACACTGTACTTTGGATGATCTGTTTAGCATCTTTACTGCTATTGCTTTATTGTGAAATGTAATTTCAGTGATAATATTTCATAAGTGCCCATGCTCTCATGTTGGAGAAGGGAAGGCTTGCTTCATGAGGTGTTCAAATGAGAACAATATTGAGCCATAAATGCTGACTTGGTGAAGGATCAGGTGTAAAGTTTAGTTCATGATGGTGATGCTTAAAGCAAGTCTCAATGAAATTTAATTTCATTGAACACTATGTATCTTTCTCACTTTCTTCATATGCAAATTACTTTCTCATGATGGCACATCTAATGATAAAATTGCATCTTATTTTACTTACTGTGCCAGTGTTGCATGTAGGCTCCCAGTTCTTAAACAAGCTTAAAAAATAAAAATACTTACATGCTAATCTCATCATCTGTTAATATTTGCCGAGAACTGCAATATTTGATCTTTGTTGTGAACCTGTTTTTGGAATCACCTAGGAGACACACTGATGGGTTTATTTTGTGAGCCTCTGTAGAAACGTATAACTGAGAGAAGATGCACTTTGAAAGTGAATGGCTCGATCTCATAGGCTAGGACCTCATATGAATAAAAAGGGGAAAATGAGAAAGCTAGAAAAATGTCAACATTCCTACGCAGGTGTAGCTGCCAACCATGCCTGCCACCACATCTTCCTCCCTGTGATGGTCTGTACCAGCATTGAACAATGAACCAAAATAAACTATTTCTCCCAGAAATTGCTTCTTGCCTGATATTTGTATATTTGTGCTAATTTTACCAATTATCATTCTTTAGTAAAATACTTCCATTTATCATTTCAATTCTTTTTTTTTTTTTTAGTTAAAAATTCATTTTATGAAATGATATTATGTAGTAGTTGTCAGGTTTTTATTTTAAGTAGTACTTAGCCAAAATAAAATCCTGTAAATATTGGTATAGTCATAATTTAAAAACAGAGTATTTTAGGCTGGGCGTAGTGGCGTACACCTTAAATCCCAGCATGCAGGAGGCAGAGGCAGCTGGATGACTGTGTGGTTGAGGCCAGCATGGTCCACAAAGGCAGTCCAGGACAGCCAAGTGTACACAGAGAAACTTTATCTCAAAAAACAAACAGCAAGAACAGCAACAACAAAACCCAAAACAAAACAAAACAAAAAACCCAGAGCATTTTAATTTATTTTTATATCACCTCTTTCCCTTTCCTCCTTCCAAATTCCTACATACCTATCCTTCCTTTTTTTCCAATTCATGACCTCCTTTTCACAAATTGTTACCTTATATCTCTCTCTATAGCATATTGAGTAGTACATAAGTACGTAAATACAACCTGCTCAGTCTATATAATGTTATTTGTACATATTTTTCAGGGTTGGCCATTTGGTATTGGATAACTAATTGGCGTTCCCTAAAGCCAAAGCCTGTAATCTATTGAAAAAGGGTGAATACTTGAAAATCTCATCCTTGGATGTACCTTGGATCTAGTCCCCTCCTAACCTTGCTCCTTTCTCTCAACCTGCGATATAATAGTTACAGATATAAAAGTCAGTCATCTCAATTCTTCTCTCCTATTTTACCACATTAAATGAAATTATGAGAAGTTGTTGAAGTTTCAAAATGCTCAAAAACATATTGCACATTGATACATTATTAACACTTGTCCTTTCTTATTACAAATAGGAGCACCTGGAGCGCAACAGAATTTAAGTAACTTGTGGAAGACTCGGGAACAATGCACAAATTGGTGTTTATTTTTCAGGTGAATCCTTCTATCCTGTAGGCAGGGCAAATGTAAAGGAAGGACATAAATGTCTTCCCTTATTCATCCCACATCCACTGGGCCCCAGAAAACATAACAGAAAAAAAATCCCTGTTTCTGTGTGGACCCATGTCACTGCCCTACTCCAGAGCTAGGCATTTTTCTCTCCAGAAGCCACCTTGACTTGCATCCTTAGTTCTTTCTATGGTTTCAGGAGAACCACAGAAGATGTGTTGTCTGTCTGTGCTGCACCTCAATGGCTCTCTATTTGTCCTATCATCAGCACAGACTGTTCATCTACTTTGAGCATATTTTGTGGTTTTCTCCGGTGGAACTTGCAGCCATGGTAATAAAGTGAGTGTTTGGGGAGGAGTGGATTGAATGTGACTCTTTCAATGAAACTCAGAAGCACAGCACTTGCTTGTCTCTTGAGGTTGACAGCTGCATTTTTCTGGAAGGACTCTGGCCTGTATGGGTTTTATTCATGTGGGCCTCACACGATGAGATAGATTTAATCAATAGAAGTCAACTACCACACACTAGATCCTAGAAGATTCTGTTCTTGGCACTTTATGAACTCAGAGAATTGTTGATTTTTCGAATGGGAGTGTCAACATTTGTTTAGTTCCATATCTTGTCCTTGAGGCATCAAGCCATAACTGACCCTGCTAGGGATGAGTCAACTGAGGTTGACCAAGACAAAGTTTCTCCATAATATCCAAACAAGCGTGAGAGACAGAGGAGGTGATGCTCACTTAGATTTGGTTATCATTAGCAATGAATATTTTTCTTAGGCAAAATCTTATGCAGAAACTCAATTAAATCTATTAAAAGAATTGGGCTGACAATGTTGCATAACTTCTGATTTATTACATTCATTTTTACTGTCAATAAATGTAAAAGGAAGCCTCCTGAGGCTCTTTTTTTATGAAATAAACATGTGGAGTTGAAGATCAGAGATGATAATTACTTCACATTAGAGTCAGTGCTTAGTTTACTTTTGGCTGTTCCTCCTTGTTTTGTTCTGCTGTGTCAAATAAGCCTCCACTCTCATGGAAAAATAGATGTAAAAGTCATACTTAGGTAAGGGTTTGGCTTGAAATTTCTCTGTGTACTTTCATTAAACCGACTAAGAACTTTGAACCTCTTCTAAGTTGCATCACTGACATCTGAAGACTTTCCACATGTATGATTATAAATACAACAATGAGAGAAGCCCAAAGCTACAAGAACAAAATAGAAATATGGTCCTCTGGTGATCTGTGCAACATGTAACATCTCTAGTTCTTATTGGATCACTTACCATGCACAGTGATGAAAATATTGACTGGCTTTATTTATCCCTTTCCTGGTGCCCAGGTATAGTAGAAATATGCAACAGTGAGAGACACTTATTTGTGCAAATACCAGTTGTTACTGTTTTAAAACTTTATAGATATACCTAAGCAGATATACATAGCGCTGGATATTTGAGACCATTGGATGTGAATCAGTGGGTCAAGGCTATGAAGCTGCTGAAATATCTCTGAAGAAGAGTTTCATGTGCTCTGTCCTCCTCTGGCTCTTCATGGTCATGTCAGTGTCTCCACCTGTCCCATGTCTTCTATTATAGTGACCTCCCCTGCATCCTCAGTCTGGCGAGCTCCATGTTTTTGCTCATTTCTCTACATGCCTAAATCTCACTCTTTATTGTTCCACTCAGTTTGCTAATTTGGCATGCCTTTCTACCAAAGAAATGTTCCTTCTCAGGTAGCACTTTCTCTGTCAGTCACTCCCCATTATTGTCTGAGCACCGTGCCTTGCCTGTAACCATGGCATTCCTTCTCTGACTTAGTAAAATATATTTCAATGGCAAACACTCTCTGGTTCACTGTCTGATTTAACTCATCAGAGCACTTTTATATACTGCTGTTTTACTATTAGAGGAACGGTTATGGTTAGGCTTAGCACATTCCAGCATTATTATAGACATGTTACATTTAAGACATTATGTAACATGTTCAATGCTCGCCATGTGTATTGTATAAAGTTTCATTCTCTCCTCACAGCATAGTGGATGGTGTATAATAAATGACTCCCACATTTGGTTGGAAATAATGGAAATCGATGGGCTCTATGATTTTTTGAGAAGCAGTTTGGCAGCTGATTAGGAAAATAATGTGTCTCGGGTGCTCACTTCAACAGCACAGATGCTAAAAACAAAATTCTTCTCAGATTGGAAATCAGGGGTATTTGGACACTATTCTAGATCCAATTGTGCAGCAGATCAAATATCCCTGCATGGAGTAGGGAAGGTACGAGTTATCAGCATGCATTCTATTATATCAGACAGATAGCCGAGTACTTTCAGACAAAATTGTTTTGTCTCCAGAGATTTGCAAAGAAACTCAGAGCTAACAAGTGTTTCAAAGCATTGCTGTAGAAGTGTTTGGTTTTCCATAGGGAAAGGTTGTTAAAACAAGGGAAACCACCCAAAGCCATGGGCGACTACTCCTGGAAATGGGTCTCTAAGGCTTGAGTTCCACATCCAGACTTGCCAGTTAATATCTATGACCTTTAGCATTTCTGAAGCCAAGGGTGGAAAATATAGAATATAATATCAACGATTCACATAAAATATTTGAATCTTTAGTTTGCTGAAAGTGTTAGGTTATTGTATTTTAAAACACAGCTGATCAAAGCATCTGTGAGCAAATCAATGAAAAGACAGCGGAACATATGCTTTATTCGGGATGGCTGAATGTGTTTCAGATAGGGGGACAGAGGCATTGCATGGGGTGTATAAAGATCTTGAGTGAGCCTTTCCCAAAGCTCCTAAGACAGAGACATGGCTTTTCCTGACATTGGCTGTCCAGGTTTTGCAAAGTAATACAATAGTGATTGTTTTGCTTCCATCCCAAGGTCAAATAAATGCTGTTTTCTGGAGGGGAAGCACTATGCAAAGTTGAGAACTTGAGTTGTTGCCTGAAGTTAAGTGGGTGCCCTTCCTTGTCCAAGTGGAAGTCCCCTGAGAAGTAGCCAGATAGTGTTCTTTCTCCATCTTGGTAACTTGGGCATATGGAAACCCATGTAACTGCAAGAGCTCTGATATGTTTGTGTATATGAATAAACATATGTCCTGAAGGTGAGAATGCGGAAAGACTGCCAAGGAGTGTATTGTAGCACCTACTATGTGTTAGATTGTGTTACATGGTGACATTTATTTAACATTCTACTTCAGCAATTTTCCCTATTGCTGTGATAAAATGAAATTTTAAAACATACAAATTTTTAAGAAATTTAAGGTTCCTTTGCCCACTCAGGGAGGCAGAGGCAGGTGGATCTCTGTGAACTCAAGGCCAACGTGGGTCTACAGAGGGAGTCCAGGAAATCCAAGGGTACACAGAGAAACCCTATCTTGGAGAGAGAGGGGACGTCCTTTGCCAGATGATATTTTCCATTACAGCAGGGAAAGCATAAGGAAAAGAGGCATAGGGAGGGTGAGTTTCACACAGCAAAGGCAGTCAGATATTAGAGAGAACAAGAAGCCAGGCTGGTCTGTAAAGATCCAAGGCCCACTTCCTTGCCCAGAGAGGCCTCACCACCTCAAGGTTCTATAAACTTCTCGAACACTGCCACCAGCTAGAACCAAAATTTCCAATGCATGAGCCAAAGGGGACCATACAGAGCCGATAAAAGTGACATTACTCTGTTTGCAAAACAAATGAGGAAACAAAGGCTAGGAGGGCTTACACATGATAGTCAAAGTACATCGTGAGTACATAGGTCTGCAGGATTCCAATTAGAACTCAGGCTCCTGCGAAAACAACACCAGGAAAGCTTGCTTGATTTGTCAGTATAGATGTGTGCCCTCCTCCACCAAACTTTAAGATTATAAATAACATTTCCTCATGCTTTCCTCTGTAAGGATTATAGATAACATTTCCTCATCCTTGCATGCATGCAGTCTTGCAACTTGAGGCTTCTTTTGCGGTTGACTGGAGAAGTGTAGAAAGTGTGTACTCATCTGGATTCCTGTCATATGTGTCCTTCCCAACTACGGTTTGTGGTCTGCTCATGTAGTAATAAAATAACCTTAAACTGAGTTTCATCCAACATTCTCAGCAATCTTGTGACCCAAACACATCACCTGTGGTTTGACTTAGGAATAGGCTGTCATGGTAGCACCATTTCTAACCATTTGCCTTTCATTGCACTACATTAATAATACAGCCTTCTTAGGTTGGTGTGACAGGGTAGATCTCTTCTGTGAATAAAAAGAATAATTCTGAGGATGTGGACTTCTTTTAAGTTCCTTCAAAACTAAAAGAAGTGAGGGCATACAACTGTGTAGAATCTTTGGAGATCCAAATCCCAGTAATAATCTGGTCCTAGTGAAATAGGTTGCTGATCTTTGAATTTTTTCCTTTGTTGGCAAATTGGCTGGAATTAATGACTAACCAGTTCTTTTATCATCAAGGACTATTTTTTTTCTCACAATGACCTCAGAGTAGCCATGGCATATATGATCTTATTCATACAGGTTCTCTGCCCAGAAAATAGGGGAATGAATTTTCCCTTAAAATGAAGATTATTACTGACTTCAGGGTATTCCGCTTCTTCCTAAGATAGCTTAGGCTTTTTTTCTGATATTAATGCTACATTTTAAATGGAAGTGGGTTTCATTTATTCCCTATTATGAGGAGACTCACAAATGGCTTGCCTCTTTCTTTACATTGACAAGATTAGCTCAAAACAAAGCCTGGCTTTTCACATATTTCTGAAATTATTATACCTAGAGAGGAAGAAAGCTGAACCTGAAATTTTGTCCATCTGTCCTCAGATATAGTTTCTAGTTACCTCAGATTTGGTGGTTTCCTCAATAAAATTAATATTATTTTGAACCTCTTTAGGTGAGAAAAGCAGAGTCAAGATATCTGTCTTTTGAGAACTTGATAATACTCTCTTCTCATCACTTCTATGTGACATGTAGGTAGGTCACAGCACATTTTTCTTTATTCTTCATCTTCATTGAAAGCAGGTCCTACTGCTATTTAATTAAATTAAAATCTAATTAAATTTTGTACAATTCTTAAATATTATTTGTTCTCATACAATAATATTCCTTCAGTTTTTATAATACTTAAACCATATGCACAGACGCATACATGGAAAAAGTTAAAAGTTCCATGTTTCAGAAGCATTTACAGGTAAGAGAGTTTTCAAGGAAATTGGTGCATATATTAATGTATATTAACTTGCAATTCCAATATTATTTTAAAATAATATGGACTAAGGAAATTAATAGCAAGGCACACACATAGTAAGATGACTTCAATTAAAATGATTATTATAATATTAAGATATTTTGAGCCAAATAAAATCTTTTGATACAACTATTACTTCCACTTATTTGCTCTCAACATTGTCTTCCCTGAGTTATTTATTTCCACTATGATTATGATCATACAGTATAACAGGTATATAATATTCCATCGAATAATTAGTTTTTTACCAAGTAATATGTGTTTTATTTTTATGTACATTTCAATAGTATGTATATTTTTTGAGGAGAGTATGCAACTTAGAAAGAAACAAATTCTGGTTTACATTTTATACATAATGCTGACAGTCAACTTGGACTTTATATGCCTCAATTTTCTATATGTATAAACAAGGAAAACATACTTGTTTGAAGTGTGGTAAGGATCAAAAAAATAATGATAAAGAGGAGAGAAGTAGGTTAAAATTGTGTTCCTCTCAGAGTTATTTATTGAAGATTACTCTCCAATGTCATGGTGTTTGGAGGTAGTGCCTCCAGGAGGTGATAATATCATGAAAATCGAGTTTCTCATGAATGGATTCAAGACCTCACTTAAGAGACCGCAGAGAGACCCCTTCCTCCTTCCTTCATGTGAAGAGAGATGGGCAATGGCTGTGTTCTTCATAGGTGTCTTTCTGGACTATACACCAAGTCTTTCAATACTGTAATCTTGGTCTCTTCACCATAGCAGTACGTTTCTATTGTTGATATGTATCTCAGGCTATGGTATTCTCTTACACTAGGTTAACTGGATTTTAAGATGGATGTAGTGAAACCAGCTTTACTGGGGATGTAAAGTACTCATGCTCTTCAAGAGGACCTGGGCCAGTTTCCAGCATCAGCATCTGCAGTTCACAGCTATCTGTCTCCACCTCCAGGGCTTATGCCCTCTTCTGATCTCCACATGTGATGAACATACAGACAAATGGACACATGTATTTATACATAATAAATACATGAATAAAACAAGTAATAGTAAAATCCTTAAGTCAGTTTCTGATGAGCACTAGAGTAAAAGTAATGATTCCTATTTCTGGTTTAGAAATAGTGCTTCCTCCTGACAATGCAGAACTCAGGAACAGCTTCCCCAGTATGAGCCAGTGTCATGACCATTGCTTATGACAGTTTGTGTGCACATCATGGATTTGATTGCACTGAGGAAATCTACAGACCAAATACCTCTTAAAAATCATTATCACACCATAATATTCACCAGTCGTGGCCATATTACTCTCTGTATTCATTACTTTTCAGTGGTGATGGAATGTCCTGACAAAAAGTAATTGAAGGGAGAAAGGGCTTATTTTGACTTATGCTTACATAGAAGACATGATCCATCGTAATAAGGAAGCATGGAAATAGAAACAGAAGACCGGCTTGGCAGCCAGGAGACCGACCAGTTATGTTTTAATGCACACAGGAAGCAGTCAGGGAGAACAGGAAGTGGAAGAGGCCATAAAGTGTCTCCAGTGAAGTTACCTTCTCTCACAAGACTCCATTTCCTACAGGTAACCACAACATCCCCAAATAGCACCACTAACTAGGGGCCAAGTGTTCAAGCGTAGAGGTCCATGGGAGACATTTTGCATTCGAACCACTATCATGTAAGATCCTGAAGGCAGGAAGGCATGCGATTCTTGTTCTTGTCTAATTCTTAGCACAAACCAGAGAAAGAAACACAGCAGCACAGAAGAAGTCCTAAGTGTGGTAATGGTAGGGCACGAACCATTGTGATTCTTTGGTGCTTTACTGTGTCTGCTCTATATGTGCAACATAAGTGTAATTACAGGGCTACATCAGAGCAGAAGTGTGAAGCTTAGAGCATAGTTACATACAGGATCCTTAGAGCAAGGCTGAGTGTGGACTTGAAGCTCAGGGTGTGTAAACCGATTTGAAAGGTGCTTATGGGAAACTCATGTAACCACAACCTAGACACAGAGGTTTGACCTCACAGGCCCCTGTTGTTTTTCACCTCCAAGTCTCTCTGCTTCTCTAGACTTTCAGAAAACACAGCTTGAATGACCTACAATCTCCACTTTTGTAGAGCAAACAGATTAGGGTTAGGAAAGAGTAATGAGCCAACCTCATGTTAGTTTGAACTCTCAGAATGCTGGGATTCAAGATGGCCTCCACCATGAGCAGGCTGGTTCCTGGGTCCGGACCTTAGTTCCCAGCTGTCTCTTGTGCTTCCAAGGAGACTAGAGGAAGGCTGAGAGTGTAGGAATGAGGAAAGTGCATTCCAGTGTCTACCTTGTATTTGGGTTCAGGCATCCCTTGGGTCTTATCTGCTGCAGGGCGTGGCTAGCTTACCCCAATCTCTACCCAGAACTTTCCAGCCCAGAGGCAGGGGCTTCCTTTCACTATATAATACATATAATTTGGCTCCCCTCTCTTTCCTCTGCTGTCCTCTTTGTACCTATCCTCTTCTTCTCCTTCTCCATTCCCTCTCTGGATGCCCCCATACCCACGCCTATATGGTGGCCATGAACTACTTCTAATAAAACTGCCTTTGTATATTGTATCTTAGTCTTTGCAATTAGCTCATTCTGTCATTTCAATCATCTTGCACAATGCTCAAATAGTCAGTTTCCTATTTGTGCTTCAAATTCATTACCTTTAAATTTGGGATAAGATTTTTATAATCTCCAAATTTTTTTGGTCAAATTTTGTCAAAAATTTTTTTCCAGGATTCAGTTGTATGTTATCTCTTATCTTGTGAAAGCTAAATGCCTAAAAGCTTCTTGACTCCAGCACCTCTCATAGCTCACTGGACAGACTGAAGAATCAGTGAGTTACTTTACATGTCCAGAGTAATCTGAAAACAGACATGGCAGTTAACAAAATGCCTTTACTCCTTCCTCAGGTAGGAAAAGTATCCTGAAAGTATGTCTAAGCTGCTAACCTGCACTCCCTGTATACTCAGGTAATTAATTTTATTCCTTCTCAAATCTGTGATGGGGTTCAAGGCCAGATAGTTTAGTTTTACAATTAAGCTTAGCTGTTTAGGGGTTAAGATGTTTTTAGGTCTAGATAGATATTTCAAGTTGATAATGATGAGATATGATAGAAATTGATTTGCATTCAGAATTTTAGGCTCACCAAGATAGGAAAGATATTTTCTTCAAGACTGCCAAATACAAATAGCAAAAACACTATGAAAGTAACATATATAAATTTTATGTAAAATATTTAATTAAAAATTAAAAAAAAAAGAATGTGATGCCCAGATTCAGGACCTTAGGAAGGGGCACAAGCTCTCCTGCAGTATGAAGTCACTAGACATCCTATCCAGTGATATCAACCTTATTTTCTGGTACTATGATTCAGCCATCTTTAAATGGTTCACACCTGTTGTTACTATATGTGTGGCTAAAGCTTGGATGCTTGAGCATCAAAACAAGAATGGTTGCCCAGAGACAAAACAAAGACATAGTATTCATGAACACTTGTGTCAGGATTTCAGAATGCTTAGCCATATATAAGCCCAAACCATCTTTAGACACAGTAGTGAAACAGTTAAACGAAAGACAGACATCTAAATAAAAAGAACCAGAGTCTTACAATTAGGAGAATACAACTTATAAGGTACTTCAACTGCTATAGTCAATGCTAATTTCTTTCTCCTGTGTTTTAGCCAAGGATGTGCCAAGCACCTGTTGAAAATATCTTCTGGAACAGGAACTTAACTTTTCCTGACCGTCCTCCAGAGCCTACACAATTCTGCCTACTAGATCATCTGTAGGATTTCCATACAACAATCTCCACTGATTCACAACACCCAGTCATTTGTCCACATATCAGTCAATTCTTCAAAATAGCCTTAAGATTCTGCCAAGTATGGTGGCATTCCCCTGTAATCCCAGAATTTGATAGGTAAAAGAAGGAGAATTAAGAGTTCGCGGTCATTCTTAGCTATATAGAAAGTTTAAAAACATCCTGGGATACTTAAAACCCTATGCTCAAATACTAAAAAATGTATGTATGTATTTATGTATGTATGTATGTATGTATGTATGTATGTATGCATGTATGTATGTATATTGTTTCTTCTTTCATAGAATTTTGCAATATCTTATAATATTTCATCTGAAAATTTTCAAATTTTACAAAGATCATTATCAGTGAGAGAAACTAAATCTTTCTTAATAATTCACTCAATCCTCAAACACAAATGTGTAAGAACATGCTACAATTAAGGCATTACAGAAGATAGGGACTTTATCAAGAATGCTTTACTTTCTGAAAATTGTGCCATCTTTCTAGCTTATGCCGTTGTGTGAATTTCAGTTAGTCATTTACCCTCCCTGAATTCAATCTTTGGTCTTTACGATGTGGCTATATTGTGTGGCCTCAGAGTCATTTTATAAGCCTCAGGTACATCAGTGTACATGATGCTTTTTTTAAACTGTGAAGTACAATATACCTATTGGTTATCTCTAATGGAGGATGAAAGGGGATGACAAACTGCAACATCAGAGATCAGTGAGCTATATGCCCAGGGAGAGCCAAGACAAAGCTAGCAATTGCCCTAAAATTCACTATAGAGGGTGGAAAAGCAATTTTACTTTTAATATTTCATACATGTGTATAATGTATCTCACATTCCAATTCTTCCTGCCTGCTCCAATACATATCTCTCCCAACGTTTTCATATCCTTTAAAGATGTATTTTTATAATTCTTTGAGCCTAAACAGCAAAGCTTATATACTCTCGATTATATTGTCACTGTGCATGGACAGCTGGCCTGTGTCCACACCTTCTCCCAAGCTGACTCTTCCTCTTCTAATAGCCATCAACTTCCAGTAGCACCTCAGTGAGGAGTGGGGATTTGGGAACCCATCCTTCATCATGTAATGCCTTGATCTTGTGAAAAATCTTATAAGCACAGCTCTGGTGAATTCATGTGTATAAGCGCATGGCATACCCGGAAGATAACATTTCACAGCACTCCTCATCCTCCAACTGTTATGCTTCTTTCAGTCTCTCTTTCACAAGGTTTCCTGAGCTTTGATAAATACAGGGTGTTGATAAAGATAACCTACTTGCAGCACTCAAAGTCACATATTCTCAGCAGTCTAAATAGTAATGTGTCTCTGCATGAACCACTACTCACTACAGTAAGAAACCTCTTTGATCAAGGTTAGATCAGCACATATCTATGGATATAAACATCTAGAAGGCAGTTTGTTAACATGACCACTTGGCAAAACATTAATAGGGTATATGACTTCCAGAACCATAGGTTTTGATCAGACAGTACCAGGCATGGATATCCTCCCATGAAACAGGCCTCAAAGCTAATCAATAGAGTGGTTGGTAAACCTATAAACATGACTGCACTGCCAGGAATGCCTTGCTTTGCAGGTTGTTTTTAAATCATGCAAGGTCTATATCTGAGTAACACTATTGATTTCTTTTGTTATTGTTGCTGTGTTTTTGTTTTTTTCAGGAACCTGAATATCCCATGCCAGCCTTATGAAAGCCAATCAGCAGGAGTTTCCTGATCAATCAAGGTTGGTTTCCTCTATGTCCTTCAGTCAAAGTATGTGAAGTTTTCAGCAATTGTGGCTTACTGTCTGGCTACTCTGGGTAACCTAGAACAATGACAATAGATTATACTATTCTGGGTGACTCTTGAGCCCTCCTGGCATACAACTAATAGGAAGGTAACATGTCTGAAACTGAGATTTTCATTTAAGAACCCACATCTCCTTAGAGCAACACTGCTCTCCCATGAGGGGTGCTTGTGTTTAAACTTTTTTTCTTTTTTAAAGTTATATATTCATGATTGTACAGTGTAGAGAAATTTATGTACATTAACTGAAGTAAAAACTCATTCCTTAAAGTAAATAAAGGCAAAGAATGGCTTACATGCACGTGCATTATTGGATGTCTGCCTCTGTCACCTACACCTATGCTCTAACCATTAATTGTGTTCATTTTCATGACAGCTCCAAGGCTTGGTCTGCCTGTGGAGATTGGAGGATTGGAAGATGGTTAGATACACCTTTGAGAGCACAAAGGATGGCCCTATTAATTATAAGAGGACAGTGGATGAATACTCAGATACAAGCTCTATGTAGTCATCCAACATATAAGAAATTTAGTGTTAGAATTAACCTAGACAAGATTCTCCTTCAGTTCTTAGCTGTGTCACCTTGAACAAGTTACTGACTATGCTGGTTTGAATAACAATAACCTCTATAGGCTCATATATTTGAACTCTTGGTCCTCAGTTGGTGGAATATTTTGGAAAGGTTTAGGAGGTGTAGCCTTGTTGAACTTGTGCCATTGGGGGAACACTTTGAGTTTTCCAAAGACTTTAATCATTTTTAGTATGTCTTTATCTACCTCTGCCTCCTATTTGAGGATTAAGATTCAAGTGTTCAGCTGTTGCTGTCACCCACACCTTAGTTTTGCCATCATGGACTCTAACCATCTTAAACTATAAAGTAGTTAAATGTTTTCTTTTATAAGTTTCATAACCATGCCGTTTTATTATAGCAATAAAAAGATAACTAAAACACTGACTCTCTCTAAAAGTTTCTTTGTTTGCAAAATGGATCCTATAATAGCAATTTCAAAAAGTATTGATGGGGCTGGAGAGATGGCTCAGTGGTTAAGAGCACTGCCTGCTCTTCCAAAGGACCCGGGTTCAATTCCCAGCACCCACATGGCAGCTCACAACTGTCTGTAACTCCAAAATTTGACACCCACACACCAACACACATAAATTAAAATTAAATAAAATATTTAAAAAAAAAAGTATTGATGAACCAATATAGGCAGAAGTTCCAAATTCAACCATGATCAAGAAAGTGTGTGAAATTTGTAGATTTTCTAATTGTTTATTTCAGATTGTCTATGCATGAGCTATTTAGGTCTCTGATACTGCATCCAGAGCAACGAGTAAGCAGACTCATGCTGAGTTAGTTCATCTGGGGATGATGTACTGGGGATGATGATTCTGAACTGCTGCTCAGTTATGACTGGGGGCAATTAACAAGGTAAGGCAGGTTCATAGGATGCAGAAACCCATCAGACAAGACATTTTATTTGTATGTGGGAATTTGGAAGGATTAAGAAGGATTAAAAAGAAATGTGGAATTCTAGGGTTCATTTAATTATTGTCTGTTCCTTAAAAAATGTGAACTGCACATTAGGTTTGTAATTGTAAGTGTGGAAAATATAGTGGTTGTTGCCTAATATGGCTATGAATATGCCTTTATGAGATTCATGATACAGTTTCAAGAATGCTAAATGATCCAGAATTCTCCACGAACATGTACAAGAAATTTACAAAAATATCTCAGCAAGTATGTCCAAAGCATTTTATTGTAGCTGACATTTTTGTCTTTATTCACAAAGCTGCAGATGTGTATGCAGAAGCCTTATGCTGTTGAACTGGATAAGAATTTCATGGCAAGCATTCATTATAGTAAATTATTATCAGCTAAAGGCACATCCTCTCATCCTGGGCTACTTTTGTAAATGAAGTTTCACTGGAGCACAGCCACATCAAGTTGTATGCATATGGTCTGTGGCTTCTTTTGTATAGTGGAATTAAATAGTTGGAACAGAGATCTTAAGGCTCATTCTGTAAAGTATTTACTATCTAGCTCAGTAATAGAAAGTTCCCCAATCTTCCACTGTAATTTTTTTTTTTTTTTTTTGCATACTAAAAGCACCAAGAAGTCTCATATCCAAGAAATCTTTAATTTTAATTCAGAACTTCTGGGTAGGCAACTCCAAGCTGGAACTCAATGATGTTAATTATGAGTTGCTATTGCCTTTTTGTTATTCATGCCTTTGTGTAATATTCTCCAATAAGTTTGGCCCATACTGATCTGCTTTTTAAGGAGGAGAGAGAGAGAGAGAGAGAGAGAGAGAGAGAGAGAGAGAGAGAGAGAGAGAGAGAGAGAGAGAGAGAGAGAGAGAGAGAGGAATTGCCACTTTAGACCTTATATCATAAGGAGGCTGGTTGTGTTTTTCTCTGAGGCCCTCCTTGCTTCATTGCTGGTTCAAAGTCATCAGATATGGTGCTTGAAATATGTGGAGGAAGCCTCTGGGGAAGACCATGTGGTAAGAAGCCAAGTGCTGAAGTGACCACATGTGTCCAACAGAAAGTGGAGCTGCTTAGCCTGCCAAGAGTCATGTGAATGAACTTGGAAGCAAATGCTCTCCTTCGAGTTGAGCCTCTGATGACTGAAGCATGGACCAGGAGCCTCAGTGCCTCTCATGAGAAACTGGAGCCTGAGACATTCTGCTAAACTCAAGTTAGGTTCTGTGCTAAACTCAAATTAGGTTCCATGAGCACTAGAATCTGGGGCACAAACAAATACTCGTGACTTTAAATTGATAAGCGCTGGCTGAGTAATAAAGCAATGAGTAACTAAACAACTTAAAAAAAAAAAAATAGTCAGCCATTGCCAAAGCCATGGTGAAGAGGCAACCTGGCCAAGGTGACTTATAGAATAACACATTTGATTGGGGGCTTGTTTACAGTTTCAGAGCATCATGGCAGAGAGCATGGTAGTAGGCAGATGGCCATGGCACTGGAGAAGTAGCTAAGAGCTACTTACACCATATTTACATCTTAGTAGGAGGGAAGAGGGCCTGGAATTCCCACTCCCTGACTCAGGGACACACCTTATTCAACATGGCCACATCCCCTAATCCTTCCCAAAACAGTTCCGCCAAGCAGAGAGCAATCTTTCAAATATACAATCCTATAGGGGATACACTCATTCAAACTGCCACACCATTCTCATTTACCTCCATCATAGCTTTCTGCCATAAGCCATACATTATCTTTTCTCAGATTGTCAGTCTTTGCAGTTTAGAAAGTGAAGTGTTAAATAACCATATCTTTCAAGTAAAAAAGAAAAAATTTGTTTCTGTCCTAACCATGAATTAAAATCTCACTGAGTTTTATTCATTGCCATTTATCTGATGCTATGTTAGTAACCATGTTAGAAAAATGGTTTCGGCAGGTCAAAGGTCCACTCTCTTATCAAGAATGTGATTCTGAAAAAATGTCATAAATAAATAAGGCTATAGAAGTGATTTAGCCATTTCCTTTTCTGTGAACTCCACTTCAGAATCAATGGAAATATGAGAGGAACACAGGTGTGGAAGCCCTGACACTATTCCTGCACCTACACCATAAGACTGGACAGGACATTCTCCACAGTTATGTGGAGAGCAGGGACTGACTCTGACATGAACTCTGGCGCTCCATATTTGACCACCTCTCCTTGGTGGGGAGGCCTGGTGGCACTCAAATAAAAAATAAGCAGGCTACCAAGATGAAACTTGATAGCCTATGACCATATAGTGGGGGAGGAGGTCCCCCTCGGTCATAGACCTAGGAGAGGGGAATAGAGTGAAAGCAGGAGGGAGAGAGAAATGGGAGGATACAAGTGATGGGATAACAATTGAGATGTAATCTGAATAAATTCATAAAATTTTTAAAAAAGAAAAAAAGACATATAATCACACTGATGACTGTGAGCTATAGAAAATGCCTTCACTATGCAGGAACTTGAATTGCCTTGTTTTTTTGTTGTTATTGTTGGGTTTTTTGTTTGTTTTGTTTTTTGTTTGTTTGTTTGTTTTTGCCTCACTTCTGACTCAGAGTCTCTGAAAATGTGTCCTGCCAATCTGCCAATTCATTAATCTCATGCATTTGTGATGTATTGTTCTTCATTACAAGGTCTTTTTAATTGAGTCAATCTACAGTAGTCAATGGCACAAGTGACAAGAAATTAGAACACAAGAATTCCCAAAAACTGGTAAGTTAGTCTCTACCTTCCATTGAGTAAAAATTCAACCCAGGGGTGTCTTTAATAGGCTTTCCCTTAGGATCCATGTTGGGCTTCAGCATGGGAATTCATGTGTGCTAGCATCCTTGTCAGGAAGGGATGGTAGCTCATACCCGAGTGGGCCCTATGACAACTCAATGGAATTTTCACATTGGAATTAAATAACAGTGAGTTCACACACAATTTTCACCAATTTTTTTTTTTTTTTGTAAGAATATGGGCATGGATCTCTGTGATCTCAGAGCCTGATTTTTCAGCAATAAAAATTTGAAATCATGACTTCAGAATTAAAACAAAACAATTATATGTATGTATATAAAATATCTCTCACAAAGCCTTGTTCAAAATAGGCGCTGAAAATTATAATGTCTTTCTTTGCCTCACTTCAGTACATCAGAACCCATCAGAGTGGGACTGTGTGGAGCTACTTTCATACTTTTTTTTCTGATATCTTTTTGTTTTGTTATCTTTCCCATTATTGTTTCTTTCTGGCATCATTAAAAAAAAACTAACATGGACTTTCTTTGACCTGAATAGTATAAACCTTTGTAATTTTTATATTCATGACTAGGATGTCTGGTAGTTAAGGAAAACTCAAGTTTTGAAGACTTTTAATTTGTCATAAGATTATCTAGAAGCAACCCAATCTACAGTTCAGTTTGGTACAGCTAGTTGCTATCAGCATTTGTAAATAAAGTATTCGTGGGATTCAGCCACATCCATTTCTTTATTACTTATGGCTGCTTTTCCAATACAAGGACAACACTGAGTAACTGAAACAGAGATGGTGTGGTCCACAAGCCCTAAAAATACTTTCCATCTAGCCTTTTATAGAAAAACGTTTGCTTACTCTTGATCTCACTACTTGCTCTCTAGAGGCAGTTTCAGGAGACAGACCACTAAAACTCTGAGCTCAGACATAAATTTTATATAAGCATATGAAAGTTAAGAACACAACAAACGGAAAGCATAGTTTCCCACCAGCACATGGGAAAGAACACTTATATAATCTAGAAGTATGATTCAATCCAAGTGACATTAGTTACCAAAGGCAAGGAGGAGCACATAGGTATACATTTAAGATTTGGAGTGAAAATTCACACATTTGCTTCCATAGTTCCATGGCTTTCAAATGATGTGACTTTGAACAAGTGACCTTCCCTTTGAATTGGTCCTTTAACCTACAAAATAATGATCTCAGTAATTCTTTCCTCAGAATCATTTGCAAGGGTTAATGAAATAATATATTCCATAAACTTTAAAGCTCCATACAAATGTTATTTTTGTGATTAAGATGTAGACACTCAAAATATGTTTTTTAAAAAACAACTAATATAATGATTACATCTCTACTATTGTTGGCAGGTTTCCAGGCATGTACACCATGGGGCATGTTGATTGAAGAGTCAAGCATGAGTTAAAGTCTCTCTTGCCAAAAGTCCCCATTACATTTTTGTTTTAACTCATATGTATTTTAGGCCTTTAAATTTCAGGCCAAATTCCAAGATAGACATTTAAAAATTCGCTGTAGACTGTGCTTTGTGGGTAAAGCACTGAAGCTATGAAAGGCCATTGCACTCACCCCATCCTGGATCATGGGCAGCAGAATTGGTTCTCCTTTATCCCTCCTTCTGGGCTTACTCTGTCTTTAAGCTTAGAGCCCCCTTCCAATCTCAGAACTACTGGAAACCACATTGAATACATTATTTTCAAGTCCTCTTCAGTTTTATGTGTGTAATACAGAGGCAGCTAAGGCAAATACCTCTCTTTTCTACCTCTTGCCTCTCCTGAACTCAGTGAAGTAGTGGCAATCATCATGTTGTTCAGAAGGATTCTACAAATCACATCCCTGTGAAGGCCCAGGAAGGATCCAGTTTTGCTGCCACAGAATGGGTAAAAAGGGAAAATCAGGCAGTTAAGATGATGACAGAGAAGAAAGTCTGCCTTAAAGGGAGAAAATGATGTGAATTTAAATGAAAAAATGACTATTCTGGGAAGATGCTGGCAGAATTCCCAGCTCTCCGTTGGTGTGAACGGTGCTCACTTCAGTTAGGCTTCTAGCCTGTGATGTGCTCCAGCTGTGATGTATGCCTGCCATGTCAGTGATTTACTCTTTGCCACTTCTAATCCACACATTTTCAGGGATGGTGACAACACATCCTGGCATCTAATTTGCAATGACTGATATCATTCTGACACAAAAGCGTCATCGAGTACAAAGTGCCCGTGCTGAAGATTCCTTGTGAAGTGTAGAAGGCCTAGGGTGTCTGGGACATGATGCCCAATGAAGATCTGTGTCTGGTGTATGAGGCATGCACAGTGTCTCCTCTTTGCCTTCTGTTTATTTCAAATACCACCTATGAGCAGATATTATTCAATCCAGTTCAGATTAGGAAAAAACTTTGATGTATGATTTAATTCAGTAACTCAGGCAATAAGTGTAAAACTGGGGAGAGAATTCAGACCTGTTCACACTCTGTCTGCATAAGTTTTTCTCATGAGTGCCGAATAGTTTTGAATGAGATTTTTTGTTTGCTTGTTTTCTATGTTCTTTTTTCTGGTTCCCTGATTTTCTCTCCAATTTTCTTCTTTTCATTTAAAAAAGAAGTTTCCTCATAATTATCTGGGTTCCACTTGTAACCCTTCAATAAAGTGCTTTTCCCTCAGCGGTATGAGTATTTGGAGTGGGAGGGAGAAACACATACTTTGCCTCACTCACCGCCTAATCCTAAAGGCGAAACTTACTAACAGAAAGTCACTGAGAGCCAGGAGTGGTGGCACACGCCTTTAATCCCAGCACTCGGAAAGCAGAAGCAGGCGGATCACTGTGAGTTTGAGGCCAACCTTGCCTACAAAGTGAGTCCAGGACAGCCAAGGCTACACAGAGAAACCCTGTCATGAAAAGCAAGCAAACAAACAAACAAACGAAAACAAAAACAACAAAAAGGAGAAAACAAAACAAAACAAACAAAAAAAGAGAAAGTTACTGAAATAATGCAGATAGGCCCAAAGGAGAACCTATCTATCAGGGCAAGGCTTTGGTCAGCTTTCTCAGCAGAGGGTCAGATGGCAATTTTTTTCCAGCTTCATTGGTCAGGTAGTATGTGTTGCAACCACTCACTACCTCTGCCAAAGTGGCAGAGCTGTTGTGGATCATCCATAAATAAAAATACAAGGCTGTGTCCAACAAAACCTCATTTACAATACAATTATTAGGTCAGATTCAGACCGAAGGCCACAATTTGCCAAGCTTTTGTGCCATCTTGCTGTCAGCAACAAGCAGCTGACTGGAGACTTTTCTTTTATCCATGACAGACAAGACAAGTCAAGGAAACTTTTGGGAGAATCATCTGAATGACAGTTGGGCAGTTAGAGCCTCTAGGCAGTCTAGATCTCTTGGGTTTTGGCTTTTGTGGCAAAAGGGATGGATTGTTGAAGAGGACCATCAGACAAAGCCTAGAACGAGTGTGTTTGTTATGTGAAATTCACAATCCATAGCATGGTGATCAGAGTCGGAGTCTGCCTTTAATCACAATATCGGGTTGAAAAAATATAAAGGCTAGGATAAGAATAAGCAAACAGCGATGATGCGCATAAGGCTTAGGGCTCAATTTAAAGATAGAAAGAAATCATTTTAACTCTCCGCTTTGACACCAAAGAAAGTCGCATGTACTTTAATTTTCCTATGTTCTCAATGCTGGGATTATTATTCACTAGTCTATCTAACCTCCCCCTCCTACTTTCTCAATCATTTCTTCATTTACTCTAGTCACACTGTTTGCTTTGACTCAATGTCTTGTGTGACAGGACCTTGTCGTCCTGAGGCTGAGTAGTGACATGAGATTTGGAAGTTCATATATAATGAGTGGAGGAAGGAAGCATCCATCTGGAGCAATTGAGAACAAAGTACTGCTCCACATTCAAAAACCTGGGAGAATGATTCTTGATAACACCAATTCAGGAGTGGTTTATATTCAAGTTCATGCATGCAGAGTCAGGAATAAGCTCAGTGGGCAAGTTCTGGTTTAGTTCTCACATGGGTCTGAGGCAGCTCAGGGCTCAATGCCAACTAACCCATCAAGGTGCCAAGGCACGGAAAGAAAAAGCTTGCTGTCTTCTATACTTTCAGGTGTGGCAGGTCCCTGGGGGTAAGACTTCCATGTATTATACTATAAGACTAGGAGCTGTGATGGTCACAATCTCATATAATGGTCCATATCTTTAGTATAGGAAAAAAATGGGTAAAATTCCTTTCTTGTTATTTTGGATATTATCTACCACAAAGTTCTAAGGTAATCACTGTTTAGTCACCAGTTGATGAACCTGGTCAAGATTATGAAAGCTTTGCTCAGTCAATGCATGAATCCACCGACTGATAATCATAATTGAATGGACCAAGACATGGTAAAAACTGAGATGTAGAACTTGATTTATTAGAAGAAGTGGCTTGCTGAGGGTATGCATTTGAAGCATATTATCTCTTCCTGGCTTCTTTTTTTCTTTCTTCTTCACCACCATCATAAGACGAAGAGCCTACTCTTTTTTTTTTTTTTTTTTTTTTTTAAAGATTTAGTTATTTATTATTAAGTATACAGAGCCCTGCCTGCATGTACACCTGCAGGCCAGAGGAGGGCATCGGATCACGTTATAGATGGTTCTGAGCCATCATGTGGTTGCTGGGAATTGAACCCATGACCTCCGGAAAAACAGTCAGTGCTCTTAACCACTGAGCCATGTCTCCAGTCCCTCCAGACACATGTTCTTATCACCGTGATGTTGTGATGTTCTGCTTCCTCAGAGTTCCACAGCAAGGGAAACAGTAGATAACACCCTTCCCCCATTTAAACAGAAGTCTGTCTAACACACTTACTTTGTGCTTTTGTTAAATATAGCCAATTGTTAGTGTATTTTGCTGTCAATGTTGATATCGATTATTCACACAATTTATGTACATAAAGGAATTTAGTAGTTTAAATAATTCTATGTCAAGCATCTCCTTTTTCTAGTCTGTATAACAATCTTATAAAACTGGGTGGAGTGAGCAAACGCATGAATGGGAGGCCTTTCATGAGTTGATAGAGTCTTGCCAATACTGAAACCAAATTTCAAACTTAATTCCTGTGTGCACTGAAGGTGAAATATCCCCTATAGCTTCACATGTTTCAACACTTGTTTCCCAACTGGTTACACTATTTGGACATGTTTCAGAATCTTTCGAAGCTATACCCTCACTGTAGGTGATAGATCATTGAGGGCAGACCTTGAGGGCCTATCATCCAGTTCTACTTCCACTTTCTTCAATGCATCCTGACAGCAGATACAATGGAATTAGCAGGCTTCTAGTTCCTGCTGCCATACTTTCCCCACTATGATAGACTGAAACTGTAAGCCCAAATAAGCCCTTCTTTCCTTTAGCTGTTTGTGTCAGTGTTTTGTCACAACAACAAGAAAAGTATCTAATAGAGTTCTCCAATTACAATTCCTGCCTAAGAGCTCCTGGAATCCATCATGATAATTTCACTTCTGTTGTCTCCTCTAATGCAGCTGTTAGGTAACCAAGAAGTATCATTTTGTATGATAATGCAATTCAGGGAATATAGAACTCTGTGGACCTGTAATGCACAGAGAAATCAATTGTGGGGGGATTTGCTCTATTAGCCTTGCAAATGGGAAGGACTTGTTAGTGGTCTTAAATAAAGCTTAAGTATCTCTTAGCTCCTAATAGACTCTAGACAAAAGGCATCATTTGGTAGGGAAATTTGAAATTCCTGGGGAGAGAACAATTTCATAATCTGGTACCTGGGCTGCACTTTACAATTATCTACAGAAAATGTCAGTTAAGGGCTTCCACATATACTCAATGATTACTCTGTTTTCTGCATATTATGAGGAGGCAGTTGACACAGAGATACCTTTCAGATTCTTCTGTGGTCCAGGTAACGTCTCAAACACACGGGGCTGTTATTTCCAGTACAGTAGCATCACCCTCAGGTGGATAATTAGCTGAGAGGGAAGGAAAACAATTCATATTTATTCAATGAGGAATGGATATTAGATCTGCCTCAATTTTACCTATATGCCAGGCTGTTTCTTTGCTTGAAATATTTCCCACCGCACCATCAGTTTATTTTAGTTAGGCCATACAGGAGTTGGTATCCTTTTTAGCCTCCTATAATTTCTACTGTTCTGTAGCTGTACAATACATTAGATTGTTGGTGTTGTACTATGTTCTGATTTGCTGAGTATCTTAGGTGCTCCCTGACACCTGCCATACACACAGAAGAGAAATTTAGGAAGCATGAGAAACCTCAGTTTACGAAAGATAGAAGAATGCATGCATATTAACTCCAAACACAATGTCTAATGAGCTACAGTCATGACATTTATTCTTCCCTAGGGACCAGCTTTAAAAACTTTAAATGTCATAGCTGGGAGAGATTTGAGGCCTATCAATCCAACCTCATGGTATACTACAAATGAGAAAACCAAAGCCGTATCTCAGAGCGAACTTGCTCAAGGCTGCAAACTTTGTGCAGCTGCAAGATCATTGACCATCAGTTCCCAAAGCAGTGCACAGGGAATAATAGTTATGAGGTGCAGTGATAGGAAGGGAAAATCATGGTTGGTGTACGGAAGGAACATGAATAGGCCTTATAAACACAGGATGCTTGAATGAATCAACTCATTCCCATTTCTAGAGGAGGATTTTGAATATCAATAGTAATTAAAAATGGGTTATCCAGGCACGGTTGTTAGGAAACTCATGACGTATCTGCCTGTCCATTCTAGAAAGGGTTTTGCTTCAGCCAAGGTCGCTTTAGCAAACAAGTACAAGACTCTGCGGCATGAGCATTGAAACTTTAACAGATCTGCTTCCTCTGACAAGATCTTGAACATCTCTTGCCTCTTTATTCTCAAAGCTGAAGATTGGATCTACAGCTAACTCTTGCTTTCTGTTTCTTGCAGAATATTTGACAATCCAGTTTTCTCCTGTGGAAAAACCATCTGTGTTCTCAAAGATAAATTCAATCTCAATGGGCAGGCATGCACTGTTCCAAAGAGCTCATCAAAGCAGAATGGGCCTGTTTGAGTTTAGCAAAAGGGAAAAGAACAAATAAAACTACTCTTATCTTTTCCTGCCATTTTAATGTTACAGGGATAGGATTTATTCCCTGTGACTCCAAAATTAGATAATAGCATTTCATAGATATATAAGCTTAGAATAAACCAGAACCTCTCTTCCCTGTAGACGTTTGAAAAAAATCTCCCTCCATAAATTCAATCTGTATATCTTTTTAAATTAATAATTTGTCTATTTTGGAAACAACACTTTTTACAAACAACAGTTATTTGTGTCTACAAAGTAAAATTGGACAGGCCCTGGCTTGGAGGCTGGAGAGCTAGGTCCACAGTAACCTCATTTCTTGTCTGCATGAGTTTTAAGGGCAGGCCGTGGATGGTCTTTCTAAGACTCAGGTTGTTTATTTGTGAAATGGAGATGATAATATTTATCCTCAGAGTTTAAGCTGTGAAAAGAACTAGCACAGTCAGTACTTCACAGTTGGTTTACGGCTTGATTATAACCTGTGTCTAAAATTGGAGGAAATAGTTCTTCCACTGAATGAATCTTGGGCAGGCCTGGTAGTGAGGAAATCATGGCATTTATATTGTGAGAACGTTGAGATAAGTTGATTTCTGAGAGTCCTTCAAACTCTAGTAATTATATAAAACTACTTTGTATGCAAAGCTTTATGCATACATATGCACACACATTTTCCATACATGCATACATATCATCTATATATACACACTACTTCATTTAATTCTCATCACACTCTGGGATTTGCATATGTCCTCTCCATTCCCAAAGGAAAAGGCCAAGCCTGCCAGAGTTAAAACAGCATTCAAGGTCACGAATTGAAAAGTAGATGTATTTGAGATATAAGGTGACCTAGAGTGACTCAAGACCCTCAGGGACTCGACTCACCATGTGGTACAGCCATCTCAAAAACAGCACCATAATAGAGTAAAGAGGCACTCTGGAGACATCCCAAAGGCAGTGCAGTCTCTGTACCATGCCCTTATAATGAGGACAGCAACGGCTTCTCAATACAAGCCTGTGAAACACAGAGAAACACAAACACAAATGTAAATAAACAACTCACTACCTCTTTCTTTTACTTCATTTAAGCTAGTCCATGCTTGTCTCCAGAGAGAATGCATCACTCACCTGTGTCTCTGACACCCCACCAGTGTGCCAGGAGTCTCACTTGAAATTGAGCTGCCCTTCTACATCACCCATCTTTTGTTTCCAGATCTTCTTTATTTTTTAAAATGAAACTTACATTGATATATGTATCATATGGTGTGTATGTGTGTGTATGATCTATCTATCTGTATAGGTGTTTATGAGTGTGAGAATGTGAGTCTGCATACCTATGGAATGCCATAGGTATGGACCTCATAGGATAATGTTCAGGAGTTGCCTCTTCTTTCCACCATATGGATTGAACCAAGGTGGTCAGGGTAAGCAGCAGACACCTTTGCCAGTGAGTTATCTTGCCATCCCCATAGAGCCTTTTAAGCTCTTTGTAATCTTTTTTTTATAACTTTAGTCTTTATTTTTGGAATTCACTTGACTCTTAACATACAAGAGCTAAGAGAAGAACGTATTCTTTTAAATTAACTAATTAGTAGCATATACAAATTTACACAATAGTGTATTTTATTATGACATCTTCATGTTTATATTGTATTTTGATATATTCATTCCTAATTGTCATCTCTTGTCTACTTCTCACTGGTCTTGTCCTTTTTCTCTTCCTAACTAGTCTGTGTATCTTTTTATTGCTATGATAAAACAACACAATGAAGGCAACTTATAAAAGAAGATGTTCCAGTTGAGCGTTTGTGATGACACTCAATTGAAGAACAGGAGGTTACCAAGAAGAGACTTGATACCCTATGAACATATACAGAGGGAGGAAATCCCCCTCAGGAACAGTCATAGGGGAGGGGAATAAGGGAAAAATGGGAGGGAGAGAAGAATGGGAGAATACAAGGGATAGGATAACCATTGAGATGTAACAAGAATAAATTAATTTAAAAAAAAAAAAGATGTTTACAGTTTTGGCTTACAACTCCAGAGGCTTAGAGCTCATAACTGTGGAGTGACAGCATGATGCTGACAAGAACTAAGAGTTCATATCAGGAACTGAGAGAAGGAAGCAGAGAGCACACTGGGAATGGCACCAGTCCTTTCTAACCTCAAAGCCAGCTTCCACAAAATAGTTCTTCCAACAAGGCCACACATCTTAATCCTTCTCAAATAGTTCCACCAACTGGGGACCAAGTTTTCAAGCATATGAGCCTATGGAGGCCATTTTCATCCAAACCACTGGAGTCTTCCTTTATTTTTCCACATCTTCTCTTTTTAATGACTCAATGAGTTTATTTAGTGTTAATGACAGGAGGAGGATTAAGGGTAACTTACCTCTTACCAGTGGCTACTCTGTTGGAATAAAAGTCTCTCCTTCTGCACCCATTCACTACCCATTGAGCCTCAAGAAGGGGTGAAACTCCACGGGCTCCTCCCTAGTACATAACAGAACATTGACTGGCTCAATTATGTGCAAGTCTTGCACACAGGTAGTTACAGCTGCATCGAGTTACTGGCTGTGATAGTCATGCCACATCCAGAAAATAGCATGCATTTTAATCCTTCCTTGATCTCATAACGTAAGTACATAAGAGGGAAGTCTGTTCTTCCCTGAAGAGTCATGTTCTTCTTGTCCCAATGTGGCTGCCCTTCGCCTATTCCCATGACCTCATGCATCAATGCAACACCTTTTCTCTGTAGTTGCACATTGGTAAGGGATGCACTTGACCTTTGCCAACAGGTGCTTATTTGACTATCAGGTCTACAAGAAATCTTTTGGGCCATACGTTCCTAATTTTTTTAAATACCAATTCATGATTGGCATTAGTTTGAAAGTTTCTTTAGCCAAATGCCACCTCCAGAAAAATCAACTAAGTAAGAAGCACCCCTGACACAGAGAAGGACCCCAAGGGAATAGGAGGAGAACGAGACTGATGGAATATGTAAAATGTGTGTGCTAATATTTTATTCATGTAGCTTCAGTGAAAACTCTCAGTGGGTTATGCCATGTTACAGCAAAGCAACTTTGGCAGTGAGATAGCTGTCTCTTTTATAAAAAGGAAAAAGATATCTTTAATCTCATTAGGATTGGGTTTTATCCAAAGAGGGCTGCATATCTACTGTCGCCTAAAAAGAGATGTATAGGACAGAATCTACTTATAGTTTACACTGAAGCACAGCAAATGATTTTACATTGAAAAGAAGAAAGAAAATGATCATTTAGCAAGTACTTACGCTTCTCCTAAGGTAATGGTCCATGTGCTAAACTGGGATGCCTGTGAGTTATTAGATTTCCCACTTCAACAACCTAACCTTACCTTGCAATATGTAGACATTACCCATTTTCTAATTTGGTCTAGGTCTACATTCACTTACTCAATAGCCATTTTGAGTCTGTTCAAGGACAAGCCACTTTTCTAACCCCAAGAACACAAAGATAAATCTTGTCCTCAGGAAGTATATGCAGTCCTCATAAGGATTAGATAAAATCTTAGTTATTTAATTAAATTAATTAAAGTTATATGCAATCTGAGATTGCTTTCTAGCTAGTGGTAGGTAGCATTGTAGATCTTTGTCTCTCATTCGGTTGGGGCTTATGTAGTGTGGATGTAGACCTTAGCGGCTGGTGTCCTGAGCAGGAGCGCTATGCAGGAAGTCAGAGATGAAGTTTAGGAATGCTTCCTATTTGACAAGGCATACAGCAGCATGCTACAAAAGGCTTTTCTACATCTCGTCTGTCACTAATGCACATCTTGGGAAACAAAGCTAGGCCCAATACTTTAAATTGCACAATTTTTAGTAACTACTGCAAATGATGTCAAGTCACTTATTATTAGCTCTAATTCACAGATGAGAAGACTGATATTTTCAAACATTTAAACAGAGTAAGGGAAGCTACAATGACACTTCTTGGGTTTGAGTGCCCTGATTTTTATCTCTGTGATTACCATTCGTTTTGCTATGTTGTGCTTCCTTGACGTTGTAAGTCAATGTATTTCTGCCATAATTTGATATTATTCTAATTGGACAGACATCATACCTAACTCATAGTTCAACTGTTGCACTTGAATAGCTTCAGCTATGTGAAAAGCTGTTCATTACCTGCGGAGGAGTCTGCCTTGATAACTACCTGTGTCTTCTCTTAACACCACTGTGAACAAACTACGGAGCCCAATCCATGTATCTACTTCAGTGCTCTACAGTGGCCAGAGACCACTGTCAGCCTTCAGTCTGTGTATGTAGACATTTTCCATTTTCTAATTTAGCCAAGTCTACATTCACGTACTCAATAACCATTTTGACTCTGCTCAAGGACAAGCCACTTTACCAGCACAGAGAGCACAAAGATAAATCTTGGCCTCAGAAAGTCTGTTTTGTGTGATGGATTGACACAACATTGCAATCCATCGAAAGCAGAATGATGGTAGGGGGATTTGTAGGTTACAAGGAAAGCTCGCAAGCAGGAGAAGTAGCTGTGATTCAGGGAGTCCAAGGATGTCTCCATGTTTCAGTGGGTGAACATTTGTGAAGTGTGCATCTAGGAGGGAAGAATAGAGGACAACAGATGCCGCATATTAAATAAAGCCAAATAGTGAACTACAAGCTCTAAGTAAGCTTTAAATAGGAATGTGAGTAGGAAATACTGTTATGTTAAGCTATTCATAGCCAAGACTAAGAAGGAAATACGTAGAAGAATTCATCACTTATTTAGCAGTGAATAGAAAACTAGTGGCAATGTGAGAATATAACTACTTAAATGATGTAGCATTTGATACATCCCAATGGCATCTCCATTTACTATTTGATGAGTCAGAAAACCTATACAACTATTCCTGGGGTTATGTCTTATCTCTTTTCTTTCATCACATCTCCTTATGTGGTTCCCTAACCCAAATTCCATCATTTCCACTGGGATGGTTTTCCATTATCCCATTCTCCCCTTAATCCAACCTTTACATAGTTTTAAAAGACATGCTCCATCAAAAACATAATGGGAGTTCAGTATACACTTTAAAAATGTATGTAATAAATGGCAATTGAAATTCATACTGGAGTTTCTTATCTTCAAATTATTTTTTTTTAGAACCTTTATGTTTTGTAGCTATTTTTTGTGTTGCAGTCTTCAAGGAGTAAATGTATAAGAAAGAAAAGTAATGCACATGATAAGAATGGAAAGGAAAGAGTTAAAGAATCTAGGCAAGCCTGAGTCACCAGCCAGTGAAAGCAACTGCCATCAAGCCTGACCACCTGAGTTTAACACCTGAGACTCATGTCACGTGATGGAAGGAGGAACCCAACTCCCAAGAGTTCTCTTCTGACCTCCTCATGCATAGTGTGGCTCATGTGCATGTTCTCAGCCATCCCCACACAATAAATGAATGAGTAAATAAATGTAATTAAAGAGAAGACAGCTGAGGATCTGGAGCAGTAGCACGAAGTAGGGTGTTTGATGTGGCCACAGAGCTAGTTTTGTAAACTGAGGTTAATCATCTCAAAAGGAAAGTTATTATTGTTGGTTGAATCATGTTTCTTCAAAATTAACAGGTTTAAGCTCAAGTTCTTAGTATCACAAAAGATGACATTGCTTGGAACTAGTTTCATGTCAGATGATACCCATTCTTTAATAGGATGACTTCCTCACCGTCCTTACTATCATGGGCAAATATAACATCACATGACTATGTATTGAAGGAAGATGCTGTGACCAGGCAGAAGAAGATGATCATCAGGGAGCTCAGGCAAGAACCTGGAACTTGCCCCTGTTCTCAGCCCTCAGAAGAAGCCAATCCTGTGAACAGTGACTTTGGTTTCTGGCATCCAGAATGATGAAATGATAAACTTATGTTGCTTAGTTCCTCTAGTCAGTGGCATGGTGGGCTTGTGCAGTTGTCTCTCTTGGACACTATGGGCCCTTCACCCTTATTTCTTCCTGGAACCTCACTGGGCTTATTACATCTTTATTGTGGAGAAGACACCTCAGGTTACTGGGGCAGCTTTGCTTCCAATGGCAGTCATTAGAAGTTTTCAATCTCGTTACATATACCCAGTGATTCTGATCCATCAGCCCATCAACTTCTGAAGTAGACTCCATACTCTAGAGTTCTCTCTACTGCAGGATGAAGGTCTCTTCCACAGCGATTCGTTTGCAACATGTTCTTGTACCTACCCTTGTTCTTTTGCCAGAGGTGTCTTGGTCTTGAATCCTGGTGTCAATATCTGCTTCAGGGAACCCCCACCTAACACCCTGCTGACTCTCCTTATGCAAACATCATGTCTAAAATTGAAGCAAATTGCCAGCCTGTGATTGCTTCCCTAACAAATAGAGTGGGGTTAGTAAATGGTAGCCAGGGGAATGGTTGAAAGGCAGAATGGCAGGATGGCATTTTCTTTAGCAGACAAAGAGTTTTACATAAGGTAGGAAAAATACCATGATAAAGGTAGTAAACAGGATGTGGTAGAATTCCCACACAATCTTGGTGTCCTTGGAACTCAAGGAGCAACATACTATTATGGACATCACGGCCGTAAGTGCAAGCATGGTCCCACAAAAATTTCAGTAGGTGGGTTTTATAGTTGACACCCCCTAGTTCATTGTGTGTGCATTTCTGCCCTCTCACTGTGCTCCAAGAGTTAAAGCAATGTGTAATTTGTGGTAAGGAAGTGACTTTTTCACCTGCACAATTTGGCTCAGTGTTAGTTAAACGTTCTGAAATTTAAAGTCATCTCTCCTTTTTTTTTCTTTCTTGAAAATGTCTAAATGCTGTGTTGATAAATGTCACATAGAATAACGAATGTGATGGAATGTGTTAAGGATAATGGGAGTTACTTTCTAGTTCGCCTGAACCATGACTTGCCTACATTTAGCAAGAGTAATGAATGTAATTTAATACAGCACCTTTGCAGAGAAGTGACTCAAAACACTTTCAAAGTGAATATTAAAATGCTGAATTATGCAATAAGGACACAGACTTAAGTAGATAATAATAGATCACATACGAAATGACACAATGCAGCAGAAGGTACGTTATTACAGTATGCTTTATGTAGTTATTTGTAGAAGAATGAAAACAGAGAGTTAACATGGAATGAGGAAAACAAAGGTGAAATATTGATTAAATAGCTATGTTAATGATTAGAGCCAGCATAGGCACCCACAAAGTGTGCATATGGGAGCCAAAGTCATATGGAATAAAGTTTGATCTAGTATTTATAATCTGCATGGCTATGAACAAGCTCATTTCAACCTTGATCTTTACAGTTATTGCATAACATATAGTCTGTTTTATGGAAATTCATGAGTTGAATACATTTTAGAAGATTCCCCCAATAAAAGATAGTTTCATTAATACTTTTCTTATTATTGAAGTAAAAGAATAACCTCAGTGCTGCTTTCATACTCTTCTAGTGCCAGTTTTGTCATATATGCCAGGGACATCACTATATAAATCCATCACAATACTCTTTCTCTCTCCACCAGATAGAATGAAATCATATATAACTTATAAAACTTGAAGAAAATGAGATTTAAAGATCATGTATCCTAAAAGACTTATTTTCACAGATAAATGGCAGCCCAATGTCATGAAGTGACTGCTTTGAGATCACAATTGTTCCCACTGTTCTGTTCCAGGTACTCTGCTTATTACTACATGTGCATTATTTTATCCTTATAATATCATCATGAGGCATATGGTCTTATCTTTGGTTCACAAACTGGGGCACATATGGAAGAAATAGTTTGTATTAAGACTGAGCTGGGTTTTCATACCTAGCCGAGGTGACTACTGAACAGGAGGCCTTAGAGTCTCTGAATCCCTTCTTGCTCTCTACTCTCATGCTCTGTTCTGTCTTCACAGGGCCAGACAGTTAATTAGGCCTTACTTTCCTGGAACTTATATAAGTAGGCCATGCCATTCTTTTTTCCCAAGATTTTCTCTGTCCCATGAGAGATGGGGAAGTTGGGAGGATACTGAAATTACGCAGTGACTCCTTTTGCTAAATGTTAAGTGCATTTGCCTTGGATCTCCCCCACTCTTCTTCAACTCTGAACCAAGAATTTGCATTTAAAAAATCATGATTTTAAACTGTGCCCTTAAGCAAGACTTAAAGGCAATTTGAATCTCAATGTGCTCATATGAAATATAGGGTTATAATAGTAGTTGGAGGTAGTTTTGTTGAGTAACAAATGATAAACATAAAAATGCTTTTTTGAAAACCAAAACTGCTAAATATTACTCAATTTTGATAATCCAAACAGAAGAAGGTGAAACTATGAGTTTTCTAAGCTGTAGTCTTTGGGTGGCATGTAAGGAAACTGTTAAGAAACTGATTCTTAAAGGCATGGTTAATGTGCTGGAATTTTAAAAGGCTCTGTAAGCTTGTTAAAATACATGCTGAGGTAAACGATTGCTTGCCACGAAATAATGGCTAAAGAAATAATGATCGAGAACACAGAACTTCCTTATCAGGTCACCAATATGACTTTACAGGCCAACAAAGTCCTTGCCACTAGCCTCTTATAATAACTCATCATGTCAACAGAAACAATGATTCCTCACCATGAACAAGGACAAAACCACCAAACTCTTCAAGATGGACTTAAGGAGGAAGTCTCCAAGACAGCCTCCCCACATCTACATTCATAAAGGAAAGGGATTACCTGGGGGTAGTGGCATTCCTCTGACCCAGTCAGCCAGAAGACTCATCTACCCAGAATGACTCATACTCATAGAAATCCAGATAAGAGAGTGAAATAACTACCTATTGTAAGTAATAAGTATCTCTTGTCCAATCAACCAAGGCTAATATTCTAATTTTTATTTGGGCTGAAACCTAGGAACCAAATAAAACACAGGATAGTTAGTCTATGATAACAATGAGGGTGGAACAGTTTAGAAAATCCAAGGGATAATTCCCCTCAGGAACAGTCATAGGGGAGGGGAATAAGGGGAAAATGGGAGGGAGGGAAGAATGGGAGGACACAAGGGATGGGATAACCATTGAGATATAACAAGAATAAATTAATAATAAAAAATAAAAAATAAAAAAAAGAAAAGAAAGAAAATCCAAGGGAAACCAGATCAACTATGGAATGCCATTTTCGGTCTTAGAGATTACAGAGATTAAAAAAAATGCATACAACATATTGCCCTACCTTGTTTTATTCAGAAAGAAACAAAGACTGAAGAAGCACACAAGGTGAAACAATATGGCCATAGATATAGTCACATGGCCAAACAGTTGCTAGTTTCTTTGGACCTTTTTTCAGTTCTTTCCCCGTAACAGGATGGCCACTCTCAACTTCTTTTGACTCAACACTCACTCCTCTCACATTCTTGCTACATATTCAGAACAGGACTAGAGTAAAAATTGAAGAATACAAACAACAACAGTCTATTTATTGGTGTACCCTGTTTCCTTTAATTCTTACAACAGCACTGTGAATCAGGGCCCCTTATCTTTAAAACAAAGGAGTAAATGAAGTCTCATCTGTAGTTACACTCGCTAGACCTGCGATTCTAATTATAAGCTGTAAGACTTCACATTCTAGGTTTTTCAGCCCACACCATGTGATAATCCTCACCACATACATTTTTAATTCTTTCCTTGACAACTGCTATACTCTCTTACTATTCATTTCCACACGGCCTTGTTATAATTTAGTTGTTAAGGATGCCAAGGATCTAGGAACTAAGAAAGTCACCGATGTCAGGAACTGAGAAGGACAACAGACCAAAGACTACAAGGAACTCAGTCTTGCAGGTAAGCTTTGTTATGAATGAATGAAAGAATGAAAATGAAGCAAAGTGAAGGAGATGCAGACTGGCCAGAAGAAGCACCATTTTCAGTGAAGTACCCAGGGAAGACTCTACTGGGGGGACACTCTTAATGTACACTGAAGATTGCAAGGACCAAGGATAGAGAGGGCAAGCTAGGCAAAGGACTTCAGTTGTTCCTGAGAATGGAAACATAATTCAAGACTTGGTGCACGAGTCAGTAGAGAGTTTAAGGGTTAAGATGTTTTTAGGTCTAGATAGATGTTCTAAGTTGATAATGATACTATGTCATGGTGATTGATTTACATTCAGAAATTTAGATGCACCAAGATAGGAAAGATGTCTTCTTCAAGGTTGTCAAATACAAATAGCCAAAACACTGAGAATGAAACATTTATATAATTCCTGATTGTGTCACGGTTCTTCATGCCACAGATAATCTATTGTATATCTGTGTAATAATATAAATGTATATGTACAGAAATAAAATAATTAAAAAATAAATAAAATTAAACAAACGAACAAAACCCCCCCAAAACCAAACCAAATCAAACAAAACAAACAAACAAACAAACAAACAAAAAAAAAAAAACCACACACACACACAGCAGCAGACATCAATCTTGCTGGTAGGAACTATATAAAGAGCCAATGATTGGCTATATCCATAAGCACATTTATTCAAATTCTTTGTACCTCAGTTCCCTCTTCTGTAGTAGGCTACTGATGACTGTACTCACTTCTAGGGTTATGTGTGGATTTGTAATTGAAAACAGTACCTGACATAGAATCAACTACAACTACCCACCATTTCTCTTTACTTCAGAGCTAATATCATTATTGATTCTGCTTTTATACTTCGTTCCTTTGAAAAACAGCAGGAGCTTGTTATATACTTATTTCTCCAATAAAATGTGAGGAAGGCCAATAAAATAAAATCAATAAAAGAGGAAGCTGTTCTGGCTGACTCAAGGGAGTAACAGGCAAGCACACCATCTGCTCAACCCCACCCAGGCCCCATGGTGGTCCTGAGGAGGCCCTGGGCTCCAGCACTAGCATTTAACTACTTTTTGTGAGAGAGAGAGAGAGCTTAAGACAGAGAGATTAGCATCAAATAGGGGTCAGATACGTCAGTATCAAAAAGTTTTGAAAATTGTAAAGTAGAACATCTTGGCTCTTTCAAATAAGATGCTTTTCTATCACCGCCCTACCCCCTTCCTTTCAGAAAAGAGATTACCAGGCCACAGTGCACATAGCCACCCTTCTTGAAGTGGTTGATGGAGCCTATTTATTGAGCTCTGACTTAGTAACAAGTTCAGAACATTCTGTGGGTTTTATTGGAACTCACTATCATGGCTCATCCCAGCTCAGATCACTCTGGCTGAGGCTGCCAGTGGCCTTCTCTGGGACAATGGCTCAGAGTCTCAGGCTGCACACAGGAGAGAAAACAGGCCGTACACTTCCTCTTAAGCCTTAGGACTGCCCTCTGTGTCTATCTCTAAGGGCCTAGAGTTGCCAAACTGGGGACCTGAGGACATGTGGCGACATATGTTTGGTATTCCCTAGGGACTCCTTCAACTTCCTGAAGCCTAGACAGTCTGTTACACTGTGTTTCTAGATATGTTTCTGCCACATAGAAATCAACAAAGTTATGGTGTTATTCTTCTTATGTACCTTGCAAGCTGCTATGACAGTTGAGTGTGCTTAGCCTAAATAGTAGGTTTGTTGTTGAAAGTTTGATGGTTTCTGACTGTTTACTTGGCATTAGCTCTGTGGAGTATGTACCAGCACCCACCTTTTAGGAGTTTCGGAGCCTCGGTTTGGGTCTGCAAAGACACTTCTGTTGTGTGCTTGTTTGAATGCAGATGGAGAACAGGCACTTCATATTCGGAACCTGCTGTGATCCTGCCAGTAATACTGTGGAAAGGAATCACAACTCTTCTTTTAGAAGATAAACAAATGACACCCAAATGCATTACATGAGCTCACACAGTGGAGGAGTATGAGTGCATCTTCAGAGCAAAGTCAGGTGGACTCCTGGTGCTTTTTTCTAGTCACTGAGCTGTGCTTTAATGTGTAAGTCCATCTAATTTTAAGACTAAGATCATTGAATCTCTCATGAAATTTTTGTATTCTTGATAGTTTAGTTTTACTTGTCCAATTGAATTTTTAGATTCAATGAAACAAGGAAAGAGACAGAAAACCCGAAACAGAGAAAGAAACAGGGTGGGTTGAGCCTGAGCCATATGTGACTGTGTAATCTGTGTGTTTGTATAAATCTGTAGATAAATAGGTGCAAACAGTAAGAAATTTAATTTCCTTTTGACCTGGCTTCCATTTCCACAGGTGTCCAATGTATAGGCATAAACAATGCTTGTTGTTGGCTACAGAAACTCTATGAATTGTTATTAGATGCCAATCTTTGTATGGCATAAATGGAGAAGTACAGGTGTCTTTCATTTCTGCTCATACAAAGAGCAGAAAACCAGCCTTAGTTGTTCTGTGCATCACACACACTTTATAGATTCATAATCTTGGGACTGGACAATGCTTGTGATAACTTACATGTTTTCAGAACAAAAGAACCGGACACTGACATTGGATCAGGCCTGGCAGGATTCATTCCTCTCAGCAGGCTGGACACTGACATCCTGCGTTTTTTTATTCCAGCACCAAGGGTTTCAGTTGCTGTTTCTCATCAGAACAAGGCAGCTCCCAGGACACCTTCAAAGAAAGCTTCCCATCCCAATTGGCCCAGCATTTCAGGTGCTCCCAAACAGCACTCTAATTAAGCCTGGAATTTCTCAACGTTTATAAATTTGACCACAAATGCTATTCCTAAATTGTTTAGCCATTTCCTCAATTATATTTGGGCCCCTACAAAGGTATTATTCATCCCAAATCATCTGGGAAAACCCTTAAGAGAATATCACCCAATTCCTTTAAGGGGAGTCAGGTAGGTTTTTGGTTGCTTTCTTGGGCTATAGAGGGTTATTTTCAAGGGGAGTTAGTTATAAGTTATTACTGGTCTTATTTAGAGGCAAAACACGGTTGGATACAGGGATATCTCTCTTTTCCTTTATCTTCATTTCTTAAATTTGGAGATAGACGTCGAAAAGAAGGGGGAATATAGAAATGTGTAGGGAAGAAAAAAAAAAAAAAAAAGCAGATTAGTAAAACTACTCCTCAACTTAATATACCTTAATTGTTACTTGCAAGGTTATTTTTAATTCATTGGTATATACATGCAAAATGAATTTAATTTTAGATATAGTGGTAAAGAATTCAAATGTAAGATTATTCTTCATATACATTATATATATGTCTACTCTAATATGAGGTATTGTACCCATTTAACTCAATTATAATACAAGGTTTACTTCCAATACTTTGAAGATGATATTGCAGGCTGTTTAGGATAAATAAGTTACATAATTTAATTTTTAGTTGATCAAATCATGATCATATCAATTACTAGTCTACTTTTATCACAAGAATATACATCTTAGGTGCAGAAGATATACACATGATTCTATAGAAAAATAAGGTAAAACAGATAAGGTCTTCAAAAACTTCAGAAACATACAGTATATGACATTAAAATGCTTTCATTATTTTAAAGATTCACTGACAATGAGACAGGTTAACTTCTGGCAACACCCAGCCTACTTCAAAGAGGATGATGAGAATCAAAGAAGCTTCTTATGGAGATGGCTTCAAATGTGACAAACAAGTCACTGGGAAAAATGTCCTCATTTCTGTTACAGACAGAACTCAGCCTAAAAAAGGCCAAGCTTGGATGCAGGCACAGTCGAGGGCCAAACTCTGCCAAGACAGGGTAAGCAAGTCATCAATAGTTCCTGCCTCATGAATATATCTGTCAGAAGGCTGAAGATGATGTTCCAATGTTAAAGAAAGTTTTGGGTGACTATTCAGGTAACAAACTGTCTCTGCCATCTTCTCATTAGAAAAGCTACTAACCTGCACTTCCAGTATACTCAGGTAATCAATTTTATTCCTCCTCAACTCTCTGATGGGGTTAAAGACCAGATAGTTTAGTTTTACAGTTAAGCTTAGTTATATAGGGGCTGAGATGTTTTTAGGTCTAGATAGATGTTTTAAGTCGATAATGGTGAGATATGATAGATATTGATTAACATTCAGAATTTTAGATGCACCAAGATAGGAAAAATGTTTTCTTCAAGGCTGCCAAATACAAATAGCCAAAAACACTAAGAATGTACTATTTATATAATTACTGACTTTTTCATGGTTCTTATTGCTGTAGGTAGTTTATTGTATATATGTGTAATAAGAGAGAAAAAAAAAGTCTGTAGAGAGAACTGCAAAAGTCCTGACCAGCTCAAAATACTGAAACTTTGCTGTGATGAGAGGAGCAATGCTGTTTTATTTTCTGTCACTCACCTTTATTCTTAAAGCTTTTGTTTCTCCCAAGGTCAAATCAAATCAAAGAAAAAAAGTATGGTGGGGCACATAAAAAGGGACCTAGCTTTTGATATACATACTACCACAGTGAGATGGGAGCCTAACAAGAAGCCGTTCTGTTTTGAGCCAGTTTCCTAGGGTGTGTTTCTTTGGTGACAGGGTTGATATAACTTAGAATTATTCGTAAGTTGTTCCAAATTCTTATAATAGAAACAGAATGGTATGAAGATGCCCAGTTGGGTCAGAAATAAAGATGAGTATATGAGACTATATTCTCCATCCATCAGAGACAAAGTTTGGGAAAAGGCAATATCCATGATTAACACACAGCGGATTCTAATTCAGAGGAAAGTAGACATCAAGAAACAAGCACAGTGGAAGTTTCCTGAAGCATCCACTGTGTTTTAAACTGTGTGTGCAGAATAGAGGTAGTTCAGTAAAGGAAATGAGGAGGTACAGTGAAACTTTAAAGAAGAAAATTCAGGGAGAAAAGGCTGTAATTGTACCAAGGATATTCCATGCAAAGATTGATCAGAAATAGTCACAAATAACTCAGGGATGTGTGCTTTTATAGCTCATATCAAGCCAGATTTTGCCAGAATATGCTTATTTCCTACCCAGTGGCTTAGAAAATATTTTTTTGCATAAGCAAGAGTCTATGATGGAAGGGGCTACTGTATCTAATTTATTTTACAGTAAAGAAGCCCTTATATACAAACATTATAAAATAGTGACTATTTCTACTATTTTTTTTAGGCCTTTAAATTCTTTGAAGACCAGTAGTTAAGGCTACATTAAAGCAAGACAAAAGGTCTTAGAATTTTAGCGACAGTATTTATTTGTTTTATAGCCTTGGCCGTGGGGGGTAAGTGTGGGGGGTGGGACCTAATTTTATGAGCCTTAGTTTCTTTAAAGTAAATTGGAACTCTTCACACTTTATAACGGGTGTTGTGAAAATTAAGTAAGATGTTTATAAAGTGGTTAACACAAAGAAAGTGTTCGATAAACTTTCACTTTTAATATGCTTTATGTAAGTAAACATATCTCATTTTAATTCTGCAAGTAGCCAATGAGGTAGTTCATTAGCACTCCTCTTTTATGAACAAGCAGATTGAGTCCAAGAGAACTTAAATTACGTTGATCGTGGTAACAACGCTAATGGATAGCAGAGTTGGTTAATAAGCTTAGGTTGATCAAGCTGCAAAGCCCAATTGTTTTCAATTAAATCATGATGATTTCATTTTGAGAAAAAAATATGCTTTTCAGCAAATGAGAAGCAGTGTAATATAGGTCTTAAGCATAGGAATGAATACTGTCACTGCGACATTATGAAAATTAAGTGAGATAATAAAAATAAGTACTTTCCACACTTGGTATATAAAACTCACTTGTATGGGCCCAGAAAAAATATTCTGATAATAGTAACTAAACAATTTATGGCATTTCCTTTGCATATTTGAGCATCATAGAAGATGCCTGTTTCCACCTGAGCACTGGACAGGTGGAAGAGGATACCCTCATGTCTTCTTCCAGTAGCTCCTCCCCTTTCTCAACTTCCTCCAGCTGCTCCTCATGACACAGGTCACATGGGTGGCTATTGCACAACCAGAGGTCCGCATCCTCAGGTAACCTAGCTTCATTGCCATTTTTCAAATATCTCACGAGGTACTACCTTGATTTTCTGTTGTCTTTCAAGAAGAGAGAACTTTAAGGAACTTTAAGCAAGGACCATACCTTGGGTGACACCCACAGCATGGATAGAGCCTGAGATACTTGAACTATAACCCAAGCACAACACATGTACAATGACACAGTGGCTTTTCAGATCTCCTCTAAGTTTTGTCCTTAATAAAGTATTAATCTCCTTCTTCCACATTAGATTATTCCTCAACATGAGATCCATATCCTGAGACCTGTTAACCTAAATTGCTCTTTCGCTTCCAATTTTAAGAACAATGACTCTGCGATTATGAGCCAGTAGTAGAGCATTCTGCATGGAGGCGACAATACCTGCTGATAAGTAGGAAACAATTGCCTTTGTGATTTCAGCACATGACAAGTAGGGAGGAGGAGTCAGAGAGAAGCCAGAATATTATTGCAAGGTCGGGGATGCTCTCTCACTAGGACTTGGATACCAGCCGAGCCCCACATTCTTTTACTGACAAAACAAAACCATATTGCCTCCATGTTGAGAAGACATTGCTTTTTACAGTGTGCAATGCATAGCTCTTGTGTACCCTTTTAAGACTTTCTTTCATTCATATAATATACATCTAGCAAGTTTTCTCATAATACATTCTGATAAACATTGATGAAACATTTTCCAGTTTTTATCCTTTCCTTTTGCTACATATCAGACATAGTAATGAAATATTTTTTATAAAACATGGGACTTGCTGATGGACTCTGGGAAGAGTGCTGAGAGTGGTATGGTAGAATGGGAGGGTGGAAGGACCCAGAGGGTTCAGGAACCCCACAAGAAGACCATCAAGACTGAAGGATCTGGACCCAAGGGGACCTGCACAAACTGTTGCATCAACAAAGGACAATGCATGCAGTAAACCTAGACCCCCTGTTCAGATCCTGCCAATGGACAGCTCATTATCCACTGTAGATTGGGATAATGTCTGCTGAATGCTCAAAATGGTGAACAAAAAGAATGAAAAGAGAAATAATGAGAAAATCATCTGGAAATTGTGTGCATGCATTTAAACACAGCTTAATGTGAAAAACAAGATGGAGATAAGAACACTAGCTATGAACATTATTGTAGAAGATGGAGGAATGGATGACAGATGTTGTGGTGGTTTGAATGATAAATATCCCCCATAGGCTCATGTATTTGAACAATTGGTCACCAACTGATGGCAGTGTGTTGGAAGTTTGTAGAAGTTTCTGAAGGTAGAGCCTTTCTGGAAGAATTTTGTTACTGGGGATGGATTTTTATAAATTTATAGCTTCACCCTACTACCAGCTAACTCCTTGTGCTTCTTGCATGTGGATGTAAGGGTAGTCTCTCAATTTTCCGATCTACTTGGTGGCTGCCATGTATCCTTGTCATTATAGACTCTCCCTCTAGAATTGTAAGCCAAATATACTCTTCCTTCTATAAGTTGCCTTGATTGTGATGTTTTATCACAGCAACAATCATAACTTACAAGCTAGGATGCTTGTCTTTTAAGGGGAATAGATAAAGCCATTGTGATTTTTGATACTGTGAAGTCAAGGTGGAATATTATGATATTCAAGTTAAATCTGAAGAACTGAATGTGGAAATTTATAGCTTTTCAGTTGATGACTCAAGAGGAAAGGACCAGAAACCAGAATTAACTGGTTTATGTGAACAAAAGCAAGGAAGAGAATGGGTAACGAGTATAGCAGAAGAAAGGAAGTCAAGAAACACAAAATAATATTAATAGAATATAGATCCCAGAACTCACTCATTTGTAAGTGAAAACCTAGTCTGTGAAAAATCTTCATGAGGAAAGTACAAGCTGATGAACAATTTTAGAAAGACGGACAACCCAAATTGTGATAAGCAAGCAAATGACTAAGGCCCTCATCTCACAGTATCCCACAAAGTCTAGATGAACTGAGGACCAGAAATATATAACAGAAGTCTAAACTTTGTAGATAAAACTTAGGAGATTCTTTTACTGTTTTGATAGAAAAAGAACTTGTTGCTAAGGTTCAGAAAGACCACTGGAAATGTAATTTAGTGATTAGAGCACTGGTTAGACTCCATGAAGTGCCTAGAGTGCATGAAAGTTGATATCTGGTGCCAGAAAAATAATCATAAAGGAAAATAATGGTATGTGTAAATATACTGACATTCAAAGCATGTCAAACACATATGGCTAACACAGCAACATAAAAATGGAAACACATAGAATTTCAACAATTGTTAGCAAAATAACCAACCAAACAAAAACACCCAACCAAACACCACCACTATCACCATCTTCAGTTGGAAAGGAGGTGTATAGCTGTTTTCCACGCAGTAGGCTGGGAGTGGATGTTGCTAATAGCCTACTGACCTGTGCTATCTGTAAGGCTGGGGCACACTCAAACCCTCCAGACTATTATGTTTATCCCAGACTCTCCTTTTTTAGGCATTTCTTTTTAGCTTTGTTTCTCATTCAATAGAAGCCATCCTTAGGGGAGATGCCATGTGTACTTTGTAGTTTGTTGACCTCTGGTATATCCATATGACTGAGTCCACACCTCATCCTCCCCCAGGCCCTAGAACTACCTTAAGCATTTTGTGCACATGGAATTAAAATAATTGTTACCAGGAAACTTTTCCCCCAAGTTGTACTGTACTTAAATGACTAAAACATAAACTGCCTGGTATCAGACTTTAGAAGGTTGAACCAGTACTGTCTAGCTAAGTCATACTGAACTGGATTTCCTTCTTGCCTCTCAGAGCTCATTCTTCTGTTAGCCTGAAGCATTTTCAGGGACTCTCCACAGCATCATGATAGGGAAATCAAGGGATGAGGAGTTTGAAGCAGCTGGATACATTATGCCCACTGTCAGAAGAAACCAATGAACATATAATCTAAGCTCACTTTCTCTGTGGTATATAGTGAAGGAACCCTACACAGGGAATGATTCCAGCCCCATTGTACAGGTCTTCCTACTTTATTTAATCCAATAAAGGTAATTCCCAACAGGCATGCCCAGATGCCTATCTCCCAGAGAATTTTAGGTTCTGTCAAGATGGCCGTCGCTATCAACCAGCATAACAACCCTCATTTGCTACAGGTAGTTTAGACTGCAGCCTAATTGGTCCTGCTATCTCTCAGGATGCCTACTTATGACCTACATCAGGCAATTAAGAAAACAAACTTTATCTTTAGAACAAGGGATGAGATACGTGGCACAATAGTGAATATTCAATATAAAACTTTCTGTGTATAGATAACCACAGGAATTAAGCAAAAAAGCAATTAGCAGAAGCCGCAACTTTCACTTGATGTGCTCTTGATTGTCATCCATAAGCCCAGGAGTGTGCATCTTCATCAGCCAATGGCAAACATTTTCCTATTTCTAGGAAAGGAGCCTGACAATAGCAGATTCAGTGCTCAATCATCAATGGTGAAAAATATAGAGAAAGCAATTCCTGGTCCTGTTTTTAAATTCCCAAAAAAAACTTTGCCTAAACTCAATTATACCTGGAATTTTCAGTCACCCGAACCAATTGATCAATAAGTTAACAAACACCAAAACGGTGTCTGGTGCTATTTATATCTGTCTAACATTTGATTCCAATGTTTATTATTCTTATCTATTATTGTACCCAACAGCATCCTAGGATGAGCAATATTTAACAAGGCACAGGAAAAGTAGATAAGGTGAATTGTGGAATATTCATATACCATATTTTACTTTGAGTATGGTTTCCCATAACACCTTGAACTGCCTGAACATATCCCTCGTGTTGGCTAATTGTATGTCTACTTGACACACTGAGTTATCTGAAAGGAGGCTACTACAGTAGAAAAAATGCCTCCATAAGTTCTGGCTGTAAGGCATTTTCTTAATTAGTGATAGATGGGAGAGGGTGCTGCACACTATGGGTGGTGCCATCCCTGGGCTAGTGGTACTGACTTCTATAAGAATGCAGGCTGAGCCATCCATGAGAAGAAAACCAACAAGCACCACTCTTCCATGGCCCCCTCATCAGCTCCTGCCTCCAGGTTCCTGTCCTGCTTGAACTCCTATCCTGACTTCATCCACTGATGGACAGCAATGTGGAAGTTTAATCTGAATAAAGCCTTTTCTCCCCAATTTGCATTTGGCTCATGGTGTTTCATCGCAGCAGCAATAATAACCCTACCTAAGACACGCTCCCTCCTTTCTTTCAGAGGTAATTTGAATCTAATATTGAACTGATGCCATAGAGCCCAGCCCAGTGCCAGGTATATGACAGATACCTGGTAAATACTGGTTGCATCAGTGTTGATAAAAAAGAAGAATGCAGAGCTAATAGACATCAGGAAAATTCACAGAGATGCTACACTTTATGGGAATCACACATCCTGTCTCGTAGAGTGTAAAATGCCAGAAGAGGACAATCAAATTTGAGCATTCACTCACATATGTTTGTTCAAGAGGAATGGGATTAACACTTACATACGAAGCATCATTTATTATATTAAATACAAAATTAATGTCTTGTTTAATTCTCGTGGCAACCCTTCAGGTTGTAATAGAACCTTGCACAGAGTAGGTAAGTAGGTACTCAGTTTATTGATTGGTGGCTCTTAGATAGATGAATAGACCCAAAGTCTGCATTCTTTTTACCTTTCACGGCACTTCCCATGAACTGAACATCAACTGAGTGCCTCTCATGAGCCACCAGAGTAGAAAGTAACTGGCAAAGCACTGAGAATAACCTCCATAGATGGTGAACATCTGTTTTCCCAGTTCAGCATGCAGACATTTTATAAGCCTCAGTTAATATTTTCTATAAACTTAAATCATGAAGAGAATGATAGATAGAGCCTGCTGCTCCAATTCCTTTTCTTGTGGTGAAACACCTTGATGCAAAGTAACTTAGATAAAGGATTTATTTTAACTCACAATTCCAGAATATAGCCAATCACTGCTGGGGAGTCAACGTAGCAGGAACTTTAAACAACTAGTAACATTGCATCCACAGTCAAGAAGAAAGAAGAAATAAATGCATGCATGCTGCTTGCTTGCCTGCTAGGGGTCAAGTGGCTCGATCCTCTGTTTTATTGCCCAGAACCACACATTCAAAGGCATGGTGACACCAAAGGATGCTCTGTCTTCTAGCATCATTTCAGACAATCAAGACAATTCTCAAAAGACACACTCAGAGACCAATCTGATCTAGACAATCCATTGTGACTCTCTTCCCAAGTGATTCTAGGTCATGTCAAGTTGGCAATTAAAGCTAAACCAAAACATCTGGGTAGACAAAAGTAGTCTTCTCTCTTGAGGAAAAGCAAGGAGGAAAGGTTTGGGAGGATGATATTAATAGACAAAATGAATATAGACAATGAATCCAAGTATAATGCAAAGTACTTCATTAATAAGAATGAAAAGTAGTTCACTGTTGCCAGGGGTGGTAGTAAGCGGAAAACACTCTTTTTGTAACCATATACTTGAGAATCTATTCTGAGACTTGATAGTAGAACTAATCAAGAAATAAATACAGATCCTAAGGAGAAAAGTGTTAAGGTATTGACACAGGCAGTAAAACCTAATGGATGGAAATGGTGAGTTCTAGGTTCTTCTCCTATGCCCAGTCTGTTAAAAGATGCCAATGATAAGCCTGGCTTCATTGGTGCTGCAGTGTAATAGAGCATTTCCTAGAATACAATCAATGCTTGAAAATTGTCAGTTATAATTGTTTTGAGGCAAGTCCCTGAGGAACAAGACATATCAATCGTGGTGGAACAAAGTAAGCACAAGTACAAAAGAGAATTAGCAAATACCTGAGAGATAAATTTAGAGCAGAAGAGGACCTGTTTGGAGTGTGATGGTTTAAATTTAACACATGTTTATACTTACTGCATGCTTAGCTCTCTGCCAGGCTCAGAGATGCAGAGAAGGAAATTGGGGCATGCGACTTGCAGAATGCAGCATTCAGAGGCAATTAAAGCCTGCCATCCCTGGAATTAGAGCAGACTCTGTTGTTCAGAGCCCACATTCCGCCCTTTAGCGTCATTTGTATTCTGTCTCCAAAACAGCTAATATTAAATAGGATGAAGGTGGTAGTGATGCTGAAATATATCTCTTCAGTTCTTAGCAGGTTATTTATCACAATATTTGGCTCATATTAAGACATTCATGGGAACAATTATAAAAAAAAACAATGCAAATGTAAATATCTTGTACTATCAACACTGGGAGTTCTGCTTGCGGTCTGTTACATCAGAGGTTCATCCACAGGAGGGATCATTTTGAACAACTATTTTTTGGGAAGTGGGGAAGTGAAATTTCAGAACGGGGAATAAGGGAATCAATGACAAAACAGGGATGGCTAAATATGTCTGAGAACTGAGGACAAAGGGTGGTCCAGAACCCATAGTGAATAAAATGCACATGTTCTAAAGAGTCAAAATGTGATCTGATGTAAACGTGGGGTGAACTTCAAAACAGCAATCCACGTTCATAAATACAGGTAGGAATTCAGGGATAGATGGTCTGAGCACACAAAAAAAGGATAGTAAATAAACTGTAAAGTAAACATGTCGTTCAAACAGGGTCATCTGGAGAAGTGGCAGTGCAGCATTGGGCGTACATTCAGACCTGTGCACAGTAGCAGCTGGGCCGGCAGCTCTGAGGTCAGGGAGAGTTCTACCTGTTGTCCCTGTGCACCCCACCAACTTCCTTTGGAGACAGATGTGAGGTGGGAGCTGAGTTATAGGCAATGAGATGTGAGCTGAAGGTGATGTGCCACTGTACTTCTTGGCCTGTGATTTTTCATCCCATTTCATCATCCCATTCCATCCCATCCCATCCCTTCTATTTTCACTCCCTACCCCTCAATATGATAGGGTTTCTAGTAACCCAGGCTGGCCTTAAACTCAATAGGTAGCTGAGGATGACCTTAAGTTTCTCTTTCTCCTGGGGTTACAGAAATATACTACCACACCAGATATATATGGTGCTGAGGATCAAGCAATATGCCGCGAGTGAGAGAGACTTTTTGAAACACTCAGTCCTCAAGTATGATTTCTTCATCAAGCCTCTCCCCTCAGGCCTCGGGGAGCTATGATTAAGAAGAGGTGAAAAGATTGTAAGAGCCAATGGGAAGTGAAGACAGCAAAGTAACAGTGTCTTCCAGGCACAATAGGACTCACACATAGAAACTCACAGACACGGTAGCAGCATGAACAGGTCCAACCCAGACAGAGTCTCAGCACTGAAAGGGAAAGTGGACAGGAGTCCTCATGCCTAAACCATAAGCTATCTGCAAATTTCAACTGCTTGCAAAGGGCAAAATAGTGGTTTTTTCTCCATTGGAATTGCACTGAGTATACAAGCTGCCCTTGCCCAACAGTAATATCCAGAACTCTAGTACTTAGGTAGATTTATTTTTTTGTCTCTTAATTCTTTGTTCGGGCATTTTTTTTTTTTTACCTCACTGCTCTTTTGCTTATGTCTTATGGTTTCTGATTTTGTGTTCTTACGGTCTCTCTCTCTCTCTCTCTCTCTCTCTCTCTCTCTCTCTCTCTCTCTCTCTCTCTCTCTCTCTCTCTCTCTCTCTCTCTCTCTCTCTCTCTCTCTCTCTGTGTGTGTGTGTGTGTGTGTGTGTGCATGCGTATGCACTTCTTGAGATTTTTTTGTTTCTTTTATGTTTGTTTTGTTTTATTCTGGTTTTCTTTCATTCTTTTATCTGTCTTCTTTTTTTCTAAAGAATGAAATAGGGAGGACATGGAGTTGGATGAGTGAGGAGGGAGAAAGGATCTGGGAAGAGATGAGAGAAAGGAAACTCTGGCCAGATATATGCTAAGAGATCCATTTTACTTAATGAAAAGAGAGCTCCATGCATGCTTGGCAAGCACTCTAACAACTGAGCTACAACCCAACCTCCTTCTGCCCTTTCTATATTCCCAGTTGAATGGAGCAGTTGAAGGACCCATATGGTGGATCCCTGTTAATGCATGACTACAGGCCCTCTTACCCTATACATGAGTGGAGAATACAATGTATAAAAATCAGACACTTGTGTCTAAAGGACCTTTGATATGATGGTGAATTTACCCCAATACAGCTAGTGACTCCATTAAACCTCTACTTTCTCATTAGTGAAAGAGAATTTCTTTGTCAATGGACCACTCATCATGGCAGAAGAATGGTGAGTTTTGTATTGTATTGTTTTTGTTTGAAGAGAGTCAATGTCTTTCCTCAATCCTGGCCATCTGATGTGCATAGTGCATCTCAAAGGGAGACTGGTATGCTGGGTGCTGACTGGTTACTATAAAGCATTTTCCCTCTGGGCTGTGAATGGCTCAGTATTTGATGTCGAGTATAAGAGACATGAGGAAGAGCTCTTTGGAGTTTCTGGGAACCTTCTTTTATAATGAAAAGGTCAGGAAGAGAAACACCCATTTCTTTTGCAGCATTCCTACATTAACATCTAAGAATGTGATACTTGCATTTTTTCCTGTTAAGAGAAAAATCGGAGGCAAAAGCCTACAGACTAAAGGTGAACACTGAAGGCGTGGTGCTAACCCTTGGAAGTACCCTGCCTGCTGAAGTACCTCTGGTGAGAAGAGAAGATTGTCTTTTACTTATAATGTTCTTAATTGGTTTGTTCATTATTTAATATGAAAATTATCCTAAGCAGTATTTTATTTAAGCTAAATTAGTTTAACTGCAAGGCATGGGTCAGGGGTAAAAAAGGTTATCCACATAATGACCATGATGAGCACCATCAAAGTGTGGTTCTCTTGGCCCCAGTCCAACATCTCAGACCTCATCATCCCAGTGAACAGAATAACAAGTCTCCTCAAGGCTGGAACTACATGTGTTAGGAAGGTTGAATTAAGGCCTGTGAAAGGCAGCCAGAGAGGACGGTCTCCTGTGGAAACCGAGGCTGTCGAAGGGATGCAGTGCTAAATGGCAGTAAGATGTGTCTTTTAAGGCATGAGATACCAGCCAAGGAATTGAAGTTCAGAATAAAAGGTGTCCTACACAAATAAGGGTATTGCTAGCTAGATAATATTTAACCAGCACTCCATCCTTATCACAGGCAATTCAAGGCAATAGAACAGAATAGTACAACCCTTGGCAAGAAGCAGGTGGAAAAGCATGGAATCCTCACATTATTTCTACTAATTGGTAATAGGCGCAGACATACAGCCTCTCACCATTCTGCGTTCTGCCTGCTCAGTTTGGTAACAATGATGAATGAATGAATTGTGAAAGGTGATACCATATAAAGCCATCTTTCCTAACTTTCTCCCGGGAGAATGCAGTCAGGGGAGTTAAGCTGAATATACCGGTATGTATGATGAGGTTCTAGATGAAACAAAGAGGCTCTTTTCTTGTCTTCCAAAGATCCAAATGATAAAAACCCAAGTAAAAACATCATGAAGAAGAAAGGAGGGGAGTAGGTGGAGAAAGAACAGACTTTCTGTGCTAATTTCCTCCTTACCAGTGTCTTTCATGTGGAATTTCCTTTTACAACTTAAGGGTTCAACAAAGCAGGGAGCCAAGCCAGCCTCCATTAGCAACACCTAGGAGACTGAGAGCCTGACACTCACTCAAACTGAGGGGACTTCTCTGAGGTGTCAGCCAGGTCCCTCAGCTCAGACCACACGTGCTTGCTTAAGCATGCTGCTTTTCAATGTCTCCTCTCTAGGGTGAAAATCTTGGGTGGCCAGAACTTCAAGTTCAAACCCAGTGACTGCAGTCACCCAGCCCTCTGCAGAGCTGCCTCAGACATGAAGAGGTACAGACATGGAGAGTTATGCTGCGTGGCGTGTGAACACGGTGTGAGGGAAGATGGGTCTCGGCGTTCTGGCTAAACACCAGCTGGGTGCAACTTCTGAGACTGTGCTTATACTGAGACACAAGGAGTGGTTCAGGAGGTCATGTCTCTGACTTTTATTTTCCCCCAAACAATACAAAACAAAAAACAAAGGGAATATGAAGCAACACTCTATTCTTGGCCACCAGGCCTGCTTATGTTTGTCCCTCATTCACATTTTACTAAAATATATAATATAGTATTATATATATATATATATATATATATATCTCCTGGTGAATATCAGTTTTTAATAGATGCTGGTAGTGTCTGTCTTATAGATATGAGGTGTTCTGTCTCATAAGACAGTCACCAGGAAAAGCAGTTCTATAAATGTTCTCCCAAGCCACATTAATCCTAGAATGAAATCATAGAATAGTTTTATCGACATGCACCTCTCTCTGTTCTAGTCCCTTCTGCCTGGACCCTTTTAAGGGACAGTGGACCTGCTGGGCTCTTTAGTCATCCTTCAGACCAGAATTCCAGCTGGAATTGTAACACTTTCTCTAAGATAACTTCAATTTCCTTCTGCTTATGTGGCCCCGGACTCCCTCTAGGCACTATCTAGCCACAGAGATTAATCCCTTCCCCCTCTGAAATGGTACTTCTCCTAAACTCTGGGCAGCATCCATTTACCTCACACACTATATCCAGTGTGAAGATACATATGTTCTCTATCTGCCCTGCAGAGCAATCACAGTGGTCAGGGATTGATGGTGCCTGTGCTATGGACAGAGAAAACAACTCAGAGAGATTAGATCAGGGGTCCAGAGTGATGATTGCTGTGGATATTGGCAGACTGGGCTAACCAATCACCTTGTCTTTACGTTATCATGATTTCTGTCTGGGCCAGCTCCTTCACATGTTGTCTAAAGGTACTGCTGGCCTTGATGATAATCTACTTTCTAGGAAGCTTTAAGAAAAGATGCTTCTATAGAACCCGTTGTTCTGTGCCTCAGTTTCCCCATCTAGTAAAAGAAAAACAATGAAACTGAATTTCCTATGTTTGGTTAGATGGAATAGTTTTAATTCTTCTCTAAAATGAGATGAATGCAAATTACCTTGTTATTTCACTAATTAATAACATCTGCTTGGAAATGCAGCTATTAGCACACAATAAACGATAAGGCTTATAATTATGGATGACAGTAATTTCTTCATTTTGCCTTACCTTTATCCCAGTTTATCTCCCCGAAACTATAGCTATCCTTGTAGGGGTTACCATGTTATAGGCTAAACAACGGGTTCTTTTCCAGTGTGTTTGGAAATCGATGAATCAGCATACTTTCCCCGAGCTCTAAATAAATATGTTCCTGATACACAGAGCAAAAGCAGGCTCTCAGAAACGTCAGCTAACTACAGATCTATGCTGCCTTCCTGCAGCATGACCCATTCCACTCCCCAGCTGACCCCTTGTGCCTAACGTCACCTGGAGCCTGAAGTCTGGAAGCAGAAAGTCCTTGACTGGAGTCAGCAGAGAGAAAATCATCACCTGCTTGAGCGTAAACATGCCTAGAGACTGCGTCACTGTTTGTCAAGTGGATCAGCTAATAGTTGCTCAGCGGACCTTCAAAGCTCCACCGGCGACGCTGCCCTTAAATTCCGTCAATGCACTCCCTGTGCTGAGGCCTTGGACTTTAGCTCTCAAGTACTCTGAAAGCATTTCGAGCCCGCTGACTGGCTCTGGGGTGGATCCTGGTTAAAGTGTATGGGGAAAACACTAACCTTATGCTTCATCACCCATGGCGCCAATACGGCCCACCCCACCTCCAGTGCTGTAGCACTTTGGTGCTTCCTGGCTTTCCCCTGCTGGGGAGCTGCCCAGGACTGACTACCTGTAGGGCCACCAGTCTCACCTAAGGACCTTGAATGAAGCCCTTGCTCCCTCCTGACACTGTCTCATTGTTCTTCCTGCTCCTGACACTAGCTAATGTATTTGGTTGGCATTCGAAAAGAACACAAGTCCACAGAAGGCACAACACGCGTCAGTTTTACCCACTGATCTTTCCCCTGTCCCTGAGAAAGTTTTTGAATAGGGGAACAAATGGGCAGAGGAATGATTAACCCAATCTAACAAATAGCAGTACTGAAGAACAGAGAGCAACAGTAAACTGGTCAAGTGGAACAGCATTTAGGGGCAGAGCTAGCATGAGCCCTGGAACAGTTTTTTTAAGTAGTTTTTTTTTTTTTTTAATATGATGTTGCTCTCCAGTTTTGCAGCTAAGACAACTCTCTTGACTCACCTTCGTGCTGGTTTGATTGGCTACATGATGTTCATGAGATTTATGAAAGATAAGTCCTTGTTACCCAGGTTCTTATTGAGTTTACAGCTCTCCCTCATTTTTTTTAAAAAAGGGTACCTGAATGTGACACTATTATATTTAAAAACATGCTCTAATATAAGCAATCACTGTCATTTATTGCTCAAGTGGGTGTACATATAAGTAAACATGAAAGTTCCTAGAGAAACTCTGTCTTGTAGTATATTTCATATGTATTAAAATTCAAATTGCACTTTATTCAATTTCACAATCTTTTTTTCATACTATACGTCAACAGTTTGCTATTTTATTATTAATTAATTTATTTTTAGCTTTGGGTTTTTGTTGTTGTTGTTGTTGTTGTTGTTGTTGCTGTTGTTTTCATGATGGGGTCTTGCTATGTAGCTCAGACTGTCCTGGAGTTCACTCTGTAGACCAAGCTGTCCTCTAACTCACAGAAATTCACTGCCTCTGCCTTCTGAGAGCTAGGATTAAAGGCATGGACCACTACTCCCAGTTTTTAAACAGCTTTCTGATGTCATTAAAACTAACAGTCTCAGGAGCTGTGACTATTTCAACACAAGTGTGTCAGGATTTTCCTTAATCACTTTCCTGTTGAGATGACAAGCCTGCTTCCATTTCTTCTGTATTTAATTTTTAGGCTCCTGTCATTCTATTTTATGGGCTTTCTAATACCATGCTAACATTTCATACTTTTCCAAAGTAAAAAGAAAGAATGAGTTATTATTTATGTTTTGCTGAAAACATTAGAAATAGTTTGAAAATTCTGTGATTATAGCTCAAAGCTTCTCTTGATATCAGTCACCCATGAAGATTTCTCTCATTTGCATTTCCAGTCTTTGAGGCTGAATAGAAGGTGGGACTCTGTGTGAGGGGTGGACAGGAAACACTGGCCACTTTGAGAGCAAATAGAGGTTTGAGGAGTGTGTTTACATTCTGTCCCACGTGTGGGATTCTGGCCTTTGTAGCCAGGCAGATGAAAAGGCAGGAGTGGCTTCCATGGCGCCTGAGGACCTCTGTGCTTTAACAACACAGGCACAAGTTGTTCTGGGAGCTGGTCAACATGACTCAGCCACAGAAACACAGCAGTTTTGCAGGGCCAGGACCTGCTCTTCCTCCCAAGTTCTGTGAAGAAAGAAAGGCCAGAAAAGATCTCCAGTCTGAGAAAGAACTCTGTGTTCAGGGTGGCTGGACCCAGCAGGCAATTCCAGCCATCATTCTGGCTGGGGAGATGCCCTAGCCACATGCCTACCATACTTGTACAGCTCAGATGGATGCCCTGCCTCTCCCTGTAGCCTCACATAATCGCCACCATTGATTGGGCACCTCCTGTGTGCCAGTTTCTAAGCCAGGCACTTTCAATCCTCAAAATAAAACCTCAAGGCCAGTATTGTTGACTGTGTTTTCCAAATAAAGGCACTAAAGTTCAGAGAGATTAAGAGAGCTGCCTGAATCACACAGAGCTGTGATTTAAAGCTAGCATGTGTGACTTATGCATTGCTGTACAACATTCGTGTCCTGAAGTCTACAGTCTGTTTGTCCTTTATCCATAATTCTTGTGACAATAGTCATGAACTATACTGTATTAGAATTACCTACTCATCAAGGCTACTATTTTTGAGCCATCCAATGAGCACTTACTTTGTGTCAGCCTCTATAGTACCTTGTATTGTAGAAACTTGAGTAACCCAATTCACTATGCTAACAGGAGATTAAAGAATGAAGACAAGAGCTGGTCTGGGAGCTATTCAAGCTTGCAGCATTAGGAACTGGATTGCCAAGTCCACCACAGGGACTAGCTGGTCACAGAAATGCAGTAAATACTTGTAGGACAGAAGCATTTAAGAATATATGATACACTTGAAATCTAGTCTGAAGACAGGAAGCCTATTCTTAGGTTTAGTTTATATTTGCTGTGAAATGGTCAAGACTTGTGTTTAGTCCCTCTGTACCTATCTCCTTACTTGTAAACCAGACAGTGCCTGATCAGATGGATCAGAGGATCAACCATGGGTCTTAGAGCAATTAGTAAGAGTAAACATCGATTAAAAAATATGTTGTATAATATATGTTGGTCAGTTTTGTCAGTGGTTGCTTTTAGTTTACCTCATATTCCAACTTGGACTAAGGGCTTTAGAAATGCTGTGCATAAGTGCTTTCCACATCAACTCTGAATTTCTACAACTGAGTGAAGCTTGTATGGTTCACAGGGTATGCTGGGGGAGATGTGTGTGGTAAGGACAGGGGCAGGAGGCAGATCGTCATTGCACAGTGACGGTTCCCCAGCTCTCATGTTTCTTGGCACAAGTTCCAATCATCCCACTAGAAACATTTCTCTAGAAACATAAGGTAAGCCTACTTCTGGCAGATAACTTATCAGCAGCTGCATGGATTTTTAAAGAAGTAAAAAGAGAGCTATGCTGTGTTCTAGCAATCCCATCACGGGGCAGAATCTCGTGCAGTCTGTGCAAAGACACTCACTGGCACGTTAAAGTACTGCCTACACTTCCGTGTTTACTGCACAGTAACTGAAAAATGACAACAACCCAAGGAGCCATTGATGAGTGCATGGTTAAAGAAAATGTGATATGTATAATTATAGAATAATACTCAGACATTAGAAAAAAAAAAACAGATCCTATAATCTGTGACAACATGGAACTGGGAGATGTTATTAAATAAAATATATAAAAAAGAAAGAGTAAATGCCTTGTGCTGTAATTCATATACAAAATCTGAAGTAGTCAAACTCTTAGAGAGCAAGCCTGTGGTTGCCAGGCATAAAAGGAATTACTTCATTAGATCTATTGCATAGCATGCTGACTCTTGGTAATAACGCTGGTGAGGATGTGGAGAAAGAGGAATACTCCTCCATTGCTGGTGGGACTGCAAACTTGTACAACCACTTTAGAAATCAATCTAGTACATTCTCAGAAAATTGGGAATAGTGTTACTGCTAGGCCCAGCTATACTATTCCTGAACATATACCTGAAAGTTGCCAGCATACAACAAAGACATTTGCTCAACTATGTTCATAACAGCTTTATTCATAATAGCCAGGATCTGGAGACAACCTAGATGCCCCTTAACTGAAGAACAGATAAAGAAACTGTGGTACATTTACATAATTGAATACTACTCAGCTATTAAAAAAAATCTTGAAATTTGCAGGCAAATGAAAGGAACTAGAAATGATCATCCTGGGTGAAGGAACTCAGACCCAGAAAGACACACATGGTATATAGTCACTTATAAATGGATATTAGCTCAACATAGATGTCCTCTGAGAGACTCCACCCAGTGGGGGATCAGCACAAATGCTGGGACTCACTGCTAAACTCTGGTCAGAGATCTGAGAGTGGTATGGCAGAATCGGGGAATGGAAAGACCCAGAGGGTTCAAGAGCCCTACAAGGAAATCATCAAGGCCAGAGAATCTGGACCCAGAGGAGCCTACACAAACTGTTGCACCAACCAAAGGCAATGTGTGCAGTAAACGTAGACCCCCCTGTTCAGATATAGCCAATGAGCAGCTCATTCTCCATGGTTATGAAAGGAGCAGGGACTACCTCTGACATGAACTCTGGTGCCCCCTGATTTGATCACTTCCCCTTGATGGAGAGTCTCGGCAGCACACAGAGGAAGGGGAAGCAGGCTATCTGGATGAGACTTGATAGGCTGTGATCATATGGTGGAGGAGGAGGAAGTCTCCTTCTGTCAGAGGTCTAGGGGAGGGGAAGAGGAAAGAAGAGGGAGGGAGAGTGGGAAAGGGAAGATGTAAGTGAGGGGATAATAATTGGGATGTAATCTGAATAAATTATAATAAATTTTAAAAATTTAAATTAACATAAAAATAACAATACACTCTATTTTTGGAAGAGAATGCTAACAGAATAGATTTTAAGAGTCCCCCCTAAACTATAACATTTCAAGGTAGTAAGTACATGTATCAACTAGGTCAATTTAATTATTGCACACTGTGTGTATATTTTAAAACATTGTGTTATACACAGTAACTGTTTATCATGAATTTGACAATTCATGGGCTAGCATAATTTCATTTCTCTTCAAGAGAAAAAGAAATAACCACAGGATGTTGATTTATTGCTTGGAAGGCAACAAGGCTATACTTAAGAAGCCCAAAGCTGCGTGTCTCACCTTTGGGCCATTAATTCTGAACATGGTTATTTCTGGGTTCAAGGCAATCTTGTTGTTCTCTGTCCATGAAGATACAGGTTGAAGGAGAGTGGGAAGGCTTGTGCATATCCAAAAGTTTTTCCACTGGGTGTCCTGAGCAACTAGAGTCCCTGTTGGGATACTGCAACTTTGTGGAGATACAGTCTCTTCAGTCTTCTCTGCCAGCTCCTACCAAGCCACCACTTCTCTTCCCAGATTTGTTCAATTCTGCTGACCATGACCTCTGCTCCAGATCTGTCCCCAGAGTATTACCTGAATGGCTTCTCTTAAACACCCTTGAGTGTCTTCATCTTCCCTCTGACATTTATAAAATAAAGGAGTTGTACTGTTCACTAAATTGAGCTCTGGCTCTGATTCTTGGCCTTCCTCCCAAACATTTTCTTGGAGCTCTATTGATGCAGGATTTTGAAGCTTCTTTCTGGATTTTACATGCTCAGTGACTATTTCCAGATTCCTCTGTGCATTGTGTTATCTATTTCACTGTTCCATTTACCTTTTTCATGATTATACAAGGATTTGAGAAAGTCAACATATAAAAGAACATAGGTTTAGTTTGGCTAATGATGTCAGTGGTTTCGGTCCACAGTCATTTGCCGGTATTGTGTTTAGGCCAGTGGTAAGGTAGTTGGGGACAAGTGACAAAACATATCTGTTCACAAGGCACAAAGTGAGATGAGAAAGAACACATCCCAGTGTCTCCTTTGAGAACATGCCCCAATGGTCTAAGGTCTAAACCCTATCTCTTAAAATTCTACCACCTCACAGTAACAGCACATATTAATCAAGCCTTTAAATCCAGCACCGTTTATCCACAAATTTCGGGAATTCCTTGTTTTTAATAGCTGAGTAGTATTCCATAGTGTATATGTACCACAGTTTCTTTATCCACTCTTCTACTGAGGGACACTTAGGCTGTTTCCATGTTCTGGCTATTATGAATAAGGCTGCTATGAACATGGTTGAGCAAATTTTCTTGTTGTGTGCTGGAGCATCTTCTGGGTATATTCCAAGAGAAATGATCATAATGAGTGAGTTAACCCAGAAGCAGAAAGAATCAAATGGTATATACTCACTTATATCTGCATACTAGCCCAAGGGGCATGTCCCACGAAAGCCTTCACTTACCAGGAAACTGGGACAGAGGGGAAGGCATCCTATTGGGACTCTAAATGAGAGACGCATGGGAGAACAGCAAAATAAAAGGATCCAGAGGGTCCTAGAAATCTACAAGTAGAACAATATGATAGGCAGATTTGGGCCCAGGGGTCCCGCTCAAACTAAGGCACCAGCCAAAGACAATACAGGAGGTAAACTTTAAACCCCTTCCCAGATCTAGCCAATGGTCAGAATATTCTCCACAGTTGAGTGGAGAGTGTGATACGACTTTCTCACGTACTCTGGTGCCTCACATTTGACCATGTCCCCTGGAGGGGGAGATCTGGTGGCACTCAGAGGAAGGACAGCAAGTAGCCAAGAAGAGACTTGATACCCTATGAGAATATATAGGGGGACGTAATCCCCCTCAAGAACAGTCATAGGGGAGGGGAATAATGGGAAAATGGGGGGGGAGGAATGGGAGGATACAAGGGATGGGATAAACATTGAGATGTAACAAGAATAAATTAATAAAAAAAATAATAAATCCAGCACCGTTGGGGTGCTTAAACAACAGTTAGATGTTGCTCTGCCAGGTATTCTGCTATTTTTTTCCAAGCACTAGGATGTTGTGCTGGCTTTCTGATTCACTTTGCTTCCTTTTCCATCATCTTGTAGTATTTTGTGGTGATGTTATTCTGACATATCTTCCATCTCTGTGTCATTGTTTATATAGGTGGCATACCTCTTTGCTGGACTATGATACCTGGCTGGACAAGCACAGTGTCACTCATTTTTACATTTACTGCCTAGTGTATAAACAGCTGGTACACACCAAGTGCTCATTACATACTGGTAAAGTTTAATTGACTCAAGAGACTCAGATATGAGGCATAACTGGAAGTAGCTATGCAATACTAAGAAAGGAATAAAAAAAAAAAAACCCAGCAATCATTATTAATCAAATTGTTTGAGTTATGGTCATCACATTGAGCTGTAAAAGATAAATCTGACAGCATTGGAACATCCAAAACAAAAACACATAATCAAAGAGCTGCAAAGGAAAATCATTTTAGTCTCTAAGACTTTCCAAGAAATGAGATTCTAGTTATCTTTTTGTATATTGTGCCACTGTAAGAAATGAGGACCTTGTACTCTACAACTGTAGTTTTTTCTGAACATACCATTTTCTTGGTTTTTTTCCCATCATGCTTCCTACAGAAGGCAAGGTAAGAGGAGAGAATGCAGCAAAACAAAAGAAGCCAAAGGTGTAGTTTATTACATCTCTGATTAACTCTTTGAAACTCATAGAAAATCATTCTAATATTGATATCAGTTGGTTTTCAAGGGCCTTGGTATTGCTGAATTGATTTTAGAAAGACATTCTGGCAATTTACACCCAGCACACAAATGAGAATGGCTATAGAGCTACACTTGCCAGCACTGGTCCTCTCTTATTTGAAAGAAAGGAAGCTGGGTGTAGTGGTTCACCACTCTAATCCTAGAATTTGGGAAGTGAATACAAGAGGATCAGTAGTTCAAGGACAATCTTACCTGTACAGTAAATTCCTCAAGGCCAGTCTGGGCTATACAGGATACTGTCTAAAAAACCATGTACCCCTGAGGTAAATTTTCATATTTTTCTTACAAAGTTGCTCTTCTAATTTTATGAATGTCTTTTCAAAGGATACACTAGGCATAGGTACTATGCTTCATCTATTTCATTAAAAGACTTGGGACTGCAGGGGTTCTCAAAATGCACCAGACTTTCATCATAATACATGCGGGCAATCTTTTTCTAAGAGACAAAATAGTATAAGTCTTGCAAATAAATGCATGCCCTTCAGTAAAAACACCAACTGTATAGGCACAATGATCTTGGATTTCCCAGGCTCTATAACTATAAGAGATTAATTTGCATACAAGCTTCCCAGGCTAAGGTATTTTGTTAGAGTAGTGGAAATCACACAATAAGCCAGCATTGAAATCAATAGAGGAAGTGGAGAAGAAAAGCAGAAGCCATGAGGTCAGATGTGGTGTTGCAGAGTCGGATCAAAGCTGAGTGTTGTCTTGGCCTGTTGCCTCCACAGACACAACACATGAAACTTAGTTGTTTGGGCTCCATTCTAAGTTCTATGTACTGACATAAGGGCTTAAGATGGTACAGGAATTATCAAATTTATTTACACAATGTTAGCACAATAAGAAAACAAAAGAATAGACTGAACACAAACAAAATATTCCACCTTTACGTTACCCAGATATTTCCTACTTGTAGATGCAAGTGATTCTTCTATCTCCATCTCCAGTATGCTTAAGCCTGAATTTCAAAAGAAAATATTTTTAAAACATATTTGCAGGCATGTCATAACGAAATCCAGGGGTAAAATGAAATTTGCAGCTTGGACCCTTGGACCTTGTGTTTAAGATGCACCAGAGTAGAACTGGGATAGGTGTGAGTACCGTTCTGGACAGATCTGGACTCTTAAGAATAAGAAGAAAAAAGTAGAGTGTGGAGCTTCCACTGAAAGCTTATCATGTGCTGAGAAAGAGCAGTAATAAAATGTTTCTATTTCTCTGAGAATATTGAGCACGTTCCTAGTTCTCCCTTGTTAGATAAGCTTTCCCTGCATGGCCTTGAAGCTACTCTTTTGATCAAGCTGTGTATACACTTAGAGAGAAAATTAATTAATTGCAACTGTAATCATTGCTAAAAGTTAGAAATGTTGAGTGACCTAATAGTCTATTCGAATCAGCAAGATCAAAGAAGATTCCTCAGAAGTGACCATGACATGTAAACCTGAAAGATAAATAGCTGAGTTCTCTAGAGCTCACCAACTCAGCCTGGTGCTATTGACATTTGAGGCTGGGTAATTTTTTACTGGGAGAAGTTTTGTGTATTAGAGGATGTTTGACAACAACCCTGGCCTTGACCTCATGGAAAGAAATATCACTTCCACCCTTTTGTAACAAACAGAAATATCTCCAGACATTTATAAAAGCCCCACAGGAAGAACACTGACATGGACAGACACGAGTGCAAAATTCTCAGACCATGACTATTGTTGCAGCATTGTGGTAGGTAAGGTTCTTCAGTGGAATATTGTCTTTTCTGACATGGACCACATTATAGAATCAGATTAGAAAGTGAGCAATAGAAAATGGCAAAAATCAAAACAAAAATGGTGAGCAGTGTACTGCCTGTGTCGCATGCAGTGCTTTGTTTTATCTTACTTACCTGCCACTGGCTATAGCTACTCCATATGGACTTTCCTAACATATGGAAATAAGAAAGAACAATCCTCCTGCTCTATCAAAGGATATACATTATTATCAAATGTATGGGTAATCTTAGCCCCTGCATCAACGTGCATAAAGAGAAGATCCTCACTTTGACCTACATGTCAAGCTATCCAATAGAAGGGGTATTAATCCGAGCAATATACTCTGTGTAGAATGATATCCATTCAGAATAGTATAAGGCAGTGATGTGGGCAACATGGGAATACACAGCATAAGCTCACCTGATCATGAAACAGTAAAAATAGGGTTGGAAAGGGTGTACATCCCAAGCAAAGAGAATACGTGTAAAATCTCTGGGGAGGGTGCAGTGAGCCTGAAATATTCCAGGGTGGGAAAGGTTTCAGCCATGACTTAGAAGATGAAAGTGAGAGTAAGGCTTATATTAAACAATGTTAAAAATAATAGTATGATCTCATTATAAGAGCACTGAGAAAGCCTTATTATATCTCAAGCTTAAGGCTGCCAGGTTCATTTCAAAGTAAACAGAACATTTCAGTGGAGTAGGAAGAATGTTATATAAATCTAGGAAAATGTATGTATGTAAATCTAGGAAAGTAGCAATGGCCTGCAGTGCAAAGGCTTTCTTTAGCTTTAACCAGTGACTAGAGGAAAAGAGGTCTTAGATGGTAAAGCATATGCAACTGGATGCTTACCACAGGACTCTCACATCTTCCTCTCAGATTAGTTAAGAAGAGAAAAAGTATTCAAGATTATATATATATATATATATATATATATATATATATATATATATATATATATATATATATATATATACACATACACATACATACACACACACATGTGTGTGTGTGTGTGTGTGTATGTGTGTGTGTGTGTAATGTGCTACACATTCAACAGCATGAGTATTTCAGCTAAGGCAGGAATTAGATTCTATTGTGAAGCCCTAAAATGGGTTCCACATTGCAAGTTGGACAAAATGCAGGGTTGAGACAGAAGCCATTAAGGTTCATACATACCATTAATAGTGACAACATTTTTAGGTTTCCTTTTCAACTGGCTTTGTAAAGCCTCTGGTGTAACAATCACTCTTCACATCAAGAATGTGCTCTACTTGTGTGTATGCCTGTCGCTTTTTTCTCTCTTCTCTTGTCTTTGACATTTTCTTTTAGTTACCAATCACATTATCAGAACTTTCTATATCATTTGCTTGCTGTCATTCATATCTCAGAAATTGGCTCACATCTGAGACCAGCCAAGGAGCAAAAGAGTAGAACATTGTTGCTCCTCAGGACATGGCCTGCAATGGAAGGGGCGTGGTTATGTTCTCTTTTCTGCACTCCACATTAGAATGCCAGAACAGTTTCCAGCATCTGAGCAGAAAGATGGGGAAATGACATTTTTGAGCAATAATCTTTATTTTAGTTTAACACACTGGTTCATTGTTCAGAAAATCATGAAGAACCATAGTTTCTTAGAGAAAGGTGTTAAGTTTTCATTATAGTTTTATTTTTTAATTAACTGGTTTTAGAGTGAATATGACCTAGAAGAATTTTCTAGCATTGTCTTTTAAAATGTTAGGCTGCCAATTGCATTTAGTAACCACTCTGTGTGATGAAACTAATCTGTGCACTTTTTTTGTAAGATATAATAGTTAATTCACATGCTTCACAGTTGGGTTACCTTGATTTAATTCCTGACTAGGCCAATCAATGATTTTTTTTCTTTGCCTTGCTAGAGATGTAAACCAGGCCTTCACAAATTCTAGGAAACCACATTGAGCTGCACTTCCATGCTTAATGGTAATTTTAAAATTAATCAAATGGTGTTCTGAGTCTATTTCATCATTTATAAAATGAAGAATCTAATATATGAAGTAGTACACAGGTAGTTTTCTTAGCAATGCTTAATATTTTTATTTGTATACACACACACAAATATAGAGGAGGCTGGAGACTAATAACCAAATCAAGACATTCTCTACATGTTATAAAAAACTAGAAGTCACCCAAGAAAAAACAGCCCCAGTGTTTCAGCATGATGGTCTGTGTTCTAGATGAACCAGCAGGGTGTAACTCCTACCCTTCAAATGTGTGACTTCTAGGAGAAAATGCAGGCCTCAAAGTTTTGCAATGAGAAATAGGAAGAGAGAGGGGAGGAAGAAAGGGGTAGGAGGACACATAGAAAAGATGGAGAAGAAAATAAGGAGAGGGTAAGGAGACAGGAATCAGCCCGTGGGACTGTCTTTCATTTGGCGGGAAACACGTTCTCTAAAGGAAAAATCATGTTTCTGGATTAATGACTTGACCTGAGTACCAGGAGAGCAGGGGGTGAGTGAGAGAGAAATCAATGTTAATGCATGAAATGAATGAATGGCAGGGAAAGAGATTGACACCCCTCCTCCCACACATGCACACAGACACCACCAAGGCCTACTTAGAATACAGAGCATGGGATGTGCAAACAGTGAGAAGCTATGCTTGCCTCAAGGCTTTTCTCACCTATCAACACTGAGCAGCTAACCCCTTCCAGCTCCCAGGCTACTCTCTTGCTTTGCTTAGAAGTGTGCTGCTTTCTCTCAGCAATCTCCGTTTCTGTTACTATTCATGCACTCTTGGTTCAGTTGTCTGCTCTGGGACATAAGAACATGGAACTTCCAGTAAATGCCTTCTGGATCACAATTCATGTCTGTAGTAGCTCAATTGAAGAAGCCTATAACTTTGTGCTTTAAATGAATGGTGAATCGTCTAAACCAGGGGGTATCCTTTACCAACAGAACTGAGCTACAATGTTGTGCAAAGACAAAGCATACACCAAGAGAAAGAAGCCTATATGAGAATCTTCACAATATATATGAGTTGAGCTATGTCAGATTTTTGGAAAGATAGAACTTCAGGATAAGGGAAGGTTGGTGGGCTTCGGGAGTTGGAAAGGATAGAGTCAGAGCATAGAGACTTTAGTCTCCTGACAGCAGTCCCATGTCACTGTCATGTTGGATGCATCCATGACACAAATTTGTTCAAGGACAGAGTGAACTCTCATATACATCAGACTCATGGTATTAAGGAAGTAACATGAGCCACTGGGGTGAGGGTTGGGGGTGTTGGCAGCAAAAGAAGCTCTGTTTCTCTCAGGGCTTGGTTTGCATGGAAAAAAAACCCAGCACCTTTTGTTCAACATAATTATAAAGCAAAAAACAATTTACAAGCTAACGCTGTGAGAACAAAATCAAACAACTGTTATCTATCTACTCCATTGATAACAACTACCCCAGCACTCATATTTCAAGAGCTTTTGGTGTGTACTAACCACTTTGCTGACTGCCTTTCATGAAATAGGTCACTTCATCACAAAATACAGGGAAATGTTCCACAGCTTCCACGGGTGAGGGTGCTGCAGGTGAAACAGATTAAGCACCTTTGCAAAGGGGAACAGTTTTGTCATTAGGTCATATGACATTTTAGAGTAGGGCTCAGAGCATCCTAATCAGGGCAAGTACAGAAGGACACAGGCCAACACCCTCCCCCAGCTTTCAAAGGTTTTAGTGATAGAGAGACACCCCTGGACTTCCCCTAGAACATGGACTGGTTAGTCATGACATCTTAACTCTATGTTAGTGAAAGAACTTGGCATTTTTTGAGTCATCCAGCCTATGCAAATCATTGTAACACAGATTAACATATTTCTTCACCCCTGAAGTCTCAGAGAGTTGGCAAGCCACAGATAAAGTTCAGCACAGCCTGAGCAGTCACTAAATTATCTTCAGACATACAGCCTTGGGGCGACTTAAAGGATGAGTGGGGACTCTCCAGGAAATAGGGTTAGTGAGAAAAGGGAAGGCCTTGCAGATGACAAGAGAAACATAAGCCAAAGCTTGATGGGTGGAAATAGCTCTGACTTTTAGCAGCCATAAATAAGCACACAACATGGCATTACATAATTCACTGTTTAAAGCTATGCTGAAGAGGAGAACCCAGAATCCATCCAGAGGCTAATTGCTCTCTAGTTTTCAGAAAATGCAAGCAATCTAATTTTACGTTTTTCTAAGCCTCAGCAATTGATAAGTATACTCAAGAATGTGCCATTAGAGACAGGCTTTCTTAGAAGAAGTGGAAAAATCCTGCTGCCATGAGTTGGGGAACAGAGGAGAACTGGGCCAACCTATGGCTGCTCTACTTGGATCTCTGTGTTCCATCAAAACCATGCTGGAATCTGATCTCCAAAACAACAACAATAAGAGATTGGGGCCTTTAGGAAGCAAAAAGACCACAAGGTTTCCACCCTCATGTCTGAAATTAGTATCTAATTAAAATATCTGGAGGAACCCCCCCCCCCAGGTTCCTTTGATCCTTTTGTATTAAGCCTAGTGAAGGCATAGTGTTCAAAGGTGCCATGTTGGAAGCAGAAACCTGCCCCTTACCAGATGGAGAACTTGCTTGAGACGTTGAACCTAAGCTTCCCAGGTTTGAGACCTGAAAGGAAATAAATTTCTGTTCTTACATAGGCTATCCAGGCTGCAATATTTTGTTACAATAGCACAAATTGGGCAAGATGGCTATCCTTTCCTTGTTTAGGGGGAGAGTTGCCAGGGAATGGGGCTATTATGAATGGGATGCCATGGGAAAGAAAGGTTTGATGCAAGATAATCAGGTGTTCAGTGGGCATTTGCATGTGTTACCTTATGGAATAAAAGTATGAATAGGCAATAGGTTAAAAGGACATCCTAGGAAAAATGAGACTAGAGAGCTTTGCCCAGGAATCTTACAATTACTTAGTGACACAGTATGTCAACTAGACTGAGAACCTTTAAGATCAACACAAGCACGTTGAGAAAAGTCAGGAAAACAAGACGTCTCTCTGCCTGCAATCGTGGTGATATTTGAAGTCTAAAGTAGGAATGAACTTTCCCCACTTCTACGTCAGTACCTCTAGTTCTGCCAATGCAGCAAAGATCTGTATTAATGCTTGTCCAGGGTATTCCAGGCTTGATCCAATCTTAATTTATAGTCAATAAAAACCTCTCCTGTATTTTGATTCTCTATTATAAGGCCATATTTCTGTCACTTGTGCTAGAACTATTGATTTTGTCCCTACCTTAAATGCATTCTTGTCTTCATTGTTTTTTTCAGCCTGTGTTCACTGGTTACCTATATCAACAAGAAAAAAGAATATGTTGTCATCTATTTTTTTTTGATTGAAGAAGTCAAGTAAATGATTAATGAAAATTATCACCCAAATATTTTAACTAATACAGTTAAAGGGTCAAATATCAGCTTTCGAAGTGATAAAATACTATTTTTAATTGATGCATTTATAAACAGGTTCTACATTCTCCACAGTCGAGTGGAGAGTGGGATACGACTTTCTCACGTACTCTGGTGCCTCACATTTCACCATGTCCCCTGGAGGGGGAGACCTGGTGGCACTCAGAGGAAGGACAGCAGGTTACCAAGAAGAGACTTGATACCCTATGAGCATATACAGGGGGAGGTAATCCCCCTCAGGAACAGTCATAGGGGATGGGAATAAGGGGAAAATGGGAGGGAGGGAAGAATGGGAGGATACAAGGGATGAGATAACCATTGAGATGTAACAAGAATAAATTAATACAAAATTTAAAAAAAATAAATAAATAAACAGGTTCTAAAATCTGCTGTTTTCAAGGAATTGTACTAGGGGTTGAATCTTCAGGGATGTTAGCAGAACAGTATCTTCTGTCACGTATTGCAATTTAAAATGGACAGAAAAGTTGTCTAATCATAGTTATTATAAATTTTATGGGTTCAATGTATAGGGTCCCATGAAAAAAATAACCAAGGATTTATTATTACAGGTGCATGAATCAGGGTGAGCTAGCTTCTCAATGAAGATGTGAGTACAACCTTGCTAAGCGAAGATGGGTAAATCAAAGAATGTATGAAGTCGACTTGAGGTAAGTGAGAGAGACTGTGGCAGGAAAACATTTGTGTGTCTCTGAACATCCTAAAGAAAGTCAAAGTTATCCACTTGTAATCAGTAGAAGAAATGTACCAGTTAATTCAAACTGGTATATCATGCTACCAACTCCTTCCTACAAAATGCAATGGCAAACTCTTACAGAGCTTTCAACAGGAAATTAAATTTGGAGTAGAAAAAGATGAGCAAGAGAAATTACTTAGGAAATCTCAGTGATAGAAATGCTGATGGCTGTATTTAGAACAGTAGCAGTAGAGTTGGGAAATTCATGATAGGCTTCTAGTTGGGCACTAGAGAAGGTATAAATAAATGTGATCAGGTGTTTTGTCTATTAATGGGGACTGGTCAATGGAACACTAGCATAAGAACAAGGTTTTGGTAATTTAAAAGTAAGTCATGCTTTTCAATATGGAGATATTTAATGTGAGAAAGCCTGTAAGTTATAATAACATTCTTCAACATAGGAGGTTGAACTTCAGGCTAGAGATACAAAATTTGGATGTCTTGACATGAACTTGATATTGCAAGTAAGTAAGTAGGTAGGTACATAAAGCTGTATGGGGAGGAGAATCAAGAAGTTCCTTGAGAGAAAGACCTGAAGTATCTCTGTGTTAACAAATTATGCAGAAAACTTGATTGGCCAAAGAAGTTGAGAAGGAATTATTGGAGAGAAGGCGAAAGGAAAGCATCCAGGCTACAGTTTTACAGAGTATAGAAAATGAAAGCTTCTGCATGAAGACTAATAAAATGTTGCTTAGAATTTATCCAAGAGGAAGTGTTGGGTTGCTACATTCTATGATTCTGAGATCCTCTTGCCCTCACATAATAGATTGGCCTTATATGCTTGCTATATCTGTGAACGGCTAAGGAAGAAGAATCCTCATTGCTTCTTACAAGTTGTAAAATGCTTTAAAATGACTAATGCCATAATTACACAGTGAAGGATTCTCACCATTTCCATTTTCCAAATGAGGAAATAGTTTCCTGGAGAAGATATTTTTCCCAAATAAGATACCTGGTATTAACAGTATATCTAGTGCTATGCCAACGTTCTGCACCAACACCCCAGTTACTGGTAGATGAGGAATGCATGAGGTCATATGACAGTTTGTATATATTATCTATAGCAGTGCTTCTCAACCTTCCCAAAGATGCAACCCTTTACTACAATTTCTCGTGTTGTGGTGAACCCCAACCATAAAACTTTTTCATTGCTACTTCATAACTGTAATTGTATACTGTTAGGAATCACATCCAGTGGTCTTAGGCAATTCCTGTCAAAGGGTTGTTTGACTCCCAAAGGAGTCACAGCCTACAGGTTGAGAAGCATTGATCTACAGCAATATTTGTGCATTGTGTTGTATTTGTATAGTGCTGTGTGTGTGTGTGTGTGTGTGTGTGTGTGTGTGTGTGCATTTCCTCAAACTTGAAACATAAAGATGAAAGTTAGAGTAACATTCAGCCTACAAAAACACCACCACATTTCTTAGAATAGAAGAGGATGTGGTTCTGTATTGTGTTAAGGTGATTGATGGGAGTGGAGAGACTGACAGCATCAACCAATAGCTATAGAGAACTCACCGTATGTGGGGTTGTGCGGCAGCATCTGTCATCGTGAGAACTGGTCTCTCCACACGCAGATGTTTCTAGAAGACAAGTTCAATGTCCATTCAACATGAAGGATCTTCAGTTGCATATCAGTACTTCTAGGCACATCACCACAGTTAAACCAAGTGAAGCTACAGCGACATCTACAAAGAGAAAATGGAAAAAGCTAACGTGAGGGTATTAGTCATTCTTTATGTTTTTGTTCTCATTATGCATATAAAATTTTTATTTATTTGTACATGAGTATTGTATTTACATAATTTTCATCTCTCCTTTCCCTCCTCCAAATCCTTCCATGTTCTCCCCCACTCCCTCTCAAATTCATGACCCCTTCTGTAATTATTGGTGTGTGTTGTGTATGTGTGTGTGTGTGTGTGTGTGTGTGTGTGTGTGAATGTAAATATGTAAATACAACAGATTGATTTCAATTAGTGTCACTCATATGTGCATGCATTTATGGCTCACCATTTAGATTTGGATTGCATATTAGGCAACTCTTTTTTATTATTAATTTATTCTTGTTACATCTCAATGGTTATCTCATCCTTTGTATCCTCCCATTCTTCCCTCCCTCCCTCCCACTTCCCCCTTATTCCCCTCCCCTATGACTGTTCCTGAGGGGGATTACCTCCCCCTGTATATGCTCATAGAGTATCAAGTCTCTTCTTGGTAACCTACTGTCCTTCCTCTGAGTGCCACCAGGTCTCCCCCTCCAGGGGACATGGTCAAATGTGAGGCACCAGAGTACGTGAGAAAGTCATATCCCCTCTCCACTCAACTGTGGAGAATGTTAAGTCCATTGGCTAGATCTGGGTAGGGCTTTAAAGTTTACCTCCTGTATTGTCCTTGGCTGGTGCCTTAGTTTGAGTGGGACCCCTGGACCCAAATCTTCCTATCGTAATGTTCTATTTGTAGGTTTCTAGGACCCTCTGGATCCTTCTACTTTGCTATTCTCCCATGCTTCTCTCATCTAGAGTCCCAATAGGATGTCCTCCCCTCTGTCCCAGTTTCCTGGTAAGTGAAGGCTTTCGTGGGACATGCCCCTTGGGCTAGTATGCAGATATAAGTGAGTATATTCCATTTGAGTCTTTCTGCTTCTGGGTTCACTCACTCATTATGATCATTTCTAGCTCCATCCATTTATCCACAAATTTCGGGAATTCCTTGTTTTTAATAGCTGAGTAGTATTCCATAGTGTATATGTACCACAGTTTCTTTATCCATTCTTCTACTGAGGGACACTTAGGCTGTTTCCATATTCTGGCTATTATGAATAAGGCAGCTATGAACATGGTTGAGCATATGTCCCTGTTGTGTGGTAGTGTATCTTCTGGGTATATTCCAAGGAGTGGAATTGCTGGGTCTTGAGGAAGCCCTATTCCCATTTTTCTGAGAAAGCTCCAGATAGATTTCCAAAGTGGTTGTACGAGTTTGTATTCTCACCAGCAATGAAGGAGTGTTCCTCTCTCCCCACATCCTCGCCAGCATGTAGTGTCACTTGAATTTTTGATCCTAGCCATTCTGATGGTTGTAAGATGGAATCTCAGAGTTATTTTGATTTGCATTTCCCTGATGACTAAGGAGGTTGAGCATTTCTTTAAGTGTTTCTCAGCCATTTGATATTCCTCTGTTGAGAATTCTCTGTTTAGTTCCAAGCCCCATTTCTCAATTGGGTTATTTGGTTTGGTGGTGTTAATTTCTTGAGCTCTTTATATATTTTGGATATTAGACCTTTGTCAGATGTAGGGTTGGTAAAGATCTTTTCCCAGTCTGTAGGCTGTCACTTTGTTCTCTTGACAGTGTGTCCTGCCTTACAGAAGCTTTTCAGCTTCATGAGGTCCCATTTATTAATGGTTGACATTAAGGCCTGGGCCATTGGTGTTCTGTTCAGGAAGTTGTCTCCTGTGCCAATATGCTCCAGGCTCTTCCCCACTTTTTCTTCTAAGTGACTTTAGTGTCTCTGGTTTTAAGTTGAGTTCTTTAATCCACTTGGACTTGAGTTTTGTGCATGGTGACAAATAAGGGTCTAATTGCATTTTTCTACATGTAGACATCCAGTTAGACCAGCACCATTTGTTGAAGATGCTGTTGTTTTTTCCATTGAATGGATTCGGCTTCTTTGTTAAAAATCAAGTGACCAAATATGTGTGGATTCATCTCTGGGTGTTCAGTTTGATTTCATTGATCCACTAGCCTATTGCTGCACCAGTACCATGCTGTATTGAAGAGATATGGGGAAAGTGGGCAGCCTTGTCTGGTCCCCGATTTTAGAAGGATTTCCTTGAGTATCTCTCCATTTAATTTAATGTTGGCTATTGGTTTGCTGTATATAGCCTTTATTATGTTGAGATAAGTGCCTTGTATTCCTGATCTCTCCAGAACTTCAAACATAAATGGGTGTTGGATTTTGTCAAATGCTTTTTCTGCATCTAAAGAGATGATCATGTGGTTTTTCTCTTTCAGTTTGTTTATATGGTGGGTTACATTGATGGATTTCCATATGTTAAACCATCCCTGCATGCCTGGAATGAAGCCTACCTGGTCATGGTGAATGATGTCTTTGATATGCTTTGTATTCGCTTTGTGAGTATTTTGTTGAGTATTTTTGCATCAATGTTCATAAGAGAAATTGGTCTGAAATTCTCTTTTTTGTTGGGTCTTTGTGGGGTTTAGGTATCAATGTGACTGTGGCCTCATAGAATGAACTTGGTAATATTCCATCCATTTCTATCTTTTGGAATAGCTTGAATAGTATCGGCATTAGCTCCTCTTTGTAGGACTGGTAGAATTCTGCGCTGTAACCATCTGGCCCTGGGCTTATTTTGGTTGGGAGACTATCAATGGTTGCTTCTATTTCTATAGGCGAAATAGAGCTATTTAATTTGTTTATCTGGTCTTGATTCAATTTTGGCAAATGGAATCGGTTGAGGAAATTGTCCATTTCCCTTAGATTTTCAAATTTTGTGGCATAAATGCCCTTAAAGTAGGTTCTTATGATTCTTTGTATTTCTTCGGTGTCTGTTGTTATGTCTCCCTTTTCATTTCTGATTTTGTTTATTTGGATAGTGTTTCTCTGTCTTTTAGTTAGATTGGCTAATGATTTGTTTATCTTGTTAATTTTCTCAAAGAACCAGTTCTTGGTTTTGTTCATTCTTTGGATTGTTTTCTTTGTTTCTAATCTATTGATTTCAGCCCTGAGTTTGATTATTTCTAGGTGTCTACTCCTCTTGGGTTTTTCTGCTTCCTTTTTTTTCTAAAGCTTCCAGATGTGTTGTTAAGTTGTTTATGTGGGATGTTTCCATTTTCTTTTTAAAGGCACTTAGAATTTTTCTCTTAGCACTGCTTTCAATGTGTCCCACAAATTTGGGTATATTCTTCTATCATTTTCATTGAATTTCAGGAAATCTTTTATTTCTTCCCTTATTTCTTCCATGACCCATGTGTCATTAAGTAGAAAGTTGTTTAGTTTCCATGTGTTAGTATGCTTTTTGTTATTTCTTTTGCTGTTGAAGTCCAGCCTTAGACCATGGTGATCTGATAAGATACAAGGTTTTATTTCAATCTTCTCGTATCTGTTGAGGTTTACTTTGTGACCAGCTATGTGATCAATTTTAAAGAACGTTTCATGGGGTGCTGAGAAAAAGGTATAATCCTTTGCGTTTGGGTGGAAAGTTCTGTAGATATCTGTTAGATCCATATGATTCATGACATTGGTTAATGAAGTTATTTTGAAAAAAACAAGTTAATCGTTTGTTATCATACTCCTATCAAATGTCTTTGATCACTGATTTTTTTCTTTTAAATAATGTTATCTTTGCACCCCACTGACTTCAGACTTAGCAAGCTACAGCCACTGGGTAAACTTGGCTTCAAGTAGTAGGTGTGTCTTTTTCTAAGTGGCTGCCCTAGAGATTCACAGCTGAGGGAGTTTTGGCAAGTCATTCAGCTCTCTGAAGCTCATGGTAACATTAGCACCTCTCAACAGTCATTCCAAAGATGAAATGAGATAAACAGATGCCATACAGAAGTATTAATCACAGTATCTTGGAGTAAGAACCTACAAACATCAGGTGACTCTGGTTTGCAGTGCGAAAGAATCAAAATCAAAACAAAACAACAAAACGCAATTCTCATAATGATAAGGACTTCCAGGCATACTTTGTGAAGCACCCATCAAACAGTAGGCACAGTGAGACTGCATATCACTATTTGCTAACTACTTCTGCATGGCAGGTGTTATGATCAAAACGTTTGAGTAACTCAGCACAGGTCCTTCAATGCTTTGAGGAATATTGTGGAGCAAGGTCACCATGCTTTTGGTTGGATTCCAGGAACATCATCCTGGAAGGCTAGACAATCTTTTCAAATACTTCTATCCAGGGGATGTAAATAATTTTCTGGGAATATTGAAGAGTAATGCTGTGACAATGAATTACACCATCAATGCTAGGTCTGGTAGTGGTGCTTAACATTTGTCTTATGTTGTGTGCACATGGAGAACAGAAGAAAAAATATTTTTAAACAATGTCCCTGTAGCTTGACAGGTTCAAGTTCGAAAGGAAGTATAATTTCCACCAATTTTTCACTTTGAAGGTTATTTCATTTTAATTATTCATTTACTCATTTATTTGTGATGAGGTCTCATTATATTACTCAGGCTATTTTGGAGCTTCTGAGCTCAAGTGATGCTCCTGCATCAGCCTCATAGAAGATGTGACCCCTGGCACATGCTGCCACACCGGATTCTTTCACTTTTAAAATACGTGAATGCATTATGTTTTAGCCAGCAAGAAAATACATTTCCAACATCTTCAAAACAGAATCTCCTTACACAAGGGAAGTCCAAGTCAATCCTGTACTTGAAAATTAGCATGCATTTACCAGACTTCCGACCAGATTGGAAACCCCTAACTGATCTTTCAAGTGTACAACACAGCTTTGGCTTTGAAAAGAAAACAAGCCAGCTTTCTGGGAAGGAGTATCTTCTCCCAGCTTGAAAGTGGAGCACATTAGTCATTAGGCTACCTAAAATATAGCAGAGCACTGAGCAAGACAAACACCCTGGTTAGTCTACTTAATTTGACCAGAAATTGTCAGGTCGCTGAGAGCAGTGTGACTCAAAATGAAGAATGGCTGGATTCACCAGGCGAGAGCCTTACTCAGTAGCAACTCGTATCTTCAAGCATTTGCAATAAGAAAAGGGGCAATATTTTAAGGGGTGATATTTTCTCTAAACAGTTCTGGAGTCTGGAAAAGGACTCAGATTCACAATCTCTCTCTCTCTCTCTCTCTCTCTCTCTCTCTCTCTCTCTCTCTCTCTCTCTTTCTTCCTCCATCCCTCTCTCTCTTCCTCCCTCCCTCACTCTCCCTCTCCCTTCCTCCCTCCCTTTCTCTCCCTCCCACCCTCTCTCTCTCTCCCTTCATCTCTCCCTCTCTCTCTCCCTTCCTCCCTCCCTCTCCCCTCTCTCTCCTTCTCTCTGCTTTCTTACAAGGTCATAAATGTGAAATATGAGCTCCTATACCCTTCCGATCAACAGAGAGCCACATCAAATGCAGGAAATGAACTAAACCAAACTCTTAAAGCATGCTTCATGCATGGATGACGACTGAAGCTCATCTGTGGAGGAAATCTGTCCAGTCTATACAAAAGTCTAAGCACTGGAAATAAACACTCATTGAACAAATGGCCTTGACCTAAAAGTTTCCTGTGAACTGTTGTCACTACTCTTTTCTACTTGGATCAGCTCAAAAAGGCTATGTCTTGAAGCAAGGAAAAGAAAAATGGATGAGGAGACTAATATTTCTGCAGTCTTTCTTCAGTCCCTGGAAATGTGATGGGAATTAACTTGCATACCTGCGTCTATGTGTTCCTAGTACAATACTGAGAAATTATAAATCAAGCTTTTTGTTTCCTACCTAATATATTTCCAATACCCATTTCTTTTAATTATTTGCACATTCAGTAAAAGTGTATGCTTGTGACTTTTCTCCGATGACTTTGCATGGCATCTGGCATAGTTTTATTCTGTTACCATTAGGAGACACTCTAAAAAAATCAAGTTATGAAAGAAAAACTTTATTCCCTCTTAAGCTTCCAGGTCACAGTCCTTCCCTGAAGGGAACTGACAAGAACTCAAGGCAGGAACCTGAAGGCAAGGGTGACAGCTACCCTATGTACCATTACCTTCAAGTGTGGAACTCACTCACAACCAAGGAAATAGAAAGGCAACATGAAGGAGGAGGCTTGCTAGCTGCCATGCTATTAGCCTCTCACTTAACCAAGTTCCTTGCACAGCCTAGGACCGCTGAGTCAGAAATTGGCGTGGCCCACAGTGGCTTGTGTCCTCCTACCTCAGTTAAAAGCAATTAACAAAATCCCTAGAAGATATGTCTGCAAAACAGCCTGATAAAGACAATGACTCAACTGAAACTTTTCTCTTTTGGTGATTCTAGAGTGTGTCCAGTTGATAACTGATGCTAACTAGGATAGCATCTGTCATCCCTCACAGTGAGAGAAAAAGCATGCTATTGAACATTATTAAATTAAATTAAAAGTGTGCTAGGAACTTTACCTATGTAACCTCTTCTAGTCTCTATCATAAGTCAGGACATCATCTAGAATTTGCTTCACAGATGGAAAAATGAAAGCTTTCTGTAGGGCAGGCTCTGCATTATACGGTTTGAAAGGCGCAAAAAGAAAAAAAAGGGCGGTGGGTGCCATGAGCATTTGAGACCAGGTGATCTGTCACTGTGGCCAATCGCATATACACACTTTTTCTAGGGATATTCTTCATCAAGTTATTCTGTGTTCTCTTTACAAATACAGTTATACTGCTAGTGGTTTGCGTAAATAACAATTATTTGCAAACCTATTGTCTACTTCAAGATGTCTGCTTCTCAAATGATTAATTGGGATCCTGGGAATATGGCTGCATTCTTACCAACGGGCTCATTCTCACTGATGGGAATGTCACTAAATTCATGTCACCAGTCTAAGGAATTGATCTGATATTTATATATTTTACATTTGACATATCAATTATCCACAAATATAAGATAGTCTTCAAAGAATTTCATTTAGCCTATTGGTAGCCAGTGGACTTCAATAGGTAGCTTGCCTGTAAATTCTGACATAAAAACCATAGAATGACTACCACAACATTTTATCACATGACTACCAGGAATGGGAATGAAGATTGCACCTTATTTTACAACAGAATGCTTTATCCACATTAACAATGTAAAGCACATAGGCTTTAAAAATTCAATAGGGAAAATAGTCTCTCACACCTTTTTAAACTGTCTTAGTTTTGTTAGAAAATACTCTATTAAAACATTTTTATTAAAACTGTTCTATGCTGTGACGAGACACCATGACCAAGGCAACTTTTATAAAAGAGAGCATTTAGGGGGCGGGGCTTGCTGACAGTTTCAGAGGCTTAGTCCACTGTCATCACGATTGGAGTGTGGTGGCATGCACAGAGATGGGGACAAAGCTGAGAACTTACATCCTGATCTGTAGGCCTAGAGAGAGACAGTGGCTCTGGTGTGGGCTTTTGAAACCTCAAGGCCAATCCTCAGTGACACACTTCCTCCAACAAGGCTACATCTCCTAATCCGTTTCTAATAGTACTACTCCCTCATGAACAAAGGTTCAAATATTCGAGTATGTCAGAGCTATTCTTATTCAAGCCACCACAGAAATATTTTTCATTGCTCTTAAATATTTTTTTTCTGGATTTCTCCAGAATAACCCTGCAGCTACTTTGGCTCATTCTTTTGAGAGTCTTAATAACTTTTCATGGTGTCTTAGTCCAAACTCCTCAGCATTGTTGGTGGAAATCCTATGAGAACATGGTAGAACATTCATTCAGGACTAAGGTTAGCTATAAGAAGGCACAGTTTATCTTAGGTAACACCTTAAAGAGCTGATGATAGCCCAGTCACTGGAATTCTGCTGATGATTGTGATGAGGATTCCTTATATGTTTGTCGTATAGGACTGATCCAAGAGGAAACAGCTCACCATAGATCACACAGATTTGCACTCTGAAGCCGAGAGTAAAGCATGGAGCCAGTGGACACTCTGAGCAATGGGCAGTGCCATGATTAGAGCCATTCATTTTAGGGTAACTGATTTCAACAAGACTTTCAAGTTGGCCACCAGCTTACTAATGTGTTTTTAATGCACCAGAACTTGCAAATATAATTAAATACGAATTCAATAACATTTTATCCTACATAAGTCACTTTTCCCACAAATCAGACTCTTGAATAGCAAGTCTCCATTTTATCCAATGTCTCCTGCACCTTTTGTGCCGAGATACATAGTCCTGAGCATTCTGTTGCCCACAACACACCTCAGGCGAGGATTTGCGTCTCATTATTTCTTACCATCCCACAGAGAGCTACCCAGTGAAATGAGCTATTAGCCAATGTTTCTACGGCCTTGCAAACACAATACAGTGTGCAGGAGTTTTGATTCTTAAATATGACAGTTTATTTCGCTGAAACTATCGCAACTTTAAAAAAAAAAAAAAACTCTTTCATTGAGTTCCAAACTCTTAGCAACTCTTAATTATCCCAATTGTTTTTGTTTTCAGTTGCACACATGCATCTCATAAGAAACATTTTGTTTCTGCAGTTAAGACAGGTTGAAGCTCCAGAGAGACAAGAAACAGAGCTTAGCTGATTCTAGCCTCCTTTCCTGGCTGCAGCAGACCTCTGTGTGTGGGATTGGCTAAGTCATTCACCCTAAGGGAGAACAAAGAGACCTTCGAAAAAATGAAATCTATAGATCTCAGCAGAAGCCGCTGTAGTTCTCATTTTCACTCCCTTCCCAGGACTTCTTTATAGATTGTCCCAGAGCTGCACAGGCTCAGAAAAAGAAAACTAAAAGATGGATTAAAAATTGTTCTGAAATGAGGCAGCAAACTGACTGTATTTTGGGTCCCATATTGTAGAACGAAGATCAATCTTCCTCCATCATTAACTACGTGTCTATGGTGATGTCATAAAATCCTATTAGATATTCTCTCCAATTCTGTATGAGTGTCTCTTCCCATTGTTGCTGGAGCAATTAAAATATTATTAGATATAATCAAAAAGTTGCTCAGTTGGTCTCAACATTGCTACACATAGTGTCTCAGTTGTGCACTTCATATTTAGGTGTGCTTAGGTGACATGGACTGCAGTCTAACAGAGTCAGTTTGACAACGCATGATACTCCAGTATAGGACCATAACACGTTCCAGTTTTGGTTATTCACACAAATAGAAAATTTGCGGGAATCATGTTGGTACAAAATAAACCAAAGCCACTCTGTAAGTATTACACTAAATGGTTTTATACATACTTAAACTGCACACATGTCAAAGTCTAGGGATTACAATCAAGGCATCTTGGATACTCGCCCGAACTTACTGGAAATCAATAATTTTAAGCCATTTTCTTAACTGTTTTGAGCTCCTACCTGATCATTTTCAGAATACAGTGGTGTCCTTCCCTCTCATCTGGAGAATTCATGTTTCCTTCTTACTCTGAAAATGGAGACATATTCATTATTCAACGCTGCTGTAACTGCATTTTATCCAATTACCCACCTTATCAAAACATTCCCTACAATCTGTAATTGGTTCCTAAGATCAACAAGCTAAATCTTTAAAATCCAGAAAATCCACGGAGTCAGCCACTGCCTGGTGCGAAGGAGGGTGGGCGTTCTTGATTCATGGTAACCGCTCCTGCTCACCCTCTATCTTCTTTCTTCATCATGTTTAGTCTCCACATTCCCTTACTCATCGCACTCAAAAATTACTTGCTGGCTATTGTGTAAAGGATAATTAATTTAATTATTTTAGCCTAAACAAATAAAACTAACCATTACAAGATGGAATTACCTGCCGGCATCTTCAAGGCCAGGCGTTCTTCAGCTCTCTATTTAAGTTCCACTTCAAACAGTGGGTTCATAGACTCAGGGAGAGTGTGCTGAGAAGGGTTTGATGGGGACACCAAGCACACATTTTTTTTTTTCTTTTGCAGAAAAGGTGTTGAGGACTCTAAGCAGCATAATGACTGGCCTGGGTTACTTCCTTGTGAGTAGAAGCATCTGAATAAAAAACTCGAGTATTTATGGCTTTGGGTGTGTCAAGGATGCAATGACATCTCAGTTCCGTTTAGCCAGATATCTGGGTTGCTGGTCTACGCCCTGCTTTGCAAGATACTGTATTTCTTAAGTTGTATCTAATATTGGGCAAATTAGCAATATGAACTCACAGTGGCTCTCAACCTGTGGGTTGCGACCCCTTTGGGGTTACATATCAGATATTTACATTATGATTTGTAAAATAGAACAATACAGTTATGAAGTAGCAATGAAGTAATATATGGTTGGGGTCACCACAACTTGAGGAACTGTAAAAGGGTAGCAGCATTAGGAAGGTTGAGCACCACTGCTCTAGATGATTACACACAGGGGCATATGACTTCATGGATAGACCATAGCCAGGCTGCTAAGTGACTGTTGTAGGTGACCATAGATTTCCATGGAAGTTTTGTACTTTTCCATATACAGTGTTCAATGCTCATAGTTCCCTAAAGTATTATTAATCTACTTTAGTTTTTCATAATCCTTGCCAATATTCAATAGTATGCTTATATTATTCATGTTGTTCTTGAAATAGCTTTTTTAAACCTCCCTCTATGAGAATGAGAGTCCTATGAGGACAAAGCTTTTTCTCCCCTGTCTGTACAACTTTACCCCTAGTTCCTGGAAAATTGTCTGGCAGATGGTGGTTGCCTAAGACCTTGCTATGGGAGAATGAATGAATAAGCAATGGCTCAGTTTCCAGAAGGTTTTATTTTGCATTCCTAGTAAAGAAGCTTGTTGATTTGGGTGCTTCTAAGAAATCTGATTAGCATAATTGAAGCTGCTTAACAATCTTTGAATGTCAGTTCTCTCTTCTTTCATTCACACTAAATCAGTCTTACTCTTTACTCTTATGTTAGGTCAGTGTATGCGGTCCCAGAGTCGCACCATCTTTTCAGGTAAAACAATAGATTCAGAGGTCAGTATATGTAGTGCTGTGTGCCTCAGACTGACTGAAAGCTTAGCTTCTCTTTGGCAAACATTTCTAGCTATGGATACTTAGTCTATATTCCCTCCTGGCAAGGATGCTCTGAACTATGGTTTTCATGACCATGGAGTCTCAGCAAATGATATCACATTAATTACATTGTCCGTTTGAAGGCTAAAATATTGATGGGTGCTAGGCCAAAGGTCCCCGTGGAAGCACACTCGCCTGACTTCTTTTGCATCATGACATTTTCATCTAGCTCAGCCTCTCTGTTCTAATCTATTCTATGTAAGGAGTTATTCTTCATTGTAAGGAAATTTTCATGGTGGCAGAGAAGTATTGAGCTTCCACTTGTGCAAGGGCGAATTCAGAAGCAATCCAAGCCGGACTCTGGCCCCTGTGCAGAATCAAATCCATCACGCAGAGGAGATGAGACAGTGAGTGATATTCTTTAATTAGTACTAACCACAATACATGGTTTTGGCAGTGGGGAAGGGGGAAGAACTCTTGATTTTTTTATAGAAATGTCTTCATTTGTCCTTCATGGTCTTTTCTGTAGCTTTGAATAAAATTTTATTTGCTGATTAATCATTCATTTGTTTAAGTTGACATAATATTTAAAACTTATCTATTCAACTCATTAAAAAAAAGACTTCATTTAATTAGACATTCATGAGACTAAAATACAAGGCCCTCAGAAGGCAAAATGTACACTTCACCATAAGTGGGACATGTGTATGCCCCAAGCCTTTCTAATGTGTAGTGGGGGCCCTCCACATGTTTGTGTGTGAATGAATAAATTAGTAAAGAAATGTATAAATGAGTAAATAACATACAGGAGTCATATAAGAATATGACTTATAGGAGGAATATTGGTAAGTAATGATGTTGTTTATGTGATTATCTGGATATATATTAGCCCTCTGACTTAATCTGGGATAACTCAGGAGCTCATTTAAAAATCTGTTGTACCATCCATTGTGTGGGCACCATATTTTACCTTCTCCTACCCTATCTGGCTCTTTTCAAATAATTTTGTTTTATATTGAGAATTTGATCACTGTATCTATACAAATCCTGCCCGTACCACTCCTCAGTCCAATTCCTCCAAGGCCACTTTTTCCAAATTCATGCTCTATTTTGAAATTAGTATTATTACATGTGTATATATGTGTAGCATATGTATGTATATACACACATATATGTATACTGCAAACACATATGTGTGTGTGTGTGTGTATATATATATTTGCACAAATGTGTATATTAAACCCATTTAGTCCAATTAGTTTTGCTTGTATTTACATGCGTCCAGGGATAACCCCCAGGAACTGGACAACCTGTGTTGGACCCAGGAACTAGACAACTGTGTTGGAATGTGTCCCTGGAGGGAAATGTTTCTCCCTCTCTCAGCTTCCATTGAGCACCTGTAGCTCTTTTTCTATGGCAGGGACCATAGGAAATTTCTCTTGTTCCCATTTGAATGTCAACTAGTGTTGCCATTGTGCTTTAGAAAACCATGCTGCTGAGAAGTCCTGGTTCTCAGCATGTCATGTATAGGGGAGATTATCTATCATCAGATATTCTGGACCTCCGGCCATTAGAATCACTTTGGCACCTCTTCTACGTTTATTCTTGGGCCTTTGGTGTAGGAATTGTGTGACAAATATGCCAGTTGGTGTTGTATATTCCACAGTCATTTATTTTCTGCATTTTGATCAATTGAGCATCACTATAATACTCTCCATCTGTTAGAAAAGACTAGATAAAGGGTGAGAGTCTACCCTTACCTGTGGGCATAAGGGTAGGTTTTTAGAAAACAGTTAAAAATCATATTGGTTAAGAAGACTGGCAGTAATAGTTTATTCTCAAAAGTCTTATGAATTTTCCAGCCACAGATGGGTTTTTCTAGGTTTACAGTATCAAGTATACATTCTCTTTTGCTGAGGAGACTAAAGTCTAAGTAGAGAGATGCTTGTTACCACCTAGATAAAGTTGACACTATTGTACTCTGTAAATATCTTGCCTGTTCTGACATCATTGCAGTTTATGAAAGCCTATGGGTTTTGTAACTGGGTAGGACTACCAATTGCTCCTCTCCAATGATAGCTTCCATAGCACCTTCTGATAATATGAGAGCCAGTCATCAGGGAGGAAGCTTTCAAGTCACTTTCAGTCTTGAGTTTTCTCACTTCCATGTCTGAAGTATATGTCTCTTCAGCAATACGGCCTTACTCTCACATTCCTGGAGGAAATCTAGAATATTGGCAAAAGTTGTTTGGGGGCATCTCTTGGGGGCATTCCCCTACCAACAATGGACTCAGGGGGGAATATTTTCTTGCTTTGTTATTAGATATTTATTAGAGAATTCACAGTTTTGGGGGTGTTTATTGTCATTCCAAATGGAATAATTTTAAAAAACTATATCCATATACATAAACACTCTGTGTAGCTTCAAGAAACACAAAATGAATCCATACACTTTTTGAGCATTCTTGGTGTTATTTCTCTTTCTTTCTTCCTTCTCCAAATATATTGCTCTTCCATTCTCCTACTCAGTTTAGCTCCCCATTTTCCTATGCATCCCTACAAAGCTTCAATCCTGCTCATCTCTTTTGTACAGAGGCAAGTCTCAGATTAATTTCCTGATAGAACTCTGCCACATAAACCTCTGAAACCAATCTGTTGCTAGGAAGTCAAACTTAAGGCATCATTTGAGATTAGCTTTCCTCATCTCCTAAGAAATAAGAAAGTCTAATTATCTCAATAGACTATTATAAGAATTTAAAGTGCAAAAAGGAACATACCCATTGGGTTTTTTTTAATAGATATTAATTTAGTTTTTTTCTTCCTTGTTCTTATAACTTCTGCTGCATCCTAGATCTTCTGATACTCCAAAATAAGTGGCCACCCATAATCATAGTGTGACAGAAAACTGTAAACATCAATTTGTGTATTCTTTTACCCTTTTTAAATTTGGAGAGTGATAACATGGGGGAAGGTCAGGGTGCCCAGGGGTCAGGTCATCTCATGTGGACTCTGCAAACACAGCCTGAAAGTTTGTTTGGCACAGTTTGCTTGCATTACGTTCAGGGTTCTTTCCTTCCTAAACAAACAAACAAACAATCCCTCTTTGTCACTTTGAGGACACTGAAAACATTTTCTCCATTTTCTGAGGGTACAAAACAGCTTCATTAGCAGAGGAACAAATTGGCTACATTAGCAGTAGTGATTGTCAATGTGTTTTTCTAAGAATCATTTGGTCTCTCTATAACTGTGTCCTCAAACATTTGTGTCTACACAGAAAGACAAGCCATGCAAGGTTAAGGAACAGAGAATAATTTCTAAGACCCTCCCTCTATTTCTCTGAGATGGTGAATGAACCTTTATTACATAATGAACACCATCTTATACATTTGACACAATAGGTCTAATATGTAGAAGTGGATTCTAGGCACTGTGCTGAATTTCTGCTCTTAACATTCCTCACCCTACTATGTAGGAAAAGGCATTATTTTGTAATAGGAAGGTAAAGAATTTATTTAAATACAGGATAGACAAAATTTTATTAAAATGTGTATGCCATTTTTATTGGCTTCTTTTTTAAATTTTATTTTATTAATTTATTCATATTACATCTCAATGGTTATCCCATCCCTTGCATCCTCCCATTCCTCCCTCCATCCCATTTTCCCCCTACTTCCCTCCCCTATGACTGTGACTGAGGGGGACCTCCTCCCCCTTTATATGCTCATAGGGTATCAAGTCTCTTCTTGGTAGCCTGCTATCCTTCCTCTGAGTGCCACTAGGCCTCCCCCTCCGGGGGACATGGTCAAATATGAGGCACCAGAGTACGTGTGAAAGTCATATCTCCACTCAACCGTGGAGAATGTCCTGTCCATTGGCTAGATCTGGGTAGGGGTTTGAAGTTTATGGCCTGTATTACACTTGGCTGGTGCCTTAGTTTGAGCAGGACCCCTGGGCCCAAATCTGCCTATCATAATGTTCTACTTGTAGGTTTCTAGGATCCTCTGGATCCTTCTACTTTGCTATTCTCCCATGCTTCTCTCATCTAGAGTCCCAATAGGATGTCCTCCCCTCGGTCTCAGTTTTCTGGTAAGTGGCTTCTTGATGCCAAAAGAAGAAGAAAAAGGAAAAGGAAGAGAGAGGAAAAGGTAGAGGAAGGTAACCTACTTCAGGACATGGGTATGGTGTTCGTGTATGTTTAGAGAAGAAAATTGTAAAGCAGGCCAAGCAAGGAGAGAGAGAAAGAGTAGGAAGAGAATAGGAGGGGAGGGGTAACTGTGTAAGGACATCGTCTATGGTCTTGGAACCAATGGGTAGTATTGATATATACATGGCAAAGGAAGAAGACAGGAAAAGAAAGAAGGGAGAGGAAGCATTGGAGTTAGCATGTAAGAATGATTTCTTATATTAGAACATTGTATTTGGTTTGAGGTAGCTATTTTACAAAAGAGAATACATTCAAATAAAAGTGCTATGAACAAAACACAATTACTCCCGTGGCCACACTACCATTTGTCTATTGCCAGTTGAGCTCAATATGGTGGCTAAACTTCAGGTTTTGGGGTTTGCTAGGATTGGAGACAAAGGGTGGGATTAGTTTATGTCTTGGTTTTGTGTGTTTGAAGTTTGGAATAAAGGGTGCATAACTTCCTGAAGCATCATTCTCTACACAGGGAAACTCAGTTAGTTATATTGTATAATACTTGCTGTTATTCTTCATCATAACCTGCCTGTGTTCACACAGAAATTGTCAGTTAAACCTTGTGTCTTAGAGGGGCAGTGGGTCCTTCTTAATCTCTGAAGGCAATGCTTCAGAAATTTCTTTGCAAGCCAAAAGCACCCAATGCATAGTTATTGTTTAATAAATATATAAATGAAAAAACTTTATGAATCTGCATCAATAAATTCTAAAGGGACTGTACTCAAATGATGAATAGCTGTGCTACAATTATAATTAGGACAAACTCAACCTGCTTGGGCAGTTGTTGAATCTTTTGAAGTAGCTATTATGGAGTGCAAATGGGAAACAGGTCTTTCATGTCAGCATTGGCTTTCTGCACTTGTGGCTTGGGCCACTGATCTGACTTAGGGTGTTTTCCTTTTATATTCACTCAGTAGAATTCATTTGAAGAATTGAGAAAATTTAGTGAGTGTCTATACAAGTCTATGAGTTCTTCAAAACATGACATTTAGAATTATTAGGGTAATATGATTTATCTACAATGTTAAACAAGGAAACATTCCAATGACTCAACCACTTATCCCATGGTGAGAATTCCAAAAACTCTTCCACTGCAGTAGAATGCAGGCAGTGGCACTAACTTACAGAGACACTGCTCTGATTGACAGTGGTGGGAAGCGTCCATAGAAATACTGAAGGTATCAATTATACTTGTTAGCTTTTAAACATGATTTATGCTGGGAATGTTGCTGCCTTTTTCTGGGTCTAACATTCCTTCTTTGTAAAATGGAGGTAATATCTAAATGCCGAGTTGATAACATATACAGGATGATATGTGTGCACTGACAATAAGATTCCCTTCTCTTCTCCCTCCCTTCCTCTTCTATTCCCCTTTTTGTTATTGATGTTCCTTCTTTTTCTCTTCCTTCCTCCCTTGTTCCTATCTTTCTTCTTTAGATGTAAAAAAAAAATTTTAAATCAGCCTCTACAGAAACACAGATGCTACTACCACCTGTCTCCTTAACATTTATTTTATTGTTACTTTAGTTTGTCAAAGAAACACAAAATTATTTTTACCATCTATCAATTTATTAACTACATAAAGTCTATTAGCATTATTATGAAGGTAAATGGTATTAAATTATTAAATGTCTTGAATCTTAATTCATTTATGATCAGAAGTAAATTATGTAAGTTACTGAGTCTTTTGAGCCTGCATTTCCTATAGCATGTCAATATTTATAGTTTATTGAAGGCATACAAATATATGCCTTCAACCTTTTACTATTTACTCATTGATATTCTATTATTTAGTAATATAGCCATCTAGTTACCACCAATACTGTTTGTGCCACCCTTGAAGTTAATGTTTTCAATAAACAGGTTGCTAGTTATTCATTTCAATTGGAGGCTTTAGATAAGCCACTAGCCAAATCTTTGCCATAATTGGGCCAGTTAGGATTTAGTCTTTTAAAGTAAAAGACAGCAACATGGGAAACAGAGCATATTTAACATATTAAAATTGAGTTAGTGGCACGAGCATATCCAACATGCTTTGAGCTAAACCCCAAAGCCAAAAGTTTAGAATTACCAAACACGTGAGAGAGTTAATATTTGCACACAGTCAGCAGTGAATATTTTAAGTCACAAGATCTTCCACCATGTTCAAGCATGATTTACTTTATACAAATTTACTTATGCTCAGAAGAAAGCATAATATTAATGAGGTGGATTTTATTTATTATTTTTCATTAATTATGAGCAATGCAAAAGCATTGATATTTTCTACAGTGCAGTTTTAGATCTTAGCTGTTTACTTGTAGTCTCAATAGACAACTCACTCTTCTTTTATTTCTCCTCCATTCATTCTATTCCCATCATCCTCAGTGAAAACTGGATTTTATTTCTGGGGACTACAGAATTCTAATTGGATGCCCTTACCCTGAGTTATGCTCCTTCAGTTTCATTCAGCTCCAAGCTGATCATCCTTAAAAATGCAAACTTGGCCATCCAATCTAGACAAATATTTTCTAGTTCCCTGAAATAAGGAACACATTACACAGCAAAAGCCACATCTCTGCTCCAGCTTCACTTACATCTGTCTCTCACAAACCTACTAGTACATCAAGATAGTGAAGAACTGAATTTTACCCCTCTTTCTGGAACCTCGACATCCCTGTGTATTTACGGTTCTTTGCCCTATAGAAAACACTTTTTCCTCCATAGACTCATCTGAATCCACATTCATCATTGGATCAGGACTCTCTCTTCCAGAAATCCAATTCTGACCTCACCACACACCTACTTGCAATTATTAGTGTTTATGGCAAGGTACCGTTCCTTGCTTCATTTTGTTCCACAGTATGAATCCAAACACTATATACTTGATAGAAAATATTTCTATCTACCATATTATGCTAGGAACAGCTGATTACAAAGTTCCATTAGCCCAGCATCATGCATACATCAGCTAGGCATTTAAGTGACATTTGTGGAATCAAAAGAGTGAGTGAACTTTTTAAAGCAACAGCAACTTAGTTATTGTTCCACATTACAGAATTCAAATGAGAAAGAAAAATTACCATACAGGTTGATTTGTCTTAGTGCATTGTTTCCCTGTCATATAATGTCAGAGATCAAAAGATAGCTGTTCTTCCTTCTGAAAATTCAAAGTAGCTTTGTTTTTACTGCTTTCATGTTCCTTGTATTAAACAAGCTTTACTTGTTGACTTTAATATAATTTGATTGTCTCTACATTCATATACCTTGATACCTTACTTTCACCACAAGTCAGCATGATCAAAATCTCTTCTTAATTATCTTCCCTACCTGCTGCAATTCCTGTGGCTGGGAATGTGTCACTGGCCCACACGATTATGCTGGTGGTAACGGCACACATTCCCACGAGGCAGGGAGGTGTGCTGGACTTCAAAGAGCCCGTGCCAAGTGGTGATGTATATTGTAGTCCAATTAAAGCATAATTACAGTGGCATGCTACATTCTGATTTCTGCTTGTGTCATAGATAATCTATCCCTATATTATATACTGTCACCTACACAGAAGCACTCAGGTCACACCAGCAGAACAGGTATCATAAGAGAGTGATAATCTTCAGGAACACTCTATGTTATGTCCAAAGTCATGAGATCACACATTAAGATGGCATCATGGCCTTGGCTCAATTTCAACATTGCAGGACATGTACAGGACTTGCAGTGGGAAGAAGTATGCTTATAAGCAGTTAATGTAAAATCTAAATGGTAAACCTCTTCTTTCTCTTCTCTCTAGAAGTGAACTTGGGGGGCCCTTGACACATTTTAGTCAATCCTACAGCCATCAAGGTCCCTGAAAACAGAATTTGGGCGCATTTCTCTCCACCAGAGCCTTGTAGGAAAACAAACAAGGAAACAAATACCAGAAGGAGGGGCCCAATAGGTAGATATTCTTGTGAGGCTAGTGAGAGATTCTAATTGACCTTGGCTTGAGCATTTTAAATTGTACTCTGTACTGGCTTCTCCTATCTCTGCCGAGGGATTGTTAAATTGAACACTCTATTAACTTGTTCCTGCTCCTAGTGGGATCCGTTTCTCTATTCAAAACTCTCTGACTTCACGTCTCAGACTGCATATCTCTGGCTTTAACTCCTTCCTCACATCACTTGGTAGGCTAAGGATTTCTTTTCTTCCACACACTTGGCTATAACATGCATGTAATCACTGATATACTTTTGAGGTCCTCTAGATAAGCTCACTGAAAAGGTGCCCAAGCAACCATACCTAACATCTTTACTCAGGAGGAAACAGGAAGAAACTAGCTTCATTTATTTCCCTTTCAAAAGGAGAAGTGATGACTGAAGATACAAATGGGACATGAAGATTATTGAAGCCTCAACCTACATATTTGGACATAAGCCAAAATATTCTCTAGCCTTACCTGGGATTAAAGACCCAAATGAGAGAATTGTTTTGGGGGCGTCTGATTTCTGATCAGATTGTAAGTGGGTTTAGGAGTACCTCTTCAGAAGGGTGAATGCTGGAACAGTCATTAAGGAAAGCAATTTCTCTGATCTCATTGGAGTCCTAATACTGCAAGCAACCCGAAACATAAAAGTATTGATCTAGAAGGGTCACTCACTGATAAGACCACACCTCAGGAAACAAAATTGACTGTAAGCCATGCTAAACAGGTAGGAGTAATCCAAACTTTATTAAAATCTTGTACTATTCTTTCCCAGAAATCTCATTTGGGTAATACTGTTCCCAGAGAGACATGAACAAACATCTACTCACTCCAGATAGTTAACTGGTGACAGAACAAAACACAGATGCAAAATACAATTTGGTCACATGATGAGTTTTATATTAGGATTACTTGTTGGAATATGGGTGAGAGTTTACTTACAAGAGTAGAAACAGTGCAAAGACAGCTGTGTCACCAAAGCTCATCTGAGCAAGAGTGACATTTCACAAAAGTTGAAAACTTTGAGCACCTTGCACAGTTTGCAGGCAGCTCTACAGATTAGAAAGGGTCATTTGGAGGTGACTCAGTTGATCAGAGTTTCAACTGAGCAGAACAGCTGGTCTTTGTTTCTTCTGGTCAGTTCTGTTGGTAACTGTCTGGCTGTTTGGCTGCTCTTTGCTTTTTCTAGGCAGCTAGGTTTATCTGAGAGTGACTCTCAGCAATCTTTATTTCTCATATACTCTTGGGAAGGATAGGGCTTAGTGAATCTGCTCAGTTTCAGGGACTTCCTGAAGCTATTTTGGGTTGTTTACCTCCAATCTTAATGGGCCTTCCTGCAGGATGGAATGTTTCAATCTCCAAGCAAACACTTAACTACACACAAACATGGGCCTCGTGTTGTCCCTATGAGTGGCCATGAGGTTTTGTAATGTCAGGCCAACTTTCTGAATGCAAAGTCTGAAAAGTGTAAGGATTTCTTTTTCTTCTCATCTATTTTCAGATGCTGGTAAGAACCTACATATGCTTTCTCTTGTACTTTTGACTTCCTTATTGTTTCTTTAAAGTTCCTCTCCCTGCCATATGACTGACCTTCATGCTTATTTAATGCAAACAGCATGGCTTTCCTCCTCCTCATACCCATCTTCCTTCTCCAGGCTGCTGCCCAGATTAACAGCCTGCCCACTCTGGGATTTTTCTTTTAAACTCTCATAAAACTATTGCGACCTTTCACAAATTTCCTAATAGTCTGAATAGAACAGGCTCTAAAACTTTTACTACTGATCTGCATAGAGTTTACAGTAATATGTACTTACACACAAGAGCACATGTTTTTGTGTATGAACATATTTATACATAACAACTCAGTGAAATGCATGCCTTTGCATGTCTATATAGAAAAAGAGTAATCAACAGGTAATAGTCTTAACAATGTTTTAAATTCACTGCCATTTTCTTTAAGTCTCCAAAGGCCTATGAAGTAGCAGTGTCATCCAGCCTTCTACTTTCCACAGGCTTAATGATGCATTCACCTTTTTTTTTTTTTAAGCTGTGGCCATTCTACCAAGAAGCAAATGGAAACACCAGTATTTGGTGGGTCTCTAAAGAAATGAGACAAAATCACATGTTTAGTCAGCTCTTCTGACTAAAGCAGGGATGAAAGGTTTAGATGAGTATATGGAGGAAGCCTTTGAGGCTACCTTACTCAGTCTCTCTCTCTCTCTCTCTCTCTCTCTCTCTCTCTCTCTCTCTCTCTCTCTCTCTCTCTCTCTCTCTCTCTCTCTCTCTCTCTCTCTCTCTCCCCTATATAGACAGTCCCCTTCTAAAACAAACAGTTGTTTCACCGTGGTTATAGCCAAAGAATCAAGGATTAGAAAAGCATGTGATTATGTCTAGACCCCCATCATTAAACAGTTGTGCAATTTTAAATACACTCAAGACCAATCTAGGCTTTAGTTTTACCTTTAATAAAATGAAAATTATATTTAAAACATAAGCCATAGGGTTATAGAAATTGCTAGATGAGATAATACATGCCAGGCTGTTTGTATTATGCCCATCTTTTTCTCAGAACTCAGTCAACCCGTCTACTGTTATTGTTGCAACTCTGACTTCCTCATTGCTCTCTCCCTTAATCTCATCACTTCTCATGCATGCGAACACACTCTCCCCTGCCCTTCATCTCACCTCAGACTTTCAAATGTTTTTGACAGTGCTCTCCTGCAGTGGAAGAGGTGAGTAAACCCACAGAATCTATGCAGATTACTTTTGGAATCCATTTCACCCCATCTTTAAATGTCTATTTGATTCACATTTCAAATACCGAGTCATGTCTGACAGTTCTCCTGGGGGTAGGTACAATATGAACTTGAACATGGACTCTGAGCCCTTTTCAAGATTTCTTAGTTATCATAATGAGCCTGACTTCAGACTAGACAGGGTGCTGTGGGTGAGCAGTAGCAAACCTTCAGAGTTAGCAGCATAAAACTAGGTTAAGTTGCATGGGAGAGAGCTTTGAATGAGATCCTATCATTTCCTGTCTGATAGACACCAGAGAGGTCTCTATGGTAGTGTTTGGGTCTCACAGTATGTCAATAGCCCTCACATAGGATGCAGTTAATGTCTCAATAGCAAAAGGGCAAGACAGAAGCCTGCTGAAGCCTTGGAAGGTTGATTTAAGACATTTAAGGAGCAGAAGACTGGACAACGGAGGGTAAAAGAGACAGAAGTAGGAAGTACAAGTAGAGGCAGTTTGACACAGATAGCCGTCATGCAAATAAATACTTGGTAGTGTGGAACTATTTTTCTAGGTATTTCCTATCTGTTAAGAACTTTCATGTTCCTTTGTGAAGCAATATCTTCTTGAAAATTCCAAACGCTTAATGAATTCTCATAAATGCTCTTAAATGTAAGAGACAATGATTCTCAGTTTCCAAAGAATTATAGTCACAATTAGAAATGTTCAGACTGAGTGAGTTGTCAGATACCCCAAATTTACAGTAAAACTACAGTTTTCTGAAAATAAGTGACTCTTTGTCATTCAGTACTTGGTGCTGTAAGATGCATTTTCAAACCTAATATAACTCTTATATATCCTAAATATTTGCGATTATGGAAAATATTCAACATAATAATTTGAATCCATGTCTATTATTACCATAAATTGTAATATATATTCATATCCATAGTTATGAAAATGGGATATATGCTGTGTTAGGGCTTCATATGTTTGTTTTTAATTGATTTCTTTCCCTTTTCCTCAGAGAGACTTTAAGCAATTATACATTGTTTTGGCCACTATGTCTGCTTAAGTATAACCTTAAGTAAAATTTATCTGTTAGGAGAAATAAATTAAAAACAAGATCAACAAGCCTGAATTTATTTTCATTGCAAAGCTGTGATGAACACTTACTGTAGATCAAGTAAGTGAGAAGAGTTTGGGGGACAGAAATGATTTGTCCCAACCAGACATCTGTCAAACCAAACGGGATGCAAGGTAATGGGTTCCCAGTAAAAGTGAGAACTGAGTGTTTTTACAGCGTTCTTAAACCCACAGAGGAATCAAAGAGAAGAGCATAAGCTACATAGGAAAAGGAAGACTTTTCCTATGGGAAAAACTTTATAATCTTTTAAGCCAATTCCAGACCATTTAAAAAAATACTGCAATGGGGAATCCAGACTTGCCAAGCTTACATATTTAAATTGTAATTGTCTCATCTTAAAAATATTTGCCAGGCCCTTATCAAGGCTACCTCTTTTAAAATCTCTAGGTAATAATGAGAATAAAGTGGAAAAGATGCTTAATTATGCCTGCAAGGTCAAGACATCTGTTACATCTGAACTAAACCTGAGCAGCTGAAGAAGTGGGGAATTGCATTCTGTACACTTAATGCCCTCTGTCTGGTACAGCATATGTTTTATTCATCTGTATGTCTGTCTTCTCTTTCCTTGCTCAAGGGTTAAGGTCTGGGGTACTCAGTAAGTATCTGTAAGATCAATTTTATAAATCTCAGAGAAAGGTACTCAAATATAAACTGAACAGAAAAAAATGCAAAATGTAGCCACAACTGTTTGATCTGTCTTATTGTTTTATTTATTTAACAAATAAGTGTTGGCTGGGAAGACAGCAAGCAAACTATTATCATTACGGCATTTAGTGGGAATGATACAAACAATAAATAACATATATGTAGATAATTAGCTATGTAGATAAAGGCAATGTATTCATCATATGTGTTGTTTGTGTTATACATATGGTCTGCACTATCATAGTTAGAATCTGTTTTCTATCTCTGTCACTGTGTCTTGATCTGATTGTCTTTCTGTCTGCCTGCCTGTCTTTCTCTTTCTCCAATATTGCATATGTGTGTATACTAGCATGTATATAAGCATATATTTGTAAAATAAGTTAAGGTGAAATAAATCTTGGAAAACAGAAGTTGTGCCGTAGTATTTATGGGCTGTGTTATTCTTAAATATAGACCAGGATGCATTTTATTACCTCAAAGAGGGGAGATGTGCATACACACACATATAGAGCAGGCTATGCATCCATATGAGGTGAAAAGGTGTTTGTTAACACAGAATTACCAGACAGCACAAGGACAGTACTGGGAAATGAGCTTAGAGATCTAGTAAAGGACATACCTATAGGGCTATTTTCAGGAGATGAGAAGCCACTGGAAGCTTCTGAACAGAAGAGTGGTGTGATCTGACTTTCATTTTGAAGGGATCACTTGGCTACTTTAAAAATACCACATAAACACTCAGACCATGAGGAGGAATAAGAAATTGTCCGAGGGCCTCCTAGACAGCCTGGGAACATGAATGATCATACTGCGACATCAAAGAAGAGCTGATCAGTTGTGCATCTATTCTGGTTCAGATCTGTTGGTGGATCGGATGTGTGCAGGGTATAAAGAAAGAGAAGAGGATGATGCGAATATTTTTCTTCTGAGCAACAGAAGGGTAGAGTTATCATAAGCTGTGCGGTGGAAGTTTGTGACGGAAGCTAAGTAAGGATACATAGAATTAAAAGTTTCATTTTGGATGCACTGAGCTTGAGATGCCTGTTAAATACCCAGATGGAGAAATTAAGTAGACAGGGTATATGCAAGTCTGGTGTTTGGGAGAGAAGTCAGAACTAGGGATGTAAATATAGCAGTTATGAGCATGTAGATAGAATTTACATCATTACATCTAGTTAGGCCACTGAACACTAAGTTTAGATAAAGAGAAAAGCTGTGCAAATGGAGGCTTGGGGTTCCCCCAACTAGCACAAGTACTGAAGACAAATATAGACCATGAAAATGAAATTGGTGTAGGGTAGTAGCCACAGTAGTGGCTTCCTGAGTGTCAAGTAAAGAGCGTTTTAAACAGGCAGGGGTTGTCAATGTGTCAAACACTGTACTTTAAGCTGACTGAAGGGAAGGTTTTTAGTGACCTTGATCAAAATTGTTTTGTGTGGACCAGAGTGCTTCCAGTTCCAAAGGCAACTTGAGATGAGCTGAAAACAGATTTTCTGAAAAAGAAACAAAAGAAATAGTGTGTGAGAGCAAGAAATAGAAAATATTTTTATTTCACAGTGTACACAGGGCTGATAGGAAGGAATCAGTAGACAGTGTGTAGGAGAAAGGAAATTTCCTCAGCTGATGTCCATGAATAAGGACAGCAGAATTGTTTGGGGCACTGAAAGAAATATTGAATATTCTGAGACTGTGAAGCCTGTGTGAAGTTTGGGAAAATTCCATAAGCTAGTTAGTACAGATGCTTTGAGATATCAGCGAATATGGCCTCCTCACTGGGTTGTTGCAGTATGAATATTAAGTGTTCACTCCCAAAGACCCATTTGTTGAAGGGTTAGTTTTCAGTGCAGTATTCAGAGGTAGGCACGTGGGACAAGAATGGACTCTGAAATAATGAATTGACAGGTCTACTGGTGGCTTCTTAATTGGAGAATTGGGAGGTGATGAAAACTATAAAGTATGACTTAGGTGATGGAAATGGACAACTAAGTGATTGCCTTTAAAGGGTGTATTCTAGCGCCCTCCCGCTCCGTTTTCTTTCTTTAATCTCCAGACATCATGAGGTCAATATTTCTATGCGATATTCTTCTACTGTTATGATAATCGGCCTCACTACAGGCCCATGGCAAAGAAGTTAGCCAATAATGGCTGAAGACCCCAATACTCTAAGAGTCTTTATTCTTCTCAGCTGGTTTGCTCAGGTGTTACATGAAAGTGACAGGGAAGCATACTAACACATGGACCATGCACTCCCAGCATTTGCCTTCCCTCAAACAGGTGTTTTTGTATGCATTTCTGAGGGCTAAATAGATGATGGAATATGTTCCTTTCTATGAGAGAAGAAACATCCTGGAGGCACTCTCTCCCAAACTTTAGTCATTTAAATGCTCCATCCAATTGTTGTATACTACCTGTGTTAGTAGAATGGTTTTTAAAATATTCTACAATTTTTCTTCCTGATATATTTACATTGAGTGGATTTTATTTTTCATGACGAATTGATGGCAACCATCTCATTTAGCATAAAAGAAGGGAACTGTTAAACTCAATAGAATTCTAATAGTAAGTAATCTGATAAAATTCAATCCTGCTGCCTCATATGGCCAAAGTTCTACCCAAGATTTGCCATTTCTTTTATTAATAAGTGAAACTACAAGTGTAAGGACACTGTCAAGGGCAGACTAGCACAAAGATTTTTCCACAAAGCCAACAGAAGGATTGAAAAAAAAAGGGGAACTTTAACCATTGTCATTAACGGTTATGTGTACATCATGGAATTCAATGTACAGGTAAATCTCGGTCCTCAGATGAGGCACATCCTGGCTTTAGATATTTGCATATTCAACAAGAAGCCACACCTACAGACAAGCACAACCCATGTGGCAAGGGATAGAACAGACCTCAATGGAGCACAGATTTTCCGGCTTGCAAGTTATGTTAATTGAGTTTATCATTCATTTAAAAGTAAAGTATACAAATCAGAATATGGCTTTAGTTTCAGTGATGAGAGAATTGTTGCATTACTGAGTTAGAAGCTAAATAGCAGGGGAATAGACATAGTTAGGAGCCAGACAACCAAGGTCATTTATCCATCATCATCTTGGTATTCCTGACCAGAGAAAGCTGCCCTAGCAGCTTGGAATCTCTATTATTCTGTTTCATCAGGTCTTGAGTCTATTTGTACTTTCAGTCTTTTTTCTGGGGAAAGAAATGTGGAAACAAAGAGGGCAACTATAGCAGGCTACCAAAAAGATACTTGATACCCTATGAGCATATACAGGGGGAGGAGGTCCCCCTCAGTCACAGCCATAGGAGAAGGGAGTAAGGGGAAAATGGGAGGGAGAGAGGAATGGGAGGATACAAGGAATGGGATAACAATTTAGATATATTATGAATAAATTAAAAAATATATATTAAAAAATAAAATAAAAACAAAGAAAACAAAAACAAAGAAGTAACTCAGTTATCAACCTATAATATTTAATAAGCTACTGAAAATTGGGGTGGAGGGTTAGTTGGAATTAACAAATATTTGATTCTAAAATCCCCAAACCTTGGTGATAGATGGATTACAGGGTGATTCTGTTTCAGCTAAGAATATGGAGAATGTTGTTATGATTCCTGAGATATCTCATTGTTGAGCTTTGTAAACTACTTCCATTGGAAAGATCTAGGACATAGTAAAACTTAGCTGTTGCTTAACAAATATATACTGAATAATTAAATCAATTTCCAGATATTACTGTGGCACTTCATCATTGTTTGAACTCAATGACCTTGCCTAATGTGCAGATTGCTCCTTGAGTAAAAGCATTGGCTACACATGTTGACAACCTGTCTTAGAGCACTGGAATCCAAGTTGTAAGTGAGATGCAGTGGTACCCATTTTTATCCTAGTACTGCTGTTGTAATATGAGAGGCAGAGATAGATGAATCAACTAGAAGCTTCTGGTCCATCTATAACCTGGAATACACAGTGCAGCAGCAAATACAAGAGAGGCCTTACCTTGGCAAAGCCAAATGCTAGAACTGACTTCCTGAAATAGTCTTCTGGTCTTCTGACCTCCACATGCAAAAGATAGCAAGCACATATTTGTACATGGGCATACAAACCCACACAACACACACACACACACACACATGCATACACTAAATCAATAAAAAATTACAACTATTAATATTTTTTTTTGCTAAGTATCATGCAGCTAGTGAATATATTTTATGATCAAAGAAAAATATCCTGCCTTCAAAGATTCTTTTTTCTAGGAGATGAGATGGGCACACATATAAATTTACAATTGCAAATGTGATTTCCTGCTACTAAGAGAGTGAGGTTGTCAGGAGACTATAAATTCCATTCGTTTGGTAATCGAGTAATTCTCTTGTGAGTCCTACATAATTATACTGTGTACTGACAACTCTTTCTTAGGCACTAGGGATGCAACAATGTGTAAAAGTGGATGGGCTGTAGGCTATAAAGGAAGCTGCAAGGCTATGGAGGTGGGGACCTGGCCTGTAACGGAAGAACTCCCTTCTGGAGAACGGGAACATGCCTTTGAATAAGTACATGAAAAATATGCTCTATTTAAGATTTCTGTTTCCATTTCACAAATAGTAGCACATCTCTGTCCAGAACCCAGAGAGGCAATCACTACAAATGAAAATGAGTTCACACGCTGTACTCAGAGGCACTAAAAGCCTGTCTTAGTGTGCACATATTTCCCTATGTTGTTCCTCCCAACTTTAAAAAAAAGAAGCTAACCCTTAGCCCAGTCTGATGCTTCATATAAGTAACTTTTTCTTGCAGCTAATTCGTCTTGTTCTTGGACTTGCAGCTAATCATTCCCTTTTGGTTCCATGGTCCACGAAAGCCAGGTTTGCAATGTATATTTGCATTGTCTTAAGAATTGCTTGAAACATAGGGAAAAAAATCAACTTGCTTGGAGTTTTAGGTCAGCATCCAAATATATATTTGGATGGATTTCCCTGTATGGGCTCCAGGCTGTCCTCAACCAGGAGCAGAGGGTGGCTAGCACATCAGCTTCGGGTGACCTTGGAAGGAAGCTTGTCCACCCTTTTCAGATCTTAGTTTTCTCATCTATAAAACAAAGGGCATGCTAACCTTCTCTGACCCCTTCAAAACTTTGGAAAGGGAAAATAAGTTAATGTTTGGAAAGGCCTGTGTGACCCTTCAAACCAAGACATTATCAAAGTACAAAGTAAATGGTAGGAACTGTTTGCTGTCCCATTAGTAACTCAAATAGTACACGAGCTCTTCCTGTCAAATTCTTGTAAGGCAGGATTCTAACATGCACTCATTTTGTTTAGCAGGATGGAAACAGGAGTAAGAACTGAACTCTCTGATGCCTGAACACATTTTAAAAGAAATCTTCTAGGGAAATTATGGGCACAGGCAGGTTTCTTTTCATGGAGACTCCCAAACCCAAACACAGTTTTTTTTTTTTTTTTTTTTTGTTTTGTTTTGTTTTTTGTTTTTGTTTTTGTTTTTTTTTTTTTGTCCCAGGGTTCTAGAAACAAGATAAATGAGTTTGGAACATAAGTCAAAAGTCATAGAACTTTTATGCTGTAGAAGCCATGACGTTGTTTCTGGACATGTAAAGTGAGAATCACTACCCTCCTTCCTAAAAGTCCAAGATGAAATTTACAGATGTTTAATGCTTAGGATGCCAATCAGTCTATTAGTACTGTCTCCTTAAATCCCCACAAAAGCTTATGAGATATGATCTATTATCATCCTTAACTGTCATACGAAAAAAGTGATATAGCAGAAGATTTTATAATTAGCCAGCTGAGGTTTTTGAGTATTAATGAAGCCTGAGACTCCCCACACATCTGTCTGAACTCAGCTTCTCCTTCCTGAGTTCTATTTACTAGACCTGGCACAGAGTGTGACCTGCGCTTCAGTGATACCCACCTACAAAACAAATATGCTTTGTGTCTTCTATTTACGTGGGAAGAGATTCTCCCATTTTCCCCATCAACCTTTCTTTTTAATTTACTTCCTCAAAGCTAATTATCATAGGACATGGAGAAGCTCTTCTCTGATCATGCTGAGTTGGGAAGGAGAAAGTGAATGCCCTATATGAATAATTATATATAATCCAAGATTTAGAAAAATGTCTTCTATTTCCTCACTGAATATATTTTCTATCATATACTTTTTGCACATAACGTGACTCCCTTTCTACTTACTCGTTTTAAGTTTAATCTCTTAGTGATGTCTCAGAGATCTTACATAGAGTTCTGATACATTCATAAAAGAGTGAAAAGTTGACTATAAATAAGAAATTTGCTTGCATTGGAAAGAGAGTCTTAATGAGAGAGTATCTAGATATGACTGGCCCGTAGTTATGTCTGTGGGTGATTGCTTAATAGAATTAATGGATTTGGGAAGACTCAGCCCACTGTAATTGGTACCATTCCCTAGGCAGGAAGTCCTGCACTACGTAAAAGTGGAGTTCATTACAGTGGTCTGGTGCACTGGGCAACACCTGCTATTTTAGTTGTAGAGCATCTTCTACCCTGATATTAAAGAATCATCATCTTTGGGGGACAGAAATAGACACAGATAGTCACAATTACTTCATCCACTGCATAAACATCTAAGGTTTCTTTAAACTGGGGATTACAAAAATTTTTATTAATATTTTTTTCATTTTTCACATATACATTTATATTATTACACATACGTACAATAAACTACATACAGCAAGGAGAACCATGAAACAATCAGGAATAATGTAAATGTTACATTCCTAGTGTTTTGCCTATTTGTATTTTGCAGCCTTGAAGAAAACATCTTTCCTATCTTGGTGCACCTAAAATTCTGAATATAAATCAATATCTATCATATCTCGTCATTATCAACTTAAATCATCTAGACATAAAAACATCTTAAACCCTAAGCAACTAAGTTTGATTGTAAAACTAAACTATCAGGTCTTCAACCCCATCAGAGACTTGAAAAGGAATAAAATTGATTACCTGAGTATGCAGGCAGTGCAGGTTAGTAGCTTCCCAAATGAGAAGGTGACAGAGACAGTTTGCTACCTGAACAGCCACCCAAAACTCTCTATAATGTTGGAGCATCATCTTTGGCCTTCTGGCCCAATATATCTGACAGACTTATTTGTGAGGGCATCACAAAATTTAACGGAATGAAGGAGAAGAAGTATATTATATTTTTTCTTCATTTCATATGTTTCCTCAACTCCTAAACATAGATATTGAAGTTTACTTTGCATAAAGTAGAAACTTTGTGAGCATTAATATCACAGCAATACACTATTATCATCAGGAAAAAAACAAAAGAGTTCAGATTATTTCTCCCATGTCTTCAGTAAATAAAATAATATGCCAAAAATGTCTTCTAGATATAGGATAGTGTCAAGAACAGAAAGGTGCATCTTTTTCTGAAAACAAACACCCCACATCACAACATACCACAAGGTTGTTGGAATTTCTGTTCAATAAGATAAATGTCATTCCCCAAAGTGGCCACACATCATACTTCTAATGATCTACCAAAGTTAAGACTGGACTCTGTGGTCTTCTTTATTCATTACACAACTATTTGATGGGCACTTCTTATTGTTGGATGTTAAAACACATCAGTAACTCAAATCTTTTGATCCCTGTGATGGCAGAGTTTTATCCCACTAGTAAAAGCAAAGAGATAAATAAAGGAATACATCCATAAGCAAAATGGTTTTAAATAGAAACTACTAATTGAGAAAATGAAATACAGTAGAAAATAAATGACTAATTCTATTTCAGACTGAATTTTAAGAAACTTCCTTTTTCAGGATGTGGTAATTTGCAAAGATGCACTTGGTAATTGAAATAGAGCCAGGCTCTGACAGCTGGGATGCAGAGGTACCAGAGGCAAGAATAGTCTCACTGAGCAGGGTGGGGCTGAGTTGCTTGAGGGATAGATGGAGTGTGAGTGGAGCTGCAGAAGCATTAGAGCCTGGAAACATTCTTTCTCATCCTATGAAATACTCTTTGATCTGCCTTGCCAGACTCTCGATTTCATTTCTTAATCAACACTCTTGTTCTTTCCTTCCTGGCTTCACTGAATTAATTACAGATTCAAGGTGAATGTACCAAGTTGTTCATGTCTCTATTTACCAGGAATCCTTGCTCTCCTTGCCTGAAATATGCTTATCCACTTCATGGTTGATCTGTGAGTCCTACTCACCTTTGAAGATAAGTCTTCATTTTTATCCATGTGGGTCACAGAGAGCATGATTAACTATTCATATTATCCACTCTATTGCTAATTAATAATTTGTCCTTTTTTTGGTAGAGTCTGTATTTAAAACGAGCATTATTGTCTTCTGTGCTACTCTGGCCAATTGTAAGGCTCTGAATGGCCTTTTAGGTTGAGGACTTCAGAAAAAATGCACATGTTTTGTGTAATATAAAAAGATTAGTTTGGGATGGGTGTATATTTCCATGGAAGGAAGCTTGCCAATCTTGTACCGGGCCGTGGATTTAATCTCCATCATCAGCAGAAAGAAAAATATGAGTAAAATTTAGGACATGATGCTGGCAAGATGGCTCAGAGGGTGAAAGTACTTGAGGCAGATGGTCACATTGGATCTGTAGTCAGGAAATAGAAAACAATGAATGCTGCAGCTAACTTTTTGCTTCTTATGAAGCCCAGGAGCCAAGCTTGGGGATGTACAGGGCGTTTCTTGACTTCTTAGTTAACCTAGTCAAGGTGATTCATCATAGACAAGGGCAGTGGCAACAAGAACAGCAATACCTTCACAAGTGTGCCCAAAAGTTTTTAAATAACATTAAATATTGTGAATATGATAGTTTTCTAGGTCTTCATTTTGCAGAAGGCAGATCATGCAACTTCTCAGCCTTGAACTGTATGAGATCAACCCACAATAATAAATATCTTTCAGCTCTTTTTTTCTCCTTGTTTGTTCTGTTCCTCTGGAAAACAGTGACTAATACACAAGATTTCTATTTCTTGGATAATCAGTTATTTCTGTGAGATGAAGTTATTATTTGGAACGTACTAATAGCTGGGACTCCATATTTTCTGAATTCCTCACACAAATTCTTCCATAATTTTTTGATTTCCTTAAATCTCTTTCCTTAAAGAGAGCTCACCAATTGTCAAGGGTTCAACACTGAATGGCCACCTTGCTTGAGGAAGATACTTTATAGCAACAGGTGTATAATCATGGTGGTCTTGATTGTTTATACAGCATTTTGTGTCATTGGTGTCACCTCCAAACTTTAATATCATTTCTCTGTAGCACTGCCATAATCTGTGAGATTTCACTGGCATCTGGATAGCCCATATGCTTGACCTTCGTCTCAGCTACTAATGTACTATCAGGGCCTTCATAAACCATTTTGGTAGTTTAACTATATGATTCACACACAAAGGTAGCACAGACAGTTGGAGAAACTTCGTTATCTGGCTTGCACAGTTTTCCTTCTCAAAAATGGTCACAGTAACTCAAGCAATGTACAATAGAGACAAAAATTGTATAGTAAAAATTATAAAATGTTCTAAAATTAAAAGTAAAGCATTGTATTATTTAAGATAAATACTGTCTTTTTTTCTTGTTTGTTTCTAATTTTTAAACTTTGACATCACTTTTTGATAATTTCACACAAATGTTCAATGTATTATGATCATATGCATTTCCAATAAACTCTTTTACCTCTTCTTGCACCCTCTGTATTTATTCTTCAATGGTCTACCTCCTAATCTAATGCCTTTTATTCTATTCTATTTTTTCATTTGGAGTTGCTTGTATGAGCATGGATAGTGGTAATTTAAGAGAGCATGGGCAACTTATCAGTGGCTACATTAAAAGAAAAAAAGGCAATCCTGTCCCAATTAACAACTACTCATGCCCAATAACACTATGGGGACACGTGGATTCCCTTCTTGTTTGAGTTGGAATTTTTCAGCACACAGTTTTGTTCTGTTCTTGTTTAGCTGATCATAGCTTCCATGTGATCATAATTGCAAGAGTCATTTCATATCATTTTTTCTCCAACCTTCTACTCTGCATTTTTTTTTTCTAATTTCTTTTCTAAAATGTTCCTTGGGCCTAGGAGGGGTGAAGTGATTTTTCCACTTCGGGCTGTGTATTTAATTCTAAGCACCCTGATCAGTCAACTCTTTTCTTTAACCACAAATAACTGCAAAGAGAAACTCTTCTCAGCTAAGGATTGAGCACAGCACTAGTCCATGTATGAACCTGAATGTTTGGAAGGCAATGTGGATATATGTCCATTTAGCCACATAGACGTTGTATCTTCCCCAGGAATAGGATCTTGACCAGGTTTACAATGTCATGCTTGCATTTCTTCCTGTTGAGCGGGGCTTGTAGCTGATCAAAAGTGGCTGGTCATTCTCAAAACAGCCATGCCACTGCTGCATCAGTAAGACTCGCTCTCCTAGAAGGTACAGTATCCAGGCTGGGTAACTTTGTTAATTATTTTTCTCAGCAAAAAAAAAAAATCTGCATAGAAATCTTGTGGTGATATAAAACCTACTCAGGAGGGAGGGGGTTTCAATAGGTTTCCACATTTATTTCCTTGTGTTCTATAGCCAAACTGTGTTATGACTTTGGCAATCAGGTCTTATCCTTTAGTTCTGGTGAGTAACTTTAGCAATGGCTACTAATAGCCTGTCTTGACTTTGTAGCTTCTCTTGAGTGTTCAGCCAACACCTCGGGCAGGTGGCATACCTGGAATTTCCGTTTAGAGACCTGTGACTTCTGGGACAGCGTTATCCACCTATGCAAACACCTCACTTTGAGCTCTTTGAAAAAAATTGCTTAGTTTCTTAAGTTGTATGTTTCTGTTCAGCTTTTTCATTCATCCATAACTTTGGGTAAAACTCCTATGATCACCATCTTCCTCCCCGACTCCAGTGCCATACCTATTTGAACCTTCCATATTAATAATCCCCCAAATATTTTCACATGATATGTTAGTTCTATTCTTCTTTAAAACCTTATTTCTCCCCAGATCTTTTTTCTCAACACCAGGTATCTCCAAACACTCACTCCAATTCATAAACAGAAATTTAAGAAACTGAATTTGGGTTCCATATATGAGAGAAAAAATACAGTGCTTGTCTTTCGGGGCTTGTGCTAGTTCACTCAGTATATTTTAGTTCCACCCATTTTCCTGACGATCCCATTTTTCTTAGAGCTGAATAAAATTCCAATGAGTGTATGAGCACATTTTTATTATTCATTCATAAGCTTATGGGCCTCTAGGTTGAGGTTGTTGCTTAGCTAATGTGAATACAGCATTGATGAACATGGATGTGCACCTTTGCCAGCATTTGTTATTGGTTTTACTTATTAAAAATTTTATTTACTGTATGTTTGTGTATGTTTTGCCTACATATATGTACATGTTTGTCAGCCACATGCATTCCTGGTACCTGAGGAGGCCAGAAGAAGGTCTTGGATCCCTTGAGACTGAAGATACAGATAGCTATAAGCTGCCCTGTGGGGACTTGAATAAAGCTCAAGTCTTAAGGAAGAGCTACCAGCACTCTCCTACTTACGTTATTTCTCTTCTGTTATAAGAAGCATTCTGACCATTGTAAGATGAAAATCTCGAAGAACTTTTAATTTGCACTTTCCTGATAACTAGTGATATTTGACTTTTAAAAGGTGTTTATTAGCAATTTCTATTCCCTCTTTTGAGAATTCTATTCAGTTCCACTGTATTCTACCCATTTTTAGAATTAGGTTGTTCATTTTTCTTGAAGTGTAGTTTGTAAGATCTCAGCTTGCTATAGATATTCTTGTCTGCAGGTTGCCTTTTCATTCAATTGACACTTTCCTTTGCTGTGTGGAAAGATTTTCATTTCAGAGGATCCCATTTACTGATCATTGACCTTATCCCCTGAGTGAACAAGTTATATTCAGAAAGCTACTGGCTAGATCTATCTCTTGTAATGTGCTCCCTACTTTTGCACATTTTGGGTATTATAATACCTCTGATTGAACTATTGTTGATATTTTTTCAGAATGATATATATGGATCTAGTTTCATTTGTCTGAATATAAACATCCAATTTTCTCAGCACTGTTTGTTGAATATGTTGTCTTTTACTGAATATGCTGTATATGTTTTGGATTCATAAGATACATTTATCTTATTGGACCTCTATACCTATTGATGACAAGTGTAAATGATGTTAGAAATATCAGTACTTAACTGTTACCCTTCAAATTTCTCTCTATGTTGCACACACAGACACACACACACATGCACACACACTCACACACCTGCACACACACATTCATACACACACACTCACATTCACACATACACTCACATTCATACACACACAAACTCACACATGCACACAAACACACACAATGTAGCCTTTTGTTCTGTGCTGGGAATGGAAAACAGAGCTCCATCAATGCCAAACAAGCGTTGTACCACTGAGCCATATCCCCAGACAAGACGGCAATTTTTCAAATTAATTTCTTTATTATTTAAAAAAAATTTCTGTATGTACTCAAAGGCAATGTTTACCATACATCTTTCATAATTCACTCATTTCATTCGATGAAATTGTTACTACTACAAGCCTTCAAAGTCATGTGTTTCCTCTGTTAATCTGATTTCAATTCAATTATACTCAATGCAGTTGCAATCAATATTGAGTACCTATTTTTTGCTTTTTTTTTTTTTTTTTTTTTTTTTTTTTTTTACAAACAGTAAGTAAAGTCATGTGTGTGTTGCCTTGGAATAGTTCATATTCTGTGACCAAGCTAGATTTGTAAATAAGTAAATTATTTAAAAGTTAAAAATATCACCAAGATAATTCAAAGAATACTTGAGTAATCTTAAGAGAACTTTTTGCTGTCTTCAAGAAAATACACTGCATGGAGCAAAGAGAAACCACTCAAGGATGACAGAGCAGCTGAAGTGGAGCCTGAATTGGATGATAAGAGATAACTCATTAATTAACAGAAAGACAGACACTCTAGCATTTGACAGAAATATATTTGCCATGTGTTTGCTCAGAGTTTATTTCAGGAGCCTCAACTCCGACTTTAAACACCTAGTCAGCAACACAGCTGTCTAGGTTTCTCAGAATCCATGTTCATTAGCGGCCAGTGTAGGCACTATATTCTGTCATGTGACCATGCTACGCTGGGAGCTCCCGTTTCTTGTCCCCCATAGAACTAACTCACATCTTCTTTGTTATGCTTCACATCATCCTGAGACGTGTGCTAAAATGAACACGGTATTAGAAAGCTAACGACATTTACAGAGAGGTCAAAATCTCCTTTGAGAGTCAAGTCTTTAGTAGGCTTACAGCCAGCAGCCTGCTGAATCTAGCTTCACTGAGCAGCTCTCATTCTGGATACGACAAGAAAATTCCTATGACCTGAACAATCTCTTTCCCTTTCATCAACTCACCTACTTTATCCGGACAATGAGGCTACTCAAAGGAGCCTGATACAAATGGGCAAAGAAAGGAGAAGTAACTGTTAGAAATTGCAGCTTTACATTTTGTTTTATTTTTTTCGAGACAGGGTTTCTCTGTAGTCTTGGCTGTCCTGGACTCGCTTTGTAGACCAGGTTGGCCTCAAACTCAAAAGAGATCACTTGCCTCTGCCTCCCTGAGTGCTGAGAGTACAGCTGTGAGCCACCGCACCTGGTTTACTTTTGATTTTTTACCTTTTATTTTTTTACTCAGGGTATCATGTAGTTCCTGCTAGCTTGAACTTTATGTGTAGCCAAGGATGGCCCTGAGCAGCATTTTGGTGCTCCTCTGCCTATTATACCTCCTGAGCACTTTGATACAGCCATGCACCTCACACCAGCTTATGTAATATTGGGGATTGGACCCAGGGCTTCAGGAAACTAGATAAATACTCATCATATCAAGTGAACTACTTCCCTCCCTGACCTTAATTTTCTTTATACTAAGTATGCAGCGTCATTATGACATTTTCATATATGTGTGCTCTGTTTTGGTCTTAACTACTCCCCCATTATACTTGATTATTCCCTTTATCTCTCTATTTCCATTTTCATATCCTTGATAGACCCTCTTATATCGCCATGTCCCTTTTTCTCCCCTGGGGCCACACATGGGAAAAATATGATACTTGTCTTTCACGAACTTCTCATTTAACTTAGCATGATACGTCCATCACCTGAAAATAATAGGGCTTCGTTATTCTCAGCAGCTGAACAAAGCTTCATTGAACATTTGCACCATGTTTTCTGTATCCATTCATCTGTTAGTGGGGAACTGGGCAGATTCCATCTGATGCTTCGAATAGTGCATGAAGAAACATCAACGCTAAGGTATCCTTTAAGGAAGTTCATTTTGAAGCTTTTGAGTATTTTCCTTTGAGAATTATGTATGTTTTTTTTCTGATTGTTTTATAAACCTCCATTTTGATTTTCATTGTCGGTTTTACATTTTAAAGCAATGAAGATGTTCTATAGTTGAATAGGGATGATAATTCAAACTTGTGAATATAGTAAAAATAACTAGATGATTTATACTATCAGGGTGAAATTTATGGTGTATAAATAAAATCTCAATTAAAGTATGTGATGTCCTTCTTTAGCACCGGGATTTGATGAAGGTTGACAAATCAGTTTTGTTTTGTTTAAATAAAACTTTCAAAGAAACATCATAGGCAGTCACACATATTTTGGATTTGATCTTCCATTTTCTTTCTCACAAGATGCCGACCACAATTATTGCTCCTTATCCAGTGTCTGATTTTTCTAGAAGGAGAAACTAGATAATTGTTGGCAAATTTGCCAGATGGGTGAATTCACAAATTACGGAAGATATTCTTTTGGGTTTGAGCCTTAAGAAATGAATGATAAGTATATTTATCTCTGTGGGCTACATTCCATTTCAGCCAGCAGTTTAGCTTGAATTCAAGTGATTTGGCTGTGATACAAATGGCATACATTATATGCAAATTTCCCAAGCATATGAACACAATCACATTCACAGTTGGAAGAAAGTGAAACAAAATCTATATTTAACCACACAGTCACTTATGCTAAAAATACCATCTTTCAAGACACATCTCATTTTTCCAGCGGTTGGAAAATAAATTTTGTAGTATGCCCTCTGTGGCACTAATGATCAATTGTAAAATTATGGCATAAAATTTTAATCTGCTATTTTCCCCCTCTGAGCAATTGATTTTTCAAAGCGGAGAAACTGTGGCTTTCTCCCATTTCCAGTCCTTTGAGCAAGTGATCATTTTAAACACCTGCTTTTCTCTAAAAAGAAAGATTCCAAAATATGTATGGTGATGCATGATTGCTAGCTATTTGGTACTTGTGTGTCTTGGGGACAATGCCACTGAGATGGAACCTAGGAAGTGTTGTTCTTGCTTATCACATTACTACTGTTCTCCCCTTGAGATACTTCAAAGCTTATCTGATAATAAACCTCAGCTCTGAGAAAAGGAGGAGGTAAGGTGAGTACCAAGCTTTTAAATCTTAATAATCCCAACACTCATTGGCTTCATCTTTCTCTGGTAATAGAAGCAATCAAAACAACTTTATGGTCTATAAAGACAATTCCATGCTGCTGCTGCTGCTTTTTTTTTTTTCTTCCAAGAAATGATGTTGTAGTGAAGATTTGGGATAGTCTTCTACTGAAGAGGTGACCAGAGAATACCCTTTATATAATTTCTGGGTGGGAGTACTTTTAGAAGCCTTTGGAAGTATAGCAGATGGTAGGGTGGAGATGGATGACTCAAGAAAAATAAGTATATTAGCATATTAAAATTTGATGGTACATGAGAACACTGGTTTTTGGGTGTGTGTTTGAGAAAGTGACTAGTAGATTAAAAACAAAAAGCCTTAAATGCTATTTTGTCACTGAAAGCCAAAGGAAATGATAAAACTGATGTTTCTTACTTCATCTGTCTTTTGCATAAATAAGAAATATCTTCAGGCTCTTCATGAGTCTCAGTTTCATTTGACTATTTTCTTTGAGATTGGAAATATTTTTGTGGTTCGCCATCTTTTCTATGTATTTTTATACTTTCCCAGCTTTAGAAATGTATGTCCCATGCTATTTTCAGACATAATGCAAATTAATTATTTCTTGTTAATGCTAAAACACAATCCTTATTCTCAGTGATTTCACAAAAAAAATGCTATCTCCTCCTCCTCCTCCTCTTCATAATCATCATAAGCCATGGGTTGGGAACCTTATTTTAAAGAGTAATTTAAATATTTTACCACCTTGATTATTTTGGTTCTATTATATAGCTATAAAATAGCTGTCCCAAGTTGGGAGACTTTCACTTCCAGCTTCTTCAAAGGAGGGGAAGGGCTGGCTAAGGTTCTTAATGAGGACTTGCAGCACCACATCCTTATGCTAGATCCACGTTCTGTTGGTTACAAAACTATATTCTCAGTGAAAATTAATCTGGAAATGAGGTTCTCCTGTGTTTGCTTAAAAGAGGAAATTGAATTGATCCTCATTGTGCTCCAGCAGTCAATTGTGTTCTTCCACTTAAAAATGAAATATGCTGGCCTACTCCCTACAGGGGACAATTTAATGTTCTGTTCAAAGAAACCATATCTTCAGATGATGTGCAGGCCCCTTTACTCTTCCAGATGTCTGCCCTCATGGCCTGATGACCCATGAAGATAAGATGCCTGTCCCTAATCTTCCTTCATGGCTCCCAGCAGCTATTATTCAATAGTAGACTATGGATGATTTATCAAAACATACAATCTCATTTATGAAGGAAACACATAAAGGAAATATAAACCACTAGTTACAATAGACACTTGGATATCCCTCCCAGGCCTCCTTCAAGAGCATTAATTGCTGATAGTTCATGGATCAATCTTCTCTGAGAAATGTCTTCTAAAAAGGCTACCTGAGCTAAGGCTATGATTTATTTTTTAGAAGGTTACATCCAGTGATTCATGTAGGGAGCAAAGTCAGACTCTGCTGCATCAACTAGGACGTTCCTGAAGAGATTTTTTTCCATCTTCTGTGCTTGAGTGAGATTGGTTGCATCCTTTGTTGTGAATACTTGATGGTTCAAGTTCTTTCTCCACATAGCTCTGATGCTGCCTTCCTTCCTTAGAATAATTCCCAGGGGCATTTTTCACATACCCTTTATATTTTGATTTCAGATCTTAGTTCATTATCCAAAGACTTTGAGTTCAGAAACTGGCTACTGTTGTCCTGACATTCCACAGAATCAGTCTGATGAGGTTTGACTAATATGGATATTGGAGAAACCTTCTTTTCTTGCCCCAATTCTGTTCGCCATTTCTGTGCATCCAATGGCCTGTGGTTCCATCCTTGGGTGTTTTCCTGTCTTTGAACAATAGTTATTTTAGGGGACATCTGAAATCAGTACCAGAGTATATCATTCTTAAGAAATTTATAATCTCTGCCCTGTTTGTTAAAGATTATCATCCTAAAGATATTCAAGTCTAAAGTATTTTAAATTTGAACAAATTAGTGAACCTGTGCAATTCTTTTAACACTTTTATAGTTTCTGATTGCTAAGTTGCCAGTCAATTTCATGTAAAATAAAAACATCCTAATTTGTTTCATAGACTTGGTTCTCAGATACATTTAAAATTAGTTAATTTTAGTTTTCATACCTCTACCTTTTCAGTATTAGCTAACAAGACCATCCGGATTGAGTGGTTTGATTGGAACATATCATTTCTCTCAGTAACTTTTTACAAAGAAGATTTTTTTCTTGGAATTCCATTTAATAACTTGCAGAGGCATAGAATTGTTAAACTTTCCAACTTAAAAAATATATTTCTGGCCTTGTTCTATTCTCTCTAATTTCTGCCTACAAAATATCTAATTTGTCCTTGAGTGTTAACATTATCTTCTCAAAGACAGCCATATGTTGTGAAAGTGCAGTATTGGGGTTCTCATTCTACGTTTAAAAAAATAAGATGTTGGTTCTCCAGGCATGCAAATTCTATTTAGAAAACCTATAAATTGGAATGAAACCAAACTTCAGAATCAAGTGACTACCCTGTACTAGTCTTGTTAGTTACCCTTTCTTGTCAATTAATGCTTTTTTTCACCTTTTTGTTATGGAAGCATCCAAAATTTAATTATTAAATTCTATCTGATGTTTAATGAGTAGGAAACAATCATGAAATCTCAGTGACAAGGCAGGCAGATACTCCCTCATGTCAGAATTTATTGCCAATGCAATTGGTTCTTAGATTTTTCCTCAAAGCCATAGGTCGGCCAGGACCCAACCACATGATTACTTCTTCCAGGTCTTCTGTGTCTGTCAACTGAGCAAGAAGAGAACAAGAGAGGGTGAGTTGAGCACCATGAGGAGCTGTGCAGAGCTCAACGTGGAGATGCTGTACTTTACTTTTGTTCACATCTCATTGTCTGGGTTTGTCATCAGGTCATAGATGATTCTGGGACATATAAATTTGATTTGTTCTTGGGATAAAGAAGGAGGGTTTAGTAGAATCTAGGTACTCTGCACTCTAATCTACATATTTCTCTCAATAGAAAACATTTCTTAATAAATACTTAAGATCTGCATGGCTTTTTATGTGTGTTAGATGTTGCAGTCCTCTATCTTTATGATATTTACTGTTATTCTCTTTGGTAAATGGTAGCACTGAGGCCTATAAGTTTAATCACATATATAAAGCTTCTCTATATGTTAAGTACCCCGCTGAGATTAGGGATAAGAAGTTAACCCCAAATAGATGCATGCTTGCTGTTATGCTTATGTTCAACTCTAGGAAACAGATGTTAGCTGTACAATAATATTAAGAAATGTGTGTTTGTAAGTGAGATCTGTTATCTATAAGAAGGAAAGACAGGTTAGTTTGCACAAAAATATGCTAAAAATACTATTAAAAATAGCATTGCTCTGATGGTTGGGTGGCAATGCAAATATGTTCATATAGGTATACATTTTGATTGGTCAGTTGAATTGTGTATAAATCATACCTCAATAAAGTTGTTAAAATGAGAATGCATGCAAGCAAATAATAGCAGATGCTTCATCCACAATAATGGCTTCTATCCTAAGTCCTGCAGAACAAGAAAAGATTGAAGACTTAGCAGAACTTTCTACCAGTTTTAGTCAGTTTCTCTAGGCTTTTATTAATAAGTCAAGCAATAAAATCAAAATAAAACAAAAACTGTACTATTTGCATAGAAAACTCATGCCAACCCATTGCATGTTTATTTGTAAATCATGACCCATTCTTGGGATGAATTAAGTCCACGAGAATGGATCAAAAGGCACATTTCCCCTTGATTACTTTGCAATAGCAGAAAAAAACACATATAGATAAGAAAAGGCTGGTTTTTAAAAACCACTCAGTCCCCATGGTTTTCAAAGCTAAGGGAGACAATTAGCATGGCCTATCTACTTAGTAGGTTCCTTAATTTGATTTCATTGTTGTTTATTATTCATGGGATAATTCAATATTAAAAGATAGTGAGTGTATGTTTCCAAAACCTGCAATTTCTCTGTTACAATGTCTGTTTCTAGTCTCAGATATACATTTGGTGTTTTAAGTGGACGCCAAGGCTGACTAGCCAATGCCTGTGACATTGGTTAGTGGGCTTTCACCATTGATCTTTGCTAGTCTTGAGCCTGGAAACAGCTCTTGTGACTAGACTGGCTCAGCCTGGTTATAAAATTGAATGTGAGATTTGTTGTCATTAGATAAAATAGTCTTCCTTCTTCCCCTTCCAGAAGACAAGTGGGAACTGGCAGAAGTTCTGACATGGTTGGTATGATGAGGGTGGGAGAGTAGGGAAATTTAAAATGGGCACAGAGAGAATAATGGAAGTAGTGTATTTTAGTCAAAAGTTCTGTGATGCTTCCCTGAATTGAGGCCCTGTACTCAGATGTTCAGCAGGGGGTTTCCCAATTCTGCCCCAGCCATCTGGGAAATTCTCCAAAGCCACCCAGTGACTTTCTACCTACTGCATGAATGGGGTCAGTGGGTGAGGGAGTTGTTTTTCTTTTATATGAACTTTAGTGCAGACATTAAACAAATGAACCTTCTACATACAAAGACCTTACAGTTATAGTGCAATGGAATGTTACAGATAAGATTGTTTTTAGCCTTTGCAACAAAGCTTTTTGAACATATGCTTGTCTTTCTTTTATAAATGAGAGAGTTTACTATTAAGAAAGTTGAGTAGAATGACAGATTTTGCAGTGAGAAAAAAACAGAACTACATCTTTCTAATGGTCTAGCATTTTAACACTCAGTGTTGACTCATTAAACATATTTCAATAAATGAGAACTCTTAAAATACACATTCTTATGCCTTGATAAAACTACTGGTCTAATTAAGCAAAAACAGGATTCAATAAATATCTCCTGTGTTTCCTGTGTTTCTCTTTTGTTGGTTGGTTGTTTGTTTTTGTTTTTGTTTTTGGTTTTGGTTTTTGAGACAGTTTCTCTGTATAATAATCCTGGCTTTCCTGGAACTCTCTCTGTATACCAGGCTGGCCTCAGACTCACAGAAATATGCCTGCCTCTGCCTCCGGAGTGCTGGGATTGAAGGCCTGCGTGACCACGCAAAGCTCTGTGTTTCTGTTCTTACATATGACCCTTTGAGTGCTTTAGGAGTAGAAGAAAGTAAGCTAGAGTGAGGTAGTAACTATCTCATTCCAACTCTTCAAAACACAAAGGGGCAGAGTTGAAAGTAGAAATACTAAAGCTTACCAGTCTCATCAGAATGAAATTTTCATCGAATAAGTTATTTTGAAAAATGACTACTTTTACCAGAGGTGCTGGGTGGCATTGGAGGATAAGCTTTGAAATCAAAGGATTCCATTGGAGCTTCTGCTAACAATTTATACAGTTAGAAATGTTTCTATGACATAAGCTGATAAGTCAGTCTTGGAAAACTTTAAGAAATGAGCCAAACCAGAACTTTTGCTGCTTTTAGTGTCTCCTACTGGCAACTTCCATATCTCTTGAGCCCTACTATTCCCCAGCCTCCACCAATTTCATTGTGTCCAAAATATGGAAATAGAATGGAAAAGCCTTCACATCAGAGAAAAAAGCAAAAGTCATGGCTGAAAGCCTGAAAGGAATTTGGTTTCAGGGACTTTTGAGTAGCCAATACTAGCTCTGATAACATGCAATCCCAAGAAAAATAAGTGATGCAGGTGAAAAAAATGGGTTCTAGTGAATTGTGTATGAGTCTCCCTCTTTGATGTTTGTGGCACCCTGGATACAGTCATTTAAGTGGCGCAGTCTCTATGAAGCATGAGCAAATTGCCCCACATGGAAAAACACACTTGCTATTACTTAAATGCTATTACATAAAATGTGTTGAAACCATATTTTCAAACAGAATTTCCTGTCTTTTAATTACCTTCTCAGTCTTATTCTTAAAATACCTAGCCGACCAAACTCTGCTCTTGCTGTGCAGCTCTGCCTTATAGTCAGATTTTTCCTATTTACAAAATGAGGTTAACAATTTGTATTTGGCAGTGTTGTAAAGATTATAATATTTGATGTCTAGGGTTGCTTTGTATAAATTAATTTCATTAAGCATATGTATATTCATTAGTGATTAAATAATGAGTTACATAGAGAATGTTTCACCTCAGAGATGATTAGAAACCTTATGTCTTCCTGTCCAGGATATCATTGAGTTCTTTGGATTTAAGATTGAAGTCCATCAAAGAGAGATGAGCTTATAATGTGCTGTGCCTTCCTGGATAAATGTTCTGTATCTGTATTGACTCTTAGTGATAGGGGGCTCTCGTGATTGATTAATGATGTCTACCAGGGTCATAGAAGATTAAGAGTCCACACACAGATTCATACTTGCCATCCTTGGGCTAGATTATTTTTCAGCTCAAATAGTTTACAAGATGAGATTTGATCAAGTCTAACTTGTCTTCAGTACTTCATAATGTATGCTGATGTTTGCATGATGAAGATTATTATAGCAATTAAACATTAACTAATGGAAATTTCCATGTGACAGATGCCTAGGACATCATACAACAGGTTGTGTTCTCTAATGCCATAATTTTTCAGTATGCATGGTAAACGCTTGCCTGCTTCATCTAGGTTGAAGTTGAAAAATAAAATATTTCATCTTAAGTGTGAGATGTTAATGATAATACTGTGTGGGTTTACTAAATGTATTCCCTGACATTTCCATTAATACAAACATGGAGAAAATTAATTTTAAAAATGAGAGGTGAGCAATCCCAGAAGTTTCTACCATTGTTTCTCAAATGTTCCTAGCAAAACCCAAGAGAAATATTGCCTATACCAAGGAATCTGAAGCCAGACATAAGAGGAAATATTAAAGAAATTGTATTTCATATCTTAATAAAAATTAAAGCACTATATAATACAACTTTCTAATTTATAGAATTTTTACATTAAAATATTCTAGTATAACTGATAAAAAAAGGTCTGGAAGACTTCTTGTGGATTTCTCTGATATCTAGATGCCTATAAGGACACACAGTCCAATAAGAAAGGGTAAGTCTAGTAGATTACCATTTCTGGCCTGGCAGTGGTGGCCCATGCCTTTAATCCCAGCACTCGGGAGGCAGAGGCAGGAGGATCGCTGTGAGTTTGAGGCCAGCCTGGTCTACAAAGTGAGTCCAGGACAGCCAAGGCTACACAGAGAAACCCTGTCTCAAAAAGACCAAAAAGAAAACAAAATAAAAGCAAAATCAAGCATTTCTGAATGGTCATGGAAGACATTATTAGTATTGCTACTTGAAGAAAACAGAGAGGAAGCATCACAGCTAAAATGAGACCTGAGTGCAGGTTCAGAAACATAATAAAGCCAGAAGAAGGGTGTGTGCAAATATACGGATGTATCCCATTGCACAGTGTTCCCAGGAAACTGCAAATATTTTGTACTGCTGGATATGAGGTTTCCAGACTGACTGAATGCAGAGTGACGGAGAGCCACTGAGCATAAGCAACTGTTAGACACATCACCATCTTCTTAAATATGTGTTCCTCATTATTCTTTTTAATTGTCCCGTGTTTCTTGCTTAACTTCCTACTCACACAGTCCAAGGAACAGGTCAAGTGGAAGTGCTTTTTAAAGATTATTATTCATTCATAAACTATACTTCAAAACCAAATCATCTGTGACAAACGCTGTCCTGGCCTTGGCCACGAATCAAAACTATCCCCTCACTGGTGATCAATGGTTCTCCAGGCCCTGGACCTGAGCCAAGAGGAAAACAGCCACTGATGAAGGAGCAGGGCAGCAATGCAATGAGACTAAAATGTCCTCAGTAGAGTGAGGGCTGAAGGGTTCCTTAATAAAAAGCATTCTGTCTGTTCAGGAATCATTCAACAAATACCCCCACATCTGAAAGTGCATAACAATCTATCTTCTGTGTGTAACCTTGTGATCCCTTTGAGGAAATATTTACAATAGAAAGGTAGACTGTGCAAAGGAACACTAGCTCTGTTTTGAGTGCCCGAGGAACAGCAAGCCTTTGAAGATGCCTTCTCCACTCTGCTTCCTCTGGTGACTGCCTGAGCAGTGCCTCTCTTATTTACCTTATCCCATTCCCACCAGGAGTCTGAACTTTGAAACATGTTCATAGGAACCAACCTGATCCAACAATCCTGTCCTCCCTGTGAATTGGAGGACATTAACATTTGTAATGGACTATCATTGACTCATTCTGTAAATATTCTACATAGGGTATGACTGGCTGCATTTCCAGTTCATCTTGGATTATATTTATATCTCATCCAATCCTCAGGTTGATGTGGCACTGGGGATTCTTGGAGTAATGAAGTTGACAGGAAGGATGGCTGAACAGTAGTTATGTCTCCCAATTCACCATTGTGGAGAACTTCTATGGACTATCCCCTTTGCCTATGCTGCTCTCGATAAATTACCTAATTAATATCACGTACTTTATGCTTACTCTTCAACAACCTAGTAAGAAAAATATAGTATTTCTCATTTTAGAGCTATAGGACTTGAGGCTCAGAAGAATTCATTGACTTCCCCAAATCAGAAGCACCATGAGTAATGGAGCTGGTTTAGAACCAAGGGTATTGGGTTTTCAAGCATTCTCTCTCAATATCCTCTTATATCTAGGTTCTTTGATCTTATAGTTCATGTTGCCTGGAATGATTCTTCATCACTGGTGCTTGGTTTTGTTATTGTTGTTAGTTTGTTTTGTATCAGCACTTCCTTTCATATCTGAGCTTGAACCAGACACAGTGGCATATGCCTTTCATCCTAGTACAAGAGAGGCAGAGTCAGTAAGATCTCTGTGAGTTCAAGGCCAGCCTAGTCTACATAGTGAGTTCTAAGACAGCAAGAGCTACATAGAGAGATGCTGCCTCAAACAAGCAAGCAAACAAACAATTTTTAAAACTCTGATATTGTAGGCAACTCTCCATTTTGTCCCCAGATCTAGGCTAAGTAGTTGGTGTCTAAAGTCTATAGTATTCACACTTACCTCTCTTGAGGTTTTCTACTTCTCTACAGATTGTTTATTCTAAAGTCTGACAGTGTTAGCAATGGCCTTTATATACTCATATCACACAGAATACCTATCACAAAGCTGCTATTTAATAACTTACTTAATATAGCTCATCAACTATTTTTGCATTTCCATGATGTATAGTTTTACAAGGCTTTCATGTAAACTGGCTCATTTAGGTATATGCAAAAACAAGTAGGATCAGTAAATTACTACACCAAGTGAGACATATAATCATAGCAACACTGTGAATTAGCTACAAAGTCTGACTAACGCTAATGTGTTTTCACATACATGTGTACTGTACATATGTAATGTTATTAAATATGAGTGATTTAGAGGTCAACAATACCATCTTTAAACAAAAGTGTACTCTAGCATTTGGGTCACGAAAGAAGGAGAGTGGGCCTTGCACCTCTCCTGGGAACCGGTGTAGAGCTGGTCCTCGTTGCCAGGGTTGCAGGTGAGCCAGCCCCGAGGGTGTGAGAGCAGGAGAGCTAGCTCAGCTACCTCTCAGGCCCAGATATAGGGCTTTGAATTGGCCCACCCTAATACTTACTCCATAGATGAACTGCTGGAGTACATGAAGGTGCAGGACCAACAGATACAAAAGTAGAGGATTTCTATGACACTGGGCAACAGCAGGATATCTGAGAGGAGTCCCAGTGAGGAGTCCTCAGTATTGATAGAGTCATTGCAATGAACATTTGCAAGAAAAGTGTGGACAAAAGGATACATGGTGGGACACACTGTGACACAATACAGCGTCCACAACAAGATTTCTTTTTTCTCCGATGAGGGGGGAGGTTGCAAGGGTGGAAAGTGAGTATGAGAGAGGGGGAGATGAATGATTTGGGGTGCATGGTGTGAAATTCACAAAGAATCATTACAAAGTTAAAAAATTAATACAGAAATAGTCACTAATTTTCTAGTTTCTGGGAAAGGTTGAACAGAATTGATAATAATTCTTCAATAAAACTTGGGGTGGATTTTTTTTGTTTGTTAATTAAATTTGTTCTTTCCAAATTTCACATACATGTGTGTAATCATTTAGTTTATGTTCTCCATACTCCCTCTCTCATCTCCCTTCCGTGTCTCTAAACCATCTCTTTCATTGCAGATTTATGACCTCTGATACATGTGCGTGCACGTGTGCGTGCGTGCGTGCGTGCGTGTGTGTGTGTGTGTGTGTGTGTGTGTGTGTGTGTGTGTGATTTATTGCAACAAGGACCATCTGTGTGAATACTATTTTGGGACTATCCATTAGAACTTTAAAGAATCATGTTTGGGTACATAATTAAAGACAACAATTTCCTCTGCTCCTAATTTATCTTTATCTAGTGCTTCACCATTAAGGATTAACACCCCTTGAGTCCCTCCTATGACCATGCATGACTGTTGTTGGGCTGGGCTCATTTGGTGACTTTGGGTAGAATTCTGAAGCTGTCACGGACTTATGACTGTAATGGCTGTTTCTTTTCCAGAAGATGGCATTTTGCAGCCCTTCTCCCAACTCCTACATCTTACATTCTTTCCACTACTTTTTCCATAATATTCTCTGGGTCTTTAAGGGGATGTACACTCACCCATCAGTCATCTTCAGGATCCTGTGCTGCTATCAGTGTCTGTGTTTACTGGTATTCACAAGAAATAGATGAATTTCTAACTATGGTGGATGCTAATATTCCCTTACAGGTATGAATATGAACGTTTAAAAGACATCTTGACATTATGACAATTTGGATGATCAGATTCAGTTGTGAACTAGTGCCTTAAGACCTTACTTCACATTGATTTTGTTTTTAGAAATAGATTTATATACCAGACCAGATTGCATTTTATGAAATGGGACTCAAACTCATTCAGTAGTTGGTTACTCTCGATATCAGTATTGCCACCATTAAGCAGGTATGCACATATTATCAGGAGGGGTGGTTCTTTAGTTCACAGAACTAATATCTGTGTATGACATTTGATGCCTTTTTCTCCACCAGAAATCTTTCTGGTGCCTCTGGAACCATGGACGCTACTCTGAGGAAGAGCTTCTAGATTAGTTTCAGATTGATTTCTCTATATCATACAATCAATATGTAGATGGCATCTTCAACCACTGGGTCTTTTCATCTGGTCAAAGCATAGGTAAATGAGATGGCTGGCAAAGAAGACTGGGAGTGGAAAATATTTAAGGATGCTGAAGTATAATGAGAATGGGGGGGCAGAACATTAACCTAAAATAAAGGAGTGTGAGAAGACCATATGGAGACTTTCCATCTGTAACCGACTAAAAGGGTCACTCAAAATGAAAAATCCATAGCATAGTTAGAAGTGGAAAACACACTGGTGACACTCAGAGGAAGGATAGCAGGCTACCAAGAAGAGACTTGATACCCTATGAGCATATACAGGGGGAGGAGGTCTCCCTCAGGCACAGTCATAGGGTAGGGGTGTAAGGGGAAAAATGGGAGGGAGGGAGGAATGGGAGGATACAAGGGAGGGGATAACCATTAAGATGTAACAAGAATAAATTAATAAAAAATTTTTTTGAGTGAGTCAAAAAAAAAAAAAAAAAAAAAAGAAGTGGAAAATACTTAAATTTATATATTTCCCCATAATTCATGTCAGGTACATTACCGGCACTGAGTCCTTCCTCACGTCCTAATATTTGGCTTTTGGTATCCTCTATCTACATGTAACACATGCACAGTCTTAACAAGTTCCCTAACGTGGAGCCCCACTATTTGTTATGATATTCAATGCCACAAGGAACTGTTAGTAATAAGGCATCCAGAGTTCCCAATATACCTTGCCCCACTTCCTTATAGCTCTCTTCTCTTTGTATAGGTGCTTCACATCCCCCCCAACGTTATTATTTTCTCCATTTATTCTCAAATTTTCCCAAATTCACAGACAGCTCCTTTTATCTTGGTTTTGTTTTTTATACCTGACCTCTATTTTCTCTTTGGAATTCACAGCTTGGTTTCAAGTAAGAGTACAGATAACAGCATTTGTATACTCAAACTTGTAAGTACACATCTTTGTAAAACTGCAATTAAAGTTATGTAATTTCTGCTTCTTGACACTGGAATAGAGAGAATAAACATATATGCCATTTTCAGACAGCATACATGTCACGACAAAGTTTGTAAATTTTTCAAGCAGGTTTGATTAGTTAAAAGCTTTTGGAGAAAAAAACGTTAGAAGATAGAGTGTCAATCAAAATAGAATTATATATATATATACACACAAGCCTGACATCATGACAGAGACAGTCCTCTTCCAGTTATTCCTTCCAATCAATTGCTTGGACACATTGATTTTACATATATCTTAAGTCTCCTAACATCTCACTTTCCCTACAAACTACAGTGTAGCCAAGTCAACAACATCTTTCTCCCAAGGTTCTATCAAAGCCATGCCAGCAGCTTCCCTCACATTCTCCACTTGGTACTCAGAGCCATCTTCTTTAATCACTGAGGACATAATCTGGGGGAAATTATTTACAGATCCTTATGAGAAGACTAAAATCCTTCCCATGGTCTACAGAGTCCTGTGTAGACTGAACTGTGCTGAATTTTCAATTTCGTGCTTTCCAAGCTGTGCTGATCTTTTCATTGCTGCACTGCTGCAAGGCCCTCAGCCAGTATCACCTTTACTCACTGTTGCCTGTAATTACGGAGTCCTTGGCAACTCTAGTCCTTCTATGTATGGTACTCAAGGTCATGACTTGGTACAGCCAGGGTTCTGGTCCAGGGGAAATCATAAGACATTTTCAGGGACTATTTAATTCCTATTTCTATCCATCACAAGATGTGTGACTGCTCCTGGATCGCTTATGAACTCCTAAAGAGCTGTCAGGTTGCTCATCATGAGGGAATTTAATAAAATAATGTATATAACGTATTCATTATCGCAAAAAGTATAGGTTCCATATATATTACTTCACCATCTTCCTCATTTTATTTTGTGACAAACTATCAGTGACAATTTGGTAAAGACATGAGAATTTGAAGAAAATCTAGCATACAAAAAGATACATCACATTAATAAATTCTCTCTCTCTCTCTCTCTCTCTCTCTCTCTCTCTCTCTCTCTCTCTCTCTCTCTCTCTCTCTCTCTCTCTCTCTCTCACGCCTCTCTGCATATAATATAAGCTACCATTCTGCATGTCTGTACATATAAAGAAGGGGGTCTCACTGCGTAGCACTTGCTGGCATGAAACTCACTATGTAGACCAGGCTGGCCTTGAATTCACAGTTATCTGCCTGTTTCTAATAGAAATAGTCTAAATAGAAATACACTTTGAAAGTTTAATCCTGTACTTTAAAGTCAATTTCAGAAGAAGGATGTTAACAAGTATGGGGGAGTGAGGTTAAAAGTAGATAATGAAGAGGAAATATGATCAAAATATATTGTATACAATTTAGAAATTATAAAACATTTTCATCAAACCTATGACTTTTCATATAAATTACAGAAAGAATTAACACTTAATTTTTCAAGAACATTTATAAATTTTTTCTTCTATACAATTTTCTACTGAAATATTCTAGTTAGTGTTAACTGTTAACTTGATATAGCCTAGAGTGATCTGAGAGAAAGGCCTCCATTTATGCAATTTCTAACTAGATTGGCCTGTCACTATTTTTGTAGGTGATTATCCTGTTTATTAATTGTAACAGTCACTGTGGACAGCACCCAGGTAGTCTTGGGACATAGAAGAAATCTTGCTAAACATTAGCCTGTAAATGAGGGAGCCAGAAAGCAAGACACCAAGCAGCTTTCTACCAGGTTCCTGCCTTGAGTTCCCACCCAGAGTTCCTTCAAAGATGGAATATGACTTGGAGAAAACAAAGAGGAAATGTTGATAATGACACCAGTGTTGGTGTTTATTGACTTTTTTATATCTATGTTTAAAATCCTATGGAAATTTTCTGTAAAGGCAATATAAGATGAAATGTAATGGAATACAATTTATATTATTGAGAAATAAAGCCTAAAAATAGATTCCTCGAGGGCTGGGGTCTACTATTACAGTGACTTTTGCTTGCCAAACTTATCCCGAGCCAGACCCAAGGAAAAGTCTACAAAGAACTTTGTCCAGCAGCCATGGTGCCCAGGCAACTCACCAAACCCCTCTCTCAAGGGAGGTTTCACAGTCATGATTCTTGGCCATAAAAGAATTGTTTGTCAAAAAGACTTTCAATTCTCCAAGTCACATTATATATCACATTCTCAAGTACAAATATTGAACTCCTTTTTCTTGTCCTTTCCTTGTCTCCCACTTATGTTACATCACGCTGGGTTTCTTCCAGCACTCTCTTAATCATAGCTATTGATCTGTAGTTTCTTTTTTTTTTTTTTTTTCCTTTTTTGACTTCTTTTTTTTATTATTATTAATTTATTCTTGTTACATCTCAATGGTTTTCTCATCCCTTCTATCCTCCCATTCTTCCCTCCCTCCCACTTTCCCCTTATTCCCCTCCCCTATGACTGTTCCTGAGGGGGATTACCTCCCCCTGTATATTCTCATAGGGTATCAAGTCTCTTCTTAGCTACCTGCTGTCCTTCCTCTGAGTGCCACCAGGTCTCCCCCTCCAAGGGACATGGTCAAATGTGCGGCACCAGAGTACGTGAGAAAGTCATACCCCACTCTCCACTCAACTGTGGAGAATATTCTGACCATTGGCTAGATCTGGGAAGGGGTTTAAAGTTTACCTCCTGTATTGTCCTTGGCTGGTGCCTTAGTTTGAGCGGGACCCCTGGGCCCAAATCTGCCTATCATATTGTTCTACTTGTAGATTTCTAGGACCCTCTGGATCCTTTTATTTTGCTATTCTCCCATGCATCTCTCATTTAGAGTCCCAATAGGATGCCCTCCCCTCTGTCCCAGTTTCCTGGTAAGTGAAGGCTTTCGTGGGACATGCCCCTTGGGCTAGTATGCAGATATAAGTGAGTATATACCATTTGATTCTTTCTGCTTCTGGGTTAACTCACTCATTATGATCATTTCTAGCTCAATCCATTTATCCACAAATTCCGGGAATTCCTTGTTTTTAATAGCTGAGTAGTATTCCATAGTGTATATGTACCACAGTTTCTTTATCCACTCTTCTACTGAGGGACACTTAGGCTGTTTCCATGTTCTGGCTATTATGAATAAGGCTGTTATTAACATGGTTGAGCAAATTTTCTTGTTGTGTGCTGGAGCATCTTCTGGGTATATTCCAAGGAGTGAAACAGCTTGGTCTTGAAGAAGCCCTATTCCCATTTTTCTGAGATAGCACCAGACAGATTTCCAAAGTGGCTGTACTAGTTTGCATTCCCACCAGCAATGAAGGAGTGTTCCTCTATCCCCACATCCTCGCCAGCATGTGGTGTCACTTGAATTTTTGATCTTAGCCATTCTGATGGGTGTAAGATGGAATCTCAGAGTTGTTTTGATTTGCATTTCCCTGATGACTAAGGAGGTTGAGCATTTCTTTAAGTGTTTCTCAGCCATTTGATACTCCTCTGTTGAGAATTCTCTGTTTAGATCCAAGCCCCATTTCTCAATTGGGTTATTCGGTTTGGTGGTGTTTAATTTCTTGAGTTCTTTATATATTTTGGATATTAGACCTTTGTCAGATGTAGGGTTGGTGAAGATCTTTTCTCTGTAGGCTGTCGCTTTGTTCTCTTGACAGTGTCTCCTGCCTTACAGAAGCTTCTCAGCCTCATGAGGTCCCATTTATTAATTGTTGACATTAAGGCCTGGGCTGTTGGTGTTCTGTTCAGGAAGTTGTCTCCTGTGCCAATATGTTCCAGGCTCTTTCCCACTTTTTCCTCTAAGTGGCTTAGTGTCTCTGGTTTTATGTTGAGGTCAATCTATAGTTTCAATGTGGACTAGAATCAACTTCTCTGGGCTTGGTGTGCTTGTTTCTAATACTTTCATGGATCTTTGTGTAATTGCTCTTCATCTCAACTTCCAATCTTGACCCAGATATTTATCCCATTCCTCTTTCACAGGACCTGTGATGTGTCAGAGCAGCCTCTCAGCTCTTCTCAGAGAAGAAGCTTTATACAAACTGCAAAGCTCTTCACAAACTGTAAAATGGCAAGCGTCTACCACTCACATTGAATAGATCAAAGAAAGGCTTGTTTATGGGTATATAGTTTGGCTATGAGGAGGTTTGCTTTCCAATTTCCAAGTTAAAATATACAATTTCAAAACATCCAATGTTATTATACATTCTTTTATCTAAATTCGAATGTAAGATATTCAATACAACTCAATATTATGGGAAGGGTGGGATTTCCCCCTAAAGGTTAAGGGCTTGTTCTGTTCCAGCTTGTTAAATTTTCTAGCACTGACCACTGAATATACAAAAAGATTTTTCTAGCACTGACCACTGAATATACAAAAAGATTAGCTACCATTTTGTGTGTCCTTGAAACCAGTTAAGTGAAGGCCTCTGTAACAAAAGAACTAGATGTAACCTGGAACACAAATTCAAATTGTGCTCTTCTCTTCATCATTTTATTACTATTATTATTTGGGAGGTTTTTCTTCTCAATTAATACTTTAAATGTTCAAAGTCCCATTCATGTGAAAGTGGTGTGGGTGCACAGGTGTACAGGAAGTTGACAGAGATGAAAGATGCTGGTGTCTTCTGGAGGCAGCACCTGTGGCTTCAGCCTCCTCACCAAAGGAATCTAGACACTCCAGGGCACTGGCAGGTCCTTAAGATATTTTTCTCCTCACTAGTTGTTTTCTCTCCTCTAGAGAGCTTAACTACCAAAAGTTAAAAACAAAGGTTATAGGCAACAGAAACACAGAGACTGGGGAAAACCCATTTCTAAAGTTATAGTAGTAGAAAGCCATGGGCTAAATTAAGCTACATTGAAAAAGAAAAATAGGGAGTGACAGAAAATATTACACACGTTGCAAAAATTACTCACCAAGTTAACTGCTGTTATATTCAATTAAATAACATAATTATGTCCCATGATATTTTACAGGGGAGCATGTCTAAGCAGGAATTCATATAACTACAGTGCTGCTCTATAGTTAACTGGTACATCCTCCCGGAGCTAAAACCTTGTCTGAATGCCTAGAGTGTTCAATTGTTTCAGGTCTCTTCACCTAGACTTAACCAAAATGATTTTTCAAATACGTGTAAAGAAACAAAAGGAAATAATCTGTTGATAATGTCTGTTGGCATTCATTACTAAATACTTACATATGTCAAATATTGCTAGAGACACTTTGTACGTTTACTCACTCTTACCTGCCCCTCCTGTTTTTCCTCCACCTCCTCCTCCTTCACCACCTCCTCCTCTTTCTCCTTCTTCAGGAGCCTGCATGCCACCTCTGGCACTGTGTAAGCTAACCAGTAGCAAGAGAGTTTCCTGGTCTGTCAAGGCTTCTTGCTCTACGAACTGCATCGAAGTATGTGGTGTCTTCAGCAAAAGGTGTTACAATCTACTTAACGGTAGGTAATCAAGAACAATGACATTAGTCGGCCTTGTTTGGGTGACTCTGAGATTTTTGGATGCCTGGTAATGAGACTCTTCTTTAATAACCCATGTCTTCTAGGGGCAGCTTTGCCCACGGAGGCAAGAAAATCTTACCCTAGTTAAGCAAATTGGATTCTGATTAAGTGAAGCAATTTATCTTATTAATGTGAAAGAGACATTCTTAAAATTATACTTTAGCTTATACGTTCCACATGCACACATCTACACCACTGTCAATGGCTATATTTGTAGGAGACGACAGGATCAATATACAGGTCCACATCCTGAGACAATATCACACAATCAAAGTGCAACTTCGGGTTTACTGAAGTGTATTGTGTATCATGGAAAAACATGGATGAATTACAGAAGATATCAATCCTGAATGGGTCTATATTAGGCCTTTAAATATGGACTTGAAAATGTGTTATTTCCTTCTGATGAAGAGCATTCAATGAGATACACCTTTGTCCTTGGATTTTCCCTGCCCTTACTCTTGTGCTGTTTATTAATGGGTTTTAATGGGTTTTTAATGAGTAAGTTAGTATAAGAAGTATTGGAGCTCGAGATCAATGCCTATAGATGTGAACTCATACTAGACTCAGGGATCCAAGAACAGACTGATCATTTCCTTCTAGCAAAGAGACTTTTAGGACTCAGTATGTGCAATCTTGGCAATGTATTTCAAAGTTGGTGTTTAAAAAATATTTCTATCTATTATTTTATCACAGTTATTCTGATGCCTTTTGGCTATTTTATAAATCCATAATAGTGCTGCTGGTAGGGACTTTTCTCATTGCTATCACAACATGAAGTTGTTGGTACTGCCTCCATCCTCTACGCCTCTGTGGGCATGGGACGTTATTCATAGGCTTTGTTTGCTTTATGCCCTTTATGATTACCTGTAATCAGATTCTTCTATTCATTTCAAGTCCCCAAGTATGACACAGACTGTCTCTCTAGGCAAATTTAAGCATGATTTCTGGAGCCATTCTAAGGTTTGATAATTTTCTGGTTAACTCCTAGCCTGGTTAGTTTTTATTGTCAACTTGATAGCACTTAGAGTCACCTTGGAACAACGAACCACAGTTGAAGAATTGCCTCAATCAGATTTGTCTGTGGTTTCATCTGTGGAAGATTGTCTTGGTTAATACTTGGTATGGGAGGGCACAGTTCACTGTGGGTGGCACCATCCTTAGGCAGTTTGGAAACCCAGAGATTAAACAAGAAGGTGGCATTTCTCTGTGGCTTCAGTTGCTGCCCTGATGTCCCTCAGTTTTGGACTGTATCCTAGAAGTGTAAGTCAATCAAATCTTTCACCCCTATTTTGTTTTTGGTCAGACTGTCTTATCATAGTTGGAGAAAAACCAACTAGAACAAGCTCCCATTATTTTCTTTGAAACGTAAGGGTATCATTGTACATAAGGACAATTTCAGCTAGTTTCCTGACCCTTTGGTAATCATCAATCTTTGATCAATTGAACAAAAAGGGCCATGTGTGCGTCCCATGTACTAAGAAAACAAAATATTGCAAGAGGGATTATTATTGCAACTTTCTCAGAAAAAATAAGAGTTTCCTTGGAAGTGTTCTGTGGAGCATATTTATGTCATCTCTCATCTGCAATCTGAACTCCAACATGATCACAGTTTGCTGAGGTCACTTAAATTCTAAAGGCCTGTACATAGCCATTTTTAAATTAAGAGGCACTTGAGGAGACCTCTGGTAAGTTCTGTTTTAGATGTAACATTCAGTGATTCTAGTCTTTAGAATTAATGATCATTTCTTTTGACTTATTTAGTTTTTATTTCCTTCAGAAAGTTTCAGTTGTCCTGCTCCGCTCCTTGGCTACCAAAGACTAGATATAAATGTGTAGGCTTATACTATCTCAATGTTCAAAGGCACTGTGAGGTCACAGAGCTCAACCCTTATGATGATACCTAATACCTTCTACAACACCTCCACCAAGTGGCCAAGCAGTCTGCATTCTGCAGGTGGGAACATGTCCATTGGCACTCACCACACCCATTCTATACCAACCAGCATTTTCTCTAAACCTCCCTATGACATTGAAGTTCTTTCTCCAGCTGTTCTTGCTGTCTCTCTTGCTCCACATGTACAACTACATTCTATTATTTATGGCTTAAGCAATATAATTTCCTTTTAAGAAATAAAACAAGACATCTCTTCAGGCACTTGAAGATGGTAAACCCAAAACCCTTAGCTCTAGAACAAGCAACCCAGCTCTTTGGATCTTTGGAGCATCTTTGTTCTCAGTGTGCCCCTGGTTCTGATCACTGTCTTCTTAATTTTACATAGACTATCAACTTCCATTTTACTGGCTCTCAGGTTATGTTAAGTGCCCAAGTAATTTGTGATGACAGAATTTAAAAGCTGGCTTTCAGGGAAAAAAAAAAGAATTTGACAGGAAACTGGTCCAGAAATCTGACAAAAAAATATAGAACCTAAGCAACGATAGGAGTGGAATAGTAATATCTGATGGGTATTTTGAGTCTCGGCTTCAGTGCATTATCTTCAGTAATAGACTAAGTCTCTCTCATGTGTTGTGTAAGCTACTTTTAGGAGATGATATCTGAGGAATTCAAATAGATTTTTCAGGTTCGAAGGTCTAGCAATATCTCAACTGAAAGAAAGATTTCAGAATATTGTATAAGAAGTAAAAAAAAAACTCTCTACAAATAAATGGAAAGAATATGAAATCTGGATCCCTAATTACTTTTCAAGAGAAATTGCTTTGAAATGTCTATAGACAGCAGATTCCAAGACTGGGACCCTTAAACAGAAATACCACACAATAGCAGGGTGTTTCCCTCTCTCTCTCTCTCTCTGTAGGAACGGAGATGAGTCCTCCATGTTGGTGTATGGTCCTTTTGTCCTAGGATAGTTCCATCTTTGCAACAAGGGACCCTACAAAGTATTTGTTTTTAGGCTAAGTGCTGGTGCATGTTAGGCCTAGGAATGTTTTATAAATGAGAAGTCTGCAGCAGCTTTGGTTTCGAGATAAGTTGACTTTTGCACGTATCTTTTGCTTTGGCTAAGTCTCAACTGCTTCTCTTCTTGGAGTATGTTCTTAGAATAGTTACTATTTGAAACATCTATCCCACACCACACACCACAAAGCCACACACTCCAGGAATAACCACCGCTGGATATGACAAGTTTATGATTTTTGAGAGCATCAGGCTGTGAGGGGGAAGCATTTTGCTAAAATACACTTTGCAATGTGGTCAGACATTTTCATTATTGCTCCTGAAGCAGTCCTAGGAAGCAAAGGCAGAGTGATGAGCCCTGCCAGGCTGTTCTCAGATCAAGGTTACGATGACCCATAGAGATCAGAATAAGGGGAAGGCTGGACTGAGGAAACATTTTTTGATAGCATAGAGCGGTCCTTTCTCATTTCTAAGCATCTCTTTGGGCCCTGCTATAATCCAGAATGCACTGACACATGAATTCTCCTCCAGATTTAAATCATCAAATGATCACTGACAGATGACATAAGTTTGTTTTCAGAGCAGATGAAACACAAGAGAACATGTCACATAGATTGGAAGTCATTGGCTCTCTTTACTTAGAGACTCATTCATATACTCCAGGACCTAAGGCTCCAACCATTAAATGAAACCTTTAAGGAACTCCCTGTAGAGAGAGGAAAACAGAACACATATGAACATATGATATGAAAGCAGAAGGAAGGATTATAGGAGTTAACCCTTTAAGGGAGGGTGGGGAAGGAGATAAAGGAAGAGGGTAGGTTTGGGGTGGGTTTACAAAACACTAAACATATATGAAAAGCCTGTATGGAAACCCACTTTTGTTAAAATAATTAAAGAAACATAGTTTTTAAAGTAGAAGTTTGTATTTTCATGCAAATATACTTGCATGGGCATAATAATTCTCCCAGAAGACACAGCTTATTAAATTAAAAGCTCAGTACTCTGTCTTGGATACTTCACCAAGATTTAGGGAAATCGCAGAGTTCCATCCGAACAACACAAACCACTGCCATTGCTCTATTTTGCACACCACAACTAGATGGGGAGACACTATTGCTAAAAAAATATATATATATATATATATATTTTGGTTGTAGAACATAGAAAAACAAGTCTGGAACTAACCTCAAAACTTTCTACTAACTCTCTACCGTCTGTAGTGGTATGAATGCCACTACAGGAGAAAAGACATCAACAGTACCCCTGTATGCTACAAAAAAGACCTACCAGCCAAGATGTACCAGCTGGTATATCAGTGGCATGAAAACCATAGGAGTGACAAATGGTAATTGGATTGGATTTGAGGCTGCCACAGTAATGAATTCAGGCCTGGTACTGTAATCCTGGTCAAAATCCCATAACTCAAGAGGTCACAAAAGAGGGAGTCAATTACTTTTGTTTTGCTAAATGGCATGTTCTAAAATTGCCATCTAAATATTTATGCTTAGACCTGTAGACTACTGTTGTCCTCGCCCTTGGCCAGAGAGACTTTTCTCTGTAGAGAGCAGCGGTCAAGGTAAGGACTGGTAACCAGTCAACATGCTGATAGTACATTTCTACTGAATGCTTAACTGTAAGTGGGACATCTATACTGCCATTCCCAAGGCTTAGGTGATACCATGGGAGAGGAGCAGAAAGAACACAGAATTGGAGGATGGGACACAGTGTTGTAAAATGCTGTCTTTAAGACATGGCATGGACACTGTAGTTATGAACTTACTGCAAAAGATTAACCCATCAAAAAAAATCAGTCCACATTCTAACAGCGAGCACCTACTGAACCCAGTGGACTATTAACAAAAAGGAGAATATGTGACATGGGGAGAGGGGTGTATTGAGGATGAGTACATGAGGGAATTGGGAGGGAGTAGTTGAGGATTTCTGAGGAAAGTAGGTCAGAACAGTTGAGATGCATATGACCAAGATGCAGCATTTATATGCATGAATCTGTCAAAGAATAAATTAATGATACTAAATTTTTAAAAAGAAACCCATTTCAAGGTATGTATCTTCCACAGCATGTCCCCATCACTAAACCAATGTTCTCCTTCACTTTGCCACACAGATTCATGAGATAGTGATCACCACATAGGGAAACATGAAGATGAGAGCACACACACACACACACACACACACACACACACACACACACGGTTGCATAAAGCCTGATACCAAGATCCTTCTATTCCCTCAGTGCATGCACATGTGTCTGTGCACACACAGAGGATCTAGAAATTCAATTCTTGTCTGTTCCTGGTCTTGACATCCTCCTATGACTAGAGGTCTGCCATAAAAATCTCTCTAAAATTAGATATAGACTAGTCATTCTTAGTATTAATATACATTTTACTAATGCCCCAAATCAACTCTCTTTCTAAAACTGGGGTTGGAGAAAGAAAGGGGAAGACCCCTGAGGGGGAGGTGTGGCCACTAAGTAGCAGGGATATTTTTCACCAAGAAAGGCATGAAAGAAAAGTGCAGGCAATTCTTCTTATGGGAACAGGGTAATACTCTGTGGTAAGTAACCTGTCTGGGGTTCTCACAAGTCATAAACATTCAGAAAGAGTCACAAGCCCTTGAGTAAGAGACCATGCTATGGGTGTGGACTTGGAGTCCATCTAAGTCTTACTGCTGCTACTTGCTCAGTTGAGGAAAGATTCTAAACATCAAAACTTCTTATTGATCTTAATGTTATTTCCTCTTGGAACATGTTACCCCTTTGTCCTTTGAAAGCGTGTGCTTGTGTGCATGTGGTGTGTGTGTGTGTGTGTGTGTGTGTGTGTGTGTGCGTGTGTGTGTGTGCATGCATGCACATTTGGAAAGGTTTTATTTACATTGGTGACTATTTAAATGTTCTCAACTCTGCACTGATGAAAGAGGAACAGAAAAGTGATACTGAGAGCAGATGGGATAGGATTATAAAACCCTCATACAAGTAATTCTTTCTTCTAGATGCCAGAAAAGACAATTCACTTGGACCAGAAGACACACAGGTTAAGAAAGCCTATTCTAGAGGCATCTACCTTCTGGAGAGAGTGATCCAGGATTTAGAGCATACTATAAAAGTAGTGTCACATATTCTTAGGGATAAGGAAGGCACAGCACTAAGCACTGAATACTTGACCTATAGCAAAAGGAAACCATTCAGTAGACTGCCAGAAGCCACAAGTGGCAATCCCCTGCCTGGTTTCCTTTAGGCCTTTACCTGGGTCCAGCTGGCCCAGCGGTTGGGGTGGGGACACATAGACTTTCTTCTTCCTTCATGTAAAGTCACATCCTCTCTTGATGTAGAAAATAAGTCTCTCGATCAATACATTTTTTGTTTTGTTTTGTTTTGTTTTGAAAGCAAAATCCATTAAGGAAATGGATCAAGAAATATTTCTAAAGAAATAAAAAGTGACAATTTAATAAGAGTCTAAAAAATCTCCAAATACATGACTTTCCTTGGCTTCTTCAAAAATGCTTAAAGGACACTATGGTGTTAGAGATGACAATGAGAGCCACTGCAGTGTGGATTAGGAAGCCGGAAAAATAATGGGCTTCTTCAGAGCTTGTGATGTCTAAGAAATGTGCATGCATTTCTGTGAGACAGTTATGTTGTTTAGGCATTACAGATAAAAAAACTGGGAGACTTGTTTGCTTAAGATCACACATATTTCCCAAAGGAGGACCCATGTTCAAACCTGAGTGTGCCTGACAACAAGGTCCAAGTTCCTACCTGCTTTCTGTCTGCATGTGTTGTCTTATGGTTCCTCTCTTTTGGCAAAAACAGGATCAAGGCAGTTGGAGAGCCTGAGCTCTACTCCAAAAGGAGATGCTCCCACCTCCTAGAGAGGGGAAGAAAGGCAAAAATGAAGGCTAGAGAAAAAAACTCCTCTCTGAAGGGCAAAGATGGAAAAGACACTACTCTGTGAAGTGGCTTCTACTAAGGATTGCAGATAATTTTGTCCCAAAGACTCCAGTTACTTGTTGAGGGTTCATGGCCTACTCTCCCTGAAGGGTGTTTCCCTACTCATACATTTTCTATAATTGGGTGTCAACTAAAATTATCAGTCAGTCACTTCTAGTAATAGACAATATTGAAAACTGCATAGCATCTTTTCCTACTCTCTAACTTCACATGTCCAGGTGAGTTTTATTGGAGATCCAATATGAAAGAAAGGAACTCTTTACCCAGCTAAAGAAAAATGACTGGATGGCTTCCCCACATCCCTCTCTTTGTTTGGTACCACACAACATTTTTGTGGAAACTGCTTGTGATCTCTATTTCATTACATCTACTATGAAGATTTGCTTGATCAGATTCCCACCAAAAACAAGGGTTATCTAGAACTTAAAAATGATTAAAACAGAGAGTTTGGGGATCTTGTAGAGGCTTTTCTTTAAGTGCTAAATATAGATGTTGCTTTTATGTGCACATCTACAGAGAAATACAACTTCCTGCTTTCTCTGAAAAATGGTGTTAGAGCTTGCAAGCTGAGGCCAGTCACTAAAAATACCTGCATACAGATTACCCTGTATGGCCTGTTGGAAGGCTGTGACTATGTGCAGTGAAATGAAATACTTTTCTCTTTTTACCATGTGCCTTGGTTAGCCTTCACCTCAATTTTTTAGTCCCACAACCTTCTTTATTATGTCTCTGAATTACTATTTTACTAAAGTACTTAAAATAGAGTTAGCCTCTAACTTTAACCACAAATCTCACTCAAAGATTTTCCAGTACCTAGTACTCATGTCGTCACTGTTTTTTAATAAACAAGCGAAGCCAGAAGACAACTGGTCTTGAATACCCATGAAGGAGTACCCCTGCCAGCAGTATTCTAGAGTCTTATGATCTTGGTCAATTTACTGTTGCTTTTCCATCTGCACACAGGTCTTGGGAAGATGGTAAATGATGCAAATATTGATAGTGAGTCATTTGTTAGTAAGGAGTCAGAGTTAATTGAACATCAACAAAATTTATTTTTTGCCTTATGCTTTAAGTGCCAAGCAAATATTTATTCCTACAAATACAAATGTCACTTTTTTCATGCATTTTTCTCATAATGAGTTATTTTCATGGGCTAGAAGTAAGTTCTTAAAATAACTGAATTGCTTTAAAGTAAAATTTTTAAAAAATCAGTGCTTAGTAATGCTAACTTTGAGTAATTAGGTAAAATGTGGTGTCAGATTTCATCACTGCAAAGTCACTTTTTCTCCAATTGCATTTATTAAGTTATCTGTGAGAGAAAACACTGAAATTGGAAAGAACTTTTATACCGGGTGACTTATAATGAGATGTGCTGACAGGACTCAGTGATATTTATGTTCAAAATGTGTAAATGAAATCTAACCACTAGAAAATATGAGAAAAAAGTCAACTGAGGATCTCTATACAGAATCAGTGGCTAACATTCTTTAAATGTGTCAGTGTTGGTCTGGGTAGATAACTCAGTGGGTAAAGGACTTGCTGCATAAGCATAAGGATTTGTGCTGAGATTACTAGTACCCATATCTAAAATAGGAACAGTGCTGGTTGTCTGTTACCCCAGCACTGGGAAGCAAAGACAGACAGATGCCAAGGGTTCTCTAGCCAAGTAGTCTAGCTGAAATAGTGGGCTCCAGGCCCAGTGAGACTCTGATTAAATAAAAAGTTAAAGAGAAATGGAATAAGACACCAACAACCAACCTCTGTCCTCTCTACCACATACACAAATGTGATTAATCATGTGTGCCCACATATGAATACAACAGAGAGAGAGAGAGAGAGAGAGAGAGAGAGAGAGAGAGAGAGAGAGAGAGAGAGAGAGAGAGAGAGATTTGGAAAAAGATGGGAGAAACTAGGAACCATTCCCAAGCAAGAATGCGAAGAGACATGGCACCACAGTATAGTATGTAGTTTTGAGTTAAGTCCTAGACCAGCAAAAACTGTTACTATAAGGTATTATTTTCCAGGCATGGTGGCTTATATTTCTAATATTAGCATTGGAAGGCAGAAACAGGTGGATATCTGTGAGTTTGAGGTCAGCCTGTTCTACACAGTGAGCTCCTGGACAGCCAAGCGTACACAGAGAAACCTGATTTTAAAAAAATTGAAAGAAAGAAGAAAGAAAGAAGATATTTAGACATTTGGCCAAATCTGAATATAATCTGTTGGCCAATTACAAATGCTGTGGTGTTGTTAAATATATTGTTTTGCTGGAAGGTTCAATGACATAAATGTGTTTCATTGTCACAGATGTCAGTGTTCTTGTTCTTGTTCTTCAGAAATGCTTGTGTAGGATTTTGTCAGCTTACTATGACCTCTTTCATGAGTGATGGAAATGTAGAAGAGAGGGAAATGCTGAAAGAGGGAGAGAGGAGAGAGAAAAGTGAGAGGAGAAGGGAGAGAGGGAGAGAAAGAAAGGGAAAGGGAGCGAGAGGGAGTATCATGGTACACCACACAGACAAAGCTGAGTGCAAAGCCTGTCTCTGAACTATAGAATAAGTGAGGAGAGAGAGAGAGAGAGAGAGAGAGAGAGACAGAGACAGAGACAGAGACAGAGACAGACAGACAGACAGACAGAGACAGAGAGACAGTGAGAGAGACAGTGAGAGACAGAGACAGACAGAGAGAGAGAGAGAGACAGAGAGAGACACAGAGAGAGACAGAGAGAGACAGAATATGAGAAAAGGAGAAAACTAAATTATCTGAGGCAAATTTTAAGAACTGGAGATCTGGATTAAATATAATTCAACCTTTTAGAATATCAAATTATTATAAATTATAAAAATTGGAACAATCAAGTAAGAAACCAGGACTTCAGGAAAGAAGAGCTAAAATGAAAAATAACACTCTCAAGAGCTCAGGGGAATTTAGAGAGTATTTTCCCCCCATGTCTTCCCTTGGCTGTGACTATGGCTTAATTGCTGTGATAATCCTTTCATGTCCCACACAGTTATAGCTTCTTGACACAGATGGTGACTGAGGTAGGGCAGGAATCCAGAGAAGAGTCAAACAGCTTTTTGAGCTTCTTTACATAGTTTTGACACTTTGCTAACACGACAGATCATCAAGTAATCAAGACTTAGTGAACATTTATTGTGTTCCAACTGTCTCTGTAGGTTACAAAGATGTGTGTAATGTGTCTTCACTCAAGAAATTTATCTTTACATTTGAGAGGCACTGAGGCCATGGGTAGCCACAACAGTGAAAGGCAAGTATTTTAGTTGAGATAAACATAGATGCTATCAAGGAAGGATGGACAGAGTTAAAAAATTTTTGTAAGGAGATTGTTTTATAACTGTAGTAAATGAGAGTGACTTTCAGACAGAGGAAACCATGGTGGTCTAAACCACCATAGTCCATCAGCATAAAGGAAGTCACTGGGTGTTGGTGCATTCAGAATATTCAGAGAATGAAGGAAATATGAAGAAGAGCTTTCACCAGAGAACTTTGTATTTTCTCCTTCACACTACAAAGTTTCTCCTTGTGAACTGGTAATCACATATCAGAGGGGCTTCAAGGCCTCCAGCTGAGAGCCTCAGGCACCATTGCCTAATATTGAAATTCAGAGGGCCAAATTGCTTCTCTGTACACCACAAATTTGAGCTACAACAACCCTGCTTTTAAGTTTGCTTAGATTTCTAATGAAGAAGGGCACATATACTGTCCAGAATTCTTTTGTCCTAAAGTTCTTTCCTAAATTCTTGCTCCTAAAAATTTTGGCTAGAGCTAGACAGCTCATCATTTAAGAGCATGTTAGTTTAGCTGAAGGGCCCAGCTCCCACGGTAGGTACCTTGCAACTGCTATAATTGTAATGCCATCTGCTGGATTCCTCTCATACCTGCATTCAAATATGCACATAAACTACCCCATAGATATACATATAATTTAAAATGCAGTAAAATAAATATTCAATCTCTTCTTTTCCTACTTTGTGTCAACCCAGACAAAAATACTCAATCCTGTTTTTATTGAGGCTCATGAGCAAAGAGGAAGCTTTTTTTGTAGTTATACAGATAACCCCTCCTCCTCTGGAATTGATTAGTGAGGTTACAGTTCCCTCAGATTCTATAATATTCTATGATAAAATAACCCCTTTTCTCTCTCTTTCCCACCTTTTCTCTCATTCCTTCCTTCTTCCTCCACTCTCCCTTCTTCCCTACTTTTCTCCCTTCCTCTTTCCCTCCTAAGGGACTTGCTTGCATGCATGCTAGATTAGGCAAACATTCTACCACCAGACTAAATTCCCAACTATAGGACTTACTCATTGGCTGGCACTTTCCTCATAGAAGCTTTGGCTGTCATATTTTTCTGAACTTCTACAAATAAAAAACTATTTGATATCTTCAAATTAATAAGTGTATAATATTTTATTTTTGAGAATTTATGCATACATCCATACAGTGTATTTTGATCATATTCACCCCACTATTCCCCTAACTCTTCCTAGATCCATCCTTCACTTTCAACACCTTGCAACTTCATGGCCTTTCTTTTTTAAAGCCAAAGATTGTGGTGGAGACTGGGAAGCTACAATCTTCCATCAGAACATGGCTTCATCCATGTTTGTAAGAAAAAGAACAATATAAGTTGCTATTTTTCTACCAGAGAACATGATAAGCAAAGGTAGTCAAAATGATTTATTTTAAAAAGTAATTACCTTTATTTTCACTAGATATTTCCTTCTTGAAAAAATATTTTTAAATACTTTTGTAAGGAAAAGTGAAGGGTATATACATAATAAAATGTGAGTCCTTCTCTTGCTGAATTATAATTAGTTGTTTGACCTGATGTAAAATAATTATTGATTCAGGCCCATTTGTGTCACATGTTACATAGGATTAGAAATATCTACCTTACATAGCCATTTGCAATATGAAGATAAAGAATTTTCACATATCTACTTTGTGCATAATTTGCATTTAATGATTTGTATTAAAAATTAAGTCCAGTTAGTTCAAAGGAGCATATAATGATTTATAATTTGTGTTAAATGCTGATGATCTATCTGGCACTATGTCAGGTGTATATATGCTGTGTTAACAATGCCTTCTCATTGCTATCACCAATAGATGACGAAAGGGAGCTTTAGAAGCTTACAGAAGCCACCATTTCCTTTATGCTGTAAAATAGATGCATTAAAAACTTCATCTAGGTAGATACAGCTGGAGAACCCACACTGATTTCCAAGGTCCATGGTTTTCTCTATCATCTTTGTCCTTACTTGAAGTTTTACAACAAAATATAACTAGGCTCTGTGCTCTTCATTTTATTTTCTATAATACATGTTTTCTATGAAGAGGTAGAGGCAACATTTGTACAAATATAAATCTGACTTTGTCACACTAACATTTATAATTCTTGGTGGCTTCTCAGAAGATGTGGAAGAAAACTCTTGCTCTGATTTTTATCCTATGTGTAGAATATAAATAACGCCAAAGCATCAACCATGGTATATAAGGCTCTGCATACCAACTCACTTTAATGATTTACCTGTATCTTGGCCATAAAGAATGTTCATTTTATTCTTTAGCATTTCATTTTCCTCCAAATTCTTGGCCTTTGCATTAGGCATAGCCTTGTGCTTAGATGGGTTGTCTTCAGGATTCGTCATGACTGACTGCTGATGCCATTTATGTTATAGGCTGTCAAGCCACCATTGCTTTACCTCTCTGTCACTTACTATGTATAACAATGTATATCTATATTTTAGGAATGTAATGAGGATTCCAGAATATACGCCTTTTGACAGCAAGAACATCACCTTTATTTACTGCTATGTTGACTCATACTTATAAACATGCTCAGCATTCATTGCTGTTTAATAGGAATTTGTTAAGTGATTTGACAGAAAGGTATCAGTCTTACCTTACTCAGAAGCTGAGCATACAATGCTGTGCAATAAGTAACCTTATAGTGATTTTAATTTAAATAAATTTAAAACATATGAGTTTTTTGAAGAGAATATCCACATGCCATGAATGTCTACGTAAAAGATATATCATAAGTAAAATATTTTACCTTTAAATAAATATCAAATTATCAAATATCAAGCAATAAATGTAAAACCCCAAGGCTTATGAATACATTTTCTAAAGGTTATCATCTCCCTATCAAGTTTGAAAACCTCTCTGAGATTCTCCATAACCATGTTATTTTACCAGCTCAAATTTATGGTACTTAGTACACGCCATGACAAACCATTCCATTCCTGGTCAGAATAGCAAACTATCCTATCCTCCAGAGAGCCATCACTGTTGTTAAAATAAGAAACATTCTGGACCTTCTATGAAAAGGTCTGCTTTCTCTACATTGGCAGAGTTGACTCGTCGTGATAGAAATGATATGAGTCAGAAAATCGATATACTATAGCTACCATTTGCCCTTCTGCAGAAAAGAATGCCAGGTCAATGCTATGGAGAATTCAGAGCAGATGGACATTATAGCCTTTGAATCTTGCTATCAAGATAGGTTACAAAACATAGTATTCAAAAATCTCACTACAGTTTTTGGCTTGTAGTTGGTCCCATAAAATGAAGTTTAGAGAGAACTCATTGACATAGGTAATTATTCATAATCATTCATAAAGTATTCTTGTTTGTGTCGGCATATTTACACATAAGTTACTTTTCCCATTGCAATAATAAAATGCCCAAAACAACTGAAAGAAGGAAAGGTGTATGATTTAGTTTGAGGAGATCCTATCCATGATGTGTAAGCATGATTGTAGGAACAGCTCACAACTGTGGCTGCAGAACCTTCTTCACATCAGATTGGATCAGGAAACAAGAGATAAGTCCAGAGGAGGGTTCAAATTGCAAATCTCTATGACTTCCTTTCTGCTTCCTCTAGGCCTTCTAAAAGTCTCACATCCTTCCAAACAGTGTTTATAGATGAAGGTGAAGTGATTACACTCATGAGCTTCTGGAAATATTTTACATCCCAATCATAATAATTTTGTATGTGTTTACACATAATAGTCTCTATATATAATATGTATGTATGTATAAAATTAAATGTAAAACTCATGCATGGATAATTATATTCATTCAGGGTCAACTATAGACAAAGTGACAGGATAAAATAAGGAATAATGTTTATAACCTTCTATTTTCAGGTAGATATGACCATAGAAACATGTTGAGTGTGATCTGTAACTGTCTATTCATTTTCAAGACAATTTGTGTACATTTACATATATGTATGCCAGATTTTCCTTTTGATTAGAACTTCTTAAGTGACTTATTTTTTGTTTGGTTATTGTTATACTGGGATTGTAAATAAATAGAGAAGTAAAAAAAAAAAACCAATATTTTTCAAGCAATCTTTCAATTTTGGGATTAAAACAGAATTACGTCATTTCTCCCATCCTATTTTTACCACTAAATAGTCTTAAATACCCCTTTTTGCTCTCTTTCAATTTATGGTCTCTTTTCCATGCATTGATCGATCGATAGACAGACAGACAGACAGAAAGAAAGATGACAGACAGACATATATTCCCAAGGACCGCCTGTTCCTTCTTTATAATGTTACTCATATGTACTTCTGTGCTAACTTTAATAAGTTATTTGAAACAGATATGCTCTCATTATTAAGATGGCAGCTTTGATGAAACTCAGAGAATTCTTTCCGGAATAGGGAAACCATACTATTCCACAGAGCTCGCAGTGAAAGCCAGTATGTCTCTGTTAAGGGTTCAAGAGCCGTATTACTTCAGGTGGGACCCCTCGTAAGAGTCGCAGGGGCTGTCTCTGCCATCAACTCTGCTGCCTGGTCTTCCATCACCTCTCTGGCAGTGCAGCCTTACCAGGCCGGAGAGGAAGAGGATGCAGGCAGTCTTGAAGAGATTTGATAGGCTGCGGTCAGTTGGTTGGTGAGGAGGGCTCCCTGTCTCTGAGGACAGGGGAGGGGCGTGGGTTGGGGAGAGGGAATGAAAATGAGACCTGGAGGAGACGAGGGAAGGGGCTACGATAGCGATATAAAGTGAATAATTTTTTTAAAAATAAATTAGAATATATAGGGGGACGTAATCCCCCTCAGGAACAGTCATAGGGGAGGGCAATAATGGGAAAAGGGGGGGGGGGAGGAATGGGAGGATACAAGGGCTGGGATAAACATTGAGATGTAACAAGAATAAATTAATAAAAAAAAAAAGAAAGGAAAAATAAATAAATAAATTAGAAAAAAAGAAAGAAAGGCCAATCTGCCATCTTCAAAAATGAGGATGAGGGCCAGTAGTTTTCATATTCCATCAAGGAAGAAGCCTGGTGGAAGGGCTACTGCACAGGAAACAGGGTACTTCTCTCTCTTTTGGCTTCTAACCAGCCCTGGAACCTTATCAAGATACTTAACTCCTGGATGTCAAATTTCCTAATGCTGAAAATTAAAGAGTCAGTTACATTTGTGTCTTTTTACTTCGTGAAGCAGTGAATTCCTAGATAAAATAAAACTCTCAACTCAAGTATAAAGGCTGTAAACTGAAGGGAGTGTTGGGGTGGAAGCGCAGTACTAGCGCACTGCCATTTGATCCCTACTAATGCCTGTCCTGAGAGCTGAGTGCTCTTCAGGACAGCCTAGGTATCACTTGGTTTTTCTCCCTTTCTTGTCCTAAGGTTTCCTCTTACCTGCTCCAGAGAACTCACGATTTTTTTTTTTTTTTTTGCATTCACCACCACATCCCTTGCCTGCATGTGCAGCAATATTCTGGATTATAATAAAAAATAATACTATTAACAGAATGTGCTGTTTCAAATAATCATGTATTCCTGTTGCAGTCACATTTTAATTATATTTGTGTTAGACAATCCCTAGAGGGCAGAGATAGAGTCTCACCCTTCACAGTACTATGCACTGATGATGAGAGCCACAACACAATAATTATTCAATGTGTTTAGGTTTTATGGCTTACTCTTGATGTTCATACCTAGCTACACTATTATACTCAAGTTCTATGAAGGGAAGCCAGTATCTTCACCTTATTTCCCCCAGTGCTTTCATGCGTTCTTACTACCGGAAAACACCCTCTATCTTTCAATAGATTTATATAAAAACATCAGAAACATGTAGGAGTAAAACTGATCCAATTGGATATCCAGGATTAAAATCATATAACAGCATGCCAATCCAAAATATCCTTAGCCCAGAAGTTTCATTCCCACATTAACTTCTGTTCCCATATATAAAATATTAGCTACATAATTTCTAAAGTTTTCCCCAGTGTTTATATGAATCTATTATTAAACTGACTAAAGTAGCCATATTAAAATTTTTCTTAAAAATTATTTAACAATTATTATAAATCACTACTTTCTAAATGATGTTTCCACTTATAAACTCCTATGATACTCCCAGCACAACTTCTTAAAGGCTGCAGAAAAACATAGGGTGACCTCCTCTGCATTAGGCACATAATGTCCTTGTCTTTGTGTAGGTGCTTTGATTTTCTGTTACACTATATAAGGCTGAAAGACAAACAAACAAAAAAAAGCAAGAAGAAGAAGAAGAAGAAGAAGAAGAAGAAGAAGAAGAAGAAGAAGAAGAAGAAGAAGAAGAAGAAAGAGGCATAGATACCTGATGAGAATTGTGAAGTGAAACTATTGGCAGAGTCCCCCTTTGTGTCAGACATCAACATGAGAGCATTGGAGCACTGTAGAAAGTTTTTAAGATTTTATCAAAGAGAGTGCTCTAAACAGATAATACGACTCAGGGTTATTTGAGGATAAGCGAGCAGAGCCCAGGGCTTCCAATGCAGTCACGCAAGAGCCTCACACCATACTTTAAATGTACAAAGAAATGAAACAAAAGGTTTTAATATATTTTACAACTCTTCTACATAGAAAGAAACACCTTGCTGGCTCATGACACATCTGTTACTGACATTTGAGATTCCTAAAGAATTCCTTTTAAAAGATATTTTTGGAGTAAACTGCCAACATTTCACACTTTCCTCTACTCCCTTTACTTCTTCAAGAAGGATACCATTAAGTGTCATAAATCTTATTCTGGTTTCCGATAAGCATATATATAGACCTTTGTTCTGCTCTTCAGTCCCTGCTGCTTTGTTGGGGATGGAACCTCCTACCCAGCTACCCATTATTTTCTTGGACTGCATACAATGTAAAATACCAGTAAACAACATTGGTTTTAGTTATTATGTCCAGGAAGAACTTATCAGCCACACAATCTCACTCAAATCATTGCCTACCTTCACATTTTTCTGTGAAAATGGAGACTGTTTTGAGCTAAGTCTTATTCAGTGTTTGACAAGTATTAACCACTAAATCAATTTCGTGTTATTGTCATCATTAATATTAAGCATCAAGCAAAATAACCACAAATGTGAAGGCATGTGGAGTGTGACTACTTATTAGCTCTATTAATTTTGGTTGCGAGTCTCTAGATATCCCATTACCACAGGTAGTGAGTTACACAGTAGCTATTTGTATGGATTGGGGGAGTCACTTCAAATCAGGCACATAAAAAGACTATCAACCAAGTAAAATTCTCAAACTTTCCCAGCCTCAGGGTTGAAAACCAGTAACCCAATGATTATTGATAAGCAATCCAGCTAATACATTTTCAAGAAATGTATGTATGGTACAGGGCACTTTCATCTTTACTCTGTCTGGATTTAAATCATTTCCTTGAGTTCTCACACTAATTTTATAGCACTGCATGGTGAGAAAGATCATTTCAATACTGACTGTTATAATAGAACTTCTAGGGGCTTCTAACTGTTGGACCATTCTACTTTCTAAATTAATCATATCTAATGAGATGTCTCTGCATTGGTGGTTTCATTGGCCAGTCAGAGTAGAATCCCTTGGTGGGAGCTCAGCACCTCCTTTGCACACTTAGTCATTCTGCTCACAAGGATATCACATATTTGGTTTTGCAAGGCCTTGGCCTTTACTCTGATTAGACCTCCAGTCAAAAAGTTCTTCCATTTCCTGTGGGTATTTTTTGAACTTAGCAAACACTTCACTACACTAACTTCTATGTTTAAGTTTTTTGTCACAAGTTCAGAACATTTGTAGTGCATGTTCATATTGTCTACGGTGATACTCTAGTGGGACTTAGGGGGCCATAATTTGGGTCAAACTGTGCTATAGACAAGTTCTTTCTATGATATCTGGAGCATGCTATTTCACTCTAGCTGCTTCTTGCTTTTTCTCTTTCCCTACCATGCTTTAAGAGATTTCAGGGTATACGTATCAATTTGCTTACCTCCCACTCTACTCGGATTTTCTCTGTATGTGAATTCTTAGCAGCCAAAAGAACTTCTGTGACACTCAGTCCATCAACTTCATGTAATCTGTGTACTTAGCAACATCACCCAGCGTTTGAACACTCTTAACCTCTGCCTCCTTGAGACAACTCTTTGAATTGCCTAATGCAATAATTTCCTTTTTCTTACTGGAACTTTGGACACAGCCTGCACCAGTCATCATACTGGACACCTAGACCTTTAGAATTCGAGTTTCCTCAGGGATCTCATGCCCTCTTGGTTGAGGGCTTCCACTTTGTTCATATTTTGTATGTTAGGGGATTTTTAACACCTCAGAGACTATGAATTTGGGGTTGATTTTTCCAAATTAAATATTTTTCTATAAGCTCTAGATTCCTATCTGGATATCCAATCACTAGGTGACATAGATATCTAGAGGTTTTGTTGGTAAATCCAAGCCAACATACCCAAATGTCACCCCCTCCCAGTTACCAGCTTTATCTCCAATGATTTTCTTGGCACTAAACAGTAGGTGGCATCTCCAACCACCCATCAGTCATCTTCAACATTCCCTTCATCCTCAAGTGTATTTCCAACTAACAGTGAAATATCAGCATGGAAGTCTCTATTTTCTAAATCTGATTATGTATTTTGAGCTTTGTAGTCATAACTTTGTTTCATGATACCATACAATCTCCGTAAGTATTCTAGCAAGTTTTCACCTACCTGCTCTTGTTCTTCTTCCTATTATCTTAGCAAAAGTCATCTTTTAAGCAGTTCTGACCTACCTGTGAGTCTCCTATACTTTATGTCTTCTTCTTCTTCTCGGGGTATATACCCACTTTGCTTTGGGTTTGGGGTAGTTTTATGATTCTGTTTCCTTATAATATGTCCAACCTATCTCATGCCATTTTTCTCTCTCTTGTGTTCTTTTATTCACCCAGGATTTTGTTCTCCTATATACTGCTGGACAATGACTCTCATCACCCATTTCCCTCTTAGGTTAACTCCCCCTTATCCATCATCTCTTGACATAACTTACATTTCTTCAATAGGACTTCTAACAGGCCAAATGGGATACTTCATTTATACATTTTTTTCTATGTATATTTATAGTAGTTATAAGGGTCCATCACTTGTATAATATCTTATTGTTTATTTTATATCTCCATTGACACAATATGAAGATTTTTTAATGGAATGAATGTCATGTATTTACAACTTCTATTTACATGCTTTACATTTATAATATAAAGAAAACATTTTCCTAGTTACTTCACAACTCTATATCTGACTGCTAGATAATTCATATCAAATAACTTTATTATAATGGTTAAAACTCTCACATGTCAGTAGTGATGCGGGTTCAGAGAATGTCAGAGAAATGAGTACATGGATGAACATGGATATACAGAAACATGGTCAGGGCACTCTGGAATCCTCCACCATGGACTGTGGTTTAAAAAAAACAATATACATATTCAGCATCAAGACTAGAATAAAGCAGGAGCTATTTTAAGAGTTATTGTCAGTATGTTCTTATGTGAGGAGGGCACACAGGCAGGTAAGCTTAGGAAAGGGGTGTGGTGGACATCTTAGGCTCACTTGCCTGGTCACCAGGTTCTCAGTTCTGAGAGCAAGCCACAGAATATCAATGGGTATTCAGCAGTGTCATCAGTGTCACAGACCACATACAACTTCAGTTCCTCTTACAATTAATTTGCTCATCTACCATAATTTCCTTTGCAGGGACAGTGGTGAGGAGACATGCATGAGCACTATACTAGACAAACCCTAACATCTGGTGCCCTCCCTCACACCCCCGCAGAAGAGAAGGCCCAGTGCCTTTCTAGGAAACAGGATTTGCTAAATTATACTTCTGCTGTGTATTACTAGGTGTTGGCAACAGCCACATGTCACTTGAAGTAAGCAAGTCCTAAACAACCACCTCCTACCTTCCTACTGCCTTCTTGGTAAAAACATAAAGTGGTAAGTATTTTATCTCCTTTGAATCAAGTATCTTGGATTCTTCCTCTTTATTTTACTCTCCTTTGAAAATTCTTTCATTTTATACATGACTGCTTGTACAAACATACTTAGCACACTCCACTTTCCTGCTGAGCCAGTAGGTTGTATTTTAATTTCATTGTGAAGAAAAACTAGAGTCAATACAGGACAGGTTTGCCAAATGAGGCTTTTAAATGAGGTGAGTGTTTTCCTATTTTCCAAAACCTTTAAATACCTTTCAATCTGTAAGCTGGTGCACAGATTACCTGAGAACACAGGATCTCCCCTGTGCACTGAGGGTGAAGGGCTTTTCTTCTGCTGCTATGATGTGTTTCCCACACCTTCACAGGAACACCATGTGTAATCTATGGCACACAATGGGTACATAATTCAAGTTCTCACTCTCATGATCTCAGACTGTGACTGACTTGTAGAAAGAGTTATTGCCTCTAGTTCCATCCATTAGCCTGCAAATTTCAAGATTTCCTTGTTTTTAATAGCTGAGTAGTATTCCATTGTGTAAATGAACCATAGTTTCTTTATCCATTCTTTAGTGGAGGGAATCTAAGTTGTTTCCAGATTCTGGCTATTATGAACAAGGCTGCTATGAACATAGTTGAGCAAATGTCCTTGTTGAATGGTGGAACATCTTTCGAGTATATTCCCAGGAGTGGAATAGCTGGGTCTTAAGGTAAACACACATATACACACATATATGTGTGTGTGTTTTAAGTTAATAGAGATGAGATGATATATATGGATTTTTATTCAGAATTTTAGACTCAACAAGATAGGAAAGATGTTTACTTCAAGTTTGCCAAATACCAATAGCCAAATCACTATGAACAGTTATATAATTCCTGAATGCTTCGTGGTTTTCCTACTGTATGTAGTTTATTTTATTTATGTGTAATAATATGAATATGTATGTTTAAAAAGAAATATATTAAAAAGAGTTATTGTAAATTATGTTCTTAGGATGAGATCACTAGGACAAGCCTTAAGCCAACACAACTAGTGTCCATATAAAAAGAGGAAATACAGGTGTAGAGATGAACACATTTGAAAGCTCAAAGGAAGATGAAGGCAGAGATCAGAAAACAGCTTCTACAGACAAAAGCATACACACACACACACACACACACACACACACACACACACACACACACACACACACACATACACACCATGCTCATGGCAGCAATTTCAGGGACTGTGTTTCTGCACAGTCCTCAGGAAATTGAACCATGCTGAAGCCTACATCTCAGACACTGAACACACCTAACTGGAGAAAAAGCACATCTATTTTTAAACCATTCGCATAGCAGCACTGATAGACTAATTCAGGCCAAATGTATTGTATAGCAAAGGAATTGCTTATGAGATTGATGTGGTGAAGTGATTTCCTTGGCTTCAAGGGGGTTTAGTTTAGGAAGGAAAACACACAGCATAAGCCACCAGTGACTTATGACTTCTTCTCACTGGATGAATTCATGCAGCCTTTCATTGCCTCTCTTGGGCCTGTGAATTCCCATAGAATGTTGACTCAATCTCTTTTCATGCACTACCTTGTAATACGTGTTGTTTCTTCAAGGTAAGGCTATTTATTAGTCACTTTCATTTCTTACAATACATTTGTAACAGGAATGGTCTAAGTGGTGAAGGCAGGAAACAGGGCAGAATGAAAGAATGGGAAGAGAAGGCACTCTTCTCAGTGTCGTATGTAAAGGGTTGGCCTTACAGTCTTCACAGGAAGCTGCCACTTGCATATGTGGAAAAGATGGCCTATTTTCCCACTGCTCCCTAGGTGTTAAAAGTTGCTCTGAATTTTTATATGATTTTATTTATTTTGGGGGGAAAACTTTGGAAACTTCCTTTGCCTATATTCTCACTAGAGTCCGGCAAAGCAACATATTGAAGTCCTTTAGCTAATTAAGAATTGATAGCAAATGACTCCAGAGACTTCCTTTCTTGAGATTGCTTCAGAGACAGAGCTTCAGTCTCTTCAGAGTCAGTTCACACGGAAGGAAAGCTGGAAACACTCAGGGCCCTTTCGCTGACATTGATTCACATGTGGGAACATCAGCAAGGTGCCCTTGCCGTTGCAGACAAAGAAACTTTAACCTCACAATTGAGAGATGGAAAATGTAGGGCTAGTGTCTGGTCATATCTGACAATCACCACCCCAAGTAAACTTTCCTCAGCAACATGTCTGATTTGATTTCTTGTTTTGATGTTAAGCCTTGTATTTTGAAGGGAGTTGAGGATCCTGACTGTCTTGTATAACAACTGAAGTCTTCCTCTGCCCAAATAAGGTCTATTCAACAAGAACAGGAGCCAGCTGGCACATAGCTTTGGGTGCCAATAGACCTAATCATGCCAGGCAAAGGGGCTTTACTGGGCAGCTGTTGCCTTGCCCAGCTGTCCAACAGATGGAGCAATGATCACTGGAGCTCTCTAGCTGTCACCAAATATTTCTGCCTCCCTTTTGTGCTATTTGAATAGCAGAGCAATGAAATTGACAAGTGATAATATGTTTAATATATGGGCAGCCCTATATAACCAGTAAGAGTTCCCATTGTAGAGTACAAAATTCTATACTTTTGGCATATTATCTTTGTTCTACACTGTCTCTCATTAGTCTGTTATATAAGTGAAAGCTAGACACTTGGAGGTAGGACTCAGCACACACACACACAGACAACTAGTATCCCATGGACTTTTCTCACTTCTCTCTTACACTATGCATGCTTCTGTGTGTTCATAGATGACTACCAAAGTAGTAATAATGGAAAATATGTTTAAAGACTGGCTTCACGGCAATTGAGGCTGAGACTATACGCTACCTCATAAAGACAGTGGAGCAGGGCCTGCGGAGTTGACTCAGTTAGAAAAGTGTCTGGCTCCCAAGCATGAGGATCTCTAGTACACATGTCAAAGACAGGCATGGTGGCATGAATGTAAGCAGAGTCCCAGAGCTCACTAACAAGTCTGCTTAATCCAGATTCAGTGAGAGACCCTGCTTCAAAAGATTAGTGTGGAGGTGTAGTCAGGTGTGTAGTCTCTGCAAGGCTGACCACACAAACTGGATTTAGTGGGTGCTAGGAAAGAAAGACACAAAGCACAACCTTTGGAAGAAGAGTGAAGATATAGGTGCTGAGAAGTTAGGGGAAAAGAGTACAGGGTGAATTTGATCAAAATATATTGTATGCATGTACAAAATTCTCAAAGACTATCATTTAAAGAGAAGTATGGTGGAGAGTAACTGGGGAAGTTACCCAGTGCCAGCTTCTGGCATATGCCCTCTTGCAGAACCTGCTCTGCACATGCTCAAATGTACACAACCTTTCTTTAAAAATTAAAAAAGACATTAGAGTCAGTGTTGACTCATAGATCACAGAGCGATGTGACACTCAGAGCAGTTGCATATTCTGACTGTGGTACTTATCGCCATCAATCCTCCCTTTAGGCTGAAAACTCCCTGGAGCTGACCACAATTCTCTCTGTTCTGCATTGCCAGGTTTAAACTCTCATTTCAATCCTATAGATGTGGTAATGTTGATGGATACCATACTGTGAAGTCTAACTAGAAGTTTCAATATCCTAACAAAAATAAATGGAGTATAGAAAAATCCCTACACATTGCTGATCCTTACTCGGACATGATAATTTAGAAGATAATTAAAATGCACCCTTTTATTGGCTAAAGGTCCTTGTATCTGATGCTTATGTTCTAGATATTGCTAAAAGGAAACAAATGCATAGTTAAAATGGACACTGTGAGAGAAATCTTTATGCAGTCACAGAATGACTCTGTATGAAGACTGAATTCTGTGAAATTCAAAGAGAGACTAAGATCTTTATTGATTCATCATTGGCTGGTGAGACAAACCAGTATGAGACGTCTAGTGTTCTTCGTCAAAGGACAACAGATCAAATTTAGGACACAGTTTGCCAAGATGGTCTCAGTAGTTCCTCATATCTTGGCTCACATCTCAACAATATGACTATCTCATTTATGTGAATGTTGGCTTGAGCATGTGCCTATGATGCAAGGGTGTATGTGTATATATTAATGCCAGTATATAGGTGCCATAAGTGCGTGTGGAAATCAGAGGGCAGGCTCCGATGCAGGCCCTCATTGTTTCACGTTGCTTGAGACAGGGCCTCTGTTACTTTTTCACTGTGAATTCCAGGCTAACTGGCACAAGAGCTTCTAGGATTCTCTCATCTCTCTGCCTCCTCTCATCTAGAAGGACCAACAGGATTATAGCTGTGCATGCTATGTGCCTGGCGTTTCTGTGAGTTATGCATATCATAGCACAAGTCTACACACTTATGTTGGAAGCGTTTTTGCCCACCCTGCATGTGACTGTTTTCTGTATCAAGTTATGACTATCTTCACTACCTTGTAATTAAGGCAGGTTCTAAGATTTCTCTGAATAACTTGCTGCATCAGCACTGACATCTTACAACTTGCAAAACCCAGTTTGGGGAGATTGTAGGCTTCTTTTTGTTGTACCTCCCCCCTTCTTGTAATGATTCATTTCCATGAAGAAATGTAGTTTCATGGAAAAATATAAGTAACATGGAATGGAGACAGGTGATCCAGAAGATCTGTCTAGGTGAAGCTTATTGACAGCAGCACCGTTTGCCTGAAGTATGAACAATAAAAGCAAGCTTGGACCATTGAGCCCAGGGCAGCTACTAGGCTCCACAAAAAGTGACTTCAAGCAAGACAAGGAAAAGCCTCTCCCAGCTGGGAAAACCCTAATTTCCAATCATTAGCACTTAACTAATTGGTAAATGCCAATGTTTTGAAGATATTTATACTAACAAGTAGGTGACTAATATATCAAATAATAATGTTATTTACAATAAGATCTGTGACATAAGTCAGAACATATTTATTGAAACCATAATCAGAAGGTACTAATCATTGACTGTTGAAATAAGCCTTAATATTTGGATTCTTGCAAAGGAATTAATCTATCCCTTTATAGTTGAAGGAGTAGCTAGATGGTGAGATAATAAGAAACACTGATACATTTGTTCAGCCATTCTTTCATAGTCTCTTTAACAATCGGGCAATCTGTGAAGACTTGCTTTTTTTGTTCTTTGCCTTTTTCTAAAGTTAATGTAGTAACTATATATAAAATTAAACCAGTTGTGCCTGGAATGCCAAGAAGAATTCACTGATGTAGAAAGAATCGGTGGTCACTTTCTCCAGCTGCTTCTTGCCTGTCTAGTGGGTGTCAACAAGCCCTGGATAAACTATAGCCTTACTCTTTACTTCCAGTAAATTTAGACTGAGTGTGAGATATGAGACTTCATATGTTAATAAATGTGATACATGATCAGAAATGTAAATACAATGGGATAGAAAAATATGTTTAAATGAAGAGAAATGATAAGGATTATAAGTGGAGAAGTAGCTAGGTCTTATTCGAAAGCACAGAATCCATAGCCTGGTTTCTCTGTCTTCATACCCTTCATCCCTATTCCCTAAATGTGAGCATTCTGAGGATGACAGTGAGACAGAGAAAAAGAGAAAGATGAGTAGGGCAGAGAAGATGCTTTAAGCTTGACTCTGACTTTGCTCTGCGTTGGAATACATCTTGACAAATACAGAATACACAAAATTAGACTATCAGAGAGAAAGAGAAGGAAACACTAAGGGTTCTGTTCTGCCAAACCCTTAGAGAAGAGGCATGAAAATGGTGAAATAAAGCTGCCACAACAGTGTGCCCTCCACCGAGAAAGATCTATCACCTGTAAGACATGCAGTAGTAATTAAACACAACTCAATACTGAATAATACAAATACACGCTTTCTTTTTAATTTATACCTGAATGGCAAGGACTATACATATTTCTCTTACTAGGTAATGAAACACCTTGAAATGTAACAGCTCAAAACAACAACTCATTATTGTGCTAATGGTTCTAGGAGAAGGTGAGATGATTCTTCCTTCCTAAAGTGGTCCCTACTTGGCTTTTTCAGGCACCCTCAGTAGCTGATGCTCAGTGTGGTAGGTTGATGGTCTGGGATGGCTGCATTGATATAGTTGGGCATCACTCATATCTTCAATAACTTGGGGGTGGAGTTGTTCCCCCTGGGTTTGGTCTCACAGTAGGGATTCCTACATATTAGACCATGCATAAGGTCCAGAAAAGGTGCCAAGCAACTAAAGGGATGCTGCAAAGTATTACACCCATATACTCTTTCCCAAACTCCTTTCCGTTTCCTGTTGGAATATTTCTCATTTTGACTTTCAAAGGTCTATACAACATGAGTTCTTAAACCTTACATGTACCTAACCTGCATTGTTGGTATACTTCCACATAGCTATTCCTCTTTCTTCTGGGATTTTTCTCATTTAATGTCCAAATATTCTTTTCTCTGATCTTCTCTTCCTAAAAATCGGTCTCCTTTATACATGAAAATACAAATTACTCTGATGCCGTAATCATGGCATTGGTCTCATCATGTAGTTTCATGTAGGATGCCATAAGAAGAGAAATTTGAGTGTAAACACTGTATTTTAAATTTGTTTTTGATTCTTTGACAGTTTCATATTTGCTTAAAATGTATTTTAGTCATTTGCACCCCAATACCCTTTCCCACCCTATCTCCTCCTCCCATTTGGACCCTTCTCTTTCCCAACAAGTCCCCCTCTTACTTCATGTCCCGTTTGTATATGTAACTGTAGTTTCCTGAGTGTACATGGATAGGAGGTTATTTATAGAAATACAAGCAACTTATTAATGGCTAGACCACTGAAGAAAGTGGCATACATCCCACCACAGATGATGTTAACTGTCAATAATCCTCAAGGGATAAGTGGGGCTCCATGCGTCCTTCCCTTTTCCATCATGAAAGGTTGAGAGGACCAATCTTATAGAGGACATGAACAATCATAGCTGCAGTGATTTTAAAAGTGCAATGGCCATGCCATGTTCAGGTGACTTTTATTTTTTTAATATATTTTATTAATTTATTCATATTACATCTCAATTGTTATCCCATCCCTTGTATCCTCCCAGTCCTCCCTCCCATTTTCTCCTTACTCCCCTACTCTATGACTGTGGCTGAAGGGGACCCCCTCCCCTGTATATGCTCATAGGGTATCAAGTCTCTTCTTGGTAGGCTGCTATCCTTCCTCTGAGTGCCACCAGGCCTCCCCATCCAAGGGACTTGGTTAAATATAGGGCACCAGAGTTCGTGTGAAAGTCAGACCCCACTCTCCACTCAATTGTGGAGAATGTCCTGTCCATTGGCTAGATCTGAGTAGGGGTTCGAAGTTTACTGCACATATTGTCCTTTGTTGGTGCCCAGATGACTTTTAAAAACAAAACCCCCTATCCTTTAGCAGTTCCATTCTCTTCCCATTTGTCCCTGTAATGTTACCCAAGCCTGGGAAAGGATGATACTTTACAGCCAGCCACTCCAGGGCCTTTTGTTCCTGCCACTTAAACTATAAACATTCATGACCAAAAAGACTGTTTCCTTACAGTTTATAGTATCTCTAGTTAACTTGTAACAAATTTCAGAGCATAAGGGGGGAAATATACAGTGATTCCTGACCTGAATTGAACTGAAAACTCAAAACATTTAAGAAGGTATTTCATTTATATTATTTTTGCTTGTTTCATTAGTTCTTTGAGAATGTCATGAGATATATTTTGATCATATTTGAAGGATCTTCAACTTCTCTCATATCCATGCCCCAACTCTGTGTCTTTTAAGTTTGTTTAAATTTTCAAGTATAAATAATGATGCCCACATACTCAGCAGAAGCCATGCTTACAGTAAGCAGGTCTCCCTCCCGTAGCAGTTATGAGTTGCCAATGGATCCTGACCTAGGTACTGGACTTCATCCCACCCCCACATCTCCATACTGAGATTTTATTTAGCTGGAGTTGCATGTTGTCTTAAGTGCAGTAGATTGATCTGTGTGACCACCCTGCTTGTCTTAAAGTCACTGCTTCCTTGTAGTCTCGCTCTTCTACTTTAATGATCTTCTACAGTGATCCTTGAGCCTTAGCATTAGAGGGTGTGACACAGATTCTCCATTAAGGCCAAGTACTTTGTAGTCTCTTCTCAGTACTTTGGCCAACAGTGAGTCTCTGTTACATTATTATGCCTCTCTTCAGTAAGGTCTTTCTCTGTAAATTTTCAACAATGGCAAAAAAAGTATGATTGAAGGTAATATTTTCCATCCCTCCCTTAGAAAACAGTTTTCAAGCTCTTTGTGAAAGGAGGTAGGAGGGGAAGCAAAAATTTTGACAGGAACGGCAAAGGTGCTGTCCCATGTCCCTGAAACCGCAAGACTGACTCATTCCTGCTACAAATCTTGGCCTATTAAACCCGCCCCATGTCTACCTCCCTTGAAGCCTCCACTTCATAGGCAGTACTTGGTATCATTTCCTTTCCCCATTTGAAAACTATGAAAAGCTGTCATGGTATTTGAAAGAGATGGTAGTTAGGAGAGTGCAATGGCTCACCTATCTCATTCTTGGCCTTAAGTTGAAATTGCTGAGATTAATAAGCAAAGAGCCATATTTGTCTTATATCTATATGTCCACAAGCAACAATATTTCCTAAAATGCCCCAACTTTAAAGGGGATATATTTGATAATGCAAATTTCTAGGATCAACCCTGCTTATATACTTACATTTATACTCACTAACTTTGGTGCATAATATTCTATTAATGCTTTCCTCAAATAGCACTGTTCATTTCATTCTTCTCCAGCAGTTGAAGCTTGGATTGTGCTTGGCTCCTTTTTTGCTCTTATAGGCAATGTTGCAAACAAAGACCAAAGTTGTACTTTTTTATTTTCTCTAAAATATAAACTTCAAAATAAGTTGTCAATTTTTCAAGTCAGTCAGTATGGTGATACACACCTGTGATCCTAGCTTCAAGGGAGACTGAAGCAGGGGGATTGCATCAACCCAGGAGCATGAGATCAGCCTGGGAAACATAGGAAGCCTTGCCACATGAAAAACCTTGCCAAGTTCTTGGTTATCTCGAATTGAATAGGGATTCCCACATTTTATCAGCCCCTTATCATTTACCAGCACTTTCTGCCTACTGCCACACAGATGGCCATCCTAAAACACAAAGGTTGTCATAGCTCTAAAAACTTAAAACCTGTTATTTACCTCTTGTAGTCCATAGGACATAGTATATGCTTTTTAGCCTGATATAAAAATCTCTTGAGACTGTGGCCAGCCTACGTCAGCTTCTTACACACCGTGTCCTGCAATGAATGGTCCTTGATCGTTGCTCACTTTGTGGCGGCACAATCAAGTACAGCACCCCTCTCTTCCACACAACAATTTCCCCTGCCACTAAGCCTCTTCCTTGGCCCCTTAGTATCATTTTCTTCAAAATATAATGTATAGGCACTTCCTTTAATTATAGTAATAATAGGTAACAACACTGAATATGTGTTGTTTCCTTGAAATTACTCTTTGTCAATTTGTCTTCCTGCCAAATACTCAGATTCTTATTCTTTCTAAAAATATCTTTCCCAGGCGGATTTAACACCCTTTCCTGTGCTTTCCCATTATTTTGTCTCAACCTACTTGTTACTGGGGCAGAAGAACAATGGTAAGGCTCAAGACATTGCTCATTTCTTGTCTAACTACATTTACATGTATTTCTCATATTACCACAATTTGTTATTTAAAACCATTTGGCTTATAACTTTTTAGTAGTAATAGTTATTTTTTCTAGGAAAACTTTAAGTTCTGGTCATGGAATTATCTTTCATTTTCATTGCATTATTTCTGGACTAAATATGTATGTCTCCATTAATTTATGAATTCCCTTATAGAGGGACTGCCTGCACTATTTATATTTTAACTCTAGTTAGAGTAGGATAATGGCTGAGTACTTGTTAAATAGGTAAACTAGTCCATTTGCTAATAAATTGCCTTTCTTTTCCTGCAGAATTAGAACCTCCGGCTGCTTTGATTGCAACTAACATTGATAAAAAAGTTAACCGGGCATGGTAGTGCACACCTTTAATACCACCACTTTGGGGGAAGAAGCATGTGGATCTCTGTGAATTTGAGGCCAGCCTGGTCTACACAGTGAGTTTCAGGACAGCTAGGGATACATAGTAAGACCCTGTCTCAATAAAATAAAAGCAAGCAAACAAACAAATAACCCCCATTCACAATGATGACTACACAAGTAAGTGAAAAGCCATCTTTGGATGTAAACTTACTCCTTAATAACCAAGTCCTGACACCACAGAAGCCTTGCACACTCATTCCATTAGTTTCACTGAAAGACCACATCCTTCCTTTCCCAGGGGCCAATAGTCCCAGCTTGATTGCTGCGGGCTTATTGAATCTAGTGTCCAGAATTCACTGAGGACAAAGAGAGTAGGTAGAAGAACCCAGCCTGCAGGGCCTCCGCATCAGATGAATCTCTTTAATTTTCTTTTTAAATCTTCTCTGTGTGTGCATGGGGGAGGGGGTGTTCATGTGTGCATTTGCGTAGGGATCTGCGCATGTGTTGGTGGCAGAGTTTGATGTCAGTATAACTTTCTCAATCCTTCTTCATATTTTTTTTTGAGACAGGATCTTTCATTAAACCAGGAGTTTGCCATCTTGAGTAGACGGACTGGCTAGTAAACTCCAAGGATTCCCCTGTCTCCAACGCACAGAGCTGGGATGACTGAGAAGTGTCACCACCTGGCATGATTCTATACACAGAAAGCACTTTACTCATGGAGGTCTCTCTCCATTTTCATTATTACATGAATTTCAAAGGAAATTTTTTATCTTGGAGATCTGGCTGGGTGCCTCATACAAAGAATCATGAACAAGATTTTGTAGACTAGAATTGCTTTATCTCATGAAGACAGAGCTATATCTTTGCCTTGGGTAAGGAAAAGAAAGATGTTTGGTCAGACATTGGCAAGGAGCTTAGACACACACAGGGCTGGAAAATTCCTGAGAAATGCCAAGCATTTGAGTATGCAGATTATTCTCCAGGTCCAATTCTGCAGTCCTTGATAGGAAGTCAAGAAGCAAGGAAAAATGTGAATTTCTCACAAGGTATATTAGGAGAAGAATCTAGAGTAGAGCCTTTGGTCTGTAACTTCTTACATTTGATTTTTTTTTCTAGCAAAATGTCTTGAATTATGTTATATGTCTGTCTACTTGGACATATAAATATGGATCATCTGTTTTGTGTGCAATGTAGCTTTGCCTCAGGAGCTAAAGTTTTTGAATGGAGAAGCTTGGTTGTAACTTTCAAAACATGGTTCTGAAAGAGTGCTAGGAAAATAAATATTTAATCAAGTTTCTCGAAACTTTACATCTCACCTTGTGAGTATATTCAAACTATTAGTTGTCAGTTAAAATTGTAAGACTAAAGATTTTTCAGGTCGGTAAATAAACCATCTAGTGAGTCACTGACCCCAGTACATTTAGGATGAATTATAATATTCTGTTAAAATACCTAGTGGGAGGGGGTGGCTCAGCACTTAAGTGTGTTTCTTGCTGTTCCAGTGGACTGTATTTCAGTCCCAAGCACACAGTTAGGGTTGTGTCCAACTGCCTGTAACTTCACCTGTTTGATGTTCTCTTGCAGTTTCACTGAGCATCTACACACTTGGGCATATATTCACAAAGAAATATATATAAACACAAGAATAAAAAAAATGGAAAAATCTAGTGTCATACCACATTCCATCAATATAAACAAATATCAAATGAAATTTCAAAAAAGAAAATTCATGAGCCCTATGCCTTTTTTTTTTTTTTTTTTTTTTTTTTTTTTTTTTTTTTTGTTCCACACACAGACACACACACTATAAAATAATTACCAGTTTGGGACACTCTGAATGTGACATACTTAGCTGACACATAGTCTTTCTAGACAGCATCTTTTAAGTCATCTCTAGTCTCACTAGGCAGCTATGAATGTGAATCACCTACTTCTTAGCAAAGATGAGCAAATGCTGGAATGAGACACCACACTGTGGGCATTAATCAGTACTAGAACCAGAGTGTAGGAACCGAGGAAATGACAAATCCGCCACCTTTTATAGGAACCTTCAACAACAAAAGTGGATTGTCTGACTCTGCCCATCTCCCACGGGTATCATTTTGTAGTAGTCCTGAGAAGTGGTGGACATGCCACATGACAGTTACTGATGTAGCCAGGTTCTAGCATTCAGACCATGACGTTTTGACAGTTCTAATTTTCCTGGTCAAATAACTGCCAGCACTCTTCCTTCTGATTCTTATATTTTGTGTTTATAGAATAAAAAGAAAAGCTACTCTCCCCAATTGCTTTATAAAACTGGATGTGCTCCTCCTTAGAAATAAAAGTTGATAATAAAAGGCTCTTGTTGTCTTCAATCAACTGAGACCTACACAATTAACATTCTGGTCCCTACAGCTACGGAATATTTCTCTCCCTCTCCCTCTCCCTCTCCCTCTCCCTCTCCCTCTCCTCTCCCTCTCCCTCTCCCTCTCCCTCCCTCTCCCCCTCCCTCTCCCTCTCCCTCTCCCTCTCCCTCCCCCTCCCCTCCCCCTCCCCTCCCGCTCCCCCTCCCTCTCTCTCTCTCTCTCTCCCCCTCTGTCATCTCCTTTATCTATACCAAGAAAAAATAATGACAAATAATTCAGAGTTAAAAATTAAATGAGTTAAGTTGGGGAAAGATTTAGAGTACTTTCTGACATACAATTAACACTAAATAAATGTCTTGTTTTAAAATTATTGTTAGGCTTACCTCTATTGTTACTAGTGCTAGGTAGGTCCGAGGATGTGATTTTGAATTTGAATGTAGTCATGGCCCTGACACAAGGGATGTATTTTCATTTCATAGAAAGTTTTTAAAAACCTATTTAGGCTGCAGACATTCATAATTCTCTTCATTTATTTTATTTAGATATGTGTATTTTAGAAACATGCATTGGTAAATTCTTTTAAAAGAATACTGAAAAATATTAATCTAGAAGATGGACTATAGGTTAGTAGCAAGTTGTCCACTGTGCATGAAAGATGGTTTTGAGTAATTTTTCTCAGAATTAATAGAAATAAAAATCTGAGACGCTGAAACTTTGCATTTATCATTATGAGAAAAACAATTCCTGCTGTTAAGATGTGTGACATTTGATGACACACGGTAAAAAAAATGTACAGGAGGCCCGAGCTCTTCTGAGTGACTCATAACATGCTTTACAGAAGAAAAAAAAAAAAAGCAGTATTCCATAAACCAAGGCAGAGAAAAGGAGGGAGGGATAACTGGTGGTGATGTGAGAATCAGGAAGGCTGTTTCAAGGGGCTGTCGACCAGGCTCGGGGCCCTGTCTCCAGTTTCTGCTGTTCACTGTACTGTGGTGATGTAGAATCTTTGGGTAAAATGTGGAGATTTTTGTGTAGCTCAGGCTACCTTTAGCTTACGCTGATTCTTCCATCTCTATATATGTACCATCCCGCCCAGCTAATTCCTGTTTTAACTAGGAATTGATACACATGGCTCTCATCAGACCCTGTGAAAATTTGCCTTTAAAAAGTAATACAGCCAAAATAAAAGAGAAGCCTGAGTTTTATGTAAACCACATCACCCAGGTATGAAAATACACAGTTAAAACTGCTTAGCGTGTCATAGTGTTTAATTCTAACTTTATTGTTTTTAGGAATAGAGTGTTATAAATAAAACCAAAGTTCCACCATCATTCATTCCATCTCTGTAATCTTTCCATTCAGTCCAGGCATAGATAACTATAACTCTGAAGCCCATGTCTCTCCTTCTGCAATGAATTAGGGTTCCTTCATAGCATCTGTGAGAACAGGGAGACCATGGCTCCTTCTAGATCATGTGTACACACAGTTTGAGCAGAACAAACTGAAAATTCGATTTTATGTTAATATTAATGTTAAACTGAACCGTATAATATTGCCACCAGTTGGATGACTTGGTAATAACTGCAGCCACATTATTAAGCATCATTTATTAATCATACTCATGTTAATTGCTATTCTGTATTCCTCACCATTAAAGCACATCCTTCTTTTATCGGACATTTTATTTGCTTCTATTTTTATTGTCATAAACTATGCAACAATTATTTTGCATACCTGTGTGTCAAGCACTGCTAGAAGTTTGGACATGTATCTGGTGTGAAAGCTTGCCAGCTCTCCTACCACCAGTTTTGTGAATTATGGTAGAAGATAGGAAATGCCTGACTCAAAGACAAAGGACTTTATTACTCATGGTAGGTAAAGAGTCTGGGAAACAGCACATCTGCCCTGAATGCTCTTCGCTTGGCATAACTTCCATGGAAGCACATTGTTGAAGTTCTGTGTTGAAAGACACTGCATGCATCGGTGTGCACTTGACCTGAGGATTCTTGCCTCTGGAAAGCTTGTTACAATTGCGTACTCCAATGGGGGACATTACTTTCTTGGTTCTGAACAGCAATCAACCCCGGATGCTGGTGACTCCTCCTTTTCCAAGTCTGTTAACCTTAAAAACATCCCTGATGCTTTCAGTTAGCATTTTTCATTTCTCAGTTAACCATTGTCATTCTCTCCTGATGCCCAGCCGGCTGATCTCTGGGGATGTCATCATTAACTCATAGTTCGGCTGAGACTGAGGTACAAATTAACTTTTCACATTGAAGGTTTATTTTCCAATATTGATAGCACCCTACAAATTGCCAATTTATAGTACTATCCTCGAATGAAATCTGCCTACCTCTTTTTTTTTTTTTTTACTATTTATTCTTATTCCTTTTTCCTCTTTTTATCCCCAATTTTTATTCTCATTTTCATCCCAAATTTTGTCTTTCAGCAGTTGACAGTTATTGGTAGCCCTGCATCTAGGAGTAAAATTTCTCTCACCTACATTGGGATGTCAACTGGTGTTGGGGTTCTTTAAAGCTTGTTTAAGCAGCCATGTTGAGACTTCATGGCTGCAGCTCCCCTGTCACAATGAGAATGGATAATAAAATAAATACTGAAATACAGTTTCATTTATCAAACGGCTATCATTATTTACTTTCTTTTCATGTGTATTGATCACCCAAGTTTCCTTACTTGTCAGTTTCCTTTTTATGGGTACATATGTATACAGATGTATGTGAGCATATATGCGGAGGCTTGTAGAGGTCCCAGAACAATCATGGGTGTCATTCCACAGGCTCAACCCATCTTGAGTATTAGGATAGGATCTCACAATTCTCTGAAATTCATTGCTTAGCTATGGTGACCAGGTAGCGAGTCCCAATGATCTGACTAGTTCTGCCTGCCCTGTGATGGGATCACAAGTGATCATTCTTTTCCCCTGAGTTCCTGGATCAAACTCATGTATCCACGCTCAATGGCAAACACGTCCCTGACTACACTATCTCCTCAGATCTGTTTTATATATATATATATATAATATATTAATTATTAAATAAAATATTAATATTTAATATATTTAAAATATGATTAGCTAGTTCCTCTCTCTCCTATCCATATTCCTTTCTGTGACAGTGTCTCACTACATAGTCCAGGCTTCTCTGGAACATTTGCTTCTCCTTACATAACCTTCTGAGAGCCAGTATTACATGTGCATAGCACTATGCTTGCCTATCTAAATTCATAAATACACTCTATATTTTCTTCCATAGGTAGTAAATATTTGCATGTATAGCTGTAATAGGGATTCTTTTTATCCGAGGATATTATATAGAATATAAATCTAGCTATTTTTCTCCAAGACAGGTGACAGCATGTTTCCATACTGTTTCTTGGTAGACCTGTATTTGTCTGTCTCTCACATACTAAGACCTGCTATTCAGCAGATAGACTGGCCAAACCCTGTCTGACCCTTTGTCATTCTTCACAACTACTTTGGTGGTTCCTGAACTTTCATACTTCTGTGGACATGGTAGGTTAAACATGCTTTAACAATACGAGTCTTTCCATAATGTTATTCATATTTAAATAGCTTCCAAAGTTAATCTGTGTGAGAACTGAATCAGAGATCTCCTATGATTATTCATGGTCAATTGTTACTTGCATTTCTGAGAACTTTCATACATGTTTTGTTTTTTATAGAAGTTTTGCTTCCATGTTTTACTAAGGATACCTTATTTTATCTTTGGTATTTTGTTCCATCATAACCACCAATTTTTATAGCATATTCTATTACTAAGCGTCACTAATACTATAAATGGAGTTTCCCCAACATCAGATGCTATATATTTTTCTATGCTATGATGGTATTTGAAAATTGGTCTTTAAAGAGGTAATTGAAGTATAATGATGTCTTAGAATTAGTGGCATAATCCAGGGTTAGTGATATCCTATGAGGGGAGGAGACATCAGGTAGGGAATTGGATTATGGAGGAAAAAGAACATGTGAGGGGTCATCACGAATATACTAACCTGGAAGGCAAGGAGAACAGCCTGAGACAGAGTCAGTCGTGCTACTGATTGATTGTGGAATGCCGTTCTCCAAAGTACATGACAGAAGCTTATTTCTATAGGCATCACCCACCAATTTAAACTATTGTTATGATAACCCTAGAAAGTAATGCAAGGCTTGAAATCTCTGTTATTATTGGGAACCTAAATAATTCTCAGCTGCAAGCCTCTCTCCTAATTATCTGTGTTTTGAAGACATTAAAAATATACCAAATGTGTGGCGAATGAGGTTATTAACAACTCCTTAATTACCGATCAAGGCCTAAATACAGAATGAGGACTAATAGACTTCTAATATAGGTTGCTACTGTTAGGTAAACTCATTTGTGAAGCTCCGTACTACAGACTGCAGCAATCTTTCTCACACCGGGCGCCGTCAGGAGCATAGTGAACAGAGGGCCTGCTTTCTATCCTGTGTTCGTGGATGTCACTTAGGAAGGGGCACGAAAACAATCATGTCATTTTCAAAGCTCAAAACATATTTTCCTATGTTTTCTTTCTGTTCCAAAGATTCAGGATAATAGTCTTTATTTTTTATTGAAAATGGGTTTTCATGCAATATATTTTGGATATCGTTCCCCCGAAACTCCTACCAGATCCCCCATCTCCCCTCTTACCCAAATCCAAACTCTTTATTGCTCTATCTCATTACAAAAAGACATCAAAATATTTTTTAAAGAATAAGATAACATAAAGTAAAACCAAACAAACCTGAATAAGACAAAACACACAAATGAATAGGGGGGAAAAAAAAGTCAAACAAAAAGCGTGCGCGCATACGCACTTGCACACAGAGGGATACACCATAAACCACAACAACTGAAACCATAATATATAAGCAAAACACCTTAAGGTCTTAAAAAAAGTGTGCGTCTCTCTGTGTGTGTGTGCCTACAAGCACATATATACACTACCATTTCTGTCAAAAGTAGTAGACTGTTTATTCCATAGGACAATTTAGATTTTGGGTGTATTCCATCTCATTTAAGAATCTCTACATTGAAGGATGTCTGGAGTGTTTGAAGATTTAGATGGTAATAGATAAAGTAACAGTATTTGTATTTAGCTTTTGAATAAACATTTGCACTCGTTTATCTGAGACAAGTGCTCACCGATATAATATCGGGGTCATACAGGACATGAATGTTTAGGTTTTTAAAAGATGAGATGCCAAGCTTCTCCCAGCTGACGGTACCTTGTTATGCTCCCACTGTAAGTGGGAGATGCATGAGCAGTCCGCTTTCCCTTGCAGCATTTCCAGTTTTTGTGCTTTCGCCATTGTTGTGAGTTTCTGTCAGTCACTCATGCTGAGCATGTTGCCCTCCACTCTTTCCCTGTTGGACTAGAAGCTTTCTGTGCCTTCTCCTCAAGGAATCAGTGCCTTTGGATCAGAAACCCCTGCCAGCTCAGTAATAGTGTTCCACTGGTTTCTCCCTATCCATTTTGGGAGAGTTTTTTTTTTTTTTTTTTTTTTTTTTTTTTTTTTAGTGAATTTGACACGTATTTGGGAACAGTAATCTTGCTTAGGGTTCACTCATTATCCTGAAATGCTCGGTTTTGTGTTTCTTGACACACTTACAGTGTTCCAAAGCATTATTTATGTGATCCAAGAAGCCCTCATCTTCTTTCTCCACTGTCCACAGCTGCATAGCGTGATGGCTCTCTCTTCTGTAAACTTCCCACAGATTGCTGACGTTCTGACGTTCTGTGTAGTCATTATTTACTTGCATATTTGTCTCTGATCAGATGACTAATCTCATTTGTTCATTCGTCTAGCTTGTTTTTCATTCCCTTTTCATCTTTATTTTGCTGCTGAGCTCACCTACTGATCTTTTCATCTCAATTACTATATTTTTGAGTGCTGGTCTTTCAATTTCTTTCTTATTTGTGCCTCTTGTCTCCTCGCTGAGGCCTTCTCATGCTTTGCTGAGAATTCCTATTTTCTAATTTTTGCCAAGTGTGTTTGGAACCTCTTGCCGAAGCTTGTTTTTTACTTTTTATTTTTTTAAACCATGGCTATTTTAAATCTTTACTGGATTTTTCTGACATATCATTTTCTCTGTGATAGCATCCACTTTCTCTATTATTCTAATTTAGGTCTTCATAGTTTTTGTTTGTTTGTTGTTTACTGGTATGATGATGGCTTTCTTATTCAACTATTATTTGGTTGGACATTTCTGGCAAGAGATAGAAGGTCACTGCTTATTACTTTGAGAAGGCAGAAGTCTGGAGTTTTCATTTGATCTCTGTTGATACTACACGGGGAGTTGCCGAGGTAAAAAGATTGCATGCCAGGAGATTCTCCACTGGCAGCACAAAGGAAGGAGACTTTATTCCACTTGAAGGGGAGGTAAGGCTCTCTGACAGACCCATTTTGATATCACCCAGTTATGTTCCTGGGACGTTTTGTTATGGTCCCATGAAACAGTGCCCGTTGTTTGTTGTGTCTATTTCATAACTCAGCTTTTGTAGGCACGATTTCAGCTAAGGTGAGGTTCCCTGGTGTACTTAGTTTCTGTAGAATCATTGTGACCCAAAGGATCTGGGTCTGGCTAAGGTGGTCTTTTCCCCACCCATTGTCTGGAGAGAGGCTTCTGATGAGCCTCTTGATCAAAGGGAGCAGTATCTACTGCCAGCTCCTGTATGACCGCTTCTTTCTCATCCCTCACAATGTGATGTTGCCAGCACATACACCTTTTCATTTTAAACGTCTCACACTTGCTTTATATGTAATGGACACGGTTTTAGTTGCCTTTAGCATAAGTATTAAGAAGTGTGCATTTGCACCATTTCTATGGAAGTAGACGTTCCTGCACTAATTTGAAAAAAAAACCCTAAATAGTTAATACAGTATACACAGCTTTTTTCCCTAAGAAAACATGGCAGGTAACCTCCTCCACCATATACGCAGATGTTCGCTGGCCCACACAGAGAAAATTTGGAAAGCAAGCAAATCTCGAGCTCCCTAAAGCAATTATCACTGGTAAAATTATGTTCCCAGAACACAGTGTTTACCATTGCCAGAAAGTATAGCCACAGAGTCTTGAGTACATGAGTGAGAGAGAAAATCATGATGTGGTCTCAGCATGATCACGCCTGACAGCTGATGTCAACCTTTCTGAAGCTGGGATTTGTGAATTGAAGGAAAAATGTCCCGACCAACTTTGTCACTGTGTGTGTGTGTGTGTGTGTGTGTGTGTGTGTGTGTGTGTGTGTGTGTGTATTAGAAATACTCTTTATATATATATTAGAAATACTCCAAATGTTCTGTCTGGATCAATTCCCTAATGTCATTATGTTGGCGAATGACTGTTCAGACTGAATCCCTTTCTTCACTACAGGGATGTACTTCACATCTGACTCACTTGGGGATGCAAAGTCCTGTTTTCTTCCTGCACAGACAGAACTGTGAAAGGCCATGAGGTTTAGAGGTCTTTTCAGGACCCGCAGAAGCCTTAGTTTAAGCACACCAAGGTTAAGTTTATTTCTCTTCTGACTTCAAGATCCTATGCTTTCCTCTAAGTTAACTTGATGATAACTCCATAATTTGTGTATTCTGTATGCACTTTCAAAAACATCTTTTCAGGGAAAAAATGATGAGATATCATTATCTTTCTTGCCTTATTACAAATTTGCATTTCTCATTTTGGGGTCATGGCCTGAGTACAGAAATGGTATCAACATCTACTTGTGAACAGAAACTCACGTTCTGATTGTTCAGTAACTCTTTTCTGATTATTTGACACTTTTGGATGTGTGTGTGCACTGTGTTAATCAGGAAATCTTTGCTAGGTATGATGGTGTAGGCCCTAAACCTCAGGGAGCTAACTAAGGTGGTACATTCCCAGGGAGTTTGTGGCCATCCTAATCTACCTAAAAAGTTTCAGTCCACCTTGGGTCCAGAATGGAACCCTACAAAAACCACAAACAAATAACAAAAACAAAATTTAGAAGGACCATAACTATTTTAATTCAGAAAAATGTTTTATAACTTAGTCAATTATCTTCTCTGTTCATTGTATCTATTTGCTTTTTTAAAAAATTTCTTTCCTTGTTTTACTATTATTTTTATATGTATATACATTTATCTTATTCCACATAAATACAATAAACTACATACAGCAAGAAGAACCAAGAAGCAATCAGAAATTATATAAATATTACATTCATAATGTTTTGGCAACCTTGAAGTAAACATCTTTCCTATCTTAGTGAGTCTGAAATTCTAGATGTAAACCAATATCTACCATATCTCATCTTTATCAATTTAAAACATCTATCTAGACCTAAAGACACCTTAACCCCTAAACAACTAAGCTTAATTGTAAAACTAAACTCTTTGGTCTTCAGCGCCATCAAAGACATGAGAAAAAAAAATTAATTACCCTAGTAAACTGGAACTGCACATTAGCAGCTTCCATGATGAAAAATGACAGAGACAGTTTGCTGCCTGAACAGTCACCCAAAACTCCCTATAAGGTGAAAGCATCATCTTTAGCCTTCTAGCCCCAATATGTCTGACATACATATTTGTGAGGCAGGAACTGTTGAGGATTTGCTTACCCTGTCTTGGCAGGGTTTGGCTGTTGAGCGAGCCTGCATCCAAACTTGCCCTTTTTAAGCAGAATTTTGTCAGTGGACAAAACAACGATATTTTGCCCACTGGCTTGTTTGCCACATTTGAAGCCCTTTCCACAAGGAAGTTCTTTGATGCTCATTATCTTCTTTGAGGTAGGCTGGGTGTTGCGAGGAGTTAATCTGTCTTATTTTCAACAAATTTTAAAAATAGTAAAAAAAATCTTTAAATGCCATATTCTGTAGGGTCTCTGAGGTTTTTGAAAACCTTATCTAACTATTTTACCTTATCTAGCTATAGAATCATATCTATCTGTAAATCCTAGGATGTATATTCTTGTAATAAAAATAGATTAGTAATTGACATGACCATGATTTGATCAACTAACAATTAACTTGTATTACTTAATTATCATAAACAGCCTTCAATACCACTTTCAAAATATTGGAAGTAAACCTTATATTATAATTGAGTTAGGTGGGTATAATACATCATATTAGAAGATATATATATATATATATAATATTTATGAAGAATGATATTAAATTTGAGTTCTATACCAATGTATAAATGTTAAACTTACTTTACATCAGTTTACAAAATTCTATACCAATGAATTCAAAATATACTTATTTGTGAGTAACGGTTGAGGAGTAGATTCAATAATCTACTTTTTGTCCTATCATCACTATATATTTCTATATTCCCCTTTTTTCTTTTCAACTCCTGTCTTCAAGGTTGTGAAAGAAAGATAAAGGAAAAGAAAGATAAAGTAAAATTGGATTCTTTGTAAAAAAAAAAAAAAAAATCCCTGAGCCCAACTTCCTTTTCTCTCTGAATAAGACCAATAATAACTTATAACCAAGTCCCAATGAATATAAACATCTGTAGCAAGCAAAAAATCTACCCAACCCCCTTAGAGGAAATGGGGTGTCCTTCTCCTAAGGTTTCTTCAGGCTGATTTGGGGTGAATAATACCTTTGTAGGGGCCCAAATAAAATTTGGGAAAATGTTTAAACAAGTCAGGAATAGCACTTGTGATCCAGTTTCTAAATGTTGAGAAATTCCAGGTTTAATAGGAGTCTATGTGGGACAGTCTGAAACACTGGAGTAATCGGGATCAGAAGCTTTCTTCGAAGCTGTCCTGTTCACACGAGGAACAGCTACTAAAGTACTTGGCGCTGGAACATGAAAGACGCAGGATGTCAGTGTCCAACATGCTTAAAAGAATGAATCCTGTCAGGTCTGATCCAGTATCAGTATCTTCTTCTTTTGTTCTGAAAACATATAAATTCTTACAAACATTATACAGTCCTAAAATTGTAAATATATGCGGTGTGCATGATGCACAGAACAATTAAGGCCGACTCTCTGATTTTTGTATGAGCAGCAGAAGGACATCTGTAAATCTTCATTCAGGTCATATAAAGAATGGCATTTAATAATAAGTCCCAGGGATTCTGTGACCAACAAGAAACATTGTCTATGCATAGACTTTTATGGTTCAGCCAGTCTCAGAGGTATTCCCATGTAGTGGGATTAGCAATATAAGTTACCTGCTTGTTCTGTAGTTTGAATTCTTTACATCTCAATTTTAGCCCCCTCCCTCATTGCCTCCTTATCCTATCCTCCCTCCCACATGCCCTCTCCCTCCCTCCCTCCCTTAGTCCTCAGAAAGGAGAGCTCTCCTCCCCTAACATCTGACTTCAGTCTAGCAAATCTCATCTGTACTACCTGTATCCTTTTCCTCTGTGGCCTGGCAAGGCCACCCTGCCAGGGTAAAATGATCAACCCTGGGGGACCAAAGTCCCTGTGTTTCTTATCTCTTCTATATAACCACCACTGCTTTTAACATTTTTTTGGCATACACGGTTATATTTAGTTGATCTTTTATCTACTTTATTGTCTGTTGCCTTTAGTTTAGCTTTCTTTTTATCAATGTTATTTATTCGTACATAATTAGTGCATTAATTCAAAAATTTTACATTTATCAAGATCTCCCAGTCTGTAGGCTGTCATTTTGTTCTGTTGACAGTGTCCTTTGATTTACAGAAGCTTTTCAGTTTCATGAGGTCTCATTTATTAATTGTTGATCGTAAAGCCTGAGATGTCGGTGTTCTGTTCAGGAAGTTGTCTCCTGTGCCAATGAGTTCAAGGTTCTTCCCCAATTTTTCTTCTAAGAGATTTATTGTGTCTGATTTTATGTTGAGATCTTCAATCTACTTGGACTTGAGTTTTGTGCAGGGTGATAAATATGGGTCTACTTGCATTTTTCTACATGTAGACATCCGGGTAGACCAGCACCATTTGTTAAAGATTTTTTTTCATTGTGTGGATTTTGATTCTTTGTTAAAAATCAATTGTCCATAGGTGTGTGGATTTATTTCTTGGTCTGCAATCTGATTCCATTTATCAACCAGACTATTTATATACCAGTACCATGCTGTTTTAAATACTGTTGCTCTTGAGATCTGGTATGGAGATTTCTCTGGAAGATCTTTTATTGTACAGACTGTTTTATGTATTCTGTGGTGTTTTTTTTTTCTTTTTGGTTTTTCCATATGAAGTTGAGAATTGATATTTCAATGTCTGTAAAGATTGTGTAGGTATTTTGATAGGGACTGCATTGAATCTGTTAATTACTTTTGGTAAGATGGCCATTTTTACTATGTTGATTCTCCTGATCCACGAGCATGGGAGATCTTTCCATCTTCTGATATCTTCTTCAATTTCCTTCTTCAGAGACTTGAAGTTTTTTCCTACAAAGAGCTAATATCCAAAATGTGTAAAGAACTGAAGAAATTAAACACCACCAAACCAAATAACCCAATTAAGAAATGGGGCTCAGAGCTAAACAGAGAGTTCTCAACAGAGGAATATCAAATGGCTGAAAAACACTTAAGGAAATGCTCAATATCCTTAGTCATTGGGGAAATGCAAATCAAAAAAGACTTGAGATTCTATCTTACACCCATCAAAATGGCTAAGACAGAAAACTCAAGTGATACTGCATGTTCACGAGGATGTGGAGAAAGGGAACACTCCTACATTGCCAGTGGGCGTGCAAAGTTATACAACCATTTTGGAAATCACTCTAGTGCTTTCTCATAAAACTGAGAATAAGGCTACTTCAAGACCCAGCTATTCTACTCCTGGGCATATACCTAAAAGATGCTCCACCATACAAAAGGACATTTGCTCAATTATGTTCATAGCAGCTTTATTTGTAATAGCCAGAATCTGGAAATAACATAGATGTTCCTCAGTTGAAGAATGGATAAAGAAATTGTGGTACATTTATACAACTGAATACTACTCAACTTTTAAAAACAAGGAAATCTTGAAACTTGCAGGCAAATGGATGGAACCAAATGATCCCAGACCCAAACCCAGAAAGAAATGCATGGTATATACTCCCATATAAGTGGATATTAGCCCAACATACATGTTCTCTGAGAGCCTTCCCTCAGTGGAGGATCCAGACAGAGGCGCGGATTTGTTGCTGGACTCCAGGTGAGAGTGCTATAGAAGAATGAGTGAATGAAAATATCTGGAGGGTTCATGAGCTCACAAGGAGACCATCAAGGCTGGCAGATCTGGACCCTGCGGGCCCTGCACAAACTGTTGTACCAACTAATGACAATGCATGCAGTAAACCTAGACCAGGATCCTGTTCAGATCTAGCCAATGGACAGCTCATTTTCCACGGTGTGGGAAGAGTGAGGACTGCCTCTGACATGAACTCTGATGCCCCCTATTTGATCACTTCCCCTTGGTCTGGAGGCTCAACAGCACACAGAGGAAGGGGAAGGAGGCTATCTGGATGAGAACTGATTGGCTGTGGTCATATGGTTGGGGAGGAGGTCCCCTTCTGTCAGAGGTCTAGGGAAGGGAAATAGAGCAGAAGAGGGGGGAGGGTGGGAATTGGAAGACATAATTGAGGGGATAACAATTGGGATGTAGTCTGAATAAATTGTAATAAGAGATGAGAAAATTTAAGTTTAGCAAAAATATAAAAGAGTTAATTTATTCTCTTTTAAAAGGACAAATCATCTTCATGTCTGTCTCCCAAGGTTCATACACTTGTTATTATTTTAATATCTCTTTCTACAGGAATTATCTCTATCCATTTCAGGGTTGCTTTCTTGCTGGTTTTTGACATTAATGTTATGTTTTCTGGTGGTGCCCTGATGTGTCTATAGTGTCTGTCGCACTATTGTATAGAATGATTATCAGTAAATTCTTACCAATTAGAGCAACATAATACAAGAATGTATGATGAGCTGTAATGGATGTTGTTTTTGATGATGAAGGTCTTTTTCCTCCATAGATTCTTTTTTGTTTCTTTTTGCTATTTATTCACATTTTATCTGGATAGATCATTCCCCCTTTGTTTGTATCTTTCCTTTTCCACCCTCCTTCTCTCTTCTGCCCTATTCGCCTCTCCTGTATCTTTGATGGGGAGGGGGCACCTCCTCCCCCACCATCTGACCACAGCCTATCCGATCTTACCCAGATAGCCCAAATCTTCTTCCTCTGTGTGCCCTTAAGGCTGCCCAGCCAAGGAAGAGTGATCAATTCTCAGCCATAAGATTTTGTGTCAGAGGCAGTTCTTGCTTCTCTCTACCCCTCCATATGGAGAAGAGCTGTCCATCTGCTACATCTGAACAGGGTAGGTTCTAGGTTCTCTGCATGCCTTTTCCTTTGTTGGTGCATTAGTTTGTGCAGCCCACATGGGTCCAGACCCACAGGCCTTGATGTTCTCCCTGTGGAGCTCCTGACTGCTCAGGGTCCTTTCATTCCTGCCCCATGCCCATTCTTCCATACAGCTCCCAGTGCTCTGCCCATAGTCCCGCTGAGAGTCCCAGCACCTGTCTAGTTCCCCTGCTGGGTAGATTCCCTCAGAAGACATCCATGTTGGGCTAATATCTACTTATAAGTGAGTATATACCATGTCTATCTTTCTGGGACTGGGTTACCTCAAGAAACTAAACAGCAACAAGCCAAACAATATAATTAAGAAGTGGAGTACAGAGCTAAACATAGAATTCTCAAGAGAGGAATATTGAATAGCTGAAAGGCAATAACAAAATGTTCGACATCCTTAAGTCATCAGAGAAATGCAAATCAAAAAGATTCTGAGATTCCATCTTACACCCAACAGAATGGCTGAGATAAAAAGCTCAAGTGTCTGTACATGCTGGTGAGGATGCAGGGAAAGGGGAACACTCCTTCATTGCTGGTGGGAACGCAAACTTGTAAAACCACTTTGGAAATCAATCTGATGCTTTATTAGAAAACTGGGAATAGGGCTTCCTCAAGGCCCAGCTATACCACTCCTGGGCATATACCTGAAAGATGCTCCACCATACAATAAGGATGTTCATAGCAGCCCTATTCATAATATCCAGCCTCTGGAACCAACTTAAATGTCCCTCAACTGAAGAAAGGATAAAGAAACTGTGGTGCATCTATACAATGGAATACTATTTAGCTATTAAAAGCAAGGACATCTTGAAATTTGAAGGAAAATGAATGGAACTAGAAAATATCATCCTGAGTGAGGTAGCCTCCTTTGATTCTTGTTTCACTTGAAAGATATGACTTGAAATTTTAGCTAGATAAAAATTTCAATAGTAGAATTTAATTTTAAGGGAAGCAACGAGAAAGCCAACAATTAAGAGATCATGCTGTTGAACTAGTAATAGTGTCGCTGGAAATTGAGCACTTTAAAAAGTTTCTCCTCTAAGCCTTTTACTCCACACCATTGTCATCTCAGACATTCAAGCTCCTCTTGGGTCTCATCTGTAAGTGTTTTGGGAGTCCTCATACAGGTTGTCTGTTTTCTGTAAAAGCCTTGTACAGAAAAGTAATCTTCTCCTACTATAAACAGGTACAAGAAAATAGTACTCAGAGACAGTAAGTGGAGTTCATTCAAGATTACCCGCAATAGTTGTTTGAACACCATTCCTTATATCTCAACACACACACACACACACACACACACACACACACACACACACACACACTTTGCTACCTGAATAAATTTTTGTGGAAGAAAAATTATTTTTAAGTATTTCAAGTTAACATCATATCTCTTCTAGTTTCTTAAGTTTTGTTCAGATATTTCATTACCCAGACCAAAGCTTGAATGCTTCTATTTTAATATACATTTTATCAATGTATATTAAAATATACATTTGAAGCTCTTGCTTCAAAATTCATTGAGCATCTATATATTTTGCCATTCATTTGTAATGCTGTGTACCACTTCAATGTCATTATTTTCCAAACTATTTTAGCCAAGGACTGTGAGGACATACACTCCATATTTGAGACTAAAATATAACTCTAAATGGATATCTTCATATTACAAATTATTCAGTTGAGATGAAAGAATATTACTGCTTAATTTGACTTTATTTTTATGGTGGACATGGGAATTTCCTTGGAAGAAAATGTGGTAAAGTTTTTCTAAAGATTTCACTAAAAGGTGAATAATGACATTATTGTACAGAATGGCTGTCAGTAAGTCCTCCACAAATAGAACAGTGTAAAAACACTGGCTCATCTATTCACCACTGGAAAAGCTGCAAAGACCATGGATGAGGAATTGTAACTTTTAAAATCATGTAAATGTTTTCATTTCCTAATATTCTAACTTGTGAAGAATTCTCACCTCTAACAGGCTGTCTATAAACTATCAGAGATGAATATTATTATCCTTTGGTAAGAAATCTAAAGAAACATCGTGTGTGTGTGTGTGTGTGTGTGTGTGTGTGTGTGTGTGTGTGTGCATGTATGCTCGTGCGCACACGTGTATATGTGTATGACCACTACTGTTCTATGTCCTATGTCCTCCAAAAGGAAGACAATATAAATCAATGACCAGAGGATTTCAATATATGTAGCTTAAAATAGCATTTTAGGCTCACCTGTAGTCTAAGCCAGTGTTAGTCAAGATGTACATTAGCTATACCTGACTTAATGCTATCCCATTGAAGGAAGTGTGTGCCAAGACAGAGGACCTGGAGAGGTACTAAGCTGTGACTCTGCAAGTCATAAGTTGGAGGGAAGATCCTAATTCTCTAAGTGATAAATACACTATGAAAACAACTATCAGGTAAAGTATCTATGTTCTGTGACAATGAAAGCAAGAAATATCAACATAAGAATTTGAGTAACCATGTCTAAGTAATGTTATGGGCTTGGACATGAAAAAAAGCCATTTCCTGTGGCATATTGAATTTTGATCATATGCTGCCCTAAGCCCATGCAACATTATTTCTCTGCCCTTCATCACACCTTAGCAATAACTGATGCTATTGATCTTGCTCTCTGGTTGGAGAGGACACATCAAGGTATGAGCTCTAACTGCATTTAATGCATAAGTTACTCTAGGCACAACTCTGACTTGTAAATGGAGATTGCTGTAGTTAAACCCTAGCCACAGGATTTGGACAGGAACAATGAAAAAATATGACCTCTTCCTGGGACTTGCACCTTGCCTGGGCATTGTGGGAGAGCTCGCCATGGTAGAGCTGAGGCAGGAGAATTGGCAGACTGAACAACTCAGCCACCACCAAGGCCCGCATCTAGGTCTTTCAGTTGGGCTACCAGAACATCTACCCCATCTATGAAGTGTTAGAGTTTGTGAAGGGGCTGGTCCTGCAGAACCACAGCTTTAGAATATCCGTGACACAGGACAGCAATAGGATTATCTGAGAGGAGTTCCGGTAAGGAGCCACTATTGATAGCGCAGCAGAAGACAGAGGCATTGAAACAATGACTCATTGCATGAACATTTGCAAGTAAAGCTGTTTGGGCAAACTTCTATATATACTGTGTGAAACACCACAACTTCCACAGCAAGATATTTTTAATTTAATGCTTTTGGATTTGTTTTTATTTTTGTTTTACTTGGTGGGAGGTTGCAAGGACAGAGGGTAAATGTGGAGGGAAGGGAAGATGAGTGGGATTGGAGCTCATGATGCATAAAGAGGCAATAAAGTGTTAACAAAAAATATGGCTCTCATGCCTGAACCAGGAAACTTTGACCAATGACACAAAGATGTGGGACCGGATCAGAAGTGATGTGATTTTATTTACCTTTACAGTATGAACAAGCTGTTGCAAAATCTCTAATGTTATTGAATAGACACTTTGAAAGACTATCCTAAAACCTAAAATCCAGTTGTGTTTGTTACGAAGCAGAGGCTAGCTTGGTCATACACCTTTGAATTATTTCACCTGCATTATCATTTCTCTTCCTTTCCCCCTGCTTCCTTCTAGCTTACTAAGAATTTGAGCTACCGAAAAGCATTTGCTGTGGGTCCTGTTTGTTCTCGTCACATGTAACTATGAGAGGATCAAATTTCTTTCATTCATTTATAAACAAAACAAAACATGTATTAAGCACTCACTGCATACAGACACTGGATACATTCTCCAGGAACTACCATACAGGGTGATATGGAACAAAATGTGCTAATCTACACTAGAAGTCAGGGATTGTGCCTGATTAACTTAGCTGGTTTTCAGGAAATATGAAATTATTTAAGTTCTTCCATTTTGTCTGCCGCTACAGAAAACAGAATATCCCTCGCATTATTTTTTGATGATTCACATCCTTGGGCTATCATTGAGTAAAGAAGGCTAATGGATGATTAGAAAAGCAAAGATGCCAATCTGTCCATCTCTGCGAATGAGAATGTTTATTGTGAGCCAACTAGAGTGGCCATTTGTCCTGTAATATTCCCTAGAAAGACATGCTCAATGTCTCTTCCAGAAACGGAGAAATCCTGTGAGAGAGTGGCCATGAACATGTGATACTCTGCTCTGGATTCCTTCTTGGTGATCTGCACCTCAGATCTATCCAATTACTTTCTGTTCAAGCTCAGCATTCACCTCAGGACCAGCTGCTGAGAAACATCGTCAGGTTCATCACCCAGACAACCTATTGGGCCCTAGAAATGGGCAATGACTCAAAGTTGCCTCCAACAAGAGAAACCTCAACACACTTTCTAGCTATGGAAACACACACAGAAACAGTACACTGTACAAGAACAATTGCTACAATAAACACATGAAGTCATTTACCATGACACCTAGACTAACTAGAAGCAACACAGAATAAATCTTCTAGTGAATACTGAAGGGTCATGTTTATTGGCTAAATCTCCCAAAGCTAATAGTAGGTCATATTGAGTAGAAAGAACAAAAGATCTGATTCATACACACTTGGCCTTTAATCTCATTCATTAATTTTCTAGTTGTATTAATTTTATTAGTACTTTTAACTTTAATTTTTGTCTGTAAAATGTATCTATAAATTTGTTCTCTATGGGACTAATTTTCTAATACGTAAGTAGGGATTTGCAGTACTGTTATTATCATTATCAATATGATAAGCATTATCAACAACTCAGCATACTGTGGTTTCTGAGAAGAGTTTTGAACCTCTGTGCATACAATCAAATTCTTAGATTTTTTTTCCATTATCAACATTTGAGTTGCTTGCATTATATAACTCCTTAAGGGCTCAATTCTTCCTCTGAATAGTGACATACAGTAGAGCATCTCAGATGTAAAAACCATTTCCTATGTGTTATTTTTCTGATTTTATGCCATGAAATGATTTGCTGAGATTTATTTTGATACTACCCATTGCTAATTCATGATAAAGCCCCATATTCTTCAGCTCTCAGCACTTCTTTCTGCATCCCTAAAAGAAAAGGAAGCCAGAATATCCTATTTTCTGGTAGAGCTGTGATCTGGATGTCAACGGTAAGGAAACTATCAGAGTTCTGGAGAACAGGATTATCTGATTTTTTTTGTTGTTGTTGTTACGTAGGCTATTGATACATACAGCCATTTAATAATGGCTTCAACAGTTATTTCTCACACTGCTTAAAAGTTATAGAAGTTTTTGTAGTTTGAGTATGTGTGTCTTTCTTTGATATTTATGAAGATAAATTTATGAGATAGAAGAAAACCTGGGTTTTCTCATTTGCTGTTTTCAGTCACTTTGCACACAAGAGAAGCCTTCTGTGATGCCTAGATGCCCCTACCAGCACTTGAATAGCCCAGAATAAATCTTCCTATTTCCCATCTTAGAGGATGTTAGTGTTCCTTCTCTGCTAATAATGAGGTATAAGGTATCAGGCAATGTTATACTTTGCGAATTATCATGCTCTGACTGGTACATTCTTATAATACTTGTCAATTACAGCTACCATGTTATAAAAATGGTTAATTTACTTCTTTGTGAGCATGGTTTCAACAAATATATATGTATACAAACACACATACACACATACATACATAAACATACATGCATGAGTTTATACACACCACACACAAATATATATGTACATATTATAATGATGTATATGGTAGTAAAATCAGAAGAATCTTTTCTTGTTTTTCAGGAAAATATTTTGAGATTGGAATAGGAAGAAAAAAAATTGATCTTCAAGAAAAAAAATCTCCATTCTTCATTGTCTTTCTATGCCTTGGAAAACTTTTGTCTCCTGCAGAAACCTGTAGGAGTTAGGTTCACGTCTCCATTGATTCTTTCTAGTTAATCCATTAACCTATTTTCAGCTATTTCTCTTCCCTTCTATTCCCTTCACTTCTCATACACACAAACAACACACATTTTCACATATACAAGTTCACACACGCACACTCACATACATGCATGCATATGTTGTGTGCTTCCTTCAACACACATACTGCCGTGCAAACCATGGAAAATTGCTGTGTAATAGTTAGTTAGTTGCCGAGCACTCAAAAGTAAAAGTACCCTCCACTTAGGTTGACTCTTTAGCTGATGTGTATGTAGGCTATTTCAATAGTCTAACAAACATTGTCTTTATAATGCTTTTGTTTTGGCTTGAGATTTGGGTTTCAAAGTCTCCAGTTTGTCTTGCATGGTCTTCTCTCTATTGCTACAACCTCATTTCAAATTGAAAAATTTGCCACTGCTTTCCTTACATCTCATGCCCTCACAAAATAGCAAGCTTCAGATCTTTGAACACAAAAATCTCCACCACCTGCAGTACTTAATTTTTCATTTTTTTGGGGAGGGGGACAAATACGAAGAATCCCCCCTGTGGAGGAAGGGTATTGAAGTTAGTTTTAAATTCACAGTCTTCCTGCCCTAGCCCTACAGGTACTTGGACTATACATATGGACCATCATCAAGGCTAAGCAATTGTTTTTAACATATTTTTATTTATGTACATGCTTATGGGTGAATATTTATATAAATATTATGTACACATAAAATGTGTGTGTGTGTGCGTGTGTGTGCACGCGCATGTGTGTGTCCTATGTATGGATGCTCAGAGATGCCAGAAGTTTTTGGATCTCTAAAAGCTTGAGTTATAAGCAGTTTCTAGCTGTCCAAATTGGATGTTGGATACACATGCTGTCTCCTAAAAGGGGTATTTCTCTAGGCTCCTAACTAACCATTTATTTAGGGATCAATATAAATGTTGCCTTTACCCTAACTACTAATGTTACGGATGATTGTTTATGTTCAACTCTTTTCTTGAATTCTGCTTACACACTTATTTCCCCAACTGCATTGAAAGTTTCTGAGGTTAAGAAAAATATTTTTCATTTTTTTTAATGATCACAGGACCTAATAAACAACCAAAAAATACATACTACTCTCTAACAGTTCTTTGAAATAAAACTAAACCTTGAGAGCAGCATAGCACACCTCTGCCAGCCTCTGGAATGGGTGCTCATTTTGCATGGTGATGATGGAGGAGGAACCTATTTTTCTGTGTCATATCTTCAGAGGCTATATACAAAAAATTGTCAGTGATTGTGACAGGAGTTGATGATGCCTAAAGTCTTGTTCTGCTTAGTTTTAGCCAGGACCCATGTAGAGAAGAGAGCTGTAACACCCCTATTCTCCACCAGCATGCATCGAATATCCTCAAGGGCTAAAATGGCACTTTAAGTTCCTTAGTTCTAAGAAATCAACTTGTTTCTCTTAACTCCTCCCATCTTCTGTTGCTCAAAGGAAATAAGGTGACCAACCAGAATTGATAGTACACTGTTAAGCTGAAATAAGTCAGGTTCATATAAAAGCAAGAATTTGGGGGCAAAAGATCCATGTCTCTGTTACTGGCACAGCAATAGGCTGGTTGATCAATGGAATAAATTAAAGACCCAGAAATGAACCCACACACATATGGTCACTTGATTTTTGACAAAGAAGCCAAATCTATTCAATGGAAAAATGATAGCATCTTCAACAAATGGTGATGGTCTAACTGGATGTCTACATGTAGAAAAATACAATTAGATCCATATTTGTTACCATGCACAAAACTCACATCCAAGTGTATTAAAGACCTCAACATAAAACCAGAGACACAAAATTGGTTAGAAAAAAAAGTGGGGAAGATCCTGGAACACATTGGCACAGGAGACAACTTCCTGAACAGAGCACCAACAGCCCAGGCCTTAAGGTCAATAATTAATAAATGGGACCTCATGAGGCTGAGAAGCTTTTGTAAGGCAGGAGACACTGTTAACAGAACAAAGCAACAGACTACAGACTGGGAAAAGATCTTCACCAACCCTACATCTGACAAAGGTCTAATATCCAAAATATATAAAGAACTCAAGAAATTAAACACCAACAAACCAAATAACCCAGTTGAGAAATGGGGCTTGGAACTAAACAGAGAATTCTCAACAGAGGAATATCTAATTGCTGAGAAAACCTTAAAAACTGCTCAACAGTTTAGTCATCAGTGAAATGCAAATTAAAATGACTCTGAGATTCCATCTTACACCCATCAGAATGGCTGAGATCAAAAATTCAAGTATCACCACATGCTGCCAAGGATGTGGAAAAAGAGTAACACTCCTTCATTGCTGGTGGGAATGCAAACTTGTACAATCACTTTGTAAATCTATCTGCCACTTTCTCAGAAAACTGGGAACAGGGCTACCTCAAGACTCAACTATTCCACTCCTTGGAATATACCCAGAAAATGCTCCACCACACAACAAGGACATATCTTCAACCATGTTCATAGCTGCCTTATTCATAATAGCCAGAACATGGAAACAGCTTAAGTGTTTCTCAGTAGAAGAATGGATAAAGAAACTGGTACATTTACACTCTGGAATACTACTCAGCTATTAAAAACAAGGAATTTCTGAAATTTGTGGACAAATGGATGAGACTAGAAATGATCATACTGAGTGAGTTAACTCAGAAGCAGAAAGATTCACGTGGTATATACTCACTTATAACTGGCACTAGCCCAAAAGACATGCCCCACGAAAGTTTTCACTTACTAGGAGATAAGGATAGATGTGAGGACATCCCACTGGGACTCTAGGTAAGGGAAATATAGAAGAATGAGGAAATAGAAGGATCCAGAGGGTTCTACAAACTTATAAGAAGAACATTGTGACAGGTGGATCAGAGCCCATGTAGGTCTGTTCAAACTATTGCAAGAACTGAGGACAACACAAGTAGTAAACTTCGAATCCCTACTCTGATCTAGACAATGGACAGGACATTCTCCACAGTTATGTGGAGAGTGGGGACTGAGTCTGACATGAACTCTGGTGCTCCATATTTGACCACTTCCCCTTGGTGGGGAGGCCTAGTGGCACTCAAAGAAAGAATAAGCAGGCTACTAAGATGAAACTTGATAGCCTATGACCATATAGTGGGGGAGGAGGACCCCCTTGGTCATGGACCTAGGGGAGGGGAAAAAGGTGAAAAAGGGAGGGAGGGAGGAATGGAAGGATACAAGTGATAGGATAACAATAGAGATGTAATCTGAATAAATTATTTTCTTTAAAAAGTCTTTTTAAAAAGAAAATAAGGTAAAAAAAAAAAAACATGTCTCATGGTTCGAGCTTGCTAAGTGACCTTTAAAAGTAAATTCTTTCGTCTCTGATTTTATTTCTACATCTTATTTGTGAGAAGAGGTTTTCAGATTTTTATTTTCCTTTTAGATACGTCTCCTTTCTGAACGATAAGAATACAACAGCTTGCAGTGTAATTAGAGAAAATGTAAGTCCTCTGCAATAAAATTACCAATAAAAATGATAATTTTGGGAAACAATTAACTTCAATGGAACAGTGGGTTTGGCACACCCCTTGCCAGCTCAGGAAGATGGCTTGTACATTTCTGCTTGCTCTGGTATTAATCTATAGAGCTCCAGAAAGAGAACAGCTGTTGTAGTTTTGGAGAAAAATCAAACTCAGTGCTAATTTTCAATGACAGAAAAATATGATCATGATAATTATGGCATAATTACAATGCCCTGAATCTAATTTTAACATCATAGTAAAATAAAGAATGGAAAACCAATATAAATGATGAGAAAAATACATCAACGTTTTACTTTCTAAAGATAATAGGACCATAAGTAAAAGAAGTATTTGTTTATTGAGAAAAATTGTTATCTACAAGTTGCATTGCAGCTCTTTCCAAATTTTCTTCTCTTAAAATCATTCAATAATTTTAGACTGAATAAAGAGATGCAGCATTGTCTCAAAAACCAAACCAAACTCATTTATATAGCATACCACTTTAACTGAGGAGATGGCTCAATGGGTAAACTGTTTGCTTTGCAAGCATAAGGAAGAGAGTTCCCATGGAAGAGCTAGGCATGGAAGCCCATGGCTGTAACCCCAGTGCTGGGGAGTGGGGAAATTGAAAACCGGTGAGTACAAGGGGCTTTCTGCCTACCGACTCAGTTCTAGATTTAGTGAGAATCACTGTAAAACTAAGATGAAGTTACAGAGGTAGACATACAAACCTTAGGTCTTCAAATGTGTACGCACAGCAAACCCACACACACACACACACACACATATACATATATGTATATATATGAATGTATGTATGTGTGTGTGTGTGTACACACATACCCCACATACATACCCGGCACATATACATAGACACATAAAGAAGACCTAACACTGTTGGTGAGAGACAATTATGAGTCAAGGTTACCAGAAGACCATTTTCCCTGTATTTTAATCAGGAATTGGGTTTGTTCTGTATGCTGATGTCCAGATGAACCTCAATCTAAAAATGAACTTATGAAACAAAGATAAAGTACTGCATCTTCTGTTTCAAGGAGAAATAAGCACACTGGTCCTCAGAACTGAGCAACACTTAAGCAGAAGGGAAAACGTTGATGTTCAAGAAAGAACTAGGGAGAAGAACACACAGTGAAAGCCTTGTTTCACTACGTATCAGCTACAGAACACTCTTGACTTCCCCTTGTCATTTGGAGAAGCTGCAGTAACAGTTCTTACTCATAAGGTTCCTATAAATGATGATTATTATACTGGCATTTTGGAATGCATGATGCTTATTAACGAAATATTCTTTCCCCATCAGGTGAAGGTTTCCCATCATTTGTTCTATAACCAATCACTTGCATCAGTATCATCTGGTCAGCTTCATACAAAATAAGGACGTAATTTAAGGCACTAGCAGAAGTCACTTTGTTGTTGTCATTTTCTTTTGTTTTTGTTTTGGTCTTTTGACCTCAAATATAATTTCATGATTAAGACTCAACCAGGACTATAAACAAACCACCCACCACCACATTCTAGTCCCCTTTCAACTACAGAGAAGCTTTCATACGTGCCCATGAGCAGAGGCACAGCTATGCACCCTATATTAGGCATTGGAAGACCCATTTCTGCTCATCACTCTGAAGAAATATTTCAAAGGAGTTCCAGACCCTGACAGTTCATCGGGCTTCATGACACATTTGTGTGAAGGTGAAAAGAAGAAAGACCTGGAAGAGTTATTCACATCCTATTCCGTGTCTCCAGCCCTGAAGAGTTTATTCACATCCTATTTCATGTCTCCAGCCCCATAGGCTTCATGTTTGACACCCTTCACTGCCTTTATCATAAGCGAGAGCGCATTCTTTGGTGTGAATATTTCATTTTTACAAAACCAACAAAACACACATATAAATCTAAATATTCACAAACGCTAGTAGAAAATAACTGCATTTTTTGCACTTAACTACAAAAGTGGCTCTAAATCTTGGTAGTGTTTGCAATTTAGCATTCTTCTTTGTTCTACTTTTATGTTGAGCAAGCAGTTCTGTTTGAACAGACTTCTTTTCTCTCCTCTACCCACCCAAGTAGTCAGCTTTCTGGATTTTCTGTCCTTTCACATATCACAAGCAGGTCATGCACAACAGAATAAGAATATAAGATGGTTTTAAAATCTCACATTTTGTCCATATCTGCCCCCATCTCAACTTCAGTCTGATGTCTCTCCACTGAAATATAAGTAACAGCAATGCCAGAAGGTAAAAAGAAGCAAAGAGAAGATATTATTTTGAGACAAAAGGGATTGATGATTGCTAAGATATTTTTTAACATACACAAATTTCCCCTAAAAGAACAGGAAATGTCATGAGTTTTAAACTTTCCTAAATTTGGATGATATAATTTCCTCTGTGAATACAGCCCCTAACTTCGCAGCCAATGTTTACTTCCGGAAATGCAGAACACAGCTGTTGGCAGTCTTAACAGGGGCAGACTTTTGTTGTAGGATCCTTCAGGGCCGACTTCATTGAGGAGGGTACTTGATTGTTTTTTTTTTTTTTTTTTTTTTTTTTTTTTTTCTCTCTCTTTTTGGCTGGAAGGTCACTTGTTGGCTCCCACTCAATGAAACACTGGGTTTTCTTTCCAAGAGAAAGTATTTAGACTCCTTTCGATAGATTTACCCTCCCCACAAATACACCCATGACCTAAGGCTTTCACTTGGGCTTCATTTAAGTAAAAATTTACTACCAAAATAAAAATTTTTGAAGAGTCCATGTCTTATTTTTAAATTTCTTTTTAAAAATACCTTTTCAGCATTTGTATAATTTTTAATTTGTTATAATTTATTCAGATTACATCCTGATTGTTATCCCCTCACTTGTATTTTCCTGTTCCCACCCTCCCTCCCTCTTCAGCCATATTCCGCTCCCCTAGATCTCTGACAGAAGGGGACCACCATATATATGACCATAGCTCATCAGGTCTCATCCTGATAGATCCTCTTCCTCTGTGTGCCTGCAGCCAGGCCTCCCCACCAAGGGGATATGATCAAATCAGGGAACACCAGAGTTCATGTCAAACGTAGTCCCTAGTTTCCCCACAAGCGTGGAGAATGAGCTGTCCATTGGCTAGAACTGAACAGGGGTCTAGGTTCACTGCTTGCATTGCCTTGATTGATGCGACAGTTTGTGCAGCCCAACTCCCCCTGGGTCCAGATTGGCCAGCTATAATGGTCTCCTTGCGGGGCTCCCAAGCCCTCTGGGTCCATGCATCCCTACATTCTTCCATGCCATGCTCAGCACTCTGTCCAGAGTCTGGCTGTGAGTCTCAGCATCTATCCAGTTCCCCTGCTGGGTAGAGTCTCTCAGAGGATATCTATGTTGGGCTAATGGTATATACTACCAAAAAAAAAAATTATACACAGAAACAGAACTTAAAAATTGAGGATTGTTTACTGACATTTTATCAGTATTAAAGATGAGCTCTTAAGGCCATGAATGATTAAGATTTCTATTTGCTCCTAGCCTATTCTGTTAAATTCACAAGATGACTCTTCGTACTGTCACCTGGCAACATTTCACTGATGCTTCAGAGACTAGCACTGGGCTAATGTAGATTATGTCTATGAACTGATAACCGTAGTGTTGACAATGAACACATGGGTAACGAGCCTTGTAGTACTACGTATATGACACCACTTACTATTCAGAATGCATTGGGAATTTGTTCAAGGCTCATTCTCTTTTTGGAACTATGTAAAAAACTGACAGCTTCAAAAAATTGACTAAAACGAAGATTGCAACCCACATCAGTGTCTCCAGTTGATCTACACTTTCTCTCTATATTAAGGTATTTAGCAATGAGTGAGGACATGTCCTGATCTTTACAAAGCTCCCAATCAGGATAACAAAACCACACAGATACAATCTAACCATGACAGAAATAACTTACATAAACATATCTCAAGTGCAAACCAATTCTGTGATAGTCAGAATTTAGTTTTTATTTACATATCTCATTCTGGTAACCTTTCTCAGTATTTCATGAATTAGTCTCATTTTCGTTTCAACATCTTTATGTATTCTTTCCTCTCATATTTTTAACTTATGACTGAAGTCATTTTTTCTCCATGATTCTATTTCTTGTCTCATCATTCCAACCCTCATTACTTTCTTTTGGCACAGCGCTAGGGTTCTGCAGTGAAGAATCCAACCCTCTATGTCACGTTGTTTTGTGTGCCAGCTTACTCCCACACTCAATAGCCACAACAGTATGGTAGGCTGAAAATAACATCATAGTACATTTTTAGATTAACGATTGCATTCACACATCATGCCATATAGGATTTTGCCAAAATCAGGAAATAAGCTATAACTTATTGATGAAGCTGTAAGGAGTAAACAAGTCAATACACATAAAACTTTAAAATTTGTGCCAGAAATGTGGTTAGTACTCATCAATGTTATGCATACAAGTAGAACTTGTACCAAGATTTTCTGCAAGTTTTCCTTGTTTCTTTCTTTTTCTTTTCTTCTCTTTTCTTTTCTTTTTACTCTGCCAAACCTCAGAGCTTACATTTATTTTTTTTTTATTAATTTATTCTTGTTACATCTCAATGGTTATCCCATCCCTTCTATCCTCCCATTCTTCCCTCCCTCCCATTTTCTCGTTATTCCCCTCCCCTATGACTGTTCCTGAGGGGGATTACCTCCCCCTGTATATGCTCAGAGGGTATCAAGTCTCTTCTTGGCAACCTGCTGTCCTTCCTCTGAGTGCCACTAGGTCTCCCCATCCAGGGGACATGGTCAAATGTGAGGCACCAGAGTACATGAGAAAGTCATATCTGACTCTCCATTCAACTGTGCAGAATGTTCTGTCCATTGGTTACATCTGGGTAGGGGTTTAAAGTTTACCGCCTGTATTGTCCTTGGCTGGTGCCTTAGTTTGAGCTGGACCCCTGGGCCCAAATCTGCCTATCATAATGTTCTACTTGTAGGTGTCTAGGACCCTCTGGATCATTCTACTTTGCTATTCTCCCATGCTTCTCTCATTTAGAGTCCCAATAGGATGTCCTCCCCTCTGTCTCAGTTTCCTGGTAAGTGAAGGCTTTCGTGGGACATGCCCCTTGGGCTAGTATGCAGATATAAGTGGGTATATACCATTTGAGTCTTTCTGCTTCTGGGTTAACTCACTCATTATGATCATTTCTAGCTCAATCCATTTATCCACAAATTTCGGGAATTTCTTGTTTTTAATAGCTGAGTAGTATTCCATAGTGTATATGTACCACAGTTTCTTTATCCATTCTTCTACTGAGGGACACTTAGGCTGTTTCCATGTTCTGGCTATTATGAATAAGGCTGCTATGAACATAGTTGAGCAAATTTTCTTGTTGTGTGCTGGAGCATCTTCTGGGTATATTCCAAGGAGTGAAATAGCTGGATCTTGAGGAAGCCCTATTCCCATTTTTCTGAGATAGCAGCTGATAAACACTTTCAGCAAATTAGCTGGATATAAAATTAACTCAAAAAAGTCTGTAGCCTTCCTATACACAAATGACAAGCTTGCAGAGGAAGAAATTAGGAAAACCACACCCTTCACATTAGCCACAAGCAATATAAAATATCTAGGAGTTACTCTAACTAAGCAAGTGAAGGACTTGTTTGAAAAAAATTTCAAAACTCTGAAGAAAGAGATTGAAGATGATCTGAGAAGATGGAATGATCTTCCTTGCTCATGGATCAGGAGAATTAACATAGTAAAAATGGCCATCCTACCAAAAGCAATCTACAGATTCAATGCAATCCCTATCAAAATACCTACACAATTTTTTAAAGACATTGAAAGTTCAATTCTGAATTCATAAGGAAAAGCAAAAAACCCAGAATAGCTAAAACAATCTTGTACAATAAAAGGTGCTCCGGAGGAATCTCCATACCTGATCTCAAACTGTATTATAAAGCAATAGTAATTAAAACAGCATGGTACTGGCACAGCAACAGGCTGGTTGGTCAAGTGGAATCGAATCGAAGACCCAGATATGAATCCACACACATATGGTTACCCGGTTTTTGACAAAGAATCCAAATCCATTCAATGGAAAAAGGATAGCATCTTCAGTAAATGGTGCTGGTCTAACTGGAGGTCTATGTGTAAAAAAAAATGCAACTGGACCCATATTTGTCACCTTGCACAAAACTCAAATCCAAGAGGATTAAAGACCTCAACATAAAACCAGAGACACTAAGTCACTTAGAAGAAAAAGTGGGGAAGAGCCTGGACATATTGGCACAAGAGACAACTTCCTGAACAGAACACCAACAGCCCAGGCCTTAATGTCAACCAGTAATAAATGGGACCTCATGAGGCTGAGACACTGTCAAGAGAACAAAGCGACAGCCTATAGACTGGGAAAAGATCTTCACCAACCCTACATCTGACAAAGGTCTAATATCCAAAATATATAAAGAACCCAAGAAATTAAACACCACCAAACCAAATAACTCAATTGAGAAATGGGGCTTGGAACTAAACAGAGAATTCTCAACAGAGGAATATCAAATGGCTGAGAAACACTTAAAGGAATGCTCAACCTCCTTAGTCATCAGGGAAATGCAAATCAAAATAACTCTGAGATTCCATCTTACACCCATCAGATTGGCTAAGATCAAAAATTCAAGTGACACCACATGCTGGCAAGGATGTGGGGAGAGAGGAACATTCCTTCATTGCTGGTGGGACTGCAAACTAGTACAGAGCTTACATTTAAATTTTACATCTTAACCTTATTTTTTCTGTGTTATAAATGAACTTTATCAGGGAGTGTTATTCTCATGACCCACTCATATAACATTAAATGAAAATCAATCATGAAACTCTTTCTTCTGGCACCAGATGCATTCAAAGAATACTTTAGTCTAGAAACATACTATCAAAGTGTTAGAATTTGGGTCAAAACCTATTTCTATCTAGACCAGTGGTTTCCAACCTGTGGGTCACTACCTCTTTAGGGGTTGAATCATTCTTTCACGGGGTCACCTAAATCCATCTGAAAACACAGATATTTACATTATAATTCATAACAGTGGAAAAATACATTTATGAAGTAGAAACAAAAATAATTGTATGGTTGGGAATCACCACAACATGAGGATAAAAGATCTCAGCTTTAGGAAGGCTGAGAACCAATGATCTAGACTATAAAACTTAAAGTCTATTTAACCAATGTGATTATGATTTTTGATTGTTAATGTCTTAAAGAGTGTGGATAGGCTCAATAGTATATTTAATTATAGCAGTCACTGATGGGAAGATATAAGTTATTTTTAGAAAGAAAATATAATTTATGTTTATTTCTATGCACATATGTGATGAGTGCTCAAGTATTTCTGATATGGAAAAAGGAAAAAATGTTTTTCTATGCAATATGCATTAACAAATGTTTACTAATTACCAGGGTATGACAAAAACGGTTTAGATTCACAAACAGAAGATAATATGCCCTATGCACATACAGCTTGTTTTAAACAAATGTTAAATAATCTTAAAAATTATTAATCAAAAAGAAGAATAAATTGAAATTGTCACCATTACAGGACAGTTAGTTTTAAACCAACATTCTTATCAAAGCATAGCTATAAGTTACTTGTCAGATCATGCTTTGTTTGTTTATTTGTTTGTTTGTTTGTTTGTTTTCTGAGACAGGATTTCTCTTATGTAGCCTTGGCTGTCCTGAACTTGCTTTGTAGACCAGGCTGTCCTCAAATTCACAGAGATTTGCCTGGCTCTTTCTCCCTAAGTGCTGAGATTACAGGTGTATGCCATTGCATCAGGCCAAAACATGCTTTTGACACTTGTAAAAATGGGCTTTCAAAGGCATGTTTTGCTGGGTACTTCCATCTCTGTAAGCTCCCATGAGTCTAGGTTAGTTGCCTCTGTTGGTCTTCTTTTGGCATTCCTGTCCCCTCCAGGTCCTTCTATCCTCCCTGACCCCCTACTCTTCTTCTGGACTCCCTAGCTGTACCTTATGCCTGGCTGTGAGTCCCAGCATCTGGTTTTGAACAGCTAGCTACTAGGTGGGGCCTCTCAGAGGACAGCTATGCTATGCTCCAGCAGAGAATTGTTCATGGTGTCAGAGGTTGGCTCTCTCCCATGGGTGGGTCCCAGGTTGGGTCAGGCATTAGTTGGACATTGCTTCAGTCTCCACTCTATCCTTCTCTCTGTCCATCCTGCAGTCAGGGCAAACTTAGGTCAAAAGATTTCATAGGTGTGTTCGTGTTCCCCTCCCACCACTGTAAGTCCTGCCTGGCTATAAGGTGGCTTCCTTAATCTCTATGAACTGGACTTTAGCTCCGCTACCCATATGTAAACAATGGGAAGTTTGATCTTCATGTCGGCTCCCTATGTTGAGTGGGTGCTGTTTAGGAGATGGACTGTGCTGCCTGATTTGATCACTTCCCCCTAATGGGACTGCCTTGCCTGGCCTCAGTGGATGAGGAGGAGCTCAGTCTTGATTCCACTTGACGTGCTGGGGTAGGATGTTGTTGATGGTGGCTCCCTGTTTCTGAGGAGAAGGGGAGGGAAACAGGGGGAAAGGGGGAAAGGAAGGGACAGGGAGGAGAGCAGGGGCTGAGATGGGGATGTAAAGTGATTATATTAATAAAAAAGGCATGTTTTGATATAATTGGGATATTTGAAGGCATTGACAAAACAGCCACCAAAACTGTACCAGAAGGGTCAAAACCCTATTCCTTTCACAGCATTTCTTTCCATCTTATTATGCCAGTCTAATAATCTACACAGAAAGAAAGGTGGAACAGTGTTTTCAATGGAGCGGAATCAATTTTGTGTGGAGAAGTTCACTGGACTTTCTACTGTGTCTGTATACCAACTACTCATTAATTCCTAAGTTGCTGAAAGTCAAGGGTCCTGTTGTAGTAAGAAACAACTAAAACATAAAAGGAAAATAGTAACAAAAGTGAACTCAGCTGTCTCATGATGGTCAGAAGAAAATATCTACAGGTGAATTTTCAATGTGTGTGTGTGTGGGGGGGGTCTTAGTAAACTCCAGATTTTCTGTTGACTCCTGCAAGATTCCATGTATTAATGTGGACAGGCGAGAAATAGATCAGCCCATATATAACTGAAAATCAAGGTCAAAATACTCCCAACTCAGAGTATTACTAAATGACCATCATGGAGTGGACCTAGGTCCCATACACAAATGTAGCTAATGGGGAGCTCAGTCCTCATATGGGTCCCCTAGTAAGAAGAACAGGAGCTAACTTTGAAATGGACTCTGTTGCTTGCTTTTCGATCAACTCTCCCTGGTTGTTGTACCTTGCCAGGTCACAGAGGGAAATGATGCATTCAGTCCTGATGTGACTTGATATGCTGGGGTGGGGGTGGGGCTTCCCTTCTCTGAGTAGGGGAGGGAGGATAGAGGAAACAGAGAAGGAGGGTAAGACCAGAAGGAGAGAAGGGAGGGGACTATTACTAAGATGTAAAGTGAATAATTAATAAAAATATTAAAAGACAACTTTAAAAAATCTCTATAGAGTTACATCAAAGAAAATTGTGACCAGAAGGCAGCATTAGAGGTACTCTGGAAGTGGAGCTACAGACAGTTATGAACTGACTTGTGGGTGCCAGGAAACTGAACCTTAGTTTTCTGAAAGATCAGCAGCTAGTACCCTTAACTACTGAGCCAGCTCCTTAGTCCCTCTACAGAGGTTTTTTAAAGTTAATCAATTTTTAAAGTTCTTATATATCCATATGTTATTTGTTGCACATATACACTCTCTATTAGAGGGGAAAGTAGGGACAAAATATTAAATACAAGCTTACCCAAAGTACTTCTTAAGAAGATCATAATCACAAGGAAATAAGGCTAGAAACTGACCAGTGAAATTCATATTTTTTAAATGATGAAATTGAAAAGCAGCAAAGGAACAGTTGACGTATTGAAAAGGCAGCTGTCATAATTAAATTTAATTATGAAATTTATATAGCCTAATGTCTCCTGAGAAGGGAGTCTCAATTCAGTATTGGCCAGGTCAGATGGGCCTTTGGGCGTTATCTGTGGAGGATTGTTTAGATTACTAATTATGTGGGCCCAGTCCACTGTGGGCAGCACCATTCCTTTGGAAGGTGTTCTTGGGCTGTATAAGAAAGCATGGGTCTTTGAGTAAGTTAACAAGCAACATTGTTCCATGATTTCTGCATGGAAATTATTGATTGAGTTTCTGACCTGACTTTTCTCACTGGTGGGCTATAATGTGAAAGTGTGAGCTTACTGAATGTTTTCTCCCTTAAGTTGCTATTAGTAACAGCAACAGAGTGAAACTAGAACAAAGCCAAAGTATGAAAAGAAACATTTGCTAGCTACATATCTGGCAGAGGAACACTGCCCAGAATATATACAGAATATACACAGAACTTAAAATTTTAATATAAAAAAATGAAAGTATATTATTAACATGAATTGTAATATGGCATTTAAATATTTTTATTTTCTTGAATTTTCTCATACATTAAAAAAGTATTTGTTCTTCACTGGCTTATCCACACTCATAAAAAAACAAAACAAAACAAAACAAAAACCACGTCTTCCCAGTCTTGCTGATGGACACATTTCTATTGTTTGTGAATTATACATAGCCGGTGCAGTGACATGACCTCTCTTTTCAAAGAGTATATTCTTGATTTACAGCTGTTTTGATGAGATCATATCTTTTTCCATATCAAAACCAGATCCTCATTGTTGCTGATTCAGTACTCTTAGCTCTGGGTTCTGATGTCTTACACTTCCTTCAGGGTTCTTCTGAATTCTGAATTCAAGTACTCTTTTAGCATTCAGTTAATAGCTATTCTAACACTAAAGTTAGAGGGAACACAAAAAGGTATTCTATTGCAAAATATTATTCCTTCATTAATGAGTTCCATTAAATACAAGATTCACCATTTTTACCATTGGAATCTGCTGTGTTCTGTCGGTGAAAAAAAAATGGATAAAGTATACATTCTGACCTAGATAAGCTCTCATCTTATTCAGGAAGAAGACAAATGACAAAAAAGGAATGTATTTGATGTGTGCTATAATAAACTCAGTATTTAACATGTTGCCATGGAGATATGGATTGAGGTTAATCTTCCAAGGCAAAGTTATATAACTAGAGAAATATTCAAAGAGGAGGTCATAGTCAGGAGAAGAGATCTCTCCCCTTAGGAGGAGAGGAGCAGGCAGAGAAGTTATGTCAAGAGCATACAGAAGTTGTATATAACATGCCTAGTGTTGCTCATGGTAGGGAAAAATAAAACCCTTCCATACATGGCCGTGCATTAATCCCCAGTCTCCAGAAAGAGCAACCCCGATACCAGAGGAGCATTACAGTTGTGATTATAACAGAGAAGTTAACCTATGTGACCTAATCGGTAAATTTCCATATGGTCATTAAAAGAAGGAAGGGAAAAAGACAAGGTCAGAGCCACAGATAGAGTGTAAATGCAAAGCCACTGACTTCGAAGTGGGTGGGAGAGGAGGGTAATGAAACAAGGGATGGAGGCAGTCTCTGGACTCTAGAGAAGTAGTTATATATATCATCTCTAGGTCTTCAAATGGAGACCAAGCTCTAAACACCTTTATTTTGGTCCAATAAGTGTAATGTTGTATTTCTGATCTCTAGCAGGATAAGATAATCAATTTATGCTATTTTAACCATACTATGTGGTGGTTGCTATAGCAACAATAGTAAACTAGCATAGTAGAGAAGCATGGCAGAAGTGTGTGTGTGTGTGTGTGTGTGTGTGTGTGTGTGTGCGTGTGTGCGTGTGTGTGTGTGTGTGTGTATGTACGTGTATGTGTGTGTGTTTGTGTGTGTACGTGTGTGTGTGTGCGCGTGTGTGTGCGTGTGTGTATGTGTGTGTGTGTGTGTGTGTGTGTGTGTGTATGTGTGTGTCTTGGAAAAGGGGGGTAGAGTATGATGGCAGTGGAAAAGAGTACTGGGACTCACTATGCAGAATTTGCTAACAAAGAAGCTTGAATTTTCCCAAGAGAATGAAGTCTTGGGAGCATTATTCGTGTATAGAAACTGGCGTTCTGCTGGTTTCTTTGCTCTGGTTTTCCTCTTACAGTTCATATTTGACAACTATACAGCTCATACTCCTATACAGACGGAGCTCCATGTTAGGCTCTGAATTCCCCTTCCACCTCAGGAGCCACTGTTATTCTAAACACACACAGATACCCATTCACACCGAGACACTCATTCACACCGAGACACTCATTCACACCGAGACAGATACCCATTCACACCAAGACATTCATTCACACACATTCCTTCACACACAGACATGCAAGCACTCTTCACTATTTTTTCCTGCATGCCATAATTGTTTGAGTTACTGAGCATTTTATCTACTTATAATGACAAACTTTAATAAATGCAATAAAACAAAAGACCAGGTTGTAATGGTAGAGATTAATAAGAACTCTTATCTAGATTTTTCAAGACAAAAAAGATTTTCTGAGGCCTTTGCCTCCTGTCCAGTCCTTTACTGTCTTGTGCCCATCACATGCTTTGTTCATATTTTTTCTTTTATCACTTGGTTAAAGGAAGTGATCAGAACTACTATAGACTGGCTAAGAGGGTGTATTTAAAATCTGTCTTTACCAACCTTAGTCTTGATTCCTTTCTAAAGCAGACGGCTGGATTTGTGCATGGCTAAATTCAGCAGCCATGCTCACTGTTAGAGATGTTCCCAAAATAGTGAACAGACCACCAAAAAAGCTAGGCCTGGGAGAGGAAGGACAATGTGTGATACTAGAAGTCCTTGGAAGCATAAGAAAGAGTCCTTTTTATATGTCAGCAGGATTAGGGTTGATTTCTGGGCTGTGTAGAGCGTTGCAAAATGCACTGAAGTTTCACAATCTCTGCGTGGTTTTCTGTGAAGTCACTGGTGGCCTCTACTCTCCAAATCACTTCCCAGCGAACACTTTGATCCTCTATGATATCAGTCTTGAGCTGCTAATTGCTTCCAAGTGAATTTTAGATTGCCAAGAGTCTGGGTGGTGTCTCCCATCTGATTCAGTTCTTTGCTCTGTGCTTACATATTTGTGTGCTCCCAAAGTTCTCTGAACAACTTACTAGGTTAATCATTTCAATACGACAGAAATTAACATGTTGTGTAAGTTAACCTGTACATGGACAGTTAGGTTCTTCTCTCATGCATTAATTCATTTGCAGGGGATGCACTGAAGACTCAAGTCTCCAAAGCATTGTTTTGTATCTTGAGGGCAATTTGTATCTTGAGGGCTTTGGATGCCCAGGTAATGGTGTGTGAGTTGAAAAACATTTCAGGAAGATGTCTGCAAGAACCAAATATTGCAACTAAATATCTACAGATTTTAAACGTATTGTTAGCTAATCCATTTCCTATACCCACATTCAACAAATGGACACTAAGTTACATGTGACTTCTGTGTCCTCTTCAACGTAGTCACTTTGTCTTCTCTTCCTATATTGGGTACCACTCTCCTAACAGGCACTGATGTTTGGTCTTCACTACAACTTCAAAATGCTCTGTAAGTTCTAGTCCTTCTTCCACTCATCTTAAGATAAATAAAGAAATCAAATGCCATTATACGTAGATAAATGCCACTGATGAATTCTCTATTACATAGATATCTCCCCAAAACATTTTCTTCTCTGTTTGCTTCTTGGGATCACAACCTCCCACGCAAATTACTAAGATTAAAAAAGTGGCCATATCTCTAGACTCTCGGTCAGAAAATTTATGCCCATTTATATCCAAATAAATGAGTTCAGGGTACTTGGGATGGCAGGGTCTCTAGTACCTCTCCCGGCTTATTCTGTGATTCTCTAATATGTATCTTCACTATCAGCTTAGGTTATGTGGAAATTTCAGACTGCTTTATTTCCTGTGGCTCTTAGCATGCTCTGTTCTCTGCTTCTATTGAACTTACTTCCTGCTTAGGGTTATTTCAATTCCCAAGTCTCTAAAAGCACCATTAAGGCATGCCAAAATGCTCATAAAGCCTGAAGTGTTTCTTCATATTGTTTCATAATTGTTCCTGAGAAGACACAAGTAAGGAAGGGTGTATTCACTCCAAATAGGGCACCAAAAAGTAGGAGTATGGGTGAGGTTCATTGCAGGGGCATGAGGGCCTCAGGCAGCTTTGTCACTGAAAATACCACTCTAGCAACAGTGATAACTAACATAAACCATGCCAACTAAATTTCCTTGAACAACTTAGAGGCATCCATACCGAAGAATCTCTTCTCCAATGTAAATTGTTTACTACTTAATTAAATGTGGGGAGGGGCTTCTTAAATATTTCAGTTTTATGAACTTGTTAATTCTTATGAACCTTTCTCTTCTCTCCAGGAACAGCAACATATACCCCAGCGTTTCCTATAATTGGGGGTTTTTTTTTGCCCCCTCTATTCTACAATGTCAACTGAACTTTGAACAGAGTGGACATGTGATGTAGCTATCTGGACAGTAAAAAATGGATATCTGATGGTGTTCTTCCATTTGTACAGTTTTCTTCCATTTATGCCTGGGCAATGGCTCACACTATGACACAGCAATAGTTGCTTATTGTCAAAGCTTGACTGATTATAAGTCCCCAAAATATCCAACCCTCACTACAGAGAAGACATTTACCTCCATAAATGAGTCTGAGCAGGATTATTCCATGATATAAGGGCAAAATTATAGATAGCATCTTAGCAACCGTACCACATTCATTTAACAAAACAATTGCAACAGCCTCCCAGAAACATGTAAGTTTTTTGCCTTGGCTTACAGTATCAAGCATAGGTTCCTCTTTATGGATCCGATTCTTAAGTCTGAACATAAAGTGATTGGATGCATATATAACCATCATGCTACCATTACACCAGCCTGCATATCTTTCCTTGCATGCTGATAGTAGGGCAGAATGCAGATATCAAACCAAGCAAGGCTACTGGTAACAATTCTCTCACTGCAGCCTGCATTTCTTTACAGTCTATACTCAAAGTGTGTGATGTTTTCAGCAACAGAGATTTAGTTCATGGTTTTGGTCTGCAATAAACAGTTTGTAAAGGATAACAAATATCCTTTGTAGTTTATGGTACTTGGGTGGTTAACTAATAGAAAAGGAGCTTACACCAAGAACTATTATTTTTGCCAAAACTTAAGGTTCCTAGGAATTACTTTTGCTATCCACATAATATGGCTCTTTCGACATCTTTAACTGTTACATCTTTACAAATGCTTTTCAACTCGAGGGTTACTATTTTTTAATGAAAAAATTTCAAAGGGTAGATAACCTCTTTTTAAGGTCTATCATCATCCTATCCAATAAGTATTGATTGGTTTTGGGATTCAAAAAGCCAGGGAGATACTTTAAAAATGTTAGCAAGGTCCAATACAACACACACACACACACACACACACACACACACACACACACACACACACACACACCCTCATCATTTCTATCAGTTTTCTATGAGAGATGTTAAGTACAAAAGCATGTTTGAGAACTACTCTGCAGTCTACCTGCTTTCTGCCTTCTCATGATGGATGCTTCCATGGACTTTCATATATCTTTATAATTCTTGAAGGTCTCAGCAGCTTGCTTGAGCTTCTACACCAGACTGGGAGACAGTTGGGGGACAAGGCCATGCTCTCATTTGACATGATTGTCATCTGAGCAGGTTCCCAGTTATAAAAGGCTTTTGGCCAGAATTGAGCTGACAGCCTCTTTTTAAAGGCACACCCCTTCATGGAAAGTATCCAAGGCTAGGTGAATAATGTCCAACCTTTAATACACTTTCTTGAACAGGAAAAACATGCACAGCATACTCTGGAGTGAGCAGCAATTACCGAGTTCTAGGGTAAGCTTAAAGTTTTTCATTTGTAGCATTTTGTCTACCATTATGTTGTCCCTTCGGTGCATGCCATTCTTGCTTTAAAGCCTTATAGAAACTCACTTGGATAGCATTTGGATTTTCATCATTTCCTCTCCACTAACATAATACAAATCTTGACAAATTTCTTTTGGGGTGATATGGATAGATCCCATTGTCTCCTGCCCGTTTCTTACCCTTTTTTTTTCTGGGTGTGTTAGCACTTTACAAACTCAGTTTAGATACCAGTCTAAATCATTTAAATCCTACAACGTCTTTCCTACCTCATAAGGATCACATACTACTATGAGGCTCAGCAATGCCACCAACGTCCTAGACCAGTCTTGAGTTCTCTAATGAGGTAACTCATTTCTTAACTCTCCTGTGAAAAGAGTCCCATCATAACCAGTCCCAACACCTCCTCGTCCATTCCCATGTTCCTTAAGAATGTCTGCCACTCCTCTTTTGTCTTCTAGTCATTAATGTCCATGGGGATCTCAACTGAAGACACCCAAAATATCTGTAATGTCACAAATGAGTCAGTGCATTAAGAAGTAATGTCTCTTGTTTTCATGATCTTCTTGCAGCCTTTGTCCCAAAAAGATTAAGTAGTTATATAATTCATTATCTCTGCTTCTGTGGCACTCAAGATGATCCTATGCCCATCCTGATGTTTCTGGAGCCTCACAAGTTAGGCTATTGGGCTCTTATGGACTACTTAATTTCTTTTTAGACAGGTTTTCACTATTCAGGCCACTTAGAAGTAGAGTAGTACCTCCAGACTATCAATTTCCTATACTGGACTACCACTTAACCTTTGTATGCATGCTGAGGCTTGGACTCTCCCTCCCTTGAAGTTAAAGTTGAGATCTGAGGACCTGAGGGATAATTTTTATTGTTTCTCCCTCATTTTCTTTCTCCTGTCATATTTTTTACTGTAGATTCAAGAATTTGTATTTCACAAAGGGGTTTTTAATAGAGGTGTAATGTATTCTCTCATCTCTTTATAGTCTACTAATTTTAAGAAATGGCAAGCCAATCTCTCTCCATCTCAACCTCACCCTCTTTTTTCCATGTCTTGCCTCATTAAAGGCTAGTCCAGGCAAAGAATCCACATCTTCTCCTATTGTTACTTCTGCTTTATATAGGCCAGTTCTTACTAGGCAATCGGCTCAGCATCAGATCACCACCACAGCTGCTTATTATCTCATCTATACATGTTACTTTCAGGAACTAAAATGTACTTTTGAAGCCATTAGTCATTTTGAAGGGTATATAAGTAGATAGCTAAATGGTCTACTTGGTAACACAGCAAATACTTCATGTGTCTGGAACACAGAAGAGATAGTGTCAGATGATTTTTCAGAGATTATAAGATTCTGAAATTGGTGTTAGACATCCTGGGCCATGCTTAGACACCAGGTATTAGGAAGTCCTACGTCCCAGCACATTTTCCATTCAGTCTGCCATGGAATTTAAAAGTAGCTATGAGGAAAAGGCCTGTTGATAAACTATATAAGTATTAACCCAGAACAAGAAAACTGTGTTTTCATTCTCTAGAAAGGATGAGCCTTTTCATACTTATCTTGTTTTCCTCTTGGAATTCTTAGGTCTGGCCCTTGCTCATTGTTATTTAGAGGCACCTTTGTTGAAATGATTCCATTCACTTAGAGAGATAAATTTGGGTTCCCACTGAGCAAAATGACTTTGTCGGACTTTTTTCATTAATTTATTCATTCAATTTACAGCCTGATCACATCCTTTTCCTCTCATTCCCTCTTAGTTCAACCTTCACATTCCCTCCCTGCATTCCCTTTCCTCTTCTCCACAAGTAGCAGCAGGACTAATCCAAGCCTTCCATTTATTTATTCATTGACATTCACTTTATTCATTTGTTTGGTTGTATATTTATTTAACCTAGTCAATAAACATTAATTAAACTAGCTCTCCAAACTTGTGGCCTTTAATTACCCTCTCTCCTAAGGTAGTTTTTATTTTCAAACTAAAATTTAAACTCCCATCAATACCAGTGACCAAACTTGTCTCCTACATCGACCCCAGTAGAAACATTTAATGCTAGAAATTCACTAGGTAACTTCCGACATGCCTGTTACCTGATAGGCAAGCAGCTCAAACTATAAGTATAGATTCAAAATGAATATCTATTTATAAAAATCAAACTTGATCAGGCAGATTTCTTTCTGTTTCATCTCCATGGTAACTTTTATTTTGCTTGGCTGCAAATGAGGAAGCATCTTGGTGGGGGTGACATAACCTTGGAACAGCTTTCCTTTCAGGTTGGAACACTTATTCACAGTCTCTGGCATAAGGACTGACGTCCCTATGCTAGGAACACTGGGAAATTCATAGACACAGGTTTTAGGAACCCAGATGATTGAATAAATACCAGCTTCATAAGTAGTTGACAGAAGAAGACATAAATTGTAAACAAAACACTTGAAGATAAAAGTAAAATTTTACAACACAGAAAGAATATAAAAGGATTCGCAGGTGATTAAAAGAGAGAAGGAAGAAAGCAAAGACACAGGCTTCAAACAAGCTTCAGACAGTGATGTCCAAAGGTATTCTTTTTTCTTAAAAAAAAAAAAAGTACATATATATATATATATATATATATATATATATATATATATATATATATATATAATCACTTCACAGCTTGAACCCAGCCCCCTCCATCCTCTCCTCCCAGTCAGTCCCATATTCACACCTTCTCCCCCATTCCTCCTCTCCTTCTCTGGAGAAGGAGAGGCCCTACCTAGGGAAGGGTATCAACCCACCCAGGCACTTCAGATCACAGCAGGGATAAGTGCATCTTCCCCACTGAGGTCTAACAAGGCAGCTGAGCTAGGGAAATGGATCCAGTGGCAAGCAACAGAGTGAGAGACAGACCCTACTTCCATTGTTAGAGGACCCGCATAATGACCAAGCTGTACATCTCCTACTATGTGTATGGGGGCCTAGGTCCAGTCTGCACATGCTCTTTGGTTGGTGGTTCAGTCTTCGTGAGCCCCCCATGGGTCCAGGTTAGTTTACTCTGTAGGTCTTCTATGATGTGATGCCCAATTCAAGAGAATTGGGGACTAGAGTCAGTCCAACTAAAGAACTACTTACTACTTGTGGAGTTTAACTAGGAAGGAGGAAGTAGAATGGGGATTAGGCTTGAATTTGGGTAAAGGAAGGTTTGAGGCAGTAGCAGTAATTTCATACCTGCCTGTGCCTATCCTTCTATGCATTTAACAGTATAGTTCGTATAGAAAAAGTCCCAGTCAGGGAATGCCTCCGTTATTTGTCAGGATTGAAGACTGAGAAAAATTTCCAACCACATTATTTGTGTATTCTAGAATCTATTTCCAAATTTATATGCACATGGTATGAAAATATATATCCCACCTCTAACCTCAGTTTACCCCTCTGCCTTGCTCAGTATATTGTGATATAGAGAGAAAAGGAAATATCACAGAATAGAATATCCCCAAAGTATTTTGAACTAATAAGGGAAAATGTGCGCTAACATGAGCCATCCAATATAAGAGGCTAGATTTAAATGGTTCAGGAAGGATCATGGTTAAAAGAACATTCTTCTAAGATGACTGTAAGGGAAGGGAAATGCTGTCTGTCTAGAAAGGCTATTTGACTGACTCTAAAACAAAGAGGTCGTGGACTGAGCTTAATAGGTAAAGAATTAAAGGTAGATCACCATGAGGGAGGAAACTGTTAAACCTGTCCATTGTCTCAAGTGAGATATGGCTAACTTTGAGCCGCTGCCACAAGGTTTGGGAAAATATAGAAACACCAGTTCCTCCAAATTCCTCATTTGCCCCCAAAATGCTAGAAGGAAGCTCTTCATTTATTTTCAAAGAAATGAGTACCTCAGGGGTACAAAGCAGACATTTCATTATTGCTATATCGCAGCCATCACAAACTCAGAAGACATTTCATAAAGTATACATTGCCTATTTATCTGGACTATAAACACAAGCACTAATAGAAATGTGCATGCGCCTGCATACGTAATCACACACACAAACAGAGTGTACACCATACACCATACACTCACATCATAAACACTACACAAAGACACCGACAGAGACACACACACACCATACATAACATCACATATACACACAACACACACATACACATGCATGCACTCAAAATCACACACCATCAAAAATTTAGATTGAAGAAATGAGATGTCAGATAAAAATCTACTTCCACACAAAGGAATAAATGATAAATATGAGGATAACTATTTCAGGTGTTTTTCTTCTATTATAAATATTTTGTATTAAGTATTGTGATAATAGGTATATTATAAACAATTAGAAATATGCTATATAATAATCTTATATTTTATATTATATTCTTTAAATATAATAAAGCAATTGTAATGAGTTTGAGATATATATTGTCAGGTATAGAACAACCTTTATAAGAATCAGGGTAGCACACTTGAAACTCAACAGAAAATTAACTTACATGTAAAATATATTTCACAACAAAATATATCAGTCCAAGTGGTTTTTGAAGATAAAATATTCACATTTATTTAGGCATAGAACTATGTATATGTGTGCTTTTAAAGGATGCATTCAAACACTTAAGAACCAAGCAGCTGGAAAGAAAGATAAATCTAGATTTTTGCATTTTGCTAGTAATAGAAAATAGAAGGAAATGAAGAATAAATATAGATCATTTGAACAACATAACACATCAAGCTGAATTAATTTCTGTTTTTAGAATATTTCAAATGCCTATGAACATCTAACAGGGAAAACCACATACCTAGTCACAAAACAGAAATGAAGTAATATTTAAAATATCCATTATATGAAATATTAATTACTGCTCTAAAATTAAAATAATAAAATATGCCAACTAAACACTGCATGTAGGAAGTTTGTGAACAATTTTAAATAGCTGTACAGCACTATTTGTAGTAGATAAAAGGACAGTTTAAGTCTGATGTTCTTCATTAAGAAATGGTAAGAAGAATTAAAATCCAAAATAAGTATAGGAATAGAAATGAAACAGAAAAGAATAAAGAATAAACAAAATCAAAATTCTTTTCATTTGGAAAAAAAACAAAGTTCATAAAATGTCAATAAAAACGCAAAGAAAGAGATATTGGGAAAAATAGTGACATCAAAATGAGATGAAGAATGTTCACCGCACATACTAAATGCTATCTTTGATATTATAAATAACTTAGTAACAATATCAGTAAAATATACAGGTGTATTTAACTGTATAAATCAAAGCTAATAAAATAAGGGTTAAAAACCTTACAACTTGTAAATAGATTGAATTTGTAAATACAAGACTTACCACAAAGAAAATTCTAGTACTGTAACTTGCATTAAACATTTGCAAATGGAATTTATCCATTTACACAAACTCTGAGAGGGGAGGTGGGAACACTTTCAGGTTGATTTCTTAAAATAGCATTACTTTGATACCTACAGCATACAAGCATCCTATACCAGAATAGGGTAGCTATAAATGAATACGCTTCATAAAAATAAAAAGAAAATCCTTTTTAAAAAAGCTGTCAACCAATAAATTCTAACAAAACCCAAATGATACAGTAGTATGATTTAGTCAAAGCCAAACTGTATACCCATCAAATAAAGGATAAACCCTACATGGCTATCTCAAAAACTGAAGAAAAATACATTCATCATAAATTTGCAACAAAGTACATATACAATTATCTTTAAGACCATATATCATGGTTTACAGCTGAATACTTTCTCTAGAGAAACGGAAATAAGCACAGTCACCATTCTCATTTCTTCTATTCAGCAACAAGCATAAAACTTGAAGATATGTATTGTCACAGTACATTTAAATGAGCTAAAACTCAACACATTGAAGACAAATAAACACCTTTCCTTCATTGAAAAGTTAAAATGTACATAAAAATTCTAGTGAGTATATAAAGAGTAATACGAATTAAAGTGCCAGACTGCTAAAGTTAACAGAATAAAAATTCAATATGAAAAAGTAACTTGTGCAATAAGTATTAATAAAAAATAATTGGGAATTATAACTATATTTCACAATAGCAAGAAAAACCTGGAGTATTTTAGGAGCAGTTTTATGCAATCTCTGTGTTCTGAAAACTAAAATTTTTAACATTGGGAGGCAACTAAAAGAAACATAAGGTTGATGACAACAAGTGTGCTGGTGGATTGGATGCCAGTCCCTTCCAGGACAGTCATCAATGGTCTCAGCCAAATGGCAAATTGCAGAAGGATGTCAAAAGAACAGGTAGAGGAACTGATTTAAGAATTGTTCTATTAACTTAAATCCTTTATCTTGATCTGAAAATATCTTATCCCCTAACCAACTAAGCTTGCTTGTAAAACTAAACTATCTGGTTTTGAACGCCCCTCAGAGACTTGAGAAAGAATAAAACTTAAATGCCTGAATAAACTGGTAGTGCAGGTTAGCAGCATCTAAAATGAAAAAAAAAAAAAAAATGACTGAGACAATTTACTGACTGAACAGTCACCCAGCACTCTCTATAATATTGGAGTCTCATCTTTGGCCTTCTAGCCCAGTATTTCTGCCAGATTTATTCATGAGGCAGGAACTACTAAGAACTTGCTTACCCTGTCTCAGCAGCGATCAGCCTTCAACTCTGCCTGAATTTAAGCTTGCCCATTTTTAGGCAGAATTCTGTCTGTGGCAGAAACAAGGACATTTTTCTCAGTGGCTTGTTTGCCGCTTTTGAAGCCAACTCCATAAGGAAGTTAATGTATGTGAGGTATGATAGATATTGAATTTTATTCAGAAATTTAGACTCTACAAGATAGGAAAGACGTTTCTACAAGTTTGACAAATACAAATAGCCAAATCACTATGAATGTAACATTTATATAACTCATGATTAATCTCATGGTTCTACCTGATGTATGTAGTTGGTTTTAACCATGTGTAATAAAATAAATGTATATGTTAAAAATATATATAGTCAGAAACTATTAAAAATGAAGACAAAAAATTGTTCTACTGGGACTCAAACTGTAGAACAAAATAGAGACCACAGAAACCCATAGTTATGTACCTTGGCAATTGGTTTTACAGAGTACACAAGATGGTTCAACAAGAAATCTAACCTTTTTTCAATAACTAGTAGATAAAGAAATATCATGTATGCACCTACCAACTACCCATGAATGTCTCTACAAACCTATCTATATTGCCCCTCTTTTACCATCTATTTTTTCTTGAAAGAGCCAAAAGCACTTGTATCTCATATCATATACAAAATGAGCTCATACTGGATAATTGTCATACATCAAAACCTAAACTATGTAGTTTTTAATTAAAACAAATGAGAAAATAATTACTATCCAATAGATACAATTTTTATATTGAAAACATATCAAGCTTTTAAAATGTATTTTAAATATTTTGCAGTATGCATTAAGATGATAACAAAAGGATAGTATAAACAATTGAGATAAAAGGTAATTGCGGATATACATATGTGCATAAGTGCACATATTTTTTTAAAGAAAGAAGATATTATGGAGGGAATTAGAGCTGGTTGGAGTGGTATACTACCTTGGTTGAGGATTTTTGTTAACTAGGACCATCATGAGCTACATAACCAAGCTGTTTCCATTCGCCCATCTGGAATGAAACATCGGAAATTAAATAGGTAATATTTTCAGATTCATAGAAGGTTTGACTTAGTGTTTCTAATCCAATGGATTACATAAATTCATGTAATGTCCTCAGTGCAGTCTTGGGTATGCCACAGGTATATAACAATTGTTTATATGAGCATTGTATAGAAAAATCCATTCTACTAACATGCAATGACTCTTGCTCATTCCTAACACATAGCTGTTTAAATTGAGGGAGTGTTTTATGAAGCACTTCCTTTACGAGGAATTCAGGCTTTCCTCCTATAAGACTCCTCTCTGCTTTCACATACCAGTGATGTACCAGGACTCACTAAATATCTAATGAGGGGCCAGGGCAGCAAATTAAGCTGCTATACAAGTGAGAGGGGCCACTGGGCTATAAAAGAGCTAATTATTTTTTCATTACATAAGATTAGATAAGGCTATTGTTGGAAAATCCACAATGCACTTTGAGCACATTTCCCCATGTTCCACTCATTTCCCTTTTCTTGTCCCTCTCCTTCCTCCTTTGTTTGTTTTCATTCCTCTCCAGAGACTTTGCCTCTATTTCCATATCATCTATACATTTCCAATTTTATGCATACATAAATACTAGGATCACAAAATTACAGGATACTTATCTTTCTGAAGCTGATTTAATTCTTTTAATAGGTGAAATGTGTCAGGATGCAATAAATGCACAAGAGCCTTCTTAATAGAAAAGAATTTTCTCGAACAAAGCTCTGGGTGTGATAAATGGCCCTCAAGCTGACACCCCAGTGATCTTAGCCATAGAGAGTAAAGTGACTGAGGTGGGATAGACTTAGAGTCTCCCCTTAGGGCCCTGTATGACAGGTCACGGGGGTGCACAGATCCTGAAAAGGCCTTTTAAAGCTTCTTTCTCAACTCCTACCTAAAAACATTGAATCAAGAGCCCACAGCAGTGACTGACCCATGGCCACATAGCCAAGGAGTCAGTATTTTCCCTCTTCACGTACAACTCATTCCCTTCCTCTTGCATCCAATGAACTCTAATAAAAGACTTTCAAAGGGAACCTCCCGAGTCCCAGTTTACCTTACCAGTCTCCGCCATTTAATGTGCTTGCTCTGTGAAAGCCAGCACACTATAGACATAGCTGCACAGCCTTTGAAGTCAGATGCATTCTGATTGGTTGCCTTAGATCGTGATGGCAGAGCACTCTACTTACATACTTTCTTCTGTGAACTGAATTGTGACACCTTCTGAAGAATTCGGACATGGCTTCCTGAGTCTATAGAAAAGAAGTACCTTGAGAGGTCTTTGGTCTCCCTAGTTGTCAGAGTACTGTTTTTTCTTAGCAAAGGTGGTATCTCTTGGTGCTCATGCCCCAAAAATGTGCTAGTCTGTGTGACCATAAATGTGACACTGCCTGCACTTGTGGTTTTGAGGGGCTCAGTCTACTCTAGCTGAACTCCATTCTTGTTGTTTGTGGGCACAGGTGTCATCTGGCTCTTTATGATCTATTGCTGTAACTAAAACCCAATTCTTGTACTAGAAATATCCCACATTTATTTATAAGCCTCAAGAAACCCAGACCTCTTCGTATATCTTAACACATTTGGTAGGTGAACTGGAGAGCTCCCAGGATCTTTTCAAAAGCCAATGTACAATTATCTGCTCTATAAACTTTGTTATTAACATATGGTCTTATCTTCATTTTAAAATCTCCTGTGATATATTAGCAAGATATTTTTCTTCCCCCTTCTTATTCCCCAAAAGGAAAAATGTCAAATCTTCACCCTGAAGATTGGATGCACTGAAGCTTTCCGAACTTAGAGATTTCTACTTCCACTAGAGAAGAGAAAGTATCGCATGCTAGTAATTGCCTTTTCTATTTTTATTTTAATTTTATTAGTTTATTCAGATTACAACTCAATTGTTATCCCATCACTTGTATCCTCCCACTCCTCCCTCCTTCTGGCTTTCACCCTATTCGCCTCCCCCAGGTCTAAGACCAAGGGGGACCTCCTCCCCTACTATATGGTCATAGGCTATCAAGTCTCATCTTGATAGCCTGTTTATTCTTTGAGTGTCATCAGGCCTCCCCACCAAGGGGAGGTAGTCAAATATGGAACACCAGAGTTCATGTCAGAGTCAGTCTCCACTCTCCACACAACTGTGGAGAATGTCCTGTCCATTGGATAGATCCGAGTGGGGGTTCGAGGTTTACTACTTGTATTGTCCTTGGTTAGTGCTATAGTTTGAGCAGACCTCCCTGGCCCCGATCCACCTATCATGATGTTCTTCTTGTAGGTTTCTAGGACCCTCTGGGTCCTTCTATTTCCCCATCTTCTATATTTTTCTTACATAGAGTCTCAGTAGGATGTCCTCACATCTATCCTAATCTCCTGGTAACTGAAGACTTTCGTGGGACATGCCTTTTGGGCTACTGCCCAATTATAAGTGAGTATATACCATGTGAGCCTTTCTGCTTCTGGATTAACTCATCATTATGATCATTTTTTTTAAGATTATCTCTTTTTTTAAGTTTTTTTTTATTAATTTATTCTTTTTACATCTCAATGTTTATCCCATCCCTTGTATCCTCCCATTCCTCCCCCCCCCCATTTTTCCATTATTCCCCTCCCCTATGACTGTTCCTGAGGGGGATTACCTCCCCCTATATATTCTCATAGGGTATCAAGTCTCTTCTTGGCTACCTGCTGTCCTTCCTCTGAGTGCCACCAGGTCTCCCCCTCCAGGGGACATGGTCAAATGTGAGGCACCATAGTACGTGAGAAAGTCATATCACACTCTCCACTCAACTGTGGAGAATATTCTGACCATTGGCTAGATCTGGGAAGGGGTTTAAAGTTTCTAGTCCCATCCATTTGTCCATAAATTTTAGGATTTCCTTGCTTTTAATAGATGAGTAGTATTCCATAATGTAAATGTACCACAGTTTCTTTATCCATTCTTCCTTTTCTTGCACACTGGGTTCCTTAGGGATAATCCATTTCTTTCCTTTGTCTCTATGCTGCAAAGTCTCTGCAGCATTATATGGACTTAATAATTATGCAACACAAAACTCAATGGGAACCTATGAGGGTGTATACTGGAAACTATATAATTGGAAACAAGATTCAAATAAGAATAACAATCCCCTATGTGACACCCTACCTTTGGAGGAGGAGTGGTGATGGAGGAGGAAGAGGAACTGGTGAGAGGGCTTTACCACGTGCATGCTGTAGGATCTGTGGATCATTAGGTATGTGACATTATTAACAATTTTCTTGGTGATTCAATTGTTTCATTTCGACAAAAAGGAAAAGAAAGAAGTGTATCACTTGCAGAAGTAAACTAACAGAATTAGGGAAACTATACCTATTATAGCAAGAACCTAAACTCTAAGCAACTGAAGATAGATTTTACATAAACTAAGGAACATGATGAAGCTAAAGAGAGAAATTTTGCTGAAAAGAATAGACCAACTCTAGACACTGGGTAGATTAAAACTGGGATGATGACAGTACTATGGTACTCTTCTTTCCTTTCAGTGGGCAAGTAGACATTTTTGTTTAGAATTATTAAGAAACGCTGCCATGTCTGTATGAAATGAAAGTGTTTGCTGTGGAGTCATCATCATGGAGACATTTAGGGCTTATATTCTTTTATATCCACATGTCTTTGATCTGGTTATTTAAGTTTAGACACCTATGGGAGGACTTTCATACCAGCTGTGTAAGATCTTAGGAGAACATGCATTAAAAGCCTAAGACATATTCTATTCTCTTTTTATTTTCTCCAGACCAAAACAGCAAGGTTCCAACTTCAGGAATGAAAACAGAGATAATCATCTTGTGCTGTGGACTTCACTCATTCTTTGAAACTTTCCCTTTTCATTCTAATCTTTGATAGTAAGTTTGAATTTGGAACAAGGATATTAGCAGAAAGAAACAACCTACCTGATGACTTCAATTATAAGACAGACATTAGTTTAGGTCCTGCAACTTTCATTATCTTATGGTAGTTCTTAACATAATGTACATGTGAGATAGTCAAGACTGTTCTTGGTTTATGGCTGTTGCCCAGAAAAATCTCTATATACACTCATATGCTGTACCTTGCTGACACTGAGGGGGTGCCATGGAAAGAATACTGTCACTTCTGACATACCATTCCAGAGGAAACCTTTAAAATGAATGAGCTGAAATTTTGAGTGGGTACCATAAAATAATGTAGAAGAAAATATGCAATTATTAGAGTATCTAAATATGATTTTTGGCTGTCAGAAAAATCATATAACAAGATGAATAACAATCTGCTAGCATTGCTATTGGTAAAGAACCTTTGTCATGGATAGAAAGCAGAACTAAATAATCCTTATATGCTACAGGATTATTCTCTAGACCACAAAACAGTTTCTCAAATATTTACTATGTATAAGACAACAACTTTATAAGGTAGATCTTGCTATTTTCATTTATGTATGAGGAAGTTGAGGCATATATGGACAAGAAGAAATTTCCAAGTCTCACAGTATAGTAGTAACATCAAAATTTCATCTGAGTCTTCCTTGGTACTGGCACAGCAACAGGCTGGTTGATCAGTGGAATCGAATCGAAGACCCAGATGTGAATCCACACACATATGGTCACTTGATTTTTGACAAAGAAGCCAAATCCATTCAATGGAAAAAGGATAGCATCTTCAACAAATGGTGCTGGTTTCTCAGATTCAATATCATTAATTCTTTATGCAGAAAATCCTTTTTTATAAAGACTATTTTGTGTGCATTAGGACACTTAGAAGCATCCCTGGACTCAGTTTCTTAGCCATTGATATCTTTGCTCCTTGTACCTAATATTAAGCCTTGGTAAGGCCCACATACTTTATTAAGAATCCATATATCCATTTTACTAAATTGTGTTGTGTGTGTGTGTTGTACGCACATGGCAAAAGGGTGCATGCAGAGACAAGAGGAAGATATTGAGTGTCTTGCTGTATCATACTATACCTATTCCTTTGAGACATGTTCTTTGATTGAAAATGCAACCAGGCTTGCATCCAGAAAATCCCAGCAGTTTTTCTTTCTCCTCATCCCACTGAGGTTATAAGCAAGTGCACATTCACAGCGCACTTCTTAAGTGTTTGCTGCAGCTTGGAGCCCAGGTACTGATGTCTGCATAGCAAAAGCTCTTTTCCACCAAGCTATCTCTCCAACCTTTAGTAAATATTCCTTTTAGTATTATAAGAGCATATTCTGCCTCTACCACTTAATATTATTTTAACACATCCTTTAGGAAAGTAGAAAGTGTTATATGTTATAGAACTCTGAACGCAGACAGGAAGATAATCCACACCTGTTAGTAGTGTTATCATCCTTATTGACTACTGTCTCCATTGTCATTATGCCCAGCTGTAAACAATAGTTTGATGTAAGTTCTCGATAGCAGCACTACTGGTGGCATGAACAGAGTTCAGTGTGGTGTACCCCAGATCTGTGCCTAGCTAGAGACCTAAAGACTAGATTACTGCATGCTAAAGTTGAGCTTTTTTCCTTCTAACTTTTTCCCAGGCTACCTCGTCTTTGCTACATTATCACTAGGTGTCTATCTTATCCCCATAGCCACCTTCAAAGATAAATGAATCAGTCCCTTCATAACAGAGACAGCCAGAATATTAGCTAAAAATAATGGAGGTCACGCTATAGAATAGAAACATATCTGTTATGAAGGAGTCACGTAAGATAATCTTATTTATGTGGCTAACTAATAATATATAATAATGGGACACTGTATTAGCTGCTTCTTTTTTCACCCAACAGGAAATTTGTAAAACACTTGATCAAAAAAGATTAAGAATACCATTCTTGTTCCTTTTTTCCCCTGAATACCAAGGTAGGGCATAATTTAATTTATAGCCATCATTTCCACATACGATGAACTTAAATGAAGTGAGATCTGAAGAAAATTAAATTGGGGGCACCCAACTACATAGCACACAGGACATAATTCTGTCAAATCTCTTCCCTGAAAGGGCTTTTTTTCTCAGCAGAAAGTAATGCATGCTTCTTGATTGGAGGCATGTCATCTCATCCAAGATAAGGCAACTTCCCAATACATTTGCAGTAGTGACCACAATATCTTCCCTCTTCTCAGCTTCTTATAAATCATCCTGAACTTGGCCTCATAGCTGTGGCCCTCCCAGCCAATTCTTACCTCACATAGTCTTTTGATTTCTCTACATCAATCCCATGAACACTGACATCCTAGTATGTACTTTGCATCTTCATGAAACTGAGATATTACAAAACACAATTGAAGTCAAAGTTTTGATGTCTTAGAAAACTCAGTTATGTTATGTAAAGATGGTTTTGTTTTCATCCCAGGTGTAGAATATGAAGCTGATTCAGATTGTTTACAACAGCAAACTGTTTGCCTCATGTGGGCTCTGAAAGGAGCCCTTTGCCAGCTGCAGATAGTTTAATTCTGAAGACTCTGGAGAGAGAATCAATGCCAAAACCCAGAGGCTGGGCAGGGAGACTCCGAGAAAGAAGAAGGCTGCTGTTGCTTCTGCTGCTGCTGCTGCTACTCCTCACTGTTGCTCCTGGTTGCTGTTGATGCAGTTTGATGAGCAGTCATAGATATCATGAAACAAAGATTGTTATTTCCACAAAGAACCAGACACCATAATAAGCAAGAAGTAGTAAAGAGACCTAAGCCTTTTCCCCTAACTAACATTCTTTCTCTCCTACCTGGTATTTTGGTGTTGGAAGGGATTAGGGATGGAGGAGGGAGGTAGAGGTGTAAGAACCCAAATAAAATAGATTTTTAAAATACATGTAACACACCATAGTCCATTCCTTGGCCCCAAAGATAATCAGCCTGAAGAAGAAATAGAAAGGAAATAGGTTAAGGAAAACTTGAAGAAGGGATGCTAATAGCCTACAGAAAGAAATTCCCTCATAGGGGCTCTTGGAAGGACCTTGTCAGGAGACAAGGAGAGAGCTGGGGGTTATAAAAAGGACAAAATGAGGAGAGAGAGAGAGAGAGAGAGAGAGAGAGAGAGAGAGAGAGAGAGAGAGAGAGAGAGAGAGACAGAGAGAGAGAGAGAGAGACAGAGACAGAGACACAGAGAATACAGAAGTGAAAGCCACATGTATTCACAAATTGATTTTGTAATCAAGAGGAGCAGAGATAAAAAGAAAATGGGAATGACTTCCTTCAAACATGTTCTAAGGGAAGAAGGGAAGACTTTTTGTTTGTTATTTATTTTAGTTGGGAAATATAATAGCCTATTTGCATTCTAGTGTGAATGGAGGGTTATAAGACACAAGAAAGAAGAAATATGTGAAGCCAGTAAGGCTTTGTTTAGTTGCCACAGCATAAAACACAGTTCATAAGTCTAGGAATTGTCAGTGGAGCAAGGACAGCTCAACCATTTTGACAGAAGGAAAATAAAGCACTTAGAAGCTACTAAGGTGGTAAATGTGCTGTTGAAAGGATCGAAAATCCTCTTCTAATTGCTCCCATTTTCTCACTAATGAAAGCAAAGTTGCAGCCAAAGGAAGAAGGTGAGATGAGCTTGGTGAGAATAGAGTGTGTGAATAGTGACATCAAAATTAACTAATTCCGAACTGCTGCGGCAGAACACCCGAGCTTCCCTTTCATGGGGTGCATGCTATGATCAGTCAAGTTCTTCTCTTAGAGGATGGCAGACTATGGATCTGCATTTACATTTCATCTCAGTGAGTTTTGTCACTTCAGTACAGTAGAGGATAGAGTCATGGTATTGACTTAATCCCAGGAACCAATTGTGTTGGGTTATGTGATAAGCTTGAATTAAAACCAGAGATAAACTTTATTGAAATTAATTTTCTAATCAGTAGAGAGAAGAGTATTTGGTGGGAACAAGGGGTCATATCACCCTAACAATCCCTATGAATTGACAAAAGAGAGTGGAAAGTAGGAGTCAGCCCGGTGTGTTGTCAGAAAACTTTTGATATATGAATTCAGAGATGAAAGTAATCCACTCAGAGGAAGGACAGCAGGTTACCGAGAAGAGACTTGATACCCTATGAGCATATACAGGGGGAGGTAATCCCCCTCAGGAACAGTCATAGGGGAGGAGAATAAGGGGAAAAGGGGAGGGAGGGAAGAATGGGAGGACACAAGGGATGGGATAGCCATTGAGATGTAACAAGAATAAATTAATAAAAAAAATACTGAAAAAAAAAAAGAAAGAAAGAAAGTAATCCAAGAGGCATAGAGGCTTACAAAGATGGAAACTGCAAATGAAAGGGCCCTTTCACAGAACCCATTTCCCAAGTGGACACAGCCCTGTAGTTCCCTTTCAGCTATGATACCTAATTTTAAAAAGAACTTCTGACCTAGCGAACCATGAGAAGGTTTGTGTTATATTAATGTAGTATAACTTTTTTCATCGAGAATGGGAAACAATACAGGGGAGAGCGGCTAGCCTGTGATTACAGTGGAGCCTGAAAGCCAATAAAAATGAGGTGTGTAGGGGCATGAGATTGGGAAGAGATCAATTAATGAAAACGCTTTATTGTTAAAACTGCTACCTACCACCATGCAGTGGGGTTCTCAGTGAGGTGAAAATTTATTTTTGAAAAGAAGGCAAGCACAACTCTGTGAGAAAGAGGTAGAGAAATATTTACAGATGGTAGATGAGATAGATAGATAGATAGATAGATAGATAGATAGATAGACAGATAGGTGAGATGATAGATAGATAGATAGATAGATAGATAGATAGATAGATATAAAGAGACAGACAGACAGATAAATACACACAGAGAGAAAGAGACATAAAGAACACTAAGATAAAAGCTTTGGTCAGAGGAAGATTCTGAAAGCTGAAGTTGTTTTCTTTTGTGAAGAGATAATTAAAAGTCAGGTGTAAGTCAGGACATAAGCTTGAGTAAGTTTATGAGAAAGGAGAGTAAAATTACATAAAGAAGATAGTAGATCCGATGAAAAGACTTGTCTTTATGAATGTAGAAATCACCAACACAGATGTCAACAATGTCACTCGGGAGAGAACTTATAAAATTCTCATGTCCCTCTGCAGCACCAGCCCTGCGTGCATGCTAACATGCTTCCTTCCATGACAATAATGAACTAAAGCCCTGAAACAGAAAGCCAGCCCCAACTAAATATTTTCCTTTATAAGAGTTGCTGTGGTCATGGAGTCTCTTCACAGCAATAGAAATCCTAAATAAGCCAGAACCATTTGTAGGAGAGACTACTTCACATCAGACTTCCTGCTATTCTGGCTTGTCCGGTCTTTCTGCAGCACTTCCTTGATGTTTCCTGAGCCATAGATGCAGGAACTCTACTACAGCGATATCCAGTGATCATTGCATTGTGTCCAATTGTGCTTTTCCGTAATGTTCTCAATTTGCTACAGAAAGATGGTTTTCTGGTGAGTGAACCCACAGAATGGGAGAGAACCTTTACCCACTATACACATGACAGAAGATTAATAATCAGTATATATAAATAACTCAGAAAATAAAGTCAAGAGAACAAATGACCCAATTAAAAGTGAGCTAGGGAGCTCAATAGAAGAAATGGAAACAGCTAAAGAATAATGCAAAACATCTTCATCGTCTTTAGCAATTAGGGAAATGCAAATTAAAACAACTCTGAGTGTTCATGTTGTGAAGGCCAATATAGACCACTCCTTGGCATCTGCCCAAAGGACTTAACATCCTACTCCACAGACACTTGCTCAACCACTTTCGAGGTTACATTATTCCAGAAAGTATTTAAATTGAAACTGTTCCTAAAATAAAGATCACTCCAATGAACTATTATGTCATGGAGCCAGTCAAGGAAGACATGAGTAAAACCTAAGAAGAAAATGAGCACTGCCTTTCCCTGGCTAAAGCAGCCTTCTGACAGGTGAGCCCTGTCTGTTCCTATCATATGATTAGGCTCTTCACCCAATGTAGCATGGTACTAGAACTCCATGAATACAGGATGCTGCAAAGTTCAGGTCTAGCTCAACCATACCGCTTTTTCTTGTGGATATATTACCCTGCAGGAAACAAGATTCCCCATGACTGAAGATAGACTTATGAACTTAGAGGGCCAAAACAAAAATTCTGTTAAAAGTCTTTGTCGTCCCATTCAAACTATGGGAGCTGAAATAAAAATATATCTGTGCTTTAAACATGTTCCTCGGCTGACAGCCCTTCACCCTCTTCTATTGGGGACAAAGGAACCATCTCTTCCCAACAACCCAAGGAATTTTTTGTCATCTTACATATCTGTTAAATAAAGAAAAAGAAGCCAAGGAGGAGAAGGAGAAGGAGGAGGAAGAGACAGAAAGAACCAAGTTCCTGGCTTTGTGATAAAAACAGATTATTGTCATGACAATTTTCACACATTTTCTTCTCCTTGCATTAGTTTTGACTGCTGTTTTCTTCCATGATGGGTTGGGATTTGAGTTGAAAAGCTCTCATTTTATATTGACTTGGTTATTCCACACAGACAGGCTATCTTCAGCTTTAAATTCAGAGCACACACGATGGAGCTTTATTACAATGCTGGAAATACACAATTCCTGAACTACAAGTCAAATTGTTTCATGACTGCTAATTTTTTAGGCGAACTTTGAAAGGTGCCAATATTATATGACCATTTACAAATGTCACTTTTCTCCTGGTTCACCTGGTGAACATAGGGCAGTAGTTGACCCAGCAGATGCTCTGTTTCCCTGGCTCCTTTATTAATTTCTTGCTGTTTTAAGTCAGAAAACATTTAGTGCTGTGAAGAAGGGTATTTGCATCTCCAATAGGGTGCAAGGTAGAACACACATGCCAGTTTACCCATGAGAGTTCTAGCTTGCCTTAGTCACATTAATTTCTATCCATTTGTCCTGGATTCTCCCTCCCAAAGTCTGCCTTTTGGTATTCAGGGTCCATGAGTAGATACAAAGAAAATAGCCTTACCCCAAACCCTTGAACAGCTTCTCCTTGGGGCAAACTCAAATGAATACTACTTCCTATTGTGTGCATGTTTCTGCTTCCTATCATTCTGATTGGATCTGCTGTGATGCATGCATCCTCAACAGGATAGAAACAGTGTGGGCTTGTTTTAAACCTCCTCCTTCTCTTCTTATTCTTCAGTTCTGTTCTTTAGGGCATTTATAAGATAAGAACTCCTCGTCTAGTACAGCGTGATCTGAAACCTGCCCATGTAATCCATGCTGGTCTCAAACCTAGGACAATGATCCTCTTGTCTCAGCTTTCCAAGTACTAGAATTATAGGCATAATCTGACATGTTTGGGTTCATATAGATTCCTTATTCTGATGATCACCAAATGTCTTGTTTGGGACAGAATTATAGTGTCTGCTTCATTGGGTTGTGGTAAAAATCAAGGAAGTAAATGTGATGGGCACTTCATTCACAGTAGGTGGTTCACTATTATGGTGGCAGAGTTGGGGTACCATGTTCTGTATTGGTGTAAGGTGTCCTCTCTTCTCAGTCCATATATAGTGCTTGATATGTGCTCCTTAGTTAAATTGTGAAGAATGTTCACAGCTTCCCACTTTGAGAATGATGGAGGTGAAGCTAGATTGACTCAGATCGCGTTTCTTTCCTCTAAAATAAGTCACTACAAGTGATGTCCTCTTACTCTGCGGGAAAGGGAGCATAAATGCCTCTCTCAGAATGAGTCCTGCACATGTATTACTTCCAATTTCCAAACATTTCCATATGGCCTGATGTGTGCTTGGATTCCCAAGCACTGACTCTTCCATCTCTCCTTGCCTGTGTTAGTTCTCAGGGTATGGAGAAGGGGACAGCAAAGTTCCTGGAGAAAGTAGGTGAAGGTTTGCAGGCAAGCTTCATAAAGTCCTGGTGAGTCACTAGCTGTGCCTACCAGCCACCTCTGGAAGCTTTTGCCCCAAGAATTCTGTAGGCTGACAGTAGGAACTGTCTTTGGACACACAGTTTTCTTGGGTAAGTGATGGCATTCTCAGAGCTAGATCACTGGTGACAAGTCCTTTGATCAAAATGTTCCTTGTATTTATTCAACAAAGCAGAAGCCACAGAGTCAGTCTAGAGAGCAAGTTATCCACCCTTCTGTGTGTTGATCCACTGCAGAGGCCATAGGAAGTAATAGGAAAAGCATTGGCTGGGATCAAGGTCATACCCCAGTTTGTATGCATTCCTTATGGGGTTTGTGGAATAGCACTTGCTTTTTTCCAGGTCTCCTATTTCTCCCTCCCCACCTTGGTGTCCACTCTGAACTCTGAACAATTCCTGTTAAGCACATGTCAGTAAGCAGAGAACTAGTCTCGCAAGCAATAAATGCTTTCTGATGTTTGCTATGGAGCCAGACACTTTGCAACATTCTGCTAGGATAAGCAAACAGAAATACATGAACAAAGTAAAGAATTAAACATTTAGAATTTGTTATAGGATATTAAAACAAGAGAAAATGTGTCAAAAGAGGGCTGCCAGGAATTGCTTTGTGATTTATGCAGAAAGTATGTGTCAAAAGAAATTAGAAATTGAGAGCAAAGCAAGAAGATATCTATTAGGCAATGGCTCTAGGAATAAGGAAAAATGTTTATGTTTGCAGCATATAGGTTCTGTAGAGGCAGGGAGAAAACGTGAAAGCAGGAAAGTAATCTATCTAGATTCTCTGCCGTGACGTAGGCAACTGGTGATGGAAAGATGCTAGACATCTCAACTCTTCAGTTTGCTGCATAAACATAATTAGGTATCTTAGTCTATGCTTTGAACAACATTGTAGAAAAGAATGCCCCTGGTGGTCAGGTAGACAGCTCTGCTCAACACCAGCAGTAGGTACATAGACAACTGGACAAGTAGAGAGTGATGAGCAAGGATAAGCACAACTAGACGGGTTTCTCAGTTGGAGTTTGCACTAACCAGAAATATTCTGGAAGTGGAATCCTAGGGAAGGTACTTTAGTCTAGCCAAGTTGATACCTAAGGCTACATTTATGCATGTGCCCTGAATGGGTTCTGTGTTAGACCTAAATGTCTTATATAGAGTACAATAAAATCCATTAAATGTGGTGTCCTGGTATCCCTTCCCACCTCCTTCTTAGTGTCGCATACTTCCGTGTTTGCCAATCCTATTTTTAGTGTTCCTGACTCCTGTCTACCCGGTATAACATCATCCTTAAAATACCCCATTGGTCCTCAGGGACCAGTTTAGTTTTTTTTTTTTTTTTTTTTTCCTACCACACCCCCTCTGTGCACTTGCCATTTGGATGACAACTGCTTTGGGCTATTATTACAACTGTTGTTATTGTTATTTTTGTTGATAAATGGCTTTGTTTCCTGAGAGACATTTATGTTCAACTCTATATGATACTGTCTTGCTTTCTCTTCCCATTTCATCAAATAGAGAAGGCTACAAGAAGAGAACGTGATGTCGCTCCAGGGGACCCATTTATACAGAGTACAAATCCCACTTGTACCTCACAGAGGAACATGTTTTAGATCCAGCTTTTATAAACAGACCCTTGAATCTCAGCAAGAGGATTTGAAAAGTCAAACATTCCAGTGCCGTGACTATAAAAGTAAAATTGCAAGGCTTGGGAACCTTTCCAGAGACAGGCTTATTTCAAACATTGCTATCTCATAGGTGTTATTCTTAGCAGAACCTAGGTTCATGTCAGCTTCCACTTCAATATTCTGCTGTGATTGAAGTCTTACAACAGCTTCCTGGGGCTACCAAGGAGGCCATTACACAATGCTGAGCGTCCTTTGTCTCTACTTCATAAGTTCTAAGCCCACTCTTTCCTCTCACACCAAACCTCTCACACATTTCTTTGTGGGTTTGACTCATCAGGGATACATGCTTTCCCAAGTGTACTTATAGGGTCCAGAGACTATAGAAATCAACACAATGAAGCACACACACACACACTTAAGAAATGATATGAAATATTGCAATCCAAAGAGACTGATGTGCTGCAAATATGATAACAGAAGTTATGATGTAGGAGCAGTGGAAATACAGGCTGAGGAGAGGAAAATTCTCTGGAGACACTAAAGGGAGTGTTGAGCCTTCACTGCAAAGGTACGTGTATGAGCATGTGAAACGATTGTAGAATCATTTAACCACGGATGCCTGTAGAATGGCACATATATCTGAACCTTAGAAAGCAGGTTTTCTTCCCTTCACCCTCAAATCTGTGCAGATGTGACAGACTTGCATGCTCAAGATGTCTTTTCCTTTTGTTTTCTGTAGTTCTTCTGCCTGAAGTCAGTAATGTTGAAAGGAAGTTCAGTAAGCTACCCATGTGCAAAACTTGACCCAGCCACTTACTACTGAATTCCTATGAGGGTTTCCGTTGACATTTTCTTAGGAAGCAGTAACAAAGTTGTTCATGACCATTGTCAAGTTCAGTCATTCTGTGACTGGCAGTTCAGTAAGCTTGTTCATACCGCACCAACACGAGGAAAAAACTCCACAGCTTCAGTAGACAATAAAAATTATCTGCATTTATTTACACATGAAGTTCAGAGGACCATTTTGGGGAGTTGGCTCTCTCCTTCAACCATATGGGCTCAATAATTCAATTAAGGTTGCCATGCTTGACAGCAAACACATGTACCTACTGAGTCATCTTGCCATTCACATTTAGGTGTTTTAATGCTTTTAACTAACACATGAAAATTATGCATATTTACACTGACAGTGTAATGTATCGTATATGTCCTCAGTGTTTACTGATCAGTTCAAGGCAAGTAACATTATTTTCTCCTGAATTAACTTCCATATACTTTGCTTTCCTCTAATGGAAACTAGGGCTCATAAGTGTAGCCTCCTCCTGTGATGGGTCTGTGGGTGAGTGGAACATAATTTCATAGCATTTAGGATACAGATGGTCTCTGGAGAGCTCTATAGAAATGCTCACCATGAAGAAGGCGTGTTCTTCTTTCCCTTGATGGGGATACAAATGAAGTGTCTTAGAACTAAACTCACCACAGTGCTCTTATTTTTCAACACTTAAAGATCTCCAAACGGCATTGTGATTTTGAACAGATCACCACAAGTCTTGGCCTGCAGTCCACTTTCTTCAAGGAAAACATCCACCACAGCCCAGGCACTCTATACTCTTCAGAAATGTCATCTCACTTTATCTTCACAGCAGTGCCCAGGAATAGGTCCTGTTGTTTACCCTGTTTCTGCAAGTGAGGAAAATGAGCTCCAGGTCATCTCCAGGGACCACGTGTTAATTATTATAGGACCTTAGAGGGGACCAGAATTTGCCTTTGTTCCAGCATAAGTTTTGAGGGACTCCATATACAATGATTTCTACCCCCCAAATATTTCATAATAATTGATAATATTTCATTGTCAGGCCTTCTCTTCTACCTCACAAATGTCATTAATTTGTCACATTGTAGTCTTTCCACAGAGATGTTGGATGTAAGTACCATAGCCTCATGCCCTCTTCTTTTTCTAATTTCCTCTCTTCTGTCAATCTGTCCAGCTTTGATGAATTCTAGGGCTTTTATGTTTAGTTCTGAATTTCTGCTCTTGAGTAAAAGGATCACTTTACAGTGAATTCCACAATTCATCTTAGCTGTATCATTTTTACTACTGAGAACTTCCTTACATAATTTGCCTTAGATTAGAGTAAGCATATCACTTATTGGATGCCAATATAGATTTTGATAAATAAAAATGTATTGGCACATCACCCAGTCACTTATTCATGAATTATCTGTGACTGTTTTCACTCAACAATGGCAGAACCACTCATGGCATAAACTTCATGGCCATAAAGCCCAGCATTAACTATTTGGTGCTTTCTGGGAAAAACTAGGTAACCCTTTGCCTTAGTGTATGAATTTTATATGGCTTATAAATATAACTCACTTCACATAGACTTGGATTGGGAGGCAATGTAGTAAAATATTTAAGACTAAAAGATATGGAATCACGTGGATTTTATAGAGATTGGGCTTTATTTTAACCAAGCCTTGCTTTAAATTACACATTTAAATGGGGTACTATCCCAGATTCACTACTGTAGCTATTCTAACTAAAGGCAACGTAGGGTAGAGCATTATTTATTTCCCTAATACTTCCAGGTCACAGCCCATCAATGCAGAAGTCAGCTCAGGAACTCAAGGCAGGCGTATTTGTTGTTCCACACCGTACTACCTCTAAGAAGAGAGCTTACCCACAGCTTTGGAAGCACAGTTGACCACATGAATGAATACTGTTAATGATTCACTCCTACATTCAGATTCATATTTAGCTAACTTTCTTTTTAAAATTAATTTATTCATATTACATCTCAATTGTTAGCCCATCCCTTGTATCCTCCCATTCCTCCCTCCCTCCTGCTTCCTGTCTACTCCCTTCCCCTATGTCTGTGACTGAGGGGGACATCCTCCCCCTGTATATGCTCATAGGGTATCAACTCTTTTCTTGGTGACCTGTTATCCTTCCTCTGAGTGCTACAAAGGCCTCTCCATCCAGAGGACATGGTCAGAAATGGGGCACCAAAATTTGTATGAAACTCAGACCTCACTCTTCACTCAATGGTGGAGAATGTCCTGTCCATTGGCTAGGTTTGGGTAGGGGTTCAGAGTTTACTGCCTATATTTTTCTTGGCTGGTGCCATAGTTTGAGCAGGACCTCAAGACCCAGATCCACCTGTCATAATGTTCTTCTTGTAGGTTTCCAGGACCCTCTGGATCCTTCTATTTCACCACTCTCCAATATTTCTCTCACCTAAAGTCCCAATAGGATTTCCTCCCCTCTGACTCACTTTCCTGGTAAGTAAAATCTTTCATGGGACATACCCTTTGGGCTAGTGTCTTGATATAAGTGAGTATATACCATTTGACTCTTTTTGCTTCCGGGTGAACTCACTCATTATGATAATTTCTAGTTCAATCCATTTGTCCACAAAATTCGGGAATTCCTTGTTTTTAATAGCTGAATAGTATTCCATAGTGTAAATGTACCACAGTTTCTTTATCCATTCTTCTACTGAGGGACACTTAGGCTGTTTCCATGTTCTGGCTATTATTGAATAAGGCAGCTATGAACATGGTTGAGGATATGTCCCTGTTGTGTGGCAGTGCATTTTCTGGGTATATTCCAAGGAGTGGAATAGCTGGGTCTTGAGGAAGCCCTATTCCCATTTTCCTGAGAAAGCACCAGATAGCTTTCCAAAGTGGTTGTACAAGTTTGCATTCCCACCAGCAATGAAGGAGTGTTCCTCTCTCTCCAAATCCTCACCAGCATGTGGTGTCACTTGAGTTTTTGATCTTCTAGCTAACTTTCTTATAAAGCATCAGACCGTCTGACCAGGGAATGGCACCTCCAATAAGGGAATGTACCCTGCTACATCAATTAATAATCAAGACAATCTCCTACAGACATGCATGCTCACTTATGGATCTGCCTTGGGAAATCCCTCAATTGAGACTACTTTCTCAAGATAATCCAGATTGTCAGGTTGATATACAAGTACTGTGTAATGTTTTGACACAAATATGCAGTCTATAATTTGTAAATTTGGGTGAACATGTCTAATTCTTTGAACATATCAGTTTCCATGCTAAAAACATATCAAGTCCTTCGTATGGCTTTTCGTTGTAATCAGCTGCTAACTGCTGTCCATACTCACTCTGCTGAATGTCTAGGTCTTATTAAAGTGTGATTTATGACTGTTTCATCAACATTCCAATCTTCTCCCCTTCTTCACTCTCCCAAGCCTGTGGTAACTAGCATTCTGTCCTAACTTCCTATTCCATCAGCTCTTTTAGATTCTATACATGAGAGAGATCAGATATGATGCCTGGCTTAGTTCACTTAATAGTATGACTTCCTGTCACAGATGACAGGAAACCATCTTTTCTTATAGGCGAATAATATTTCATCAGACACATTCATCACACTTTCTCCATCCACTCATCAGTTAATTGATGGACACTTATGTTGTTTCCATTTCTCAGTTATTGTGAACAGTGCTGGGAGAAGCATTGTACTGTGCACATCTTTTCAACATACTGATTTAATTTCCTTTGGATATGTACCCAGCACTATTATTGCTCGATCATATGGCCATTCTATTTTTAATTTTTTTTTTTGAGGAACCTCCGTACTGTTTTCCATATGGCTGTACTGATTTGCATCCCCACCAGCAGTGTGCAAGGGTTCCCTACATACAGCAGTTGTTATCTTTGGTCTTCTTCATAATGGCTATTCTTAATTGGGGTGAGGAGACAGCTCATTGTGGTTTTGATTTGCCTTTCTCTCATGATTAATGACACTGAACTTTTACTAGTGTTCCCTCTCCTGGGGAATATATCCCTCTAGCTCACCCAGGAAGACTGAGAGGAGCTCATAAACTTTCCAACCCACTCTCTTTCTCAGGCTCAGATCTTACACTCTGTTTATTCTCACACCGGCTACTCATTTCACTCCTTCCTCTGCATTTGGGTTGGTAGCCTCCTCAATAATGTGTCTCTCTTTGGAAACTAAACCTGGGCTGAGTAGTCCAAGTATCCGGAGTATGTGGATAAGGGAAAACCAGTGCATTAACAGCTAACTCCACACAATTGATACTTAATAGTTATTTGAGATGAAAAAAGATACCCAAAGACTCAGGAACCCAGACTTCCTGGATATATTCTCCTTGGGGAGGCACTCCAACACTCTACATTTCCCACCAAGTTTTCACTATTCTATTGCCGTGGGCATTGCCCTTTTGTCTAGATGATAATTGTTTCCACTGCCGGAGAGCTATGGTCCCTGAAAAAGAATTGCATCCTGAGTCAGGATGCTGAGGGCGGTGGCATGTGTCACAGCAAAGACAAAGACTAAATTGTTTATTGACTGTCTTTAGAAAAGTACACTAGATAGGCCTATGCACTTAGCAGATGGGCATCTGGACAGATGATGAATAATCATCTTTTGTTTGAATATTAAAGTAGGACCAATGGAGTAAAAGGTGTGAAAATGTCTCCCTACTTATTTCCTGCGTGTGGAAAACAAACCCCACCCCCACTCTTTTCACTTGTTCAAGAGAGGTCTGCACTTTGGAGCTAGTAAATCTGCTTGGCAGGTAATAGGCTGCCCATCCGCCAGCTGCTTCATTGGCAAAAGGCACATCACCATCGCCATGGCAACTCACAGGCAGCCAAAGGGCACGCAGGCCTGGCTTGAGGCCAAGGTAATCCGATGGCACTGGGCTTTGTTAATAGAAAGAGAAAAGCAGGCCAGAGCTGCTTGCCTCTGCCTTTGCCAGTAAAGGCTGGACAGGAGCAGAGAGCAAGGCTAATTAACCCGCTGGACCAGCTGTTGGCTGCCGCTTGCCAAATCCGACAAGTGGCCAAGGTTTGTCTATTCCTAACCCTTGTCGTCTTCCAGGGAGGCTGGGCCCTGGGGGAACAAGGGCTTCTTCTCAATGATGTCATCGGAGTATTTGTAGAATTTCCTCTTTGTGGGAAAGTTCTCTGGCAAAGTATAAAGAGACTTGACTTCCCTCGGAAGACCCCTTGGCCTTTTGAATATTGAAGCGATTTTTCTAGATGAGAAACAAATCTGGGCTTATAGGGAGAAGCAGGATGGTGGGGGTGGTGGGATATCCGTACTTTAGGCCGTGCATTGTATTAGGATTCCCATCTGAGGCGCCTTTCATCCGCCAGCATTGCCTAAAAGATCCCACATCCCACAGGATGGTTAGTAAAAATGAACTGTTCTGAAAAGACCTTTGCCAGGGAAAGGAAGATAACACATATTAATTTCTTATACTATGACAGGCAGTCCACCTGTATGAAACACCACTACCCAAATTCAGAACTGAAAAAATTACGTCTACAAGGTCAGGACTAAAACTGCACAGAGGAACACAACTTCTCCAAAGTAGAACTCACTGAAACCTACATTTGTACAAAAACACTTCCTCCTCCCCCTCCTCCTCCCCTTCCTCTTTCTCCCCCTCCCTTCTTCCTCCTCCTCCTCTTCTTTTTTCTCCTCATTGTCATCACTGACCCACACTGGTCACTGGTACAGAATTATTGACTTTGTGAAGAATATTTTACTGCTGAGAGATAAATAGTCTAAGAAAATAATTTTATGAAGCAATCAGCATACTCCTAGTAAAAGATTTACAAACTGATCCAACTTAGCTTTCATCAACTTTATTTAAGGTAATAATCCCACAATGTGTCTTGTGTATAAGGCTTTTTGTGTACATTGACATTTATAATGCAAAATACATGTTCTAATCACATTTTATGAAGAACGCAATTAAGGCTTAGGAAGCATAAAAGAGACAAGTAAATATAATGTACACTATAGGAGACTGGGCCACACTGGAAAGGCTGGACTATGATGGCTGCATATTGCCAGAAGCCAAGCAGGCGAAGCTGCAATTAGCAAGTGGCTTCTCACAACATATATCTGCAGCCTTGAAGGCATAACAAGTAGAACTCATTATACAAATAGGAGGGAAAAGGAGAATTCCCATGATTGAGAGATAGAACGAACATGAGAAAGGGCAGCAGAGACAGTAAAACAGGCTGACCATTTGCCCCTGGAAGTCCACTCACACCAGAAAACATGAACGTCAGATCTCTGAAGCTAGCTTATTTTTCCTGGATAGAAATAGTACTTCTAGTGGGAAAGAGGTCATGATGGACAGGGAAAGATATTCTAGGGCTGTCTGTGGCCTTGAGTTGCAGCATTTACAGCATTTATAGCTGAGAAAAGCAAATCCTAAGTTATCACTGAGCGGGCACCCACTTAAGCCCAATTATTCTATCATTGTCATCTCATTTAGTGCTTATACTGTCTCCATGAGATCAGAATTATGGCTTTACAAGTCTCCTGCCACATATGATGAAATGAGTTGCAGAACACAGTGAAATGACCTACGTTAAGGACAAACTTAAACAAGAAGGCACATCCCTTTCCCCTGTGTCATTGTTAGCATTGTTTTCCTGGATACACCATACCAACCCTTACACTGTTCCAAGAAGGAGAACGATGTGTTTAAAACTGAATGTGAATAAACCTGGGTACGGACAGTCTGAAGCTGAGAAAGAATAGATGTTCAAGAAAGGCTGCTGAATAGTAACTGGGAGCAGGAGCAATCAACTCCTTTTGCCTTCAAAGATCCAGAATGAACTTGGAAAACAAAGACATGTGGGCATAGGCAAGACAGGGAGTCAGAAAGAGGTACAGGACAAACTCATAAATGAATTGTGGAGATTATGAATGCCCACAAATGATACTTATGTACTGTCATTGTACAAAAGAACCAGCTGCAGGACAGGACCTGTGGACAGAACCTACATTTAGGTATTAATTTCTGCTGATATCATTTGGATTGATCATTTCGTTCATGAATGTAATACGTTTTGTTTAGAGCTATACCATTTCCTCCCTTCCAATGTCTCTCCTATATTTCTACCACACTTCCTTCCCAACTTGAAGTACTCTCTCTCTCTCTGTCTCTCTCTCTCTCTCTCTCTCTCTCTCTCTCTCTCTCTCTCTGTCTCTCTCTCTCTCTCTCTCTCCTCTCTCTCTCTCTCCTCGCTCTCTCGCTCCTCTCTCTCTCTCTCCTCTCCTCTCTCTCCCTCTCTCTCTCTCTCTCTCTCTCTCTCTCTCTCTCTCTCTCTCGTCTCTCTCTCTCTCTCTCTCTCTCTCTCTCTCTCTCTCTCTCTCTCTCTCTCTCTCTCTCTCTCTCTCTCTCTCTCTCTCTCTCATCCCCTGAATCTACTCAGCTGTGATCCTTTTGAACTTAGAGAAGATCTTCCAGCAGTCATACAGACCATGTAGCTATAGTTACACAGACTTCTCCTAGGAGTCCTGTGAAATAATTGTTATTATTAATCTCTATTTTAGGAGTAAAGAAAGTGATGCAGATGATAGTTAAATAACCTTCCTGGATTTCCTAAATATACAGGCATACAATAACATGTATTTATGTCACATTATCTATTGGTCAGGAAGAATTGGGACATGGCTTATCTGGGTCTGACACACAGTTTCTATTAAGGCTACAATCAAAGAGTCTCCTGAGGCTGAGAATCTATCCGAACACTTAACTTGAGAAGGATCTATTTTTAGATTGATTAGCTCATGTGACATTTGATAGACTTCAACGCCCCAGCTATGCCCTCATCCTTCACTGGCTGCTGGTTACAGATCACCCAATTTCCTAGGCATATGAGTCTTTTCTATGAAAGGTCTTGCATCATCAAAGCCAGTGAGACATCTAGTAATACAATAATTTATAATCTAATTGTTAAAATGTCAATTCCCAATATTGCTATAAACTACAATTTAAAAGACAGTCCTTTAAGGGAAGGCAGTTGCACAACGCCAGGAATATGAAGATATGTTGATCAGCTGGGGATAGTTTAGGTGCTATCCATCCCAACTTTCATCCATCAAGAAGCAAAACCAAGACTCTCACCCAATTACTATGTTTGAAGGTCTATGCTCTTAGTCTATGCTCTTAACCACCAACCTTCCTTTTTTTTAAATATATTTTATTAATTTATTCATATTATATCTAAAATGTTATCCCATTCCTTGTATCCTCCCATTCCTCCCTTCTTTCCATTTTCCCCTTACTCCCCTCCCCTATGACTATGACTGAGGGAGATCTCCTACCCCTGTATATGCTCATAGGGTATCAAGTCTCTTCTTGGTAGCCTGCTATCCTTCCTCTGAATGCCACCAGGCCTCCCCACCCACGGGATGTGGTCAAATATGGGGCACCAGAGGTCATGTGAAAGTCAGTCCCCACTTCCCACTCAACTGTGGATAATGTCCTGTCCATTAGATAGATCTGGGTAGGGGTTCAAAGTTTACTGCACATATTGTCCTTGGTTGATGCCATAGTTTGAACAGGACTCCTGGACCCAGATCTGCCCATCATAATGTTGTACTTGTAGGTTTCTAGGACCCTCTGGATCCTTCTATTTTCCCATTTTCCCTTGCTTCTTTCACCTAGAGTCGCAATAGGAAGTCTTCTCCTCTGTCCCACTTTCCTGGTAAACAAAGACTTTCATGAGACATGCCCCTTGGGCTAGTGTCCAGATATAAGTGAGTATATACCATTTGATTCATTCTACTTCTGGGTTAACTCTTTCATTATGATCATTTCTAGTCCATAAATTTCTAGAATTCCTTGTTTTTAATAGCTGAATAGTATTCCATAGTGTAAATGTACCACAGTTTCTTTATCCCTTCCTCTACTGAGGGACACTTAGGCTGTTTCCATGTTCTGGCTATTAGGAATAAGGCTGCTGTGAACATGGTTGAGCAAATGTTCTTGTGTCCTGGAACATCTTTTAGGTATATTCCAAGGAGTGGAATAGCTGGGTCTTGAGGAAGCCTTATTCCCAGTTTTCTGAGATCGCGGCAGATAGATTTCCAAAGTGGTTGTACTAGTTTGCATTCCCACCAGCAATGAAGGAGTGTTCCTCTCTCTCCACATCCTTGCCAGCATGTGGTGACACTTAAGTTTTTGATCTCAGCCATTCTGATAGGTATAAGATGGAATCTCAGCATTGTTTTGATTTGCATTTCCCTCATGATTAAGGATGCTGAGCATTTCTTTAAGTGTTTCTCAGCCATTCGATATTCCTCTGTTGAGAATTCTTTGTTTAGTTCCAAGCCCCATTTCTCAATTGTTAACCACCATCCTTGCAACCACCTAGACATGTAACCTTTGGCTAATTCTTTGAGTCATCATTGCTTTTATTCTATGGGAAATTCTTTGCTATTATTTGAACTTAAAGATTATTGCTGGTTTAAGACATACTGTGTATGAAATGTCTAATACAGCCACATTTCTCAATGTGTTAAAAGGACACCCACATTCATGAAGTGCAGGTTGCTATGGAGAATACTATCTAACGAGAGTAGCCCAGCATGCTCTTGAAGGGATTAGGAAAGCTTCAGTATACAAAATGGGCCCCATATTGGCCTATATCACACCACCCTAGTATTAAAGTCTTCCTTTTGCTAAGAAGCATCATTTACTCTTTTATTACCCCTCAAAGAGTGGGAATGACCCTTTAATCATAATAAAATTGTCTTAGGGCCTGAAGTTGGAAGAAGCCTCCAATTGTGGTCTATCCACGAAACATTGGAAGAAATCAAGGCAGATTTTCAAATATTCAAGAGAACCTTTATAGAATAACCCTTGTGCTAGCTAGTTTTATGTCAACTTCACACAAGTCAGAGTAATTTATAAAGAGGAACCATTAATTGAGACACTATATCCATCAGATCCATCTGTGGTGTATTTTCTTGATGATTGATGTGGGAGGGGCAAGCTCACTGTCAAAGGTGCCAACTCTCGGCTGGTGGGTCTAGATACTCTAAGAAATCAGTCTAAGCAAGTCATGAGGAGCAAAGTAGTTATGCAATGCTCTCCTATGGATTTTGCTTCTGGATGTGCCTCCAACTTTCCAGTTTCAGCACAGCTCTGACTTGCCTTTGTTGATGAACTACAATGTGGATCTGTAAGCTGAATTGAACCCTTTCCACCCCGAGTTGTTCTTGGCCAAAGTGTTTTATCACAGCAATAGAAAACCCAATTAAGAGGACCTCTTTCTCTTTCATTCTTCTCTGCTTTTACTTCTTTATCTTCTGACCAACTTTGAAACTTGGTATTTGTGTGGCATGGCCAAAGTGCATAACTTCTCCTATGTAAAGTTACTGCTTAAGGTTTGTCTCACTTTGTAGATTGCACTGCCCTTCAGTCGGCTATGTAGATAACTCCATGGTTCCCTGAAAATAGACAGCATAAGACCTGAGTGTTACTATAACTGCTCTCTTTGTCAGCTTTCCTCATGCTTCTGAAAAATGGAAGAAAATAGGAGTATTGGCAGATTGTGCAGAATAGAACAGACTGGTCCAAATGCACAACTTTATCTTTCTTACAAGCTGAGGACTCCTTCAGCAGTGATTCCTATGGTTCACACTCCCCACATTGTCCCCTAAACCCATTTCCTACATACACAGGAGACTATAGAAATACTACTTTTGATCTCTACTTTGGAATCATAGAATTGAAAATAAAAGACAGAATTCTTTGGATCTAGTACATTTTGGCTTTACCTGACAGTGATTAGAGATCCAAGTTACATTTTGGGTTCTTACAGGATCCATAATTGACCATGTGGCTTTTAGCAAATTCTTTTTACCTCACCAGGAATTAATTCCTTCCACTATCAGATGAAAAGCTTTAATGATAGCCTGGCTGTTTTTCCTGGGACCAGTTTCTGAGATCGTTTCTCTCTTTGCATCTGTCATTGAGTTTTCTGTGTAAATTGTAACCTTAGGAACACTCTCCGAATTTGCAGTACATGCTATCCTAAATATGGCAACATTAAGCCATTTCCTGTTAAGTTTCTTTGGAAGCATAAAAAAGCAGAGATGATGACTTCTCAGCTAAGCACTCCCCCCACCCCCCACGCATACACATCTATTTGAAGGAGGATGGGATGGGAACACTGTGTCAGACAAGAATGAAAACGTACCACACAAGTGGAGCTCTCCACTAATCCAAACAAAATGACTGGGGTGGATGGTCAGAGCCTGAGCAATTTTAATGCAGGCATGAAGATAGGCCACACAGTTAGATCAGAATTTAAATAACCTCACTTCACATGCATTTTCTAGCTCCCTTCACAACTCCTCAAAAACCATCCAAATGTTCCATTTTGGGGAAGCAGATGCCCCTGAAAATGAAGACCATTCCTCTATTGTCTTTTCCTTTCTCCATTCTGCAGAGTTAACTGCTTGTTCTCCAGGAATGATCTTGGCAGATGATCCATGTTCTATAAAGGCCACTGTTTTGGCCCTTGCTCTACTGCAAAATGACATAACTTTGTAAGTGAATGCTCATGGGAGGGGCTGAAGCAGGAGGCTTCAAGTATGTCCCACACAATACAGATGTTTGTGATCAGCTACCTGAAGTCTTCCACACAGTCAGCCAGACTACTGAGTGTTGATTTGAAGTCAAACACCATTCTAGGCATCAGGGACAGAATGGGGACTAAAGAATTTGCTTCCTATGAAAAGAAAATCTCTGGCCCATCTTTAAATGACTTGAATGGCTTGATCTAGTTTTATTGCTTCTGCGTGGGTCAGCTAAGTTCTTCGAAGCTTTTAAAATTTCATACATGTATACTTTTATTTACATCATTCTTGTCTTCTCCTCCCTTTAACCCCTCTCATGTTCCTTTCCTGCCCTCATCCAACAACCTAGATCTCTGGTTCTTACAATCTTTTTGGCCCCTCTTCTATAATGTTATTTGAACCTTAGATTCCAGAGTTGTTTTGTTAATGTATCAATTGCAAGTGAACATGCAGCTGTTCTCTGCATTTTGACCAGTTGTGGTTTTCTATAAAGATCACAGTCTATTGGGGGGGGGAGAGACAGAGACAGAGACAGACAGACAGACACAGAGACACAGAGACAGAAAGAAATACAGAGACAGAGACAGAGACAGACAGAGACAGAGAGACAGAGAGACAGAGAGAGACGGAGACTTCTTTGATGAGTATAAGACTGGGTTGGAAGAATCAGCTAAGAGTTTTGATATTCCAATGTCTCCTAAGGTTAGGTTACTTACTTTATTGCACATATGACCTAAAGAAAAATTTAGATTCCCACTAAAGAAAACAAATATTGTCTCTGAAAATCTGGGACCAATTTGCTTATCCAAAGAGTGAAGTAAGGTCTTAAGTGGAAGATGATTTGGAAGGTATGATTTCAGATTTCTGTCCAGTGGGTTGTGACACAGATGAAGCAAGCTGTTAAGAACCAAGCCAGAGAAGAATGTAAAGATATTAACAGATATGGGATACACTGGGTGGGCAGTCTGGTGGTTTCATCCTAAGAAATTTTATTGGCTAGAACAGTGAATGGTCTAAAGAGACCCCTCACTTCTCAGTCTTTTTCTGTCTATATGAATTTTGAAACTTTGTACTTGTATATGGCTTTTTGAAAACACCTTCATGTATATTCACCCTTAAATCTTCTAGGCAGTTCCTCTTCAGTACTATGCTATTTACATCAGTCCAAGAGAATACCAAGATATTTATTTATTTCCTACAATGTATCAGAAGTGTCTCTGTGACCACATTTGCATAGCTAGTTTCCTTCCAGGTCTTAATTTTATAACAGTCTTGGGAAAAATTGTCTCAGTTACTTTTCAACTGCTGTGATAAAACACCATAACCAAGGCAACTTATAAAACAAAAGAGTTTGGAAATCCTGATTCCATAAGGTTAGTCTGTGACCATCATGGTAGAAAGCATGATATATAGCAGCAGGCAAGTATGGCACAGGAGCAGTAGCTGAAAGCTTACATGAGATACACAATGCAGAGACAGAGGGAGTTTACTTGGAATAGCTTGGTCTTTTGAAACCTCAAAGTGAACTGCTGGGCCCCTCCACCCAGTTCCACACCTCCAACAAAGCCATACTTCCTAATCTTTGCCAAACTGTTCCACCAACTGTGGAGCAAACATTCAAATATTGTGTATGGGGGCCACTCTCAATCAAACAATCACAGAATTACAACTAAAAGGAAGTAAGGAGAAGGAGGCCTTCAAAACTCTTGTCCTCTTAAGAAACGTGAACAGTATTAGACATGGTGGCATTCAGAGAAAGGATAAACAGGCTACCAAGATGAGACTTGATAGACTATGATCATATAGTGGGGGAGGAGGTCCCCCTAGGTCACAGATATAGGGGAGGGGAATAGGGTGAAAGGGCCATGGAGGGAGGAACGGGAAGATACAAGGAATGGGATAACAAGTGACATGTAATATGAATAAATTAATTAAATAAATTTTTAAAAAAAAGAGCCTAACAAGAAAAAAAAAAAAAAAAAAAAAAAGAATTGGTGCTCTGGGAAAAGAAAAGGTATGTAGATTTGGAGGTGTTATCCAAACATTGATGATAGGGAAATATGAGTAATGGGATGATGATGAGTAACTTATTAGTGAAGTGAAGATGAATGGTGAGGGATTTCAGGAAGGAAGTTGTCAGCTTAATCAGATATAGACTATAGAACAAGAGACAACACATCTTCTATGGATTAATTCAGGACACCTTGTGCTTACCCATAAGCATAAAATGGAAAATACTGGGTCATGTAAGCCCCTTGTGATGAACATTGGATAGACCAACCACTTCCCCTTCAGAAAATGACTTGTAGACTGTCTCCATCAAATGCATGGATTTCCCAAGCTTTAGAGACTATTACCCACAAGCTGATGCCCTCCTCCAGGACAGTCCAGGTTCAGTGACTGATTGGAATGGGAAAACTGAGAGCTGGCCCATGTTAAAAGAACTCTGAGAGTCCAATCTAGCTCCTTCGTTTTCAATAGTCAAGTGGTGCTTTTGAAGACTCTTCCTCCCGCCCACTCTACCTCATTTATTTTCTGTCAACTGGCACTAATTACAAAGGCTTAACTTCAAAAGCATTGTGCATGCTTCCTCTCTGTCCCAGAGATGGCTTCCTGGGAAACCTTAACTACAACCTCATCGAGTGGTACCCATGCAAGTTTATGTCCCACAAAATGTATTTTAAAATCCAATTCTTAAGATGCTAGTATTTGAAGGAAATGTCCTTAAGAGGTGGTTAGGTCAGGAGAGTGAGCTCTCATGAATGAGATTAGTGGTCTCATAAAAGAGACCATAGAAAGATCCCTCCTTTGAGGCTACAAGAAGAAGGCAGATATGAATGAGAAATTGTGCCCTCATTAAGCATGCTAAATTCTTGATCATGGGCTTCTTATTTTCCAGAAGTAGTAGAAATCAGTTCCTGTTGTTTATAAGGTATATAGCCTGTGGTAGTTTCTTATGGCAGCTTAAGTGGACTCAGGGTTAGGGTTCTTTCAGAGGGCCCAAGTTCAATCCTCAGCACCCACATGTGTGCTCTGTAGTTCCAGTTTGGAAGGATCCAGCACTTGCAAACAGATACACATGCAGACAAAACACTGATGCACAAAATTTCAGCCTGGGTTACGGAGGGCCACCTGAGGTCCCACTCCTAACAGAGGAGATGTTGGCCATTGATGACAACTATGGGAAGAAGAGTCACTGTCATCTGGAAATGTGGCTGCAGGAAGGCTATTCATGCCCTAGGGGATGGTCACATACCCATGTACATATGGGCAGAAGTAACTGAACTTAGGATTGTTAATAACAAAAACATAAAATAAAAAGCAGACATGAAGCTGGAAGGGAGCTTTATGGGGTAGGAAAATTAGAAATAAATTTGGGAAGGTAGTGATGGATGGATCTGATGAATATACACTTGCATAAATATATGCAACTTCAAAAGAATAAAAACATTAATCTTTTAAATGGTTATAGTCCTCTATCATTTCTGGCCCATCATTATTTTTGTCCCCATTTGGTTCAAATTGTTAGAACAAGAATGGAAACGAGCTAACATTGACTCAGTATTATTGCTAGCGTAAGCCATATAATAACAAGAACAATTTCCAAGACCTTGGGTAGCACACATATAATGCTCCTCCTGTAGCCTCGATATCTATTTTCTCAGTTTATTTTGCTTAGGCTACCCTAAGCAAACTCCAGAGGACTCTGACTGTCAAGTTAGAGATGCACTGCTATAAGCATATTGGACTGCTGTGTTGAAACACAGCCTGAAGAATTTAGGATTTTGTGCCTCTACATGAATTCTTTAGCTCTGGGACTATCATTATCTCTTCATAGTAGCACATTTTTGAAACAGTCCAAATACTGGATTCAGTATTAAGACTGGGCAAAAGACTATGTCTGTTGGATAAACTTCACCGAATCACTAATGTATGATCCTCTGTGCATATGGATGGCTGACTTTTTCTGGCCAACATTGACAGTTGAAGAGTAAGTACATGTCTTTATGTATGTTGTATGGGAATTACCTCCATCACTCTAGATAATGTTCAATGTACTGCAAAACGCACCTAGGGAACACATTTGGAACTTCTTTTTCCCAGTTCAGCTTTCAAACTAATGTTGTAATTTTAACATAAATGTTCAATATAGAAATACTTTGTAGAAATATTTCTATAGTTTTCAAATAAAATTTAAGTGAAATAATTCATTGATAAGGGAGAATCCCTAATAAGTAAAGGTCTAGAAGTGACAGACCATAATTTTTCAATAACCACAGCATTTATCAAACACTTGGGAAGAAGGAGCTTTAAAAATAACAACAAAAGAAATTTGAAACAAAGCCTCTTGAACTAAACCAGCTTAAACAAAAGGTTCTAACTCTGGGAAATGAAGTAACAAAATACATTTTAAGAGGGCATCTTTCCTGTGCAAAAAATCAATAATTCATAGTTCTGCAATAATGCCATGAAGACAGTTTTCTTTTTTTAATCATTATTTTTTATTAATTCATTCATATTATATCTCAATTATTATCAGATCCTTTGTATCCTCCCATTGCTCCCTCCCTCCCGCTTACCCCCTACTCCCCTCCCCTATGACTGTGACTGGGGGGACCTCCTCCCCCTGTATATGCTCATAGGGTAGTTCTTCCTTTTGAATTAGACAATAACTACATGACGCTAAAGGCTTTGATTGACCCACAAGTCTTTGATCTTTAGTCACTGTAGGAACCAGGCCCAACTGGGCTGCCTGCCTGTCTTGCTGTTTTATGTCCTGTTTTTAGCAGCTTCCGTGTCTGTGTTTAATGTTGGTTAGCTAGTCATGTTTACTGCTCTGAGAACGCACCCCTCCCCTCCTCAGGACTTTCCCTCCTATGTGCAATCACCTCTTGAGGGATTTCACCTGCAAGTGGTATTCCTGTTTTGCTGCCTATAAAAAGTTTTTTTGGACACTGAATAAAAGCTGCTGCCGCCGCTGCTGCTCTCTTAGCTTGAAGGACCCGCTGTGTGTGTGTGTGTTAAATCCACAGTCCCTCGCCCTTGACTCAGTACTGCGGTGGCGCGGGCGCCACAAGTCACAATATAACAGCTGTGTTTGTCCATTCTTTTTATAAAGAAGTTTCTTAGATTGTTTCTAGAAATTTCTGTTATCGAGAATGTAATTAGACCACATTGGTGGAAAATGGAACCAGTTCTTCCAAAAGTCTCTCTGAGTACCTTCTATGTAGTTAAAGGTGCAAACACTGATGTCTGTATAAAGTCATTACTGTACTAGGAAGATGTCACCATAGTAAGTAAGCACACAAGTCAAATGACACTTGTGTTAGGTGACTAAAATAGGAGCAAATTGAGAAAAAGAAGGTAAACAGTATGGAGAACAGAAAGATCTTTATTGTAAGTAGATTACAGAAACCCATGGAAAATCAGGTTGACTACACAACATGGCTTAGCAAGGACATGTGAGAGACTGAGCCACATGGATATTAGGAAGAAAATTTACTCAGTAAAGAGCATGCAGTACAAGGCTGGTGGGGGGGGGAGTAAATTGGTAAATTTGAAGGAAAAAAGGAAAGAGGCTGCAGCAGTGTAAGAAATGACACTTTGTGACTTGTGTGTCACCCTGGATAATCAAATGAAACTGTCATAAGGCCTGGGCACAAGCAGAAAAGCTGGGTTGACAGCCATTCTGAATCCTTCACTGTGGATGGTTTACCAGAAAATGGCCATCAATGGGAAATCCAAAGTTTATCTTAAAGTGTTTTGGTTTTGCCTTGGGTTTTGTTTTGGTTTAGTTTGGTTTGGTTTTTCAAGATAGTTTCTCTATGCAGCTTGGACTGCCCTGCACTTGCTTTGTAGACAAGGCTAGCCTCAAACTCATAGAGATCCAACTGTCTCTGCCTAGTTGAGTGCTGGGATTACAGGTGTATGACACCATGTCTGGCCCTAAAGCAGGATGCAAAGCTTTCTGCACCTGTCCAGATATGAGCTGATCATGGATAATGGAAAACACATGTGGGTTTTTTTCTTTTTAAATGCAAGTGAAATAAAAGTTAATCTCCCCACTTATTGCTAGACTAGTATTTCTAGTCCATCTGTATTGATCTTTTGGAATCAAAGTAATCATTGTTTTTTATCTTTAAAAAAAGATTTATTCATTTATTTTTAATATATTTTATTAATTTATTCATATTACATTTAAATTGTTATTTCATCCCTTGTATCCTCCCATTACTCCTCCTCCCATTTTCCCCTTACTCCCCTCCCATATGTCTGTTACTGAGGGGGACCTCCTCCCCCTGTTTATGCTAATAGGGTGTCAAATCTCTTCTTGGTAGCCTGCTATCCTTCCTCTGAGTGCTACCAGGCCTCCCCATCCAGGGGACGTGGTCAAATATGGGGCACCAGAGTTCATGTGAAAGTCAGACCCCACTCTCCACTCTGTTGTGGAGACTGTCCTCTCCATTGGCTGGATCTGGTTAGGGGTTCAAAGTTTAATCCATGTATTGTCCTTGGCTGGTGCCATAGTTTGAGCAGGACCCCTGGGCCCAGAAGTGAAGGACTTATTTATTTATTTATTATAAAGTTTTCTGCCTGCAAGTCAGAAGAGGACACCTGATCTTATTATAGATGATTGTGATCCACCATGTGGTTGCTGGGAATTGAACTCAGGACTTCTTGGAAGAGCAGCTAGTGCTCTTAACCTCTGAGCCATCTCTCCAGCTCCCCAAAATAACCATTCTAAGACTATTATGTTGCAGTTCTTAAATTCCTAATTTGTTGATTCTCAGGCATAGTCTAATCTCACATGTGATTGGGATAAGGCTATGGACATTAGACTTATGGGTCATTTCTAGGATGAAGCCATCTGGGTGGAATAAATGTATGTTTGACATGAGAAAGTCCCTGGGGGACCAGGGGAAGCTTGATAATGATGATGATGATGATGATGATGATGATGATGATGATAATGATGATGATAATGATGGCCTGAATGTGTCTCTCCAAAGTACATGTAGACTCATAATCACTGACAATATAGTGTTAAAAGGTAGGGCTGATGAGAAGTGAGAGAGTCACAAAGAAAGAGTCCTTGCAAGTAGTCATAGTGGATTTTATAAAGAGGCTGGAAGTAGCACCTTGTCCTGTCTCTGTTCTTTCTACATGTGTTGACTCAGTGTTCCATTCTCTCTTTACTACAGGCTCATTAAGAAGTTGTCATCTTAAACTAAAACGGTAGGCCCTTCCTGGTGCAAATTCATTGGAACCTTTATCTTGAACTTTCAGTCTCCAGATTTGCCAGCAATAAATTTTTTGCATTTATAAATTAATCAGTCTCAATCATTTTGCTATTGCAACAGAAATAGTTTTCATAAGGATAAGGCACTAGTAATGAAACAGAGAGAAATAAAGATACATTGTTGTAAGAAATGATAGTTTGTCACTTTCAAAAAGGATTTATAATACAGAAAGATAAATATCAACAATAAACCTTGTGGTCATGACTTAGACTCAAAGATATCAGCATGATCTATTATTTCTGAATATAAATACACATACTAATGGCAATATATTTCAATGTGTGTACACTGAGGATGTATGCGTGATTTGTATGTAGATAAGTCTATTATCTGAGTTAAGATACTAATTAGTATGCAGAAATCTTGGACTTTGGTTCTTCTCACCTCTAAGAACCAGTTTATCAAGATGCTGTCACCACATGGTAGTGGATTACTAAAACTATCAGCATCATGCTACTACACGGAAAGGATTTAAGAGACAGTTGTTAGGAGCTCCTAATAGTCTAACTGCAGTTAATGCATGCGATGAATGGGCAAGAATGGATTATAAGCCTAAAAGGTAAACATAAATACCTTTTGCTTATATAACACAAAACTTAGAAAATGAATAAACCAATAGGGAAAATGGAAAACTCTTGCATCTGAGTTTTGGTTAGTAAATGTAGATAGGGTAAAAGCATTTGGGGAACAGCACAGTAATGGTTACAAGAAAGAACATTACAAAATAATAAAATAATTCAGTACAAGTCTAATGAGAAACAGACTATGTGCACAGTCTCTAAAATATCTTTCTACAAAGTAATTATTAAATAAAAAGTATAAATTATAGCTATATAGAGAAAAAAGTCTTGTATAATTATTGTTATCGTTAAGTCACTAATAAGTTGGCATGAGTTTCATGTCAAATACCTCCGGATAGTATGCTCTGACAGGGCCCAACATTGTTTTAATGGTGGCATATATTTTTACTAGAAGTTCATGCTTCAATTAAATCACAGGAATATTTGTATAGATTCATGCTGAAGGAATACTCCAAACCAATTGCCACAGGCTTACAAGATGCCAGATCCTGAAGAACGGAGGAAGATTAAGGTGAGACAAAGCCCAGGCGAAACTCCAGCTCGGTAAAACCCAGGAAGGCATGACACACAGGCAAAGTTAGGAATGTATGTTGGATCATGGCACAATATATACATGCATGTGGCCGCCAGTGGTCAATGTCAACTGTCTTCCTTGGCTACTCTCAGTGAACTTGATGTTTCTCTTCAGCCATACTGGGTAGGCAGAAATCCACAAACATCCCCTTGTCCCCACCTTCCCTTTGCTGGAATGACACTGCTGCTATTGTGTCTTGCTTTTTATGTACATTCTAGAGATTCAAACTCAAGTTTGTGTGACAAATGCTTTACCGATTGGGCCACTTCTCTAGTCCCTAGCATTTACTTTAATAATAAAACTTTCACAGCCAGGAGTGATGTCGCACATGCCTTTAATCCCTGCACTCAGGAGACAAAGGCAGGCACACCTCTTTGAGTTTGAGGCCAGCATGGTCTCCAAAGTGAGTCCAGGATATCTAGGACTATTACACTCTAAAAACAACAACAACAACAACAACAACAACAACAACAATAATAATAATAATAATAATAAAGAACTTTAACTATCTAGGTAAAGTTCTCCTAACATTCTATTTACTTCAACTTTTCTATCCAAATAATTCTTAAATATAATATTTGAAAGTCTGATATTTACCAACAAGGATTAATACATGTGATGAATAAATATTTAGACACTTGTTTAGTTTTGAGAACAAAATTGCTGGCAAAAATAAAGGTAAAAATGCCTCATGCATATTTCATTTTTCATGCTTTACCCCTTCTGAAATGATTTACAAATGCAGGTCTTTTGGGACAAGCAAGCATAGAAAGCATTTTATAATTTGCTAAGGTAATTAACTTCTAAATGTATTATAACTCAATTATCTGAAATTATTTTTTATTTGAAAATGTAATATTTTATACATTTTATTTCTGAATGTAATTTACTCATGAGCTCTATTTACTTCACAACTCTTAATGTACTCTGTGGTGTAGGAGGAATATGGCTCTCCCATAAGTGAAGGCGTGTACAGAAGTTCTGATGTTATACATTATTAAAGAAGCCAATGCAAGGACTAAGCTGTTGCATTCTTAACTGACTCAACACATGTGCATGTTTATACAACATCAGGATTATATGATTTTATAAGTTGTGTTTTACAGAATTCTGTACATTACAAGACAGTAAAGGTACAAAACAAAAAAATTTTAAATGCAGTAACTTTTTGTTTATAATTGACACTGGAATGACCTGGTATACTTAAATTATCCTGATGAAACAGAAATGATGCTTACGTTTTGTAATTCAAGAAACTAAACATGACACAGGTTAAGTAGTTGAGTATCTTTCTGTAAAGCAATTAATTCAAAGCCAATCAATGAACAATTGAATATGTAATTAGGAATACTTGAATAGACAGGGTCAATTCACCCTGCAGACCTCCCATCAAAAACGGCAATTTGTTTTTCCCTGCACATTCCACTTCTGGATACACCTGCTACACTTCTTCTTTACTGACTGGAAGATTCATTTTAGTCTCTTTCTCTGTGTCTCTCTCTCTCTCTCTCTCTCTCTCTCTCTCTCTCTCTCTCTCTCTCTCTCTCTCTCTCTCTCTCTCTCTCTCTCTCCTCTCTCTTCTCTCTCTCTCTCTCTCAGTTTCTGTCTCTTTCTGTGTATTGTTCTTTCTGTCTCTGTCTGTCTATCTGTCTTTCTGTTTGTCTGTCTGTTCTCTATCTCTGTCTCTGTGTCTCTGTCTCTCTCTCTCTCTCTCTCTCTCTCTCTCTCTCTCTCTCTCTCTCTGTGTGTGTGTGTGTGTGTGTGTGTGTGTGTGTGTGTGTGTAGTTCCACGGCTCTCATAACTGTACTATTGACCCTCTCCATTCCATACACTGTGGCAGAGTTATAATTGGGATAACTTTTACTCAGGTTACTATGGCTAAAATATTTATATAGGCTGATGAAAGCTGTACTGCTTACTTTCAAGATCACCCTTTTTCTTCCCTGTAGGCTTTTTAGTAAGTTTCCTCTTCTCAGGATTTCTCTTCAGAGCAACCAGTGGAGATGGTTTGAGCTGGAGACCCAAGGTCAAAACTCTATAGCTTATAGCACCACAGGGGTGAAGCAGAGAATTCCCTACCCAGAGCATGTTCCCTCCCCTTGTTCTCCTCAGACCTTTGGTGTTACTGATGTGCACTGCTTTTCCTGCTGTCTGACTCAAACATGCACTGGCTATTTACAGACCACTTATGCAGACTGTAGGGACTTTTCCACACAGTAACACATTCCATCTGCACAAGAAGCCTGTGGAGTAATCATTATGAGCCACACTTCAAAGATGAAACCATGAGGGAGGTTCCAAAAGGTGATGATTTGCCCCAAGATCAATGGTTCATAAATGGACAGGCAAGATCTGACCTGAGAGTTTTGTGTTTTTGAACACACCATGACCCTCTCAATACAGTTAACACCCATGTGACCTTCAGCAGGCATCACACACTTGTCCAAATGACAGATCTGACTCTGGGATGCAGAATACACTCTATTTCCAAGATGACACTTTGTCCATTTCGCTCTGTCAGAGTGTGTTTCAAGCTACAGGGAAGCTGGTGCTAAGAATGACATTTAAGGATAAATAGAGGCTATCTTCTTAGTTGGGAAAGTAGGTCTAAGTTGTCTGTCCTGGGAATGTATTGAGTTCCTACCCTTTTGTTGTAATATGAAAAATGGTAAAAAGTCTTACACAAAGAGATGGCATGAGAAACGCTGAAGGGAAGAGAGACTGATCTCTATAACTGCCATGGTTGCCAAGAAGAACAAAAGAAAAAAAAACTGCTGAAGATAGTAAAGAGGCGAGGAACTGCTCCGAGTTAAGAAGTGTGGTGAACGAAAGAATGCAATGCCAAACCCTGGACTGCTTATTTAGGAACTTTTGGGAAAACTGAGCTTAGGCATTGGGGTGGTTATTTATGTTTTTCTTTCCCTCAGTACTAAATTACTGGTTCTCGTCAGTTTCCAAGGGCATTTTTCTCAGTAGCGAAAGAAACAAGGGATGCAGTCACAGACAGTACCTAAAGATAGGAAGCCAAAAACCTCACCCCAGCCCACCATTCAGTTCCAGCTGGGGCTTTGTCACATAAGCACTCTGCCACCCAGCTTCAAGATGTCAAAGTTTCTCATAGATTAACATTGAAAGAAAGTAGGTTGGGTCTAATCTCTCCCCATGTCACCTGGAAACTTGACCACCAGTTCACTCTTTGAAGAGTTGGGAAGAGTAACAAGTTGTCAGGGGATCCCATGGAGAAGTTATAAGCTGGAGAAAAAGCGCTGTGCACACTGATTCTCTTCCTGACTAATGCTAATCCCACAAATAATTGTTTTTTTTTCTATTGTTTTTGATGAAGAGAAAGAAAATGAATGCACATAGAATTCTGAGCTGGCCTGACAGGGCTCCCTCATTGCTTTTTGAGTTCATGAGGTCTCTAAGTCATGTAAATGCTTAGGCACCTTGTGCATAGAGCAGAAGAGCCACTGGTCCACCAGTTGTATCTCCTGCACTGCCACTCTGTACTCTGTTCTCTGGGCAAACAGCAAGGAGGACTATGCTCAGACAGTGTTTTATCCCTGAGTCACTGAAGGCTGGAGAAATGAGAGGAGAGTCACCTAATTAGACTGTCTGACTTCAGTTCAGTTCTTGAATTTTGTTTTAGTCTTCAATTAGAGAGAGTGTGTCCCTGAAGGAGCTATAAATCAGCCTCAACAAATGAACTCAGCACACAGGAGAAGAAACGCAGAGAGCAACAGACTGTGAGCATGTTAGCATCTGAGTGAAGATGGACCAGACAGACTCTCCTTGGATTTCCTTATAAGGGTATGACTGACCTTAGGAATGACTGGAAAGCTTAGTTTAGCTCAGCTCAATAGACATTTATTGAGATCCACTGTCCTCTAACATCTGAGTTGCAATCTGGCAGTAATAGCATGAGAATAGATGATAGTTATTTAGTTAGTTCTTTCTACTTTTAGCCAGGCAATAACAAGAATGTTCAATATGTTATCTTATTTAACCATTGCAACAACCTTATAATGCACATTCTGTTACTGTTAGAGGAAATGGAGGAGTTCAGCAACTGTCTACTCCTACACACATGTCTGGAAATAGAGGGGCATCCAATTCCAATCTAGGTATGGGTTCCTCACACTATGTATGGACTGGCCAGTTTGCTAGCTGTTGACCAAAACCAACCTCTACACTTGCCAAAGCACACAGCAAGACTCCATTCCCCAGCTTGTTTGCAATTAGTCCTCCTGATCTGTGCCTTCTCTCTTGTGGATCATAAGTAGAAATAGGATGTATGTCACGGACATTGAAATTTTAAAGATGACACAGCTTTCCTCCAAAAACCATATTGCATTCCATATACTGGGTAGCAGTGAAAATCAGTGTCAAAGGATAACACATCAGAACCCTGGAGAAGCCTAGATGATTAAATTATAGAACCAAGGAAAATCACACACCAATCAGGAACATCATTTTTCGTCTGCTACAGAAAAAGAAGAGGTTGCACTAATCTGTGCACTACCTAGTGTGAGTAAATCTTATTTTTATCTTTGAGTCACATAAGCCATTAAATGATTTTTAATCCTGAATGCTTTCATGTTTTTATTTGCTGTCTGGCAGTGCTAGATTTGCAACATAGGGCCTCATGAGTTCTCAGCAAATATCCTGGCACAGAGCTATGTACCTACATGTTTTGTAGGATTTTTGACTCGTTACATATATATTTCCTTAATCTTTATTTGATTTTAGACTCTGTTTGACTGCTTTTTTAAATTCTATTTTCTCTCACTAGACACCTCAGCTCTGAGGATAGACTTTGATCACATTTTCTGGAGCAAGTATTCTTAAAACTCATCCCCTCTAAGCAAGCTCTTCAGCCCCATACAGACTCATATTATAAAAGAAATAATTGAGACAATTATAATACTTGCCTTGGATGAGAGAAAATAGAGATATCATTACCTTTTCAAATAAAGTGTTGCCAAGAATAAGATACATTTTCCAGAATCCCTATTGACTAAAGATCAAAATGGAGGCCATTGGATAGAATTTTTAAGGAGTCAAGTTTAAGTTTATTTTGTGAAATATCTATTTTCTATTTGTTCAATGCACTCAAACATGAAAAAGTACCTTTAGGAGACAAAGGTCCTAACACCAACCATCTTCTAGACTCTCTGAGGCTGGACAGCTACTCTTCACGTAATTAAGCAATGTGCCAGGGAAGTTGGAACATGCATGTCACTGCCTCCTCTGATCAGAATATCTTGCCATTCTAAGGACATTTGAAGTTGAGTCTTTGAGTCATGTCTCATGACTCTACATTTTACAGTCCATTACGATATAAAATATTCAATGTGACTAGATTGTCCTAGAGAAGGTAGGCATGATTAATGAATTCTCTTGATACTAGAACTGCTTTGGTTTTTATCTTGACTCTATTACCCTCTAGATATGTGCATTGAATAGGTCACTCAGTAAAAATATTTCTATCTTAGTATCCCCATCTCCAAACAGAAATTATTATGATAATACGTCTTGGAATTGTGAGGATGAAACTAGGTCTATTTTGAACACTTTGAATCATTCTCATGCATCATAACTGTGGGAGAAATGTGAGCCTGACATGCCATTGCCAAGTTGTACCGTCAACACTTGCTAGTCTATTTTATTCTTCTTTCAGGACTTTTCAATGCCTGAACTAGCAAAGTGAACCAGGATATGCTGGAGACATTCCTTCAACCTAGAAGACAGGTAGGCCTGCAAAGTAAGAGTCAATGACTCTACAGAGTGATGAGGAAAATTTCAGGGATTATAGTTCTCAATTTGGAATAACAATGAATGACTGGCCTGGTCATGTGGACATTTCTATCTATAAATCCCTTGCCCCATGTCATTTCTTTCCTTTCATCTCATTTTTCTTAAACTTAGATGCAGCCTTTGATCCACAAAGATCTGACCCCATTGCAGGGACTTTGCCATGTATAAAGACAAAAGGAACTAATAGGATTTTACTCTTGTTTACCTGGATGTATAGGTAGTTTCTGTGTCCTACATAAAAATTTAGGAAATAATATGATTGACCAATAAAAAGAAATTTATCCAGAAATAGTACAGAGCTAAATAAGTTCTGTGTCTCTTTAGAACAACTAGTTTAATTTCAAGAAGTCATTGCCTTGCAGAAATTTTCTTACTTAAATAGCCCACCTTCTAAGGCTTTCAAATAACACTTTCTTCTCTTTGTGATTTAGTTTTACTTTAATTTATACTTTTTTGTTTCATTTCACTTTATACATATAGTAATCTTTTACTTCAAAATTCATGAACTGAGGATACATTTAGGGAAGACAGAATTGTTTAGCTTACGTTTTTGGAGACTGACGTTCAAGTTCTAATATCCCTATTAGATCCATCTCTGGGGACAGCCAGACATTGTGGAAGAACCTAGGGTAAAATATACACAAAAAATAAAATGGGTAGAAATGTCAAGTAGAAGGATAAAGAAACAAACCAGAGTCTTATGAGTTCCTTCCAAAGGCAGTATCTACACTGACACAAAAGTTTCCCATTACATCCACCTTTTAAAGATCCCTTGTCATCTCTACATTACCATATTGAAGGCCAAGCTGCCTTTACATGCATTCTTGGAAGACCATCCATGCACACACCATTGCATTAGCAGATATTATTACATCCTCTTAAAGAGTCTACAGTGTTCCTGTCAACAGAACAAAGCGACAGCCTACAGACTGGAAAAAGATCTTCACCAACCCTACATCTGACAAAGGTCTAATATCCAAAATATATAAAGAACTCAAGAAATTAAATACCACCAAACCAAATAATCCAATTGAGAAATGGGGCTCAGAACTAAACAAAGAATTCTCAACAGAGGAATATCGAATGGCTGAGAAACACTTAAAGAAATGCTCAGCATCCTTAATCATCAGGGAAATGCAAATCAAAACAATGCTGAGATTCCATCTTACACCTATCAGAATGGCTGAGAACAAAAACTTAAGTGTCACCACATGCTGGCAAGGATGTGGAGAGAGAGGAACACTCCTTCATTGCTGGTGGGAATGCAAACTAGTACAACCACTTTGGAAATCTATCTGCCGCGATCTCAGAAAACTGGGAATAAGGCTTCCTCAAGACCCAGCTATTCCACTCCTTGGAATATACCCAGAAGATGCTCCAGCACACAACAAGAGCATTTGCTCAACCCTGTTCATAGCAGCCTTATTAATAATAGCTAGAACATGGAAAAAGCTTATGTGTCCCTCAGTAGAAGAATGGATGAAGAAACTGTGGTACATTTACACTATGGAATTCTACTTAGCTATTAAAAAACAAGGAATTCCCGAAACTTGTGGACAAATGGATTGAACTAGAAATTATCACAATGAGTGAGTTCACCCAGAAACAAAAAGAGTCAAATGGTATATACTCACTTATATCTGGACACTAGCCCAAGGGGCATGTCCCATGAAAGTCTTCATGTACCAGGAAAGTATGTCAGAGGGGAGGACATCCTATTGGGACTTTAGGTGAGAGAAGCATGGGAAAATGGGGAAACAGAAGGATCCAGAGGGTCCTAGAAACCTATAAGAAGAACATTATGATGCGTGGATCTGGGTTCAGGGGTCCTGTTCAAAATATGGCATCAGCCAAGGACAATATAGGCAATAAACTCTGAACCCCTACGTAGATCTAGCCGATGGACAGGACATTCTCCACCGTTGAGTAGAGAGTTGGGTCTGACTTTCATGCGAACTCTGGTGCCCCATTTTTTTACCATGTCCCCTTGATGGGGAGGCCTGCTGGCACTCAGAGGAAGGATAGCAGGTTACCAAGAAGAGACTTGATACCCTATGAGCATATACAGGGGGAGGAGGTCCCCCTCAGTCACAGACATAGAGGAGGGGAGTAGGGAGAAAGCGGGAGAAAGGGAGGAATGGGAGGATACAAGGGATGGGCTAAGAATTTAGATGTAATATGAATAAATTAATAAAATATTTTTTTAAAGAGTCTACAGTATTCTTCTCACCCCCAATCTCATTTTGTACTCTCCACCTGATTTCTCTTTCACCATAAAATAGAACTAAGTTTTTTATACTGTATCCAAAACAGTTTGGAGCCAGAGAGTGAGCACTGGTGGACTTAATGCATAACAGCTCGTCTATTAATAGCTCTCAAAAGAGCTACATAGTCATTTACATAGTCATTTCTAGGAGAGGCACTTTCACAGAAGATTAAATGGTATTCTTCCTCTTACAGGCTTCCTTATCCCCCTTCAGTCATGTTCTCTGAACCATAGACTCAGGAGCTTATATGAAGGTGTATCCACTGGGACTGGGTTGCCCATGATCTGTTCATCTCTGCATTATGTCCATTGTGGTTTCCTCAAATGGTCTCCATTTTCTCTAAGGAGAGGCTTCTTTGAAGAGAGATGGTAGCTAAAATTATTTGTCATTATAAGGATAAGATTTAGAATGTAGTAAGGAAGTATACTAGTTTAGAAAGGGCTTTCTTTTCCAATGTCCATTGTCATTTTTTTGCAGAGTTAATTAGAGTTTTCATGACTTGGAGTAAATATAAAGTGACAAAATAAACCATGAGTTGCTACAGTACGGGTTGGGGAAAAAATTTAATTTAAACACAGCATGTATTTTGAGGAACTTATTATCAATCTGCCTTACCTTCTTTTAACACAAAAAGTTCCCCAATTTGTATGTTCCACCATTAGGCTCTCTTATACAAGTAAAGAATGTAACTGACATGGTAAATAGGTCATGGAGAGCTAACGACTAGACATGGCTTAATTAGAATATACGTTTTAGAGAAAAGAATCTGTTTACCTCCAAATCTTTCTTGGTATCCTTTCAAGAATCAACTCAAAACTAGTATAAGTCCTTTTGTAATGCAATGCATACCTGTTTCTGTTCCTTAATCCCTTCTATACATCTACAGAATCCATGATTGCAAATACTTTGTTACTGCTATTATTGTCATAAAAAGCTGAAAAAAAATATTTAGAGCATTTAAACCTGAATGCAAGTAATATCATTTGGGGACCAGACTATTTTGTCTTTTGCTTATATTCTTCTTCTCTTGTAGAAAGAAAAGATACTTCCTATCCATTGCTTGTACAACTTGCACTGGCCATTAGAATGCCAGGGAATGTTATATGTGCACACCAAGTCCACATTATAAATAGGTCTCTGCAGCTTTGTTTAAGTTGGTGTCATCTGTAACCCACACAGCATGTGCCAGATGTCTTTTATTCCTTTAAGAAAGGACCCAAAGTAAGAAGACATGTAGAATATGCAGAAGCAGACTTGGAGCAGCTACTGACATGTAATCTAACGTAATAAAAACAAAATGCAAGCCAAGCATATCCTTACAAGCCACTAACATTTGGAGGTTGCTGAACAACAAAACTGCATTACGTAGCCTACTTCTCAGAGGCATAGCAGATCTTCCAACTATATTTTGAATTGCAAACACAAGATACATTTAAGCACTGACTAGACACCCAAGTTGGCTTATGAAGACTTAACCCTTCTATTTGAAAGTTTAACCTATTCAATGATGGGCCAAAGTTATGAGTAAAAACTAAAGATTAGGACTTATCTTGCTCTGAAAAAATGTTAAGAATCCATAGCTACAAAGTGAGCTTCATAAATGGTAAGTTTTAAGGCATGAACATTACAAGCAAAGTGGTTTGAGGTCAAGCTTAATAAAAGATTAAAATTTCCTTTTAAAACATCCTAATTTTTAAAATTGTACCATTAGTATAAAATTATCCAAATGCCTTCCTTGACTGTTTAATTACAGAGGAGGCAGTTAAGCTGATCAAGAGACACTGTTAACAGGCATATCCCAAGCAAATATGATAAAATGTAATTAGAGGGAGTCAACGGTCTGGAGGTTCCCAGAGTGCCTCCTCCAACACTAACAGGGCTCCAAACATGCTTACGCCACCACAAAGTGAGCCTGTAGTTACCACTCATTCTTCGCATAATTTTCTAATTGTGCTAAATAGAGAAGCACACACATTTGGATAAAATAATTGTCCTTTTGCGCAATGATATAGGACTTTGGAAACCTCTCCCTGCTTTCCAATTGTGGATATTATTATAGTTGGTGGCTTGGAAGTGATTTCATTTTTTTTTTCAATCTGTAAAGTATTGGCCACACAGGGTAAAGACCTCAAGATCCTTGAAATAGTCAGGGCATAGGCTAAAGAATTAGTGTGATTCTGATACTAGGAATTTCAACAACCATTCAGATTGCATCATTCACGGTGTGGCTCATAGTTGATTTACATGTAGGTTGGCATTGCTTTTAGGAGTCTCTAACATTAACATATGTACATAGGTAGGAGAGGTCTTGGTTCCATGAGAAGTATGAGTAATGGAGAATGAAACGAGGCTTTAATGTTTCAAGAAGCAAGAATATCTAGACTCAGTCTAGTCATATGTGAATATACTTCTCAACAATTTCTTCCTCTTTCTGCTATTCCACTGTATTCCTATGATTCAAATAGATCCAGAAATCACAAAATTAACCCTTATTGCCAAACACTTGCGTAGCTTACCATTTTATGATAATGGTTTTATAGTAGTCATTTCAGTAAAGAAATGGAAACATGGATTTCCCTAACTCCTGATTAAGTCGTGTCAAATTTGGAATTTATACCCTCATTGCTAACATGGAAGCCCATGCCATAATGTGAACAGTAGCTAATTACAATTATTAGATCGCTTAATACATAATCTCATTGATTCCTACAATAAATTGAGAAGAACATAAAACATATTAGTCAAATCACACAGGTCATTGCCTTCTGGCTGGTATTCACCAGGAACATGGAAGACACAGAATGAAACTTACTTGGGAGGTCAGTTTACCAATCAGACTTTATCAAATTGAAAATTAAATTTTTGTTGATTTTGTCTTGAGACAAGATCTTGGTATATAGTTCAAACCAATGTGAAATACATAATCTTCCTGTTTTAGCCTACCAAGTGCTAGAATAGCAGGTATATTCCACCATATTATAAACATTTCCTTCTGATATGAAGTGAACTGCTGAAATAACTTTGGTTCCAGATTCTACGGAGTGACAGAAGAAATGTTTGAAAATGATAGGAGTTGGGAATTGGCTCAGCAGGTAAAATGAATGATCTACAATTTGGAAGCCCCGATTTTGTGTAGCTGGAGCCCATGGGAACACTGGGTGATTGTGAGGCCTGCATGCAGTTTTAGCATGGAAGGCAGGAACGGGGATTTCCAGAGCAGCAGTCTTTCTAAACTAGCAGAATAAGGCAGCGCTGAAGCCACCCAAAGATGCCATTTCAATATGTAAGATGGAGAACGGTTGACTAAGACAAACACCCAGTGTCAACCTTGAGCCTCCACATGCACATGCACATGCACACATATGCATGTGCACGTGTACATGCGTGAGTCTACACACACACACACACACACACACACACACACACATACACGCACATGTACCCAATTATACATATACAGATAAAAAAGAAGCGAGAAACCATCTTATAGCCAAAACGCTTGTCAATGTTCCTATTTTGCTTTTAACACACTGATGCCATCTACAAGTCACCAATATTTGGAAAAAAAATTGAGGAAAAATATGATTGGTGGAGCTGGAGCTCATTTTCAAGCCATCTTCAATAGACCTTGTTCTATACACTGAATGGGATGCATTCCTACTCTTACTCATCACTTAATTCCCTATTTCTTTGCTTCAGCTAATATGAGTGCATGCAAACACCTGTTATGTCTTCCAGACAACACAGATCTGACTTATGAAACAGATAATACAGGTAAAACTACCTGGACAGATTGACAGTTGGATTAGTGGTCTATATGATATACTCTCATTCACATATGCATCTATTTATTACATACTCATATATACAAATACTTAAAAGGAAAGTATAATATAATGAATGTTAATTATACAACCATTATAGCACTAGTCTATGTACACACCATACCATTGGCTGTGCTTTTGAAAAAAAATGGAGCTTACAATTGCTCTTACATATCAGTATTAAGTGGCAAAAAGTTGAAGTCATAGCATAAATGATAATAGGTTCACAGGATATTAGATTAGAAGAGACCATGAGGTTTCCCTAACTCAACTCCTTATTTAAAAATCCCTTCTACTTTTTCCCTGGAAAATACTTGCTTGTTTCTTATTTAAATACAACCTTTACCTCATTTGAAGGCTACCTTTTCACCGTGGGTTGATAGACAGTTCCTTCTTGTGTTGATCCAAGGTCAGACTCTTTATAACTTCTACCTACTAGTATTCTTTATTCATGAGTAAACAACATTCACTGCCAACCTCACATTTTCTATAATGGCTCCGATAATTTTTTATTCTAAGATAAACATAAAAAATACACCATTCTATAAGGATATTTGATTTGAAAATTAAATGATCACCTGGTAATATAGTTTGTAATTTCAGCTTGGTAAGTTTGTCTATCAGGCAAAGCAGTTGCAAGCTTGCAAATTTTTAACTTCGCCTCAAAGTATTTTCTTCATGTTGATAAAAGAAATATGACAAAGATTTAATAAACTCTGACCTAGTCAAGTATCCTTTAATTTCTTAAAAAATTAATTTTATTCATTCCCTTTACAAAGCAAAAGTAGGCATTCCCTCCTTTTTGTCCTGGTCTCACCCTCCCTCCTTCTTTCCCCTATGCTCCCTTCCCTACTCCTAGATAAGGGGAGCCTGCCCCACCCCCACAACATCCAGTAGCACATCAAGTGCCATCAGAACTAAGGGCAACTTCTTCCCTTGTAGCCTTGAGAGGCAGCCCTGCCAGGAGTAAGTGATTGAGAGGCAAGCAACAGAGTCCAACAGCCCTCTTCTCCTTTCTAGGGAACCCACATGATGGCCAAGCTATCCATTGGCTATGTGTAAGGGGCCTAGCTTGAATTCATTCATGGTCCTTGGTTGGCACATCAGCCTCCATGAAGCCCCCCCCCCCCCCGCCCTGGGCCCAGGTTAGTTGGCTTGGTTGGTCTACTTGTGGAGCTCCTGTCTTCTCTGAGTCCTTCTGTTCTTCCCTGGCTCTTCCACAAGACTCCCTATACTCTACTCAATGTTTGGCTTTGAGTCTCAGCATCTGTTTTGATCCATTGGGTAGAGTTTCTTAGAGGACAGCTAAGTAAAGCTCCAGTCTTCAAGCATAGCAGAGCACCATTAGTAATGCCAGGACAGCCAACACTTAAATACCATTTAAAAATTTTTTTGGCAATTTGTTTGTCTTAAAATTCTGTGTTCCTAGGCTGGAGCTTCGCTGCCTTATAAGAATTAGCATAGGAAGCAGAAAACACCATCATAAAGTCTTTAAGGAAAAAAAGAGAGAAATAGTTGCATTAAAAATTTGCTGGATGACTAAAGCATCCTTCCCAATTCCTACACCTTTAGAAGACAGGAATTCTTCTAGAATGAGGAAACAAAGACCATGGAAGCCTACATCTCAGCTCAGAACAAGGTATCCATTACTGTCTGTAAGCTTTTATCAATGCCGGAAGCTCCACACGGACACTGTAGTTCAGCGTTCATCTCCACTGCCCACCAGCTGTTCCTCAATGCCACCAAATTGCAGCATGGACTCTGGTTTCCTGACAACAGGAAAGACTATAATGCTGCAGGAGTGCACATTCTTCTGTAATTTCACCTCTCAAATTTCACTCTCAAGTAAAAGAGTGTACTTCCAGAAATTCACCAGATAATGGGGGTTGGACTTGATCCAGAATACGAACGTGATTAGTAGATTAGTAGATTCTAGCCTGCTACATTAGTAGTGCAGGCTGAGCCACGAGCCGATAGTGGGAACGGAAGCTGAAAGCAGTTGCCTACCTCCTGAGCAATAATAGCTAAATATTTGATCTTGCTGGAAAAAAAATAAACAACTGAAATGGCCATTTATTGGATGTCAAGTTTGTTTGAGACATGATGTTATCAAGTCCACTGGACATTTTCATTCCATCATAAAACCTCTGCTATGTATCAATATCATTTTGTAGATAATGAAATAGATTCAAGAACACTAAGTCATCATCATTTGACTGGGTTCATTCAGCTACTTAATGTTATTCCTTGTTCACCTTTGCTCCTTCCATCCTCATGTTCAGGAAGATCTTCCTTCTGTCATCTTTTCCTTGGAAGAAAGAAATTACTCAAAACGAAGATGAATATCTTTTTTTCACCTATGGATGGTTTAGACTTTGGTGTCTTATTATGAATATCATTATTATTATTGCTGGTGCCAAGATTTCATTTGTGTACATGCCACTCTTCGGGAATACATTCCGTGAATCCTGTGCATCTTTCCAGACTAATACTCCTTCTGAGCAGAGCACACACTTCGTCAAGCCTGCTGTTTTCTTTTTCTGGCAGCCAGGACTACAAATAATTCCATAAATAAATAAGGCCCTACTCAAACATCTAGCCCAAGTCCACGTTTATGAGACAACATTTTATTATGAAGTATGGCTGTGCTTAAGATACCTAACCCAGACAAGGGATATGGATGAGGGAATTTTGGAAGACAATGGATATAAAACAAACCATTGATTTCTTTTGTAGGTTTCTCAGAGAAGACGTATTATATCTATTAAGGGTCATAGCCCATCACACTGTAAGCTTCGCCAGGATGAAAGCAAAACAAAACTAAAAAAAAAAAAAAAAAAAAAAAAAAAAAAAAAAAAAAAAAAAAAAATATCCCACCCAAAACAAACAAAAAATATCACGATTTGTTCCTAAGGCAGAAACATACCCGCTCCCAGCTGTTGCAGTGGCCCACGTGGATTGCAGGCATTTCTGCCCCTGAAATTACACTGCAACAAACATTCTAACTAATAATCAGACAAATGACTGTTGCGAAGGGCTTCAGCCGCCTGCATGTTAGAGGGAACATTTAAAACCATGGTTCTTTTGTAAGCAAATTCTTTTGAACTTGTGTCCTAAGCCCAGTGCTGCTAACTGCCCTTCCAGATAAATACCGTCACTAAGATATATTCATCTTCTGTGAGACCATTTGCGGCAATGAGCTTGCAGCTCAGCCCCATTATTGCTTATGTGCAGACAGCTAATGGAAGTTCTTCACATGCTTGTCCCCAACAGAAAGGCACTGTTTCCTTCCTCTGCCCCCGAAAATGTCATTTCCCTTAAATTGAGTGAAAGGAAACAACAGAAATGAAAAGACTGCTTGAGCTTATAAAGAGAAGGTTACCCAGTCAGTCTGTTCCTTAGGTTAGCACGTCTCGAAGATTTTCCATCTTAAGTTCATACCCTCACAACAGTAGCTCAGTGAAGCTAAAACTGAGCGTAACAGAAACCCATGTTACCTACGCTGCAACATCCAGATTTGCAGAGAGACACTGCAGTTAAATGCAGCCTAAGCTCATGTCTGAAAGAGAAATGTGATGTTAAATGCATGATCATCAGGGGTTCAAGTTCAGTGTGAGCTTGCAGATATTTTTTATAGCAGAAATACAAACAAATGTCAGAGAAGGTATGGGTGTAGTGTGTGTGTGTGTGTGTGTGTGTGTGTGTGTGTGTGTGTGTTAAGAGATGGGCACTAAGAAACAATGTCTACAGGATTAGCATTCAGTGGAATGGTGGATGTGTTAAATAACCCCTTTAGAAGGGAACTCAAGGGGTTTTCTCTCCCCCTAGGGAGGGAGTAAATCTGGACAACAGAAAAGTCAAATTAGAAACTTTGAACCAGGGAAGCCCCACACTGATACCCCACATTCTGAGAAGAGTGGGCAGTGACCAGCACTCACTCTGTGTTCTCCATTATGCTAGAGCAAACAGAGCTTATGATAAGAGCCACGCATACCTGCTGCACCAGATCTCAGGGTAACTGTCTGTATGGATATTCATCAGCTCTTGACATAGATAACATCTTTGTTTGTATTTTCTACTGTGCACTGAATTTGAACAACTCTAATTGGGATGGATGAGAAGTTTCTGAGGAAAAATAAGAGAGTGAATAGTTTTAGAATTTTGGACAGCTATAAAAATGGGTCTGTTGAGAAGTTGGAATGACTTGCTTAAATAAATGAAAAGCAGAATAACCAGGTTTCAAAAACAAAAAAAAAAAAAAAAAAAAAAAAAAAAAACAGGTCTCCTGATTTGGTTAGAAGGGTCCATGGCTTTACAGTGACATGGGTGACATGATTCTACAGTGAGGTTTCTGGGTTTGTACCCATTCACATAAGCACAAAACATCAGACTGATCTAACTTAGGTTCAACCCACTCCTCCTCCAGACAAAGCCAGGGAAATTTGACTGAATGTCTGTTAATGACACTACCGCATGAGGGAGATCCCCTGAGCAACACAAAGTGTGTGTTTTGCAGTGAAAAGGACAAATAATACTGGAATAGAACACCAACAGTGATGTTAAAAGAACAGAAGGCATTGTAAAAAAAAATAATGAAGGATAAGAAACATCTACATTAAAACAAAAGTCACAGTACATAAAGAGAAGACCAAGAAAATCAAAGACAGAGTAATAAAAAAAAGAGGCAGAAATGAATAGGCAAAAAATGAGAGGGAAGCAATTGAAAAGATAACCATTTACTTTAGCCCTTAAGAAATGCCTGACATCAATGGAATGGTTTCCTTTTGACTGAAGAGTCTGAGGTTTGGTAAGAATACCCTGTTAATGGGTCCTCAAAAGTTTTAGTAGAATGTTCCCTGGAGGGGGAGACCTGATGGCACTCAGAGGAAGGACAGCAGGTTACCAAGAAGAGACTTGATACCCTATGAGCATATACAGGGGGAGGTAATCCCCCTCAGTCACAGTCATAGGGGAGGGGAATAAGGGGAAAATGGGAGGGAGGGAAGAATGGGAGGATACAAGGGATGGGATAACCATTGAGATGTAAGAAGAATAAATTAATAAAAATTTTTAAAAAGTTTTGGTAGAATTGGATAGCATAGATTTTCCATTGTGAAGATTTCTCCTTGTAGTCTTTCTTTTCTTTATAAACCATAAAGAGATCTTCAAGCATCAGGCTATTTGGAGGACCAGTTACTTATTTTTCATTGCTTTTATACTCACTCGAAGACAGACCACCCTAGTCCGCAAGGAGCTCAGTGCTGTTTTGTACTAACATACAACAGCTGTGCTGGTGAATTGCTGGACAAGGAAGTGAGATGTCAAACTGGGGCCAGTTAGAGGAAATCGATACAGTAGAACGAGATAGAACCAGAAGACATCGCTCTTTGGATGGCAGGCAGCAGAAACTGACTTAGGCTAACTAACTGAAGGAAATTTAAAGCCTGAGTATCAAAGGCCATTTCACGTGTAGGACATAGGTTAAGGGTATTAATTGGTGGCTTTTCACCAATGCACAAACAAACTGTATGTACATAATGTACATATGACAAAATGCTATCAGCGCCATTCATATATGAGATGAACTAATGAGAATGCTTATGATTTTCATAGCTTTCTAAAAAAGAGGCTGAGTTTGAGGAGGGATTATGGAGTAGTTGCAGGAGTCATGTCATCCCATGAACTCTCCCAGACTTCAAGACTCAGATCAGCCCAACAACATTATCTCGCTACCACAACAAAACTAATGTCAACAAGCATTCAATTAAGCAACACAAATGTCCACAGTGAAGGAAGCGTCTACACCACCCAGCAGGAGTCCTATTAATTAGCTACACTTAAGTCTTTTATGATGATTTGAATAATAACAGTCTATCAGTATCTTAGCACTTTGTTTCTTTTTGTTGTGACATCCCAGCCAAGTACCTGGGATGCTGTGAGTATCAATTCAGGCCTCAAGGAAATCTAATTGGCAGTATTTGCTTGGAAGCTGCAGCTTGTCTCAAGCACCTGAGATGATTGCCTTAACTCTCACTTGAAGAATCCCCCCATTTCCTGCGAGCGGTTGAGTATGATCCCTCTGCACATAGAAGCAGAAGGGACTCGGAGAAGATAAGTCATCCAATCCTATCTTTTCAGAGGAAACGGGGGATTTGGGAGAAATTACTTCCTGCGTTGTGTTGAGACCGAAGCTGGAATTCAGCCGTAACTGAGAACTCAATACTCTTCCCATGGCTTACCTCTTGCAACAACGTCCTCTGACTTTAGCATACTGTCAGCTCCCTGGTTGCTGCTTTTTCTGAATACAGACCCACATATACATGGGAACGGTTTTCCAGAATTACCAAGCAGAGAAGCCAGTACACCAGACTGCCTTCCCTATATTATAACAATTCCTCTATAGAAAATTTCCCCTGTTTAGTACATAAAGGCAGCCCCTCCAGTTTGATCAGACTATACTAAATGCAGATTTTTCTATCAATGCCCAGGGCTCCAAAGAAATTCGATTATATCCGATGGAATATAGGTAGCTCATCTAATGAAAAGCAGGCAGGGGAACTAATGGAAGTCAGGAAGCCAGTCTGAAAGAAATGAGCTGGGTTTGTTTCCTTTGGGCTTGCATTTCAGTGGAGGCAACGTTTGGAAAGCTACCTTGATCTGCTTCCTGCTGCAAAGTAATAACATGCCTTCATCTCTCACTGCTGCCCACTCCCTTCCAGCCCATTCATCTTCCTGGACCTCTCTCATTATTTAACAGTCTTCTTAAATGGTAGGACTCCAGGGAAGCCTGCCTGGCCCACTTTGAAGAAACAGGATTTTCTTTCGGAACCTTGTATTTCCCTTTACAGCCCTTGTCTCAGTTTGATTTTTATATTATGGCTGTATTTGGGGATTATTTTTCCTAATATGTTTCCCATGTATTACAGACCGGTGCAGTAAAGGGCTGCATCTCTAAGCTACCATTTCCACAGCACCTTGTCCAGTTCCAGACAGAGCATGTGTGGACAGAGTGGGTATTTAGCTGAAAGAATTAATGTGTGAATTAAATATTTTCATTTAATCAAAAAGTCTGTGTCTTAGCTAGAAAGGAGTTTGTTTTGCTTCCACTATGGAAAATGAGAAATATCACTGTAAATAGGTAGACAGATAGTACACTCGACCACAAAAGATTTAGAAAGCCATATATTTCAAAGCAAAATTAATTCTATGATTTTAGCCTTAGGATCACAGTTTTGCATGAGAAATATTAATAAAAGTTTCTTCAAAATGTTCAGTCAGCATTTATTTTGTACCTTATCATGATGTTAGCCCCAAATACTGCACACTAGGAATACTGAAATGCAAATATTTTCCTCCTATATTTGGAGGCGCAGCAGGCTTCTCTTGCCATAGATAAGTAAATCAATACAAATGTCAACTGTTGCTAAAACTATGGTCAAGTAATATGGATATGTGTACAGAACAGGCTGGACAAAGGCCTCATTCCAGGAGACGTGGAGGTCAGATGTTATGATTCTGTACCTCTTTACCAAGCATCTTAGAATTTCAAACAAGGCTTTCTTGGACTCCTTAAAGGACGAAGAAAGTTCTAAGCATCATGAAGACTGTTGAGGATGAAGAGACTGGACAACTCTGTGATCCATAAGTTGATATGAAAAAGAGAAGCGAGAGTAGGATGGGAACTAGACCAGAATTGACATAACTTCACGTAGGCTTAGTACACAACGTGTCCCATTCGTTTTCCTAAATGGGCAGTACAAAGGGGCACATCACTCTTTTTAGACATGGATGCCTAGTGAGCAAATCATAGTGGTGTATCACATATTAAGCACCTATGTCATGGCCTTTACATTATGTCAAACTGGCAATTGCTGCTAAGTGCTTAGTATTTACCCTCTGTTACTAATGCAGAAATCAAAGCTTCTTCATTTAAGTTATACAAGGTGTTTTGGGCATTTGGTGGAATAGAGACAGGCCAGACTTACAAGTTAGATTATAGTGATTCTGTAGCTTGGGATCCCAGTGGGATGACTGAGCATTAGTCTAAAGATGGTTCTGATTATGCTGCCCTGAAAATGAATGCATTCTTCTTCATTTAATCACCCTACAAAGCCTCTGCTATTTAAAGTTATTTAAAAACACTCAGAAATAATTGCTTTTCTTTTCCTTTTTGAAAATTAAGTTATTGGGGCCATTCTATTAAAAGCAAACAAACACACACACACACAAAGTTGTTTGTATTTTGTCCTTTGGAATGGGTATTAAACAGTATAAATAATTCATAGGAGGCATAGAGACTCACTGACCTCATATCTTCCAACATGACCCTCTTAGTCAGCTGGTTCACTTTCTCCTGTTAATTCTATTTGGCATACAGAGTAAAGGTCAAGGATAAAACTTGTGGTATTTGGGGCTAAGGAAAGACTCCCTATCTCTTCTGAAAGAAGGCTTGCTGACAGGGCAGATCAACCCACTCAGCTTTACTTGGATTGCCTTATTGTCACTTCTGATCTTGTTTTCATTTTAAGGCCTTTTGTGCAAACTCAGCGAACTGAAGCGAAACGCAATGTGCTAACATATTTATTCAATTTTTGTGGGCAAGTCTTACCTCACAGTGTGTGAAGTTTGCTGAATTCTCTATCTCAGACACCAGAAGAATTTAGCCAGGAATTTGTGTTTATTTGTTTTTCATTTTATCTTGTTCACTTATTTATTGCTCCTGGGTGTTGGGTTCCAAGAAAGTTAATGGGATTGGATCTTGAAGACTTGACCAAAGGTTTCCTCTAGTTTCTTATTCATTAAAATAATGAAAAGCATCCTAATGCTGTTGGATGTTCCAGAATTCATCTTTTATTGCTTAAAGTTGACATCAAATAAGGGCTTGTGATCATTCAGAGCTGAGACCTAAACTGGACATGTATTTACAGTTGGCCTCCTGGAATTTATGTAATCTTGACAAAAATACAAACCAGAAAAGCATAAGACATCTTTCTTTAAGATCTTTGTAGATATGCCAAGTTTTACATGAGTCAGTGACCATGTATTGGAAGCGTCTCATCAGCTAACTATACTGAGTCCTTAGGATACAGAGAATTCTTTGAGTTTGGCAGGAAGGCAATCATAGTTTCTCTCCATATCAGATAATAAATTTTAAACAAATGTCTTAACACCTGGGGCCAAACTTTCCAGCATCCATATGGAGGGGTCCCCAAAGTCTACAACCGTAAAAACACATACCTGAGAAGTTATTGGCAGTAAGTGGCTCCTGGGGAAAAAGAATGAGTTTTCTTCATGGATTCAGCCCCTGGAAATCATGCTAATGATTAAGTGTATGCTGCTGCAGCCATGCACTCACCACAGCATTAACTGGACTTGATGGGATTAGAAAGAAGTACATGAAGTTGAGAGGATAAAGTGATGGAGGGAATGTGAAAGGTAGCAGCGGATTTAATCAAAACGCATTGTGTGTCTGTACATATAAAGCTTACAAAGTGTAAACGTGACTTTAGTTGTGCATACTAACTAGAGCTTCCTTCATGAGATTTTTATCATAGCATCTGGCACACTGGAGACTGTTACAGCTCAGTATTGTAGGGGTTGCAGTTTGACTCTGATTAAGACTGTGATTTGTCACTGCTAATTGATTAGAAGACATCATTCTTTTAAGTTTCCCTTGGCAACCAAACCCATGAATGCAGCCTAGATTCTGACTGGGTCAGAGACCAGACTGTGAAATGACAAGTGAATTAGTGTGTGTGTCGGGGGCGGGGTTACTGAGTCCGCATTCTGCCTTGCACAACATATCTGATGACACTCTCTGATTTGCATGTGAGTTGCAGGGTCTGATGAGGTTAATGAGGTGGGATCATGACTTGAACTGTGATCTCCTTTGGTAATCCAACCTTTTTTGTTTTGCGGTTTGTGAAATCAGAACATTTACTGTGTGATTCATCCTTGGACCTTCCAGGTGCACTGGGATCAGCACAGCTTCCCTCGAGGACTTAGGTGCTGCCCCTTCAAGGATACATGTCTGGATCTGTAAAAGACAAATTTTAGCTGCCAGTTCAAGAAGTATTTCAACTCTGAGACTTTTTCTTGTGCTTGGTGGAGTAGCACATTTGCCACAGGTCAACTTCCTAAGGCAGCAAGTCTTAGAGCCACAACAGTTGCATAATGCATGTGCTTTATTGTGACATTTTCCAAATGATGAAGGCCCCTCTGTCATCTTGCTATTGCTACTATGACTGAGGAGTAAGTGTCAAACATTTATAAAGTACTTTGCCAATCTTAGAGGGGCCTCAAAAAAGACCAGAAGACACATGATAAAATAAAGTTGGTGGTTAGAGCTTTAGTGATGCCTCAACTAAGGAATCAGGGAAGACAAAGGAAGAAAGGCCAAAAAAAAAAAGTCTGCCAACTAATATTTGAACCTAAATTGACCATGATACTGTGGTACATTAAGTGTTTAAATAACAGGATGAGAGATAACTGTATGAGCCACATTGACTGGGACACAGAGAGCTATTTCTGAATGTGTCTGTATCTTTTGTTGTGTTGAGCATGATCCTAGCTCTTGTGAACAGAACCACAGAGATGCTTGAGCCAGCTATTTAACCTCACATCTCCCAGCCTTAGGTTTCACACCACCAGTTCTTAGAAGTTCAAAGCCCTTCACACTCAGGCTAAATTGCACTATTGGTTTGCATGAGTCTCTAGCTTATAGAAATTAGGTCATTGTACTCTCAGCCTCTATAATCGTTTGGGTAAATGTCTGATTTGTGTGTTACATGTAGAGTGAACATCTGAAAATTTATTTCCTGGCTATATTGAAATAAAATGTGGCATTGAGTGACATGGATGCTCTGTACATAAATAGCACGGAGTTAAAAAAATGGGTCCTCTTCTAATCTGCAACATTACCGTGTGAGAAGTGAGGAGAAAGAAGGCCAATGGAAAAAAATAAAACCTGCCTCTACTTGGATGGACATCTCTTCATAACAGTGCATGCTTTTGCTAGGCGTGTGATCTCCTCAGGATAATTATGGCAGAGCCATTGCATTGGAAACTTAAGAAACAGAAGTTGTCCTGAGCCCTGAGTCTGGCATCCACATTTCATATTTTGGTTCCAAAATTCTGTGAACCTGGTTAAAATATAAGAATATCTTTTATACTATAGTGGAAAACAACTTATTAACTGACCATAGTAAAAATAGCTGTGATGTACTCAGTATGTACCATGTGACAAAGGCCATATCAGGTAGTTCAGAGGAAGCATTTCTAATCATAACAAATGATGTTGAATGTATTGTCAGCCCTGTTTTAAGCACAAGGGACCACACTTAAAGAAGAATGAATAAACAATAATCCCATGGATAGGACTCAAATTGAGACTCAGTGCACTCTAGGTCTCTATTGCCTCCACTGTAATGTAGATGCTGGAAGAAGATAACAATAGACTGCTGAGAGCTACATCCCATCATCAGAATTCATTGGTTGCCCTGGTTACCCTCAGTCCAAGGCATATGACTGCAACAAACTTGCAAGGAGTATCTATGGAGCTCAGAAGATTAATTTTAGGAAGTCATTTGTTTTGGCCTGTAATAGCACAAATGAAAAGAGTAGCCAGTTAAACCAATGGCTGACATGGCTTGTTTGAATAGGACGTGACTTATAGGCAAGACTTTGCACTAAATCACCCAACAAGACAGCAAGACTTTCGTATTAATCATGACTAAATGGAAGCTCTATTCATCGAATGTGGATTTAGAGATATATGAATAAAACTCAGACTGGTCGCATTCAAGAGTTAATTAATAAATGAGAAAATGAGCAATTTGTCTCAGTATAGCAAAACATTTCTGCCACATCCAAGATGGGAAAGTGATTTGAAGTAGCCTAGGAGTATATATTTTCTAACTCTTAGTTCATCAAATCAAGGAGTCCAGGAACTGTCAGAGTAGAAACTGGGATTCCAAACCCTGCACGTATTCTGTGATACCACAAACATAGTATAATCATTATAGTAATAGGAAAAAAAATTAGAAAAATAGTAATAACGAGAGCAACAAGGAGACAGGGAAAATTAGCATGTAGAAGAATATTAATAAGAGAAGAAAAGTAAACTATTTATGACTACCATTTCGTAAGCACCTTTAGCCTGCACTGGATACAATACATTCAAATCTCTATTCAATGCATGAGACATGTCCAAAAGACTATGTAGTTTATACAAAACCTTCCAACAAGTGATTATAACAGCCAAGATTTAAACCTTAAAACTGGAAACCTCGGTTTCTTTAATCCCAAACACTTCAAACTTTTGCTCTGAAAGATCATTGCCTCTGGCTTCTCAAGTGCTTCACTGTCATGTGCCCACTTTACAGAGCAAATAGTGGAGATATAGTGGGCCAAATAACTTTATCTTTGTTAATTAGTCATGCAAAGCAAGTGGGAGGCCAGAATGGAATCTATTCTTTACAGATCTCTCTTTTTTTTAGATTATTAATAAAATATTTTTTTATTAATTTATTCTTGTTACATCTCAATGTTTATCCCATCCCTTGTATCCTCCCATTCCTCTTATTCAACCCCACAAGTTTGTGGAGGAAAAGAAATAAGAACATATTGTAACTCATCCAGGACATATTCAAAGATAATGCCTTTGTGTAAGCACCTCCTGGGATTGTAGAAACATCAACCATGAAGAGGGAGAAAGAGGAAAAAAACAGAGCCTATCAAGGAAATAAATAAAAAAAGCTTTCTTTTGGAATGAATGGTTGCAGTGCTTGTGTTCTCACTTTATCAGAGGCTCTGGCAAGTGCAAAGGAAAGGCGTCCAGGAGCCCAGTAAGAGAAGTCAGATACCAGAAGTTTCAAAGATGATTCATCACATGTATAACTCAAAAGGGATGTCTGGTAGTGACCACAGGGATTAAGTTACAATAACACCAATACTTAAGAGTACCAGACAGATTCTGAGAGTGATGCTTGGTGTAGCCATTCAATGCTATTGATGAGCTAGAACAGCGAAAACATAAGAGCAAGAGAATGTGTGATCAGGAGAGTGGGGGGAATATGCCAAAACACTGTATCACTTGGTTGCAATCCCACATGATGTTCCATGCACCACTGTTTCTATATTTAGTAATGAGTGATTGCTAAAGATAATACATTGTGATGGAAGTTTCAGGACTGTATCCCACATAGGATAAACTGGAGGCAAGTATAAGAGCATTTAAAACTAATGTACAACTGTCATAGTTGTTGTAGGTCAGGCACCCTCCCTTTGCCTTCAGGGATTCAATGACTCAGTAGCTATGTCATCAGTAGTTTATAAGGTCCCAACCACCCCAGATCATGTTCTCTCTCTGTTTTGTTAATTCTGTCTTCCAGGCTCTCTCTCTCTCTCTCTCTCTCTCTCTCTCTCTGATCTATCCCCATCTGTCTCCGTTCTGTCTCCTGTCTCTTTCTCTCATGCCCCCACTTTGAAACAGCCTTTCACTTCTCACCCCAATAAACCCCTTGCATTAGATCTGGCTCATGGTGTGATGTGATCTCTTTACAGCACACCTTGGCCCTGACTGCAAAAGATACCAAGAGAGGTAAAGGTTGGAGAAAGAATGAATTACTACATCATTCAGTTTTTCCTTTGTAACACGGAGTTCCTTCTTCTGCAGAGTCAAATCTCTAGGCCCTTCCATGATGTCTTTCTGATCCACTTGATGCATACTAGCATCTAGACTCTGGCTACTGTAAGAGCTCCATGAAGAAATTAAACATTTTTATAAGTACATTGGAACACATGTATCATAATTTCTAACATGGGTGTGTCTCTTTCCTGCTTCCCACCTGTCAGTTATGATACTTTACATTGTGAGCTGTATGTTCTTTTATTCCTGAATAGACATGAAGCTAGGCATGTCATTTCTAAACAAATATACAGATAGTCTTGCATAGAGTTATTATCAAAGGTAATATTAATGTCTTGTTGCAAAATTTGACATGTATTGATTGGTTTTTAATGTGGGGGCAGGTGTGCTGCAGCATATTGATGGAAGACAGAGGACAACTTGAGTTGATTCTCTCCTTCCATCACGTGGATCCCAGAGATTAATGTCAGATCATCAGATTTGGTGGCTTGTAGATTTATCAACTGAGCCTTCTCACTAGCTGAACCGTTGTTGGAGTACCCTGCAATCCATCATGTCCAGATAGCCCTCCTAGCTAGGTGCAAAATGGAGGACTTCCTTCCTCAACAGGACTTCCTCTTCTATTTCTGACCAGAGTGCAGATGCCTAACCTTATTTGGAGGATGACCCTACACAGAACTTTCTGCAAGTATGTAAGTCCCACTCTTTCCTTCCTGCCAGTATGATAACCACTTGCAGTCAGGTACTATGTTACAACCAATCAACCCTTCCTACCCACAACCCTAAGAACTCTTATATACCTCACTCTTGGACCAATAGAATGAATTGCCTCTCTTAATCCAACTCCTGGAAGGTCTCTCCATCCCACTGAACCCTTTTCATGGCTTCTACTCCCTTTGTCTTTGATAGCCAGTGGCCAACAACCCCTTTCATCTCAAAAGGAAATAAAGAACCACTAAGTATCTCATGAGACCCTGTCACATAGTTTTAGTGACTTAAACAATGGAGAAAAATAGCAAGGAGCATCATGACAGCAAGGCTCAGAGCTTTGCTGCACTTTGTTTAGTTGTTAGTGTGCATGCCTCTTGCAAGAATTATATGACAATCCATTAGTAAAAGGAGAATAAAGTCAGTAAAATATTAAAGTCATGGTGATCAGTGCAAATTTTTTCAATGCGTGGATATCTTGCAGCAGTCATGGACAACCTACCTTGCAATTAAGGAGACAGGTCTGAGGTAACAGTTGAAAATATATATGAGGACCATTTTGTAGTGAAAGCAGTGGCTAATTTAATACCTGCCTGAACTGAAGGCTTTCCACTGTGTTAACCTAACAGGGAAGGGCATGAGACAAAAATAGACCTACATAGACAGTTTCCTCTAAAGAGAGACAATGGGTGAGTGAATAAAGCTACATCTGGATCAGATGTTTCATTTTGGCCATTCTGTTCTCTGTGAGAAGGAAATGACCTACAAAGACATATGTATCTAGGGACAAGCTTATTTATGCCTTATATTTAAAGATATAAAATGGGCTAAAATTCACCATGCTCTGTTATTTCTCAGTTAGGAGTATAGCAACTTTTATTAATGATCTGATGTGTTGCTTGCATTTTAATCCATATAATTCTAGAATAATTTTTCTGATTATTTTCTTTTATGATTAGTGAGCATTTTTGAGGAATACAAGGGTTGTTTATTTCACACCATATAAACAATATTATAGAAAAATGGAGAGTAATGGAAGATAAATAACAAAGATCAGGGATGTTGGCCTGTGTAAGGTTTTTATATAATTAGGATTCTTTATAAGGATTATCCTTTTAGTGACAAGAAAAGGGATGGTTGGTGAGAAAAGTCAAGAGGAGAGAAAGTAACAGACTAGATTCTAGAACATGTAGCCATTAACAATGATGTGCTTTTTACATCTACATGACTATCAATAAGAATAAATGAGTCCAGAAAAAAGAGTGAAGTTGACAATGAGGTACTGCCTATGCCATTGTTATGACAGAATTGTGACTACCACTCAATTTCATGTGTTGAACCATTTACACTCAATGACTACATTTTTATAAAGGGAGATAATTAAGATTAAATGTGGTTATGGGTATGGATATGAATAGAACAATTGACGCTGGTAACCCTATAGAAAGAGGAACATAGCAGCAATTCCCAAATCTGGAGTACTCTAGAAGAAGCTACCATAAGGCCAAGAAGAGTGTGCCTTTCGTAAACCAGCAGGAGAGCAATCACAAGACTCAAAGACCATGATCTGAAACTCTCCAGTTCCAGAATACTGAGAAAATGAATTTCTGTCCCTAGGATCACCCAGGTTTTATTCTGTAGACAGCCTGAACTGACCATTACAATAGCACCTTCAGATAGTTCACTTGCCTTGTGATGAGGTGTCACACAGGACTTGAATGTGTATTATCCTTATAAAGTTGCCTGGGCCTTCAGAGGGATTCTACTAGGGAGAAGAGGAGAACAGAAATGAATTTCCTTTAGCTTCACCATCACTGTACTTTTACAAATAACACTAGACTGAAATAAAGATCATGGAGAAGAAACAGAACACATGCATACCACATAAAAGGCACTGGGGGCTGAAGACATGGCTATTGTTTTTTTTTGTTTTTTTTTGTTTTGTTTTGTTTTGTTTTTTTTAACATACCAAAGCTTAGGAGACACAATGAAAGCAGTGATAAGAGGAAATTTCATAGAACTAAGCACCTTCAGAAAGAAATAAATTGGAGAGACCCCATACTAGCAACTTAGGAGCACCCCTGAAAGCTCTAGAACAAAAAGAATCAATCACATCAAACTGGGGTAGATGACAGGAACTCATCAAACTCAGGGCTGAAAGCAGTAAATTAAGAGAACAACAAAAAGAATCAATGAAACCAAGAGCTGGTTTTTTTGAGAAAAATCAACAAGATAGACAAACCTTTAGCCAAACTAACCTGGAAAATTAGGAATAGTGCTACCTCAAGATACAACTATACCACTCCTGGGTATATACCCAAAAGATGCTCCACCATACAACAAGGATATTTGCTCAACTATGTTCATAGCAGCTTTATTTGTAGTACCAAGAATCTGGAAACAACCTAGATGTTCCTCAACTTAAGAATGGATAAAGAAACTGTGGTACATTTAAACAATGGAATACTACTTAGCTATTAAAAATCAAAGAAATCATGAAATTTTCAGCCAAATGGATGGAACTAGAAAAGATCATCATGACTGAGGTAACGCAGACACAGAAAGAAATACATGGTATGTACTCACTTATAAGTGGATTTTAGCCATATACTACAGGATTAACATACTACAATGCACAGACTCGAAGATAAGTAGCAAGGAGGATACAAGAGACGATGCTTAAATCTCACTCAGAAGGGGAAATAGAATAGACAGAGGTAATGTTGAAGAGAGAGAACCAGGTAGGAAAGGAAACACAGGGTGGGTAGAGATCAGACCTGGGAAGAACAGGTGTAGGATGAAAAAAGACCTGTAGAGAAAAGAGAAACTGTGGGTGGGGGCATCTCTGTGACAAGCTGGAGACCTATATCAGGGTAGGCTCCCAGCAGATATGAAAAGGACTCTAGGAGATACTTCTAGTAGTAGGCACCATAGATTCTGAAGAGGATAGCCTCTGCCTAGACAAGTCTCCAAATAAAGGGATGGGAACACCAACCCACCCAGAAAAACTTGGACTCAAAATTCACCCTGCCTACAAGGTGTACAGGGATAAAGATAGAGCAGATAGAACAGAGATTAAGAGAATGTCTAACCAGTGCCTGGCAGAAACACAAGACCCACCTCATGAGAGAGAACCAACCCATGACACTATTAATGATACTCTTCTATGCTTGCAGACAGGAGCCTATCTGAGTTGTCCTCTGAGAGGCTCCACCCAGCAGCAGTTCTAAACAGATGCTAAGACTCATAGCCAGTGAACAATATGTAGGGAGTCTTGTGGGAAAATGTCGGTGAAGGGGAGGAGAAAAGAACCTGCTTCAGAAAAAGACCAACAGGGTCAACCAACCAGGGCCCAGAGGGGCCTGCTGAGACTGAAGTACCAGCCAAAGACCTTACCTGGACTGAATCTAGGCCTCCCACAAAGATGTAGCCAATGGGCAGATCAGGCTTCATGTGGTTCCTCTAGTAAGGACAGTAAGTATTCTCTCTGACATATACTCACTTGCCAGCTTTATGATTACTTCTCCATGGTGGAATTGCCTTGCCAGGCTACAGGAGAAGAGGACACACTTAATCCTGATAGGACTTGAGGTGCTGGGGTGGATGAGAACAGGAAGGGGAGAGTCTCCCCTTTGTGAGGAATAGGGGAAAGGGAGAGAAAGGGAGAGTGGGACTGGGAGGTGAGGAGAGATGGAGCTAGACCAGATGTAAAGTGAATAAATAAATAAATAAATAAAATTTAAAAATAACAACAAGAAGCATAAGGCCAACATGGACAGATAAAATTTCTATATACTTAGTTAAAAGTACACAATCTATCCATATATCTTTTTATTGCAGTTTATTTTTAATAGAAAATATGCAAAGAATACACACATCAATAAATTTTTCATGTATATATTCTCACAGAACCATCAGTTAGATTAGACTTAGGGCATAGGGCTCCAGGACCATCATTATAGCCTTCCCCATGGGATTATCTCCTCAATTATTACTGGTTAAAATAACCAGAGGATTGTTTAATTTTTCTTCTTCAATTTTATCAAGATTTTACAATATAACATTCTAACAATTACACTTAACTATGCTGCTAGGCATTATAGCAGCCAGTTCTTCATTCGTATATAGTTTTCAATTATATATATATATATATATACATATTTATAACATAAATATATATTTCATTGCATTTTCAAAGAAAAATCACAGGCTTTTATTTCAATATTGCATTAATTAAGTCATGTACAGAAATTCTTTTGTCATAAATAAATATTTACATTGGCATAAATAATGACAGATGATAGATAGATTAGATAAATATAGTTAGGTGTCTGATAGATAGTTAGATACATAATCTTTCAAAGAACACTATAAGCACATACTCTATTGTACACAATGGTACACATTGGTACCAATACTAAATGTTGCAGTTGTCCCATATTCTTGGGAACATTTAATAATATAATAATTTTAGCCATTCCAGACAAGAATAAGAAATGTTTTGAATAGTGATTAATTAGCATAATTCATATATTTCTTACATAGTACATAGTAAACATCAAACATTTAATTAGATCCATCTCTTTTCATGACTTTCTTTCTTTGGTGATACTTTGAATATATTTTGAGTGTATTTTGTTAATAATATTTTAGTTTTAAATGACTAAATGTACTTTTGTAGTATTAAAAATTCACCCTCAAATGGAAAGTTTGTTAGAAAATTATCTTCATAGTTTAGATAAATGTAGGATTATGTGGACTGACTGTTGGCTGGGACTTTCATATCCCAATACCCAAGGGTGAGCACGGTGATTGTCATTTACTAGGTGCATGTCACTTCCTCAAAATATGTTCTGTTAATTTGTTAATATAGTGGTATGTCTCTGCTATTGAGACTGATTTACATGGAATTGGGAAGGAAAGGATAAATGGAGGCACTCAGGAAAAGGCCTTCCCAAGCATCTCAGTAGACAAATCTTGTCTGATCACTAAGGAAGGGACAGTGCTCTAAGTGACATGGTTAGAAATGAGCAATATGCCTCAAACCCAAGTCCTATGGAATAGAGGCTCCCTGATACATTTCCTAACTGTATGAAGGCTAATGTTGCCTCTTGGATAATAGGTTTTTCTGTCTTTTGGTACATTTAGATTCCCATCCCAGGGTCCTGGCTAAGCCACTTTGATCCCAGTGTCCTAGCTAAGCCATGTAGATTCCCATCCCAGTGTCCTGCCTTAGCCATTTAAATGCCCATTCCACTATCCTAGCTAAGCTGAACCTCAACTACATAGCCAGCACCAGGTTGTGTGCAGGAGACAGTGCAAGGATGTGGCTCAGAGTTCTAGCAGTTCACATTGAGGACAAGATAGTTAACTGTGAAGTGTGATGTCGGCTGCCCAGTAGGGTATGAGTGTGGGAGAGGCTTGGAAGAACTGGAAAAAACCTTTGTTCTTAAAACAAGACACTGTGATTTAAACTCCTGCCACATAGAAACTCAGTGTCCTTCAACAACTTACTTAGGCTCTTTGGAGTATATTTTTATTACTTCCAAACAACAGTGCTGCTACTTAGAGATTCATCACATAAAATACCTGGCAGACGGGTGCCACTTGATCCACAACTGCTCCTATTTTTACGACCAGATGGAACAACCCAGGGAGGGCTATGGCTTGCGCAGGGATACAGCTTCCACTATCAGGGTGACAGGCACTCGCTAAATCTTCTGACATTTTTATTTTCAATACTGAGCTTTCCTGGCCTTCCAGGAAATGAGATGTAGGGTTTGAAGGATGCTATAAACACCAGATCTTCTTAGGTATCATTTAGAGAAGAAGGAGACTAGAGGAAATCAGAAAATATTAAGAAGCTGTAGATTTTAAACCACTCTCAATTCTTATGGACTCAAGCCTGGTTGAATTTCCTAATAGTGCATGGTTAAGCAAAAAATAGGGATTGTCTTAGGAAGCATGTAACACTGTACCTGGTAGGAAAATGAGGCCAAGTGAAAACAGGGCTCTGGCCACTGAAACATCAATTAGTCCTTGAAATCGGATTCAATGTTGGCGTCTTTTCTAATTTCATACTGTTGTTCTCTATCTAATATTACTTGGAGTTGTGTGGTACCCAGAATAATGTCTCCTTCTAAAGATGCTTCTCTTCTGATCTTTACTATTATATTAGACTACATGACAAAAGGAATTCACATGTAGATAAAATTCGGATGGCAAATCACCTGATGCTAAAACATGGGGATTGCCTAGATCAAACAAACATGTCCAGCACAATCACAAGTTTGTTTAACAAAGACAGAAGCAGAAAAGAAGGTCCCAGGTGAATATGGAAGCTAACACAGAGAGAGAGGCAGTACCATGGACATTAGCCCAATGAGACCCAGTACCCACTCCCAGCCTTAAGAACTAAAAGCTAGTGTGCTGGGTTATTTTAAGCTGGATTATTTTAAACTAAAGGTTCTTCTACGTGATTATGGTTATTTTAAACTAAGGTTTTTGTGAGTGATTATCACACCAGCGAGAAGAAGCAAACACAAAGACAGGCAGCAGACTGAAACAAGAGTCTGTATTGAGTGCATCCCAAGCTCACCCACCAATATATGATTTGTTGACCTGGAAATGACACTAGAACTTCCTCTGTGATTTCTCTAACAAAACACCTCAACAACAAAGTTACCTGTGCACCCACCTCTGCTTTCTTAAATGCATTTTGTTAGTTAAGTACATTTAGTTGTATTTCATCACTATGTCCTCATTCATCCTTTCTGGGGTGGTAATGTATATTCTGTTCAATTGTGAGTTAGAGATACATACTACATTTACTTATGGCATGTTTAGATATTGCCTTTCTTAAAGTGCTTTCTACTCTTTTGTCTATCCTATTAAATAGTATTACACTAGAGTTGCTATTAATTTTATTAATTTTAAGATTTAATACATTAATTTCAATAAACATAAGCTTTACTTTTTACTGTTACTTTTTATGAAGTCCAATTTATCAGTTTTTAAACATTGACAGAGGATGTAATTTGCGTTTTTAATTAGTTACTTTATTATTTGAGACTACAATCAAATAATTATATCATTTCCTTTTCCCTGTGCTACCAGTGATATCATGAAGATAATTCTATGTTTATATTATATTCTAGGAAAAATGCAGTTATACTTTTCATATTTATAGCCACAACCTATCTCAAGGTAACTGTTCCATGTGTGGTATGTGGCAGAGATGTACGAGGTTATAAAATACTGGCATTGAGAGCAATCGCCACAAATGAAGAGGGGATCGAAACAGAGAAGTAGTTCCTCACAGTCTTGGAGGTTGAAAGCCCAAATATGGTTCCATCAGGAGAACTTGGGTGTAATCCATTCATGACTTTTCCAGCTTCTTAGTGGTCCCACAAATTCCAGAGCCTGCTTTCATCACTTCAGTTTCCCTCTCTGTCCTTACGTGCCAGTACCCTCTGTGTCCTCCCTTTGTCTTACCTTATAAAACTTCTAATCAAGGATGATCTCACCTTAATCCCTTTACCTTAACTACAGCTACTACGAAAGTTTCCCAAGACCACAAGTGGAGACTCTGAGTAAACCTGTCTTTTCCACTCTGCCATTCATGTCACCATGGATCTAAATTTGATTTTACCTTTTAAAATTGTGGAAATGCAATTGCTTTGACATTTGAAACTAGTCTATTGAGGGATATTCTCCCCACTCTAAATTTTATTTGTAGCCTTGTCAAGAATCTACTGTCTCTGGCTTTGTGTGTCTGTGTCTACAAACTAATAATATTTCATAATGTTTTTAAAATATGTGGTTAGATGATCTAAAAACAAGAGCAATTTGACTTCTTCCTTTCATATTAGTCTACATTCTCCTCCTCCTCTTCCTCTTCCTCCTCCTTCTTCTTCTCCCCCGGTCCCCTGACCTACGTCTCTATTTGTAAAGATTAGGCTGAAGAAAATTAGTGATAACATAAAACTTCATTTCTGATATTAGATGTAATGTTTCCAAGATTTTCCCATATAGCATAATATCATCTATATGTCTGTTGTAATATAATGTGACTTATGTTGACAGGTGAGACTTCTATTGCTAGTTTCACCAGGAATTTAACAAAAGATGATGTGGATTTTGTCAAAAGCCATATTTTGCCTTTTTTTCCCCCTTTGAGGTGGTGACATGGTTCTTTTGTCCTAAGATCTATTTATTTAACGTATTATTTATTAATTTTTATAAGTTAAACCATTTTTACATGCCTGGAATGACTAATTTAATAATAGTGTATGATTTTTAATGGACTGTTGAGCTAATGTTTTATTGAGAAAATGCATTTAGGTTCATCACGCAACCTAGTCTGTTTATTTCTAGTTTTGTTTCTGAATTTTATTCACTTTATCTTTGTAATAATGGCTTTACATAATCATCTTTGTAGATGATTATATAATTTATTCAACAATTTGATAAGTATTGGCATTTCCTCTCATTGAAAATTCTAGAATAAATCAACAATGAATCTGTCCATTATTTAATATTTCTTTGCTAGAAAAAAATTACTTCTTCAATTTAACTGCATACTAGTGGTTTGTGTGCACTGTTTTAATCCTTTAAATACAATTTGGTAGACTATACAGGTCTAAAACTTTGTTTATTCTTTCTAGATTCTCCAGTTTATTGAAATATAGGTTTTTTAAATATATTGCTAAAATTCTGGCACTAAGACTTTTGTTTGGTCACAAATCTAAAATCCAATATTTTTAGAATTTATTTTGTTTACACCTACCATTTGCTGTTTTACTCCCATCTGTATGCTATCTCCACTCTCCTGTAGCTGCACACATATTGGACTAAACAATATTTTCAGCCTCATGAACACATAGGAATAGTTTTGACTAATTGGGTGACTAATCCATCATCTTGGGTTTTATGTTCCTTTCTGTTTTCTCACATCTCTTCACTTTTTAATTTGGAACATTCCGAATTCCTTTCTAATCATACTACTTAGCTGCAGTGAGTTTATAGACACTTTTTAATTGTGATCTTAATTACATATTATCTGATGAATTTACTTCCCTTCTTTGTAAGAGATTCATAACTGGCTCTTTCCAGGAAGTCAGAAATATATATGAGACTTACTTTGGTCAATGTAAGCTGAGAAGCATAAGAGGGTATAAGTTTCTCTGGTTCCTATTATCTTCCTCTATAACAAACTTTGTCACATCCAGATGGCCAGCAACTGATCCTGCACCCCGCTGTAAAGATGCAAGATTGTGGATTGGTAGAGGCCAGTGAGCTGTTATTAATATCTCAGCCTTGGTCAAACAACAATGGGAAATTAGAGACTGACATAGGATGTAACCCATCTTATACATCTAAAGCCATCTCAGAAACCAACAACATATAAACAAACAGGTGGTGAGCAGAAAACAAGACAGCTCACCTCTGCTAAAGAGTCCACAGGATAATCAGCTGACTAGAATTTCCGTGATTGTACACAATCAGACTATTTTACATCTGAGCCTAAATTGCCTTTAACCATAGTGAGCCCCTTAACACAGTTTAATGAAGCTTGCCCACCTTAGAGTCTAAGTTAGTATTCCTTTGGTTTTAGATTCTTTTATTCTTAACTACGTGTATATGTGTGGGTTTATGCACCTAACGGCAGTGTCTGTGAGGCAAGAAGAGGGCTTCTGACCTCTGAGACAGGGGACCACAGGCAATTAGCTGCCTGACATAGCTGTTTGGAACCAGATTCAGTGCCTCTGAAAGAGCAGCAAGCTCTCTTAATCATAGTGTCATCTCTCCAGCTATTAACCTAACATTCTTACTTTCATACAAAATCTTCTGGGAAATATTAACAGTACACCAGCCTGTGCCAAACCCCATGCTAAGAATGTCATCATATAGCATTTGAAACATATAGGGAGATTTGCCTGCTGTGCTACAATTATTCTACATGATTTACCTCCAAATGTATTTTAAAAGTGTCTTGATCTATGATTTTTCTTCTGCTCTGTAACTATAAAAATGTCATAAAACTGTTAACACATTGAAACATGGTGTTTAAGGAAACCTGAATCCCTGTTCCCAGACCATGGCCCAGTCATATATGTTCCCCATACTAATTCTTATTCCATAATTGGTATAAGTTGTTTTGGGGTGTCAACAAGTATATGTCTATGTTTACAATTATCCTTTAGGAATGCTATGAAATTTGAAGAGGAATCCATACTGTACTTATACCTTGTAAGGTGTATTTTCTGGCCCTCTGGCCTCAAGTCAAATGCCCTGGTAAGTGAACACTAATTTATATTATGCCCAAACTCATTTTTATTTGTTAGGAATTGTTTGGGTCTGAAAGAAAAAATAATAATAATGCAAACCCTTGTCTAAAGGCACTTGACTGCTTTCAAATACTCTACTAAGCCAAATTTCTTGCAAGAACTCATTGCTGGGACTACCAATTGATCCTTCAACAACACTGGATGACACTCTCAGTGTGGCCTGGGATGGCAATTCCTAAAGCTTATGGAGATTAGTTCTTAATAGACTGGAGCCTGGATTCCAAGTTATCAGGCAGTTCTCTTTGGAGAGAGCTCAATGCTAATGAATGGCATTGTACCTAGCTACAAAGAAGAGGATCTAAGCTATCCCAATTCTGTGTCATGAATAAGCTTAATTTTTTCCATGAATTATTCTAAGAGAAGGAAAACAAACAAACAAGCTTTCCTCAAGGGGACAGCATGCCTAGATATTTGGCTTTCTCTCATCTGTCCCATCTTGAAACCCTTGTTTAAAATGACTTAAATCACCACAGAAACACTCACCTCCCCCTGAGCTAGTCTGCTCAGTGATGCCCAGAAGAATGCGAACTGAATAGCAAGTCTGAACAGACTGCCTGGGACAGGGCTCTCGAGAGTACGAAGGCACCAGTTTCCTCCACATAAAAGGGTACGGAACACTTCTGCTCTGTTTTCTGCTTTTCTGTTGTGAAATATGAGAAACACTTTCAAGACGTTCCTTAGGAATCCCTAAGAATGAGCTATTCCTGGCCCCACACATCCCTTTCTCTTTGTGGAAAATCAGATTACAGCCTCCCAGTGATTTCTCAGAAGAAAATCAAAGCCTACTGCTCCGGAAACATCCAAACTACTCTCTGTTCCCCAGAACACACTAGTGGCTGCACTGCTCCTCCAGCACTGTGGGAGTCTGAGTTCATATCCTGGTATTGCCAAGGAGATGACATCACTTCTACTTTCCATAATGAGTTCTTCCATATGTGCTGCTTGCTGAGAAAAACACATATGTGGAAACTGTAGATGAAATATGCATGCACTCTGAGCCTTCTCCAACTTCCTCTCTTCAAGGAAACAACGAGGGATGCTATTCAAACACAATTTAAAGGACATGATAGAATAACATTCTCTCCTCTGAATTTAAAAACAGTCCCCAAGTCTGCAAGGATTTAACTCTCTCCAGTAATGCATAAACTTTTTGGTGAAGTGTTATTAACACAAGGGCTGGTCTTTATGGGAGTCAGTAGCTAATAACCACAGACAAAAAAGTGAACACTTAGGAGGCAGCAGCAGGCCAGTCACTGTGAATGTGAGGCCAGCCTGGTTCACAAAGTGAGTCTACAATAACCAAGGCGACACAGAGAAACCTTGTCTTGAAAAACCAAAAAAATAAAGTACTGCTTTTACATGCTTATACGACATGCTGAGTGCTGATATTGTGTCTAATGCTTATGCTAAGGTTTCTAGGAAAACATTATTGTCCCCATTAAGGAGGTAACAGAAACAGAGGCCAGGAAGGAAGCTCAGTTAGATCACTTGTGCATGCAGAGGCCACACAGAGAAGCAGGGAACACCTGGAATTCCTTCTACCTCAGTGCACCAGAGAACAGTGCATAAGACAAGAGGCACATATTTGCTGTTGATAAGATGATTTGAAGTAGGATTGCAGGCCAAATCGTCATCCTGAGATGCTTCACAATCTGTTCTCTTGATTTTTTTTTTAACCTTCTTTTTCTGAAGGTGGGCTGGAGTCACATAGTCAGGCACTTTGAAGCCTTTTAGAAGCAATAAAAGGACAGAACCTTAAGAACAGGGCCTTCTGTCCTTCTGTAAGCACAAATTGAACTCCAGCAGGGGTTTGATCTTTTCTGAGTTTGAACCAAATGATAGCAGATCTGTGTCACCATAGTGTCATTAATTCCTGCATAGGTTTGTGTGTTTCTTTTCTTCTTCTCTTCCTTAAGTCCTCCTAAGAAACTAGGTGAACGAGCCGTTGTTCTCTGATATAACTGGGATTTGCCAATGAGTTCGTTAACCTACCCCCATTCCCTTTCTAATCTTGCTAGCTAGTCAATAGGAGGTTTCCCCTCTGGGATTGCCTTTGGTCTTCAGCTGGTAACTGATGCTTGGTTCCCATCTCTCTTTTACTTTCCTGACCCCTTCTCTCATTGCCATTTTGGACAACTAAGTTTCTTCCACTGAGGTCTTTTTTTTTTTCCTGCAGTTCTGTTCTGCGGCCTCTGGAGCTCTGTGTGTTTTCAATCACTTTCAGACTGAGCAGACTACAGTTTAACATTGGTCTCGACCAGGATGGAAATGAATAGTGTAGAAAAGTGCATCCTCTTCTTCCACCCAGAGAACTGTCCCCCAAACATGCTCTCCAGTCCCCAGGAAAATCTGCCCACATCACTGTGAGCAGGAATCAATACTGAGTAACACCAGTCATCCTTGTAAACATCCTTCCTGGTTGTTAAGACATACTAAGGGAAATGAGAGAGTAACGCATGTTTTCTATGCCCACTTAGGAGTCCATGGGAAGGAGTTGATTGTTGTCCCTGGGTATAGCTCCACACCAGGGATAATGGGAGAGCTTCTAGCTTGAAGAGGATCTTTTGTAAGAATTCTCATTTCACTGATTTCCCAAGGAGCCCTTGGAAATATTCAGGAATATCATAAACATTTTGAGAGTATTTGACAGGAGCCAAGACGCCAAAGGAATCTGAAATTTATACTTAACAGAAAACTCCATACTTGCCAATTGCTAAGACCTGCACCACATGGTTCTGGGGTAGGGAATGAGAGAATCAGCTGAAAAGGAAGGAGAGGGCAAGATTTGGTTGGTAGCAGTGAAGAGCATAAGGCAGAATTAGAAATGTTTTCTCCCTCAGTCATTGATTCCAGCTTTTGTTCTATGCAAGTTTATTTTTAAACATGTGGATGCTCCATTTTCAGAGGCTGATCTAAAAATACATGCCTACATGCCTGAGGCTACAGTGTGTACATAAATCCAAACCCACAAAAGAAAGTGATTGTATTCAGGAGCACAGTAGACCACAGAACTGAGCTGAAGGATTCTTCCCAGGAGGCGGGTGACATATGAGCACTTTATACACATTTATATATTGTCAAAGCTCATTTTATGAATGAGTAGAGCAAGTTTTGTACTTGGGGACTTTAAAGGACATAAAGGAAGAGAGTCTTAAAGGCATGATCCCATGTTGGCCCCTCCTGTCTTTTTTAAATGACACCCTCATCATTCTAAGGCTATAACAATCAGGGTAAATATTCGGCAGATGTTTCTATATTACTTGGATTACTTTACTGCACATAAGGATACTATGAAATCAGGTACATTCATGAACTATATAAGGCATCTGTGTAAGTAATAGAGCACTATATTGCCTAGTGATGTCATAATCATCTTTCCTATGATTTTCTCACAATGATGAAATCACCTAAGAATACCTTTCTCAGAATACATCATTGTCTTAAAGAGATATATATATCTACTGTTATTGTAGTGTAACAGATTATCAATATAACTAATGGCAATTTATTAACTTGTCAAGGGCCACACGCATAGAAGTAAAATGTATGATTCTATATCCTGTGTATCAGCTGACAGGTAGCATGCATGAAGACTGAACTTCTAGCCCCGGAATTCCTGGGTTTGTACTCATTACTAACTTCTTAATCACAAGGACGCTTTTTAAGAGGAATTTTATTGTTGTTTAAAGTTTTATTCATGTAGGTGTTTTGTCTGCATGTTTGCATGCACATCACGTGGCCAGAAGAGGGTATTGCATCTCTTGAAACTGGAGTTACAGATGGTGCCATGTGGGAACCAAATCTGGATCCTTGAGTCTTCACCAAAGCCACATCTCCATCCCCTACTGGGAACCTTTTTACATTTCTGCCCCTTGGTTTTAAGCTAATGAACAAGCCAAGAACAGTAGTTTAAAGTATCTTATAGCAATGCTGTTTATTGTAAATTCATGGAGCTGCTTAGGTCCTTGGGTCCTAGTGGTCCTTCACTTTGTATCATTGACCCACACAAGCCTTCTGGAATGAATGACTAATGTGTCTTTGATAAACATAGAGAATCCCACAATTTACACATTTAGCTAGCTCATATTTATATGGATTGACTCCATTTAAATAGTTCAGTTAAAACTAATAAAAGAGTGAGGATATGATGCAGGGATGTGGAAAATTAAATGTGGTGCCTGGAATGATAATGGAGAATAGATAAAATAGAATGGTTACTTTTTTGTCACTGTGACAAAATTCTTGAGTAAATCAACTTAAAGGACTAACATTTCTTAGCACTTTCTATCCATGCTTGCTTGGCCCTATGGCTTTTGGGCTTTGCTGACGTAATCAGTTATGGCAGAAGCACCTTGTAGAAGAAAGTTGCTTATTTCATGATGACCAACAAAGAAGAAGTGATGTTGGGGATTGGTCTGCTTGCTGCCCAAATGAGCAGACTCACATACCCTAAAGTGTTTGTAACCTTGCCTAAAAACTGATTCTTGTTTGACCAATAAAAAATCCAACATCCCCAGGCAGGGCAAATGGGCTTGGCATGGCTAAAGTTCGCAGGCTTTTGGGACAAAGAGGAACTTGGGAAAGGAAGCAGTCAGAGAGAGGCTGGAAGAGGATCTTGGGAAGGAGAGAGAGAGAGAAAGAGAGAGAGAGAGACAGAGAGAGACAGAGACAGAGAGAGAGACAGAGACAGAGAGAGAGAGAGAGAGGGAGACAGAGAAGAGAAGGAAGGAGGCCATTGCCATGGGTGAGGTGGAGTAAGGAGCACATGGCTGGCATGCATCAGCCCAGATGATAAACATTAGCAAATATTTGGGATTATGGATGGGAGGTAGCTCGATAGAAATTATTTGAAGCAGATGGCATGGGATTTTGGCAGGGAGATATGGGAGGTAATTTAGGGGATAAATATCTGCCCTGCACCAGGTGAACCAAAGCTATTTTAAAATATGACTGGTATCTGTATTTTTGTTGATTTATAGTGGGTTAGAAAATACTGCCATAATAATTACAGGGCTAGTAATAAACATGTATTAGACCCTACCTTTAATAACAACAGAGTGAAGGGAAGGTAATAAGGGAAGAAAAAGTAGGATCTTAAAAGTCTCACCAACCTTTGAGTGACTCTTTTCTCTACTTAAGCCCTATCTCTTAAGCTTCCTACCCCATAACATTAATTCTCTATGCTGGAGCCAAAGCCGTCCACACATGAGCACTAGTGGGATATTTCAGATGAAACAACAGGTTTCCATGACTAACATGGGAACAGCATACACACTCTGATCTGTTACAAGGTAGAGAAGGAGTAAGGAAAATGCAGGTGAGTTTAGATCCTCACTCTAAAGTTATAATAACTGAGTCTACTGAACTAGAATGACAAGAGACAGGCTAATAGAAAAAAAATAGATATGTTTTGGTTAACCATCACATGCATGGGAGCCTTGCAAACAGGCAGACAGTTGAGGCTTAAATAACTTGTGCACAGACAGAGGGAACTAGGGGATATGGGGCACTTTGGAGTGATTATAAATAATTTGTTATGAGAAATGAGTAGCCTGTGAAATAGACTTGGGACAAGGTTCCTGTGGACTGCCAGTGTGGTGTTCTATTTTCAGTTTCTTCCTCTGTGATGGGAGTTGAATCTGTTTTGGTTTCTGTAAATTAATTAATTTATTCACTTTATCCCCATCCCTCCTCTCCTCCCAGTCCCACCCTCCCTCCCTCTTACTCCTATCCTCCTTCCCCTACTCCTCAGAAAAATGGATGCGCCCCACCCTCCAAACCCACCACAGTACACCAAGTCATCGCATCTGGATTGGAGTGCATCCTCTTTTCCTGTGGCCTGGTGAGGCAGTCCTGCCAAGGAGAAGTGATGAAAAGGCAGGCAACAGAGTCCATGTCAGAGACAGGCTCTATTCTCCTTTCTAGTGGGCCCACATGAAGCCTGAGGTGCCCACTGGCTATCTGTGTGTCATGAGTCAGGGGATGAAGAAAAACCATGCTCCTGTCAGGAAGGTACAGACTTAGTGCAGACAGAGAACTTGGAGTTAGATATTTGCTGTGTTTGCTACTCTCAGGTGCTTTCAGGATGGGTCTATCTAGAAAGTGCCATGTTTGGGTGTATGGCTTTTTGAGGAGGCTCAACACTGAGTTAGAAGGGGGTAGTGCATTTCTATAAGGAAACAGACAATAAACACTTTCAGGGCTACAGGCCATAGGCTATCAGTTGTCTTTATGCAATCTGCTCCTGAGGTTGGTAAAGCACAGATGTGCAAGCAAATGAACAAGTGTGGCTGTGCTCCAACAGTGCTCTGTCTGTGAACACTGAAACATGAATTCCACACCATTTTTACATCTTGTTAAACATTATTCCCCCCTCTCCCATTATTTAAAAATAGTGAAACCATTCTTCATTGAAGTTAGGCATGAACAGCAGCAGGTAGAATCTGGCCCATAGTTTATCTACCTCTATAGGGGACCCTGTATCACAGGGTAGAAACAACTCATGGATAACTACTTGGGAAGAAAGGAATTGGGGCCTTGGACTCCTTTTGCTTATTGGGACTCAAGCTGACAGGCTGTAACCTTTGTCTTGTTAAGATCCCCAAAGCCCTCATGAGGCATCAGCATTACTTACTGCTTATGCAAGGGTGGGAAGGACCCTGCCATTCCTTGCCCACCATAATTGCTACGGCTGACACTTCTGTAACAAAAAACAGGTTATTCCAGAAGAAAGCATAGCTAATTTATTTAATTAAAGTGTTATGGGACAAAGAAGCCTTCAGGAATGAATCCTAAATAAACCAGTGGGGGAGGGCATCTGTTTTTATGCCTGTTTGATGAAGAATGGACAGCTGTGCAAAAGTGAAACTGGGCCAAAGGTTCTGCCTTAAAGTAATAGACTGGGGGAGATGGGAGAGCAGTCTGTTCAGATTCCTTTTGGCCTTTGGTGCTTTTCTCCAGGTATTTGGTAAGGGGCCTCTGGAATAACCTGTTATTTCCTAAGGTCTTTGGGGGCTTTCTTGACAGCAAGCTCCTACCCAAACCTTATGGGTAAGATTAATTTCTTGAGTTCTTTATATATTTTGGATATTAGACCTTTGTCAGATGTAGGGTTGGTGAAGATCTTTTCGCAGTCTGTAGGCTGTCACTTTGTTCTCTTGACAGTGTCTCCTGCCTTATAGAAGCTTCTCAGCCTCATGAGGTCCCATTTATTAATGGTTGACATTAAGGCCTGGACCGTTGGTGTTCTGTTCAGGAAGTTGTCTCCTGTGCCAATATGTTCCAGGCTCTTCCCCACTTTTTCTTCTAAGTGACTTAGTGTCTCTGGTTTTATGTTGAGGTCTTTAATCCACTTGGATTTGAGTTTTGTGCAAGGTGACAAATATGGGTCCAGTTTCATTTTTTTACATATAGACATCCAGTTAGACCAGCACCATTTGTTGAAGATGCTATCCTTTTTCCATTGAATGGATTTGGCTTCTTTGTCAAAAATCAAGTGACTATATGTGTGTGGATTCATATCTGGGTATTTGATTCGATTCCACTGATCAACCAGCCTGTTGCTGTGCCAGTACCATGCTGTTCTAATTACTATTGCTTTATAGTACAGTTTGAGATCAGGTATGGAGATTCCTCTGGAGCACCTTTTATTGTACAAGATGGTTTTAGCTATTCTGGGTTTTTTGTTTTTCCATATGAAGTTCTAAGATTAAGGTGATAGTCTAGATTCTATGACCCATCTAGGGAAAGAGGAACCCTAACTTCTCTAAATCACTTCAGAAGAAAAAGAGGAGGAAGAGAGACAGGGGAGGGAGGGTCTAAGGCTCTCCACAACATTCTTCAATTTGACATCTTTAGCACGTGAAAGTGACACACGTTAGGGTATCGTTTTCTGGCCTCAATACTTACAACACAGCCAAGGAAGCTTTTTTTCCCCAGAAGTACCACACAACCTGTAGATAATGGCATGGTTTTCTATGTAGACCAACTACAAATCTCTGTTCATCTCGCCACCTTCCCAGGGCACACAAAACTCAGGCCAGGCAGGTCCTGAATAGTGAACATTTATGAACCTAAAGGAGTGACATTAGTGCATTCCACAGATCCATTTCTATTGGTTAGTTTTGTCAGTTTTATTGGATTAAGAAATGAATAGGATATCAGTTAATCATCTTGGAGCCCATCCATAATCTGTTTCCAGATAGAATTGAATGATAGAAGAAGATATCTCATGAATATGGGTGTCAGCACCCTATGATGTAGGATCCCAGACCGGAAAGAAAAGAAAGAGAATTAGAGCATCACTCACCCCTCCTAGCTGCCTTATAGGAAGGTGCCACCTTAGACTCCAGCCATCTCCTGCTGCCCATTGTGCCTTCCCCACCACAAGGAACTGTGCTCCCTCACACTTGAGGAAGCCTGCCTCTTGCCAGGTAGTTTGTTACAGCAAAGAGAAAAATAACCAACACACTTGATGTCATCTGCTTTTATTTTTCCGGTGACGTGGACCATATTCTGATGCTCGGCATTACAGAGCAATTGGAAGATGGAAAGTATAAATGGACCCTGACAATAACTGAAAGCTAAGAGTAAACTTGACCACTCATGGGCATTTGTAATCATCTCAATGTTTTTAATTAATTATCACTCATGGGAATGCGGCCTATAGTGAAGTAATTGACAGTAGACAAGCACTCTGCTAAACCTGTCCTGAGCATAGGACAGACACTCACAGGACAGAATGACCCAAACCTAAACACAGATAGTAAAAACACTAAGGGCCAGTGTTTCTGGTAATTGCAAAGTACTGTTTTCACCATAGCATATTTCTACCGAAGGGAAAACTAAAGAGAAGGAAGAGTCATTGGTAGACACAAGACAGAACCAAAACCTTTTCAGCATCATCTATGCTTCAGTCTCCAAGTTAAAATATACTTCAACAAGCTACCAAAATCTATCTTCTAATGATGTCTCATGAGTTAAGATTTATGAAAAAGTGCCATCTTGCTATCCTGTCACCTTTATTAATCTCTCTGTTGTCTATGAGCATCTTTTAGCCCTAATTTTGGCTCTCAAAATTCTCTCCATTGCCTCAGATCAATCTTGTTTCTACTTTCTTTCAAACCATCAGATGGCTCTCTGGTACCCACTGCACTATCTATTCATGATTAGGCCAGAGAACTAAATCTACACTCTTATGTTGCAGAGATGATACTCCCTTATTAGATCCTGAGTATCAATCTTTTGTATGTCACAAGCCCTTGTGGTAAAAAGCATCGCTGACCATGTCTGTAATACCACATAAGAAAAGCTTAGGATAGATAGATCAGTCATCCTTTGTTTGAGATAGGGAAAAGAAGGCCAGGGAAGACAACAGATTGAGCCAAGAAAAATAGGCATTATATATAGGAGATTTTCTTTTAGAACTAATGCTTAAGTTGCCATTGATAAAGTATCTTTATAAAGTTATGCCACCTGATGGCCAGAAGATAGGATCAGCTCCACATTGTAAATACAACTAACTGGTGGCCACACCTTCCCTTCTACCTGGAGTAATCTGTACATCATGACAGTCCATGAGAGAAACAGAAAGAGTTCTATCACCAGGAAATGGACACATACACGTGCGCGCATGTGTGCGCAAACACACACACACACACACACACACACACACACACACACACACACACACTGAAGTATTTTCTTTGTACTCTCATCACTGGAGAGTCTCAATAGGAAGCTTTTCCTGTGGTGTGTGTGTGTGTGTTTGTGTGTGTGTGTTTGTGTGTGTGTGTGATACTTCCCATATATATTGGATAAAGAGTATTGTGTGTGTAATATTTAATATTTCCACTATATATAGGATATGCATGTATATATAGTGAATATATGTATATATTCAGTTCCACGACCACACAAATGTCAAATGTTGTCTTTAATAGTAAGCAAAAACTCACCATTTTTGAACCTTAATTGATTGCTTAGACACTAAATGAGGATGCATTTCCAGTGCTACTGAGAATACATAACATAACCTTTCCTAAGCATTAAGCTTAATGGAGCCCAAAGGCTTAGTGAATTGCAATTCACTTTATTTTGCATATGAAGTATTTGCCCTTGACTGAAGAAGATAGACTTAAGTGAGAGCAACTGTTAAGCAGATGATTCCCAGTATTTTAGAGCCCCTTTGGTCTGATCAAGAGTGAGCTGGACACTAAGAATGTTGGCTCATGTTTGTTTGTCTTTAGGGTGTGGTACTCTGGAAGGATGTAGGCCAAGCTTCATACAAGACACTTTTGAAACAAATTGAAGTTTGTATAATACAAAAAGGTATTCCGTTAGGTTTATGGGGAAGTGAAGTCAAGTGAAGCAAGGGACAGGAGAGAAACCTTGAGAGAGAGGAAATCCACTGCCTACACAGAAGGCTGAGTGGCTGTTCACATGAGGTGAAGGAGAAAAAAGTGTATCTTTAATCAGCCATTAAATGAGACATTACTAGCAAAGAAGCATTGCCTCACTTCCCAGGTAGCTAAAGTCTTATTCCTATTCTTAAAAAAGAAATCTGAAGTTTCCATAGCACTTCAAAAAGAAATATGTATGCTATACCTTTTTTTTTATGATTCAGCCATTTCCAAGCACGACTGGAGTAAGTGCCTTTTAAATACTTCTGCTATCACTCTCTGAAACCCCGGGAAAGGATTCTTTGTGGTTTGACATTCCTTTTCATTTACTCCGGAGGAAAACACACCATGAAAATTTCCATATGTTCATCTTCTTCTGTACATATTTATGTGAACAGTTTCCTTTTTAACAACTTTCAAAACATATGCTCTTTCCCAAGTTATTTCCCCTAAAAGTAATTCAGTGGTGGCATGATTCATGGATTATGGGGACCATGCAAAGTTACTGAACCAGGTGTGACATGTGGACTTGTTAAAAGTCGTTGTACCAGAACACATCAAGTGGCAAGATTTGCCCACCGGCTTTGTGTGCTCACATCATTCTGCTTTAGTGTGTGGTAACAATGTCATAACCAGAGCAAGCTGCCTCTTTAAGCAAGAGATTGTCACTATATTCATTTGTAATACACCATCCTTCTAAATGCAGAAGCCTGGCATGTGACTGAAGATGGAGACCATCAATAAATGCAAGTCCTGTGACTAGAAGTTCTTAATTTCCTATACTCACCTCCAGTTTCTACTGAATTAAAGTAAACTACATGAGCATATTTTAAGTTGAAAATACACAGCCAAGAATTTCGTCAAGATCCACTACAAACTTCTGTTGTTAATACTTCTAACTCCCTAGTCAACTCCAGTTTTCATATTTATACACATTATATTTGTAGTTTGGTTTATTTTGAAGATCCATTTTACACTATTGGTATGACTTAGACCTAGCCTCCATATTTTCCAGAGGTTAACATGGTGAAGTTGGAATGTGGTGGAAACTGTAATAGATGAGGACTTGGGGTGGTGATTAGATCACCTCCCAAGGGATTCCTGCTAGTCTCGTGTGGTTATTTCTCACTATTGCAGGTTGGGATAAAAATCTCTACTCCTGCATATGGGCCTTTCTGCACATGCCTATGTTCCTTTCAGACTATTCATTGTTGTGCAAATAAGTCAAGGTGCCCCTCACCAAAGCTCAGACAAATTGTTATCCTTTTAGCCTCTGAAACTATAAACTAAACAAATTCATTTCCTTTATTATAAAGTATTGCACTTCAGGTATATTTTGTTATAGCACCAGATAATTGACTCATTTTGGGAACCAGTACTACAGTGTATGATTGTTGGTATGAAATATCTAAAAATACAGAAGAGGCTTTGGAACTGGATAATACACAAGGCTTGAACAACAAACCAGAAATAGCCAGTTCTATGATATATGAGAAGCATTCTGAGTGATTCTGACGGTAGCTCAGAATAAAAAGTATAAGGAAGATCTACATACTCTCTAAGAGAATGAAGTCTCAGAGAGCAATGAGGGCTGTCATCCTGGGATGTTGGAGAAAGGGTCAGTCTTATGAAGTAGCTAAGAACTGCACCAAAACTCTGTTCATTCCCTAGGGCTTTATGGAGTGTAAGACTTGGGAATGATGGACGAGTTTAACTGACAAGTGAAATTTCTAAACAAAATACAGCAGGAGCTACATGAATGCTTTGGGCAGCTTTCAGCATGGTTTTAAAGCAAAGGTAACAAACCAGAATAATTTGAAAATTCAAGCCTAGAAAAAATAGTGCTTGGGCAAACAAAATGCTGATACAGCCAAATGGCCACCTGCTGATGAGATTATCACAGATAAATGGAAGCTAGGTATCACCTTTACAGGACAACAGAAAAGGGCCATAAAGGACATCTCAGAATTCTCCTAACACAGCCCTGATGGCCTATTAGGAAAAATTAGTTTTAGGCCGTAAACTTAGGGTTATTGCCGCAGGCTTATTATCTGGTATTGTCTTTTGATTTTGACTTATGCTCCAAAATGACCAAGTACAGGTATTGGCAATGGATTATAAGGACTGTACAAATTACAGAGCCAAATATACCACTTTGACTTGTTATGCATTCTGTCCCCAAACACATCAATCAACAAGATCCAACCACTGATCCCAAGGCGTTCACATTGTTATTACTGTAGTCTGTGCTCATTCTGCAGACTTGTAGGATGTAGGAGTTCTGAGGTCTACCAAGCTTTCAAAGTAACCCCAAAGGCCCATGTGGAGATACTGCTAAGATTCTTTCCTGGGATGCCTACTGAAGCCCATGGAAAGGCACCACTGTTCTTGAAACCCTAAAGTAAGAGCCACCGCCAGCTTGCAACTCCAGCCTGGGAGACACAAAGATTCCAGCATGCAACCCCAGGGGATAGCCATGCAAGCTGCAATCAGCAAAGCTATGAAGGCAAGGCTGCCTGGGCCAGGAAGGGTCTACATGCCACTTGAATGTGCACAGAATCCTGGACATGCAGCTTTCAGATTTGATGTCTGCACAGTTTAGTGTAAGGAGCCAGAGACCCTTTACGTTTTAAATAGTCTCTTTTGGAATTAAAATTCCCCTGTGTCTGTCCTACCATTGTATGTTTGAAACATATAGCTTGTTTCTAATTTTACAGGCTCGCAGCTGGAAGAAGTTTGCCTTGAGCCTCGGATGAGACTTTGGAATTGGACTTTTGAGTGACGCTGAAATGAGTTAAGATGTTGGGCACATTGGTGTGGAATGTATATACTTTGTGTTTGGAGAAGAACATGGATACTGGCAGCCAAGAATGAAATGATGGGGTTTATATTCAGCAGTGGTCCCAACCTTTCCAATGCCTGGACCATTTAATATAGTTCTTATGCTGCGGTGACCCCCTCCTTAAATTTTTCACTGTTGTTTCATAACTATAATGTTGCTACTGTTATGAATCATCATGTAAATATCTGATATGTAGGATATCTGATAGGTGACACCCAAAGGAGTTGGTGACCCACAGGTTGAGAATCACTGATATACAGTAATATCAGTTCCTGAAAAAGTTTCAGGTGCTGGAAGTGTGGTTCTCGGTGTACTAATGGTGCAGTGTGGTAGACCCTGTAAGAGGCCTGGCCCAATAAAAGGGAATTATTCTCGTGGTGTACCTCCTCAGAAGCAGTAGTTTCGTGCAGCAAGTTGTCATCAAGAGAGATAACCCTACATGCTTGGCTTCTTCTACGTGAGGCCATTAATCATTTTAATTGTTCACTATGTTGTAACAGAATAAGGGCCCTTACCAGATTTATACTTTTCTTTATAAAGTACCCATACTCAATTGTTTTGTTATAACAATAGAAAAACAAAATCGTTTAAAATGTATATTTGTAAGAGATAAGAAAATGAGATGACAATTCATAGCCAAATGGACAGAATTCCCCACGTACATTATTTCTATAATTACCACTGTTGCCTTCTTTCATCAGGAGAAGAGCACGAGGTTGTAGAGAGGGTAAACAGTGCTCTAAAATACTCATTAAATCTGACATGGCTCTAGCACAGGCCCTTCCTACTGACATCTCAGCTGTGATGGGTGTCTGTCAATCTGCAAAGGAGGTAGTTGTGAGGCCCTGAAGCACAAGAAGACAGCCACATAAGCACTCATGGAGACATTACTGGAGGCAGAATGCTCAATGTGGATTTGCATCCCTCTCCCTCACCTCTGAGTGGTGGATTTCATTCAATCCTTGTTTTCTGTTTTGGCACATATACTTCCCAAATAAGAAATACATAAAACAAAAGCTTGGGGCTGTAATACTGACATTCTTAAAAAATATATCAAAGTTTCATTATTATTAAATATTTGCTAACTTTTTTGCTCTATCACAATTAGTTTATTTTGTTTGTTTTACCATTAATTTTATTCATTTATTGAAGAGCACACCAGTTAAACAAAGCTCTATGGAGACTGTGAAGGCAAGAAGATGGCCTCCATGGGAATTAAGAAAGAATTTTCAGAAGAAAGGAGGGTTGAATGTTGTGCTACTTGAGAAGGAGTGGCTTTAGGCTTGGCATCCAGCCATAAAATCCATATACATATTAGATAATTATCTCTATGGTAATTTCTGTATTGTACAAGGTTCAAAATAGTTGTGTTCCTAATTTATATTTTACTCTTCACCAGGTTGATACAATAATTGGCCCCTTGCTGCTGGCTATTTGGTAAACATGATATTTTTATTGTTTGTAGAAATATCATGAAAACATCATGAATGCCGTTTACTCTGGGAATACTGCCTTCCTAACCTTTGGAAATTATGTGTCCAGCATAACTACATAATTAGTACTATGGAAAAAAATGAAAATACAAATTGCTTCTAGATTCATAATTGTTGACCAATGAATATGAATGGCTTTTTAGTTATTCACATCCATCACCTTGATTTCTTTTCAGGGATCTACATAGTATACAGCTGTCATCAGGGCAAGACAGCTCTGGCTGTAACAAATGCATCAATTTCATTGCTGTTGGTAAAAGATGACACTTTAGTACTTTCTGATTTCTAATGAGTCTTGTTTTGATTCCTATAAAATTTTGTTTAATATCTTTTCTTTTAAAAATTCACACTTTTAGTAAGGATTTCTTTGAGGTGTTTTCTGACAGCAAAGATTTTCATCTGTGAAGAAGAAAGAGAAAGGAAATAGAAGGGAAGAATAAGAACCCCAGGCTCCACTTTTCTACTCCAGGGAGATTGTAAATGTATTCCATGCAGGGTCACTCTCTTAACTGCACCCAACGGCATGAAATTTAAAAGCATATCAAGTTCGCCGTTTCAAAGGAGATACTCCTAAATGAGGTTAAGGTATTCATGTAAATTCAGAATTTTTTTAACTTTGCTCCCAGCATCAAATGCCAAAATACTATTGAGCACACAAACATCTTTGTTCTGCTGAAAATGATATTACGTAGGTCAAAAAGCCTGCATTGAGCATTTCTCACTCAAGAAACTGGTGGCGGTAGGAATGCAGACGAGGCTTCCAGAGGCAAGAGGCTTTGCCACATGAAGTGCACAGCTTCCTGACTTCTGTTGTTCCTAACATCATATCTTAAATAGCTTCATATAAAGACCATTAAATGGCACCTGAAAACAAAGCTCTTAATCTAATATCCGCTTTGTTGTCTACAATGTCACCTGTCTAAGAAGGAGCTAACATATGTGGAGACTGTCCTTAGACCAAGCCAGGAGTTCCTTCTGTAATTTAACACCCACTTGAGGTAGATATTGTAGTCAATTTCATATATTAAATGAATAGCCCAAGGTGAGTCACTTTAATCTCCAAAGGCTAGACCTTCATAAAATCCCCCACCAACACTAAAAGCTTACGAATTTCCACTGGTTGACATCTTGAACAAGTCTCAGTTTATGAGGTGAAATAATCCAACAGTTTACAAACATGTCTGACCAGAAACAGTGAGATGGGTTAGTTAATCGGGCATATTGTACCACTTTTCCTCTGACCAGATTATATAACTACAAACTATGCAAAGACATCTCATTCATTTCCACCCTCAAAGTATACCTCTCTGCTCTGCTTACTCACTTTTTGCCAAATTATTACTATTATTACTATTATTATTTTAAAATTTCAATCTCATAGGTTATTTCTTGGAAGAGCTTTTACTTCTACCCATCCATTCCAATAATTATATATTATATATTGCAAAATGATGCCTTCCAATTTTGGCCATTGTTTTCACATTCTCATAACTGAACTGAGAAAGCCTGAGGTCAGTAGAAATGATTTATTTATGAGATAGTTTTGAACCACAAAAAGGAATTTCATTACTATTTTTATCATGTGTCAGTGAATAAGTAAGGAAATGTCTATTTCCCCCAATTTCTTCTTCTTCTTCTTCTTCTTCTTCTTCTTCTTCTTCTTCTTCTTCTTCTTCTTCTTCTTCTTCTTCTTCTTCTTCTAGAAAGGGATACTGCACACTAGTTCTCCTTGTGCAGACAAGCTTTTGAAAGAATAGGTACTGTCCAGTAAACTTCTGATAGTTCAAATAAAAACCCTCCCTCATAGAGCCACTTTATGGGGAAATGGTTGTGAAGTGGCAGGTATGGTGGCACTGATATGATCACAAGGGTTCTGCTTTTTAAATGAATTAATGCATCCATGTAGTAATTGTCAGCATTATCGGGAGATGATGGGACCACTAGGAAGGAAGGAAGGAACGCAATAAGTAGCCCACTGAGGAACTGCCTTTAAAGAATTTGTTTATTTTTCCTTCTTCCTTCTCTCCCTAGCTTCCCCTCTTTCCAACTCCCTCTCTCCCTCTCTTTCCTGCCTACCATGATTTAAGAAGCCACTGCCACAAGTGCCTAGCACCATAGTATTCTGCCTCACTCTGAGCCCAAAATCTGCAGATCTAAGGACAGACTGATACAGCGAGCCCAAATAAACCCTTGAGTTGTTCTCTTGTATTTGCCACAGCAACAGGAAGTCTGACTGATGCACTATTTAAAGAGAAGTGTGCCGTTTGTATCCTACTTCTCCTAGTTTGGGTGGAGCTTTATAAGAAACAAGGCAAAGGCACATCCTCAGTTTATCACTTCTGTGAGTATAAGTCGCCTCCAGTGGGACTTGTGGAAGATAATTTGTCCACAGCTGGCACACAACAGACTTGGGAGGCAATGGATCTATGCATATCTAATAAGACTCTAATTTTTACACTTATTACATTCCCCCTCTGTTCACTGCCAGGAGACTTAGACACCTATTTCTTTAAATCGCTTCAAGTGATCAAGCCTAACTTTAATCTATGACTTTATTATCTCTACTTTTGCTCTTCTCCTGCTGTGGCTCATCTTTACTCTGTGTATTTATTTGTACTGTTATGTTTTAAAGGCTGTTTTAATTTTAACTAAATAATGATTTCCTAAATGGGCTCTTGCTATAATACAGTCCTGCTTGGCCTCATTGTATAGGGCAGGCTGATCTTAAAGTCACGGTTCTCCCGGCTCAGCATCTTGAGGGTGGAGTGACTGAAGGACATACATCACCAAGTCTGGCTCCATTGTGGACCATTTTTAAAGTTTACTGAAGTTTCTCTTGAAAAAAGTTTAAAACTTAAATAAAATAATAGTCATAGACAATGAAGGGCTAAGAATATATACGTGTCATGCTGTCACTATACCATATCTTTAGAAAATAATGAAAACAAATTTACATAGATAACCTTTTTTAGAAGATGTATTTATTTATGGATATGAGTGCTCTATTTGCATGTATGTTTACAAGACAGAAGAGGGCATCAGATCCCATTATGGATGGTTATGACCCACCATGTAGTTGTTGGGAATTGAACTTAGGACCTCTGGAAGATCAGCTAGTGCTCTTAACTCCTGAGCCATCAAAAGCCACACTAAAACACCTCCTTCAAAGATACAAGAGCTGGGTAAAGGGCCTCCTCACTGCAGTGGTTGATTTCTGATGTCTGAGCCTGGTCCCTCTTCCAAAGAAAGAATAATCCTTTTAGCAATACCAGCTGCCAGTGCTTAGTGATTGCTTTGAGGAGTCAGCTATTGAGGCCAGGGTTCGGTGCAGTATTTTAAAATAAAAATGGTGGTCTTCCTTATGAGTTGGAAACTGAATCTGGTGTCTGGAAGTGCTTCCCTGATCTTTGCCCGGTGAGGCACAGCACTGGTGCTGAAGGAAAAGATATTTGAAAAGAGAGTCTCATACAAAGGTCTTGTGCCTTCATAGAGCGTCTCTTACTGTTGGAGCCTACGAAGAGGAGCAGCAAAGGGGAAACTTTGGTAATGCTTTTCCCCAAAATGTCAATCAAACAGTGAAGAAATTATGATACTAGAAATTATCTCTGAGGTGGGAGAGATTGATGGCTCAGACCTTAAGAGTGTTTGCTGTTCCTGTAGAGGAGCCAAACTCAATTCTCTGCACCCATATTAGGCTGCTCAAAACTGACTGAAACTCCAGCTGACACCCTCTTCTGGAATACACAGGCACTCACATATCTATGCAGATACACAGGTATAGACATACATGAATAAAAGCAAAGTAGCTCATTTTTAGAAGAAACGGTTTCACACTTGGAACTAGTGAATGCTGGGGACAGTGAAATTCTCTGCACACTCTAAGGCACCAATAAGACAAGGCGCACTGCCTTGAGTGAGGCTTCTTGTGAATGCCAAGTAAACAGCTTGCTGTCACTGAGTCTCCTCCATTTTCAACCTCTGTATAGAGTAGATAAAGTGTTTTTTTATTAATTTATTCTTGTTACATCTCAATGTTTATCCCATCCCTTGTATCCTCCCATTCTTCCCTCCCTCCCATTTTCCCATTATTCCCCTCCCCTATGACTGTTCCTGAGGGGGATTACCTCCCCCTATATATTCTCATAGGGTATCAAGTCTCTTCTTGGCTACCTGCTGTCCTTCCTCTGAGTGCCACCAGGTCTCCCCCTCCAGGGGACATGGTCAAATGTGAGGCACCAGAGTACGTGAGAAAGTCGTATCACACTCTCCACTCAACTGTGGAGAATATTCTGACCATTGGCTAGATCTGGGAAGGGGTTTAAAGTTTACCTCCTGTATTGTCCTTGGCTGGTGCCTTAGTTTGAGAGGGACCCCTGGGCCCAAATCTGCCTATCATAATGTTCTACTTGTAGGTTTCTAGGACCCTCTGTATCCTTTTATTTTGCTATTCTCCCATGCGTCTCTCATTTAGAGTCCCAATAGGATGCCTTCCCCTCTGTCCCAGTTTCCTGGTAAGTGAAGGCTTTCGTGGGACGTAGTCCTTCCTTTAGACCTTAGACGACTATCTCAAGAGATGTGTGATTCCCTTTGATCAAGTAGATTGTCAGTCACTGAATAGTTAACTTACATGCTGTCATCTTATTCTCTGCTTTCCATATTTTGTAATAAATAATGTTATAACAGTAAAATTTGTTAATGATTTTTCCACTGAAACATATTAGCAGATTCATTAAAATGAGAGCAGGACAAATAGTTTTTCCCAGGCACGAACACACCCGCTGCTCATCTAGTACCAAGCGTTTAACCCTGAAAACATATACATCTAAGTAACATTGTACAGATGTTTCACTTTTTTATCTAGCATATATATATATATATATATATATATTTGTATATATATATTTGTATATGTATGTATGCATATATGTGTAACAACAATTCACTTTTAAAAGAGGTTATGATTTGAATGAGAGCAAGAAGTGGTATATGGGAGAGTTTGAGGAAAGAAAGAATGAGGAAATGATGTAGCTATATTATAATCTTAAAAATAATTTATATATTTAAAAAAAATTCCCTACATTTTCTCAGACACTGCCCTTCCATCTGGGTTTTTTTTTAGCCTCCACAACTGTGTAAATAAACTACTTTATTTCCCCCCTAACAAAGAAACTAATTATCCAATGTATAGTTTACTAAGGCAAGTGTACAAAGATACACTGCCTCTTGGAAATTAGTGGTAAGTAATGCTCCAAAGTATTGTGAGCATCACCTATCCTATAGAGATAAAAATGTTAACCACCAGCATCACTATGTTATCTCATTGCTATTAATATTATTATTATGATTTAAAGTCTGTGTAGTTATCTACATTGATTCCCTTTAAGCTTTAAAGTAACTAGTAAGAATATCAAAAGGCATTTCCTAAGCAGTTATCTCTTAGTCAGGAGGGGTGTGGTCTGAGGCCCCCAAGCTCTAGAACATAACCAAAATCTGTTGATGTTTAAGTCTCTATGTAAAGGGAATATTATTTCTTTAATACTTATATGCTTGTTTCTGTATAATTTAAATCACCCCTAGCTTACAATGTAAACAGTTACGTTATTTGGGAAAGAGTATTAACAAACACAAATCAGAAAAAAATCTGTGTATGATCATTAGTTATTATTCCTTATTATTATTTTTCAAATATTTGCTGCTGTTGTAAGCTGAATACACAAACGCAGAAGTCTCAGGTGCATGGTACCCACTGACTGTATTTTATGTATTCCTCTGTGGTAGACACAAATCTTACACCTGCCTAAATTCTATCCAGAGGAGCATGTGTGATTTCAACGACTCACTTATTTAGTCAACATGTTGTCATGCAATGACTACTATGTACTGGGCACTGACGGGAGCCAAGGCCCCACTACTGTTCAGTGATTATCCAGGGATCCAAGGTGACCCATAACTGAAATTCAGTTTAGTCCTAAAACCTTAATCTCATATGCTTTCTCTCTCATCATGTTAAAACACATACATATCCATATAGTATTCCTATGTTGATCATATTGTGATAAAATAACAACATAATAAATAATATCTAGCTAAAGACATCTGGTTTATGTTTTATATTTATTCTGGTGGGCCCTAGGAATTCTAAATCTGAGAGCTAAAATATTGTTTTTGAGATTTGTTAACAAGGAACATAATGATTGGTAAAAATAAACACTGCAGTTCTATAAAACATTGTTGTTGTCATTATTATTACTATTATTATAATTGATGTTTTGATTGGTGAATTAAGAGAAAATGCACACGTGTACACATAAGACCAACTCCCAGGTTTTAAATCTGGCATCCAGGTATACTGCCTGGTACAGCAGAGAGTGAGCAGATGGGGTTTAGAGAATTCATATATGGTTTCGGATCTCAGCCTTAGGTACAAGCCTTAGGGAGCGCACTTAGCTACAACTTAATATTTTCTTAATTACGTAGTTACATGTTTTCCTTAAATGATGAAACAATTGAAATCTGGTGCCTGAGGAGGAGTGCTGTGCCTATGAGCTAGAGCTATCAGTGTGTCTTGCTGCATTTAAAAAAAAAAAAAAAAGCCACAATCATAGCAAGTCAAAGCAGCACCTATGCAGAATCTCATGAGACTTCAGGTAAGAGACCCTTGATACCAACTGGCTTCTCTGCGAAGCACCCCAGAAGTCACAGGGAAGATGTCATCTAACCACTTGACTCCCCTCCAACCTCACTCATGGAAGAGCTGAATCCTTTTGTGGCTATCAGACTGAGCTCTCATTTTTTGTCACTCTCATAAAGTGTTTCTCCAGGCTCATGGAGGCTTACTCAAGTCTTTAAACATGTCCCTTCCACACGCAACATCAACAGTTCTAGGTCCACTCCTTCTCACGGTGAGTTAGCTATCTTGGACTTGCTCTGTTGCCAGTTGTTAAGATCTTGTAATGGGACCTGAACTGAGAAAAGAATAGTCAAGGCAGAGAGAAGGAATGGGCCCACTTTAAAAGCAGTGAATTGTTGATGTGAGTGGGAGATTGCATCTTTAATTTAAATCAGTCTGTTTCTCACATAAGCAAAGGTAACCTGGCATTTTTGGGCTAGGTTTTTCCACTTCCATAATTACTTTATCCTAGTGGGGAATTAAACTCAGGCACTTGTGCATATAAGGCAAATGCTGCACCATTGAATTACATAGCCTCAGCCTATCCATAGGTTAAGATAATGAGGAATCTGGTACTCAAATAAAAAGACTTCATATAGAGTTTTGTCCCCTCGCAGTCTGTTCAATTGGGTTCTCTGCATTTCTGGCACCATTTTTTTTCTTCTTAGTCCATTCTTCTTCTTTTTTGCATTATAATTTTTTATTAATTCATTCATATTACATCTCAATTGTTATCCCATCCCTTGTATCCTCTCATTCCTCCCTCCCTCCTGCTTTTACCCTATTCCCCTCCCATATGACTGTGACTGAGGGGGATCTCTTCCCCCTGAATATGATCCTAGGTTATCAAGTCTCTTCTTGGTAGTCTGCTATCCTTCCTCTGAGTGCCATTGGGCGTCCCCATCAAGGGGACACGGTCAAATATGGAATACCAGAGGTCGTGTGAAAGTCACTCCCCACTCTCCACTCAACTGTGGAGAATGTCCTGCCCATTGGCTAGATCTGGGTAGGGGTTTGATGCTCACTGCACATATTGTCTTGGTTGGTGCCATAGATTGAGCAGGACGCCTGGATCTGCCCATCATAGTTTTCTTCTTGTAGGTTTCTAGGACCCTCTGGATCCTTCTATTTTCCCATCTCCTATATTTCTCTCACCTAGAGTTCCAAAAGGATATCCTCACATCTATCCCACTTTCCTGGCAAATGAAGACTTTCAAGGGACATGCACCTTGGGCTAGTGTCCAGTTATAGGTGAATATATACCATTTGAATCTTTCTGCTTCTGGGTTAACTCACTCATTATGATCATTTCTAGTTCAATCCATTTGTCCACAATTTTCGGGAATTCCTTGTTTTTAATAGCTGAGTAGTATTCCATAGTGTAAATGTACCACAGTTTCTTTATCCATTCTTCTACTGAGGGACACTTAGGCTGTTTCCAGGTTCTGGCTATTATGAATAAGGTCACTATGAACATGGTGGATCATATGTCTTTGTTGTGTGCTGGAGCATCTTCTAGGTATCTTCCAAGAAGTGGAATAGCTGGGTCTTGAGGAAGCCCTATTCCCAGTTTTCTCCGATAGCGCCAGTTAGATTGCCAAAGTGGTTGTACTAGTTTCCATTCCCACCAGCAATGAAGGAGTGATCCTCTTTCTCCACATCCTCACCAGCATGTGGTGTCACTTGAATTTTTGATCTTAGCCATTCTGATGGGTGTAAGATGGAATCTCAGAGTTGTTTTGATTTGCATTTCTCTGATGGCTAAAAACGTTGAGCATTTCTTTAAGTGTTTTTCAGCCATTCAATATTCCTCTGCTGAGAATTCTCTGTTTAATTCTGAGCCCCATTTCTCAATTGGATTATTTGGTTTGGTGGTGTTTAATTTCTTGAGTTCTTTATATATTTTGGATATTAGACCTTTGTCAGATGTAGGGTTAGTGAAGATCTTTTCCCAGTCTATAGGCTGTCACTTTGTTCTGTTGACAGTGTCTCCTGTCTGGCATAACTTTAAATGTTAAATAAACTCTTCAAGAATTCCATCCATGCACACAATGAATGTGTTTCTACCATATCTTCCCTCTACTCTCTCCCTCCAAGTCTTTCTGGATCCCACACACATAACACATCCTGCTCTGAACTTCAAGTCCTCATTTTTCTTTTATGACTCAATGAATACTGCGAATATATTCATGTATATGTGGCCATACATTGGAGCATGGACAGCCTTCTGAACTGATTTATTTCTGGCTAAGCAATTGAAACTGAAGAGCACGTGGACCACATAAACATCACAAACGTCATCACTAGTGCAGCATGCCATGCTGGCCTGGTTTGGTCAGAAAGAGGGGATGAAATGCTCTAGTTCTGTCTCTGGGGCTCCTTTCTCTGGCTAATAGCTCAGGTATCCTTCCTATGGACCAAACAACAGCAATTAACCATTAGCTGTTAGCTTCTTTTTGTGGACTATAACCATGTGAACAAATTAAGTTCATATACTCTTTACACAAAACATATTTACTAAACTACTAAGTTTCCCTTTGCAGAGATTTTGTTCAAATAAATAAGTTTAGAGACTGGGCATCTAACTTGGTAGAATACAGTAAGACTTCAGGTTCGATGCCTAGCACTGAAAACAAAAGCGCTGCTGTACCCTGACAGGTCACTAACATGCCAAGTCTCTCTTCTCTCATGCACTCTCCTGATTTTTTGCTGTTGCTGTTGTTGCATCCTTTCACTTCTCCTTTCCAAAGATCATAGGTCTTAGGCTAGACTGATAAATAAAAAAATCGAGTAGATGTAAAAAAACAAGAGAAATCATCTCAAAAAAAGCATTTTTTCATTCCAGGGAGCTCAAAGCCATTCACGCCAATTGGGTGTTCATTTCTTCCTAGGTGCTCCAATAGGCATAATAAGGTAAAGATCCAGGAAGAAGAAATCCACGTACCCACAAACACACTTTAAGGAAGGAACTGAAGTGCAATTCAATTAGGGTTATGAGACAGGAATGCTCACTGCTAACAAGGAACGCATGCGGAAGCAATTTATTCAGGCAGGAGGCAAGCAGCAAAACTCTTGGGCCTGACTGAACTGTTTGTGGCAACAGAGTTCAGGGTAGCAGTTTTCAAATGTTCTGACTAAGACCTACAGTACAGATCTAGATCCAAGATGGCGGCGAGCAGTGTGGACCATGTTTAGAGGCTCTAGTGAACAATTCAGGGAATTGCACAGATTTCTGAGCCAGGAACACCGAGGTCCGAACAGCACGGCAGCGGGAGTGCTCCACGGTTCGGAGGGACCAGGGTGCGGAGGACCTGCGTGCCCCTGCACACGGGAGGAGCGTGGTTTTTCTCTGATCGGAGCGGCAGCGGCAGAGGCAGCAGCACCAGCGGCACCAGCGGCACCAGCGGCGGTGGCTGAGGTTTGCAGCTCATAGCCTTCCTGTGGAGGCGATTGGTGTGGTGGCTGGTGGGAGTTGCTGCAGGAGAGGGGACTCGGGGCAGGATTTGGGTCGCGTGGAGCATTCAGACCCAGACTGGACTCTGCAGACAGTTCGGGCCCCAGAGTCCCGGGTACTGGCCTAGCCCAGCAAGCAATTCTGCCCGAGGCACTAACTCAGCTTCGGCCACAGCTCCCCTGCTGTGGCGCAGGCTTAGTTGAGTGTGCAGCTCCACACTAGGCAGCACCTCAGCTCAGCGGCAGCTCTCCTGTGGTGACACAGTCTGGGCGGAGCACTTGGTTCCACCACAGGCGCTAACTCAGAGCAGCCGCAGTTCTCCTGCTGTGGCACAGGCTTGACTGAGCACTCAGTTCCACCCTAGGCGCCACCTCAGCTCAGCGGCAGCTCCCCTGCAGTGACACAGTCTGGGCGGAGCACTTGGTTCCACCACTGGCGCTAACTCAGAGCAGCTGCAGTTCTCCTGCTGAGGCGCAGGCTGGACAGAGCGCTCGGTTCCACCAACTCTAAGACTCTCGTTGGACACAGTGTGCAGTTTGAATCCAGAATTCCTGGCTGAGATTGGTGGTCAGTTCGGGCCCTGAGTCAATAAGTGACCACAGCACGCACTTTGGGCCAAAAGGCCCTAGCGGAGCTTGGTGCGTAGTCAGAGCCCAAAAATTCTGGCTGGACCCTGTGTGCATTTTGGGCCCAGAATCCCTAGCTGAGCTTGGCAGACAGTTCAGGCCCTGAGAATCTAGCTGAGTTCAGCCCGTTGTTCGGGCCCAGTATTCCTGGCTGGACTTGGCAGGGAACACAGAAGGCTGTGGATACCTTGCCCTGACCCAATGCTCATTCAGAGACCCAGAACAATTGCAGGATACACAGCAGAGGGGGACTGAAGATCACTGTCTGTGAGAGACCAGAACAACAGGGCTAACCTCCTAACATCCACACCAGTGAAGCTTTGAGCTCGCAGCCTAGGGAAATCATGAGAAAACAAGTGAATCTATTCTTAGACACCCTCCATCCAACTCTGGAAGCTACCCAACAAAAACAAAGACAGCAAGATGTCTAAAGGACAACGAAAAAGCATACGCAAAAAACCCCAAAACAACATGGCGTCTCCAGTTTCCAGCTATCCCAAAGAAAACAACCCAGAGAACTCAAATACAATGGAAATACAAGAAAATGACCTCAAATCCTTAGTAATGAGGATGATAATGGAGGAAACAAATAAAATTCATAATCAAATGCAAAAAGACGCAGACAAACAGGTGAGAGACATAAAAGAAGCACATAGAGTGGAACTGGAAAAATTGCAGGAAAATGCAAACAACCAGATGAAAGAAATAAATAAAATGGTTCAAGCTCTGAAGACCTATAAAGAGGCAATGGAAGAAACTCAGGAATATACAAAAAATCAGATGAAAGAAATCAAAAAATCAGTTCAAGATCTGAAAATGAAAATGGATTCAATGATAAACACACAGACAGAAGAAAAACGAGAACGTGAGACCTCAGAGAAGAAGGCGAGCAACACAGAGGTGAGCTTTTCTAACAGAATCCAAGAGATGGAAGAACGAATCTCAGGGCTAGAAGATACAATCACAGATATTGAATCAACCATTAAAGAAAATGCCAAATCTGGAAAACTCCTGACACAAAACATCCAAGAAATTAAGGACACCATGAAAAGAAGAAATCTGAGGATAATAGGCATTGAAGAAAGAGAAGATATTAGACTCCAGGGCCCAGAAACTATTCTCAACAAAATCATAGAAGAAAATTTCCCCAATCTAAAGAAAGAAATGCTTATAAACATACAAGAGGCCTACTGAACACCAAATAGATTTGACCAGAAAAGAAAAACTGCCCGCCACATAATAATCAAAACACAAAACATGCAGAACAAAGAAAAAATATTAAAAGCTGCAAGGGAAAAGGGACAAATAACATTTAATGGTAAACCTATCAGAATTACACCCGACTTCTCAGCAGAGACCATAAAAGCCAGAAGGGCCTGGACAGAGATCCTGCAAACCCTAAGAGACCACAGATGCCAGGCCAGACTACTTTACCCAGCAAAATTATCAATAACCATTGATGGAGAAAACAAAATATTCCATGACAAAAACAAATTCAAACAGTATCTATCCACAAATCCAGCTTTACAGAAGGTACTAGAAGGAAAACTCCATCCCAAAGGGTCAAGCTACAACCAAAACTACCCAGGAAATAGATAACTATCCCATGGCAAAAACACAACTACACAAACGCTCGACTGGAAACAACATCAAAATTAAGACTCTTAACAGTCACTGGTCATTAATATCTCTCAACATCAATGGCCTCAATTCTCCAATAAAAAGACACAGACTAACTGAATGGGTACATAAACAAGACTCAACATTCTTCTGCATTCAAGAAACACATCTCGCCCATAATGAAAGGCATTATCTCAGGGTAAAAGGTTGGAAAAAAATATTCCAAGCAAATGGTCACAAGAAGCAAGCCGGCGTAGCCATTTTAGTATCGAACAAAATAGACTTTCAACCAAAATTAATCAAAAGGGATGAGGAAGGACACTTCATACTCATCATAGATAAAGTCAACCAAGATGACATCACAATTCTGAACATCTATGCTCCCAATACAAGGGCACCCACATTTGTAAAAGATCTCCTAAAAAAGCTTACACCACACATCGATCCCCACACAATAATAGTGGGAGACTTCAACACCCCACTCTCACTGAAGGATAAGTCATTGAAACAGAAACTAAGCTGAGAAATAACATCATTAACCAATGCCATGGGTCAAATGGATCTAACAGATATCTATAGAACCTTTCACCCAAACAAGAAAGAATACACCTTCTTCTCTGCACCCCATGGAACCTTCTCCAAAATTGATCACATCGTAGGTCACAAAGCAAGCCTCAATAGATACAAGAGGATTGAAATAATACCTTGTATCCTATCAGATCACCATGCTCTTAGGCTGCAATTCAACAACAACAGAAATAACAAAAAGCCTACATGTACGTGGAAACTAAACAACTCTCTGCTAAATGACACCTGGGTCAGGGAAGAAATAAAGAAAGAAATCAAGGAGTTTCTGAAATTCAATGAAAATGAAGAAACAACATACCCAAATTTGTGGGATACATTGAAAGCAGTGCTAAGAGGAAAATTCATAGCTCTAAGTGCCTTTAAAAAGAAATTGAAACATCGCACATAAGCATCTTAACAACACAACTGGAAGCCCTAGAAAAAAAAGAAGCAGAAACACCCAAGAGGAGTAGACGCCTGGAAATAATCAAACTCAGGGCTGAAATTAACAAATTAGAAACTAAGAAAACAGTCCAAAGAATCAACAAAACCAAAAGCTGGTTCTTTGAGAAAATCAACAAGATAGACAGACCATTAGCCAAACTAACTAAAAGGCAGAGAGACAGTATTGAAATCAACAAAATCAGAAATGAAAGGGGAGACATAACAACAGACACTGAAGAAATTCAAAGAATCATAAGTTCCTACTTTGAAGGCATATATGCCACAAAATTTGGAAATCTAAGGGAAATGGACGATTTTCTTGATCAATTTCACTTGCCAAAGTTGAATGAAGAACAGATAAACGAGCTAAATAGTCCCATTTCCCCTACAGAATAGAAGCAATCATCGATGGTCTCCCAACCAAAAAAAGCCCAGGGCCAGATGGTTTCAGTGCAGAATTCTACCAGACCTTCAAGGGCAAGCTAATACTGATACTCTTCAAGCTACTCCAAAAGATAGAAATGGATGGAAAATTACCAAATTCATTCTATGAGGCCATAATCTCATTAATACCTAAACCTCACAAAGACTCAACAAAGAAAGAGAATTTCAGACCAATTTCTCTTATGAACATAGATGCAAAAATACTAAATAAAATACTTGCAAAACGAATACAGGAACACATCAAAGATATCATTCATCATGACCAAGTAGGCTTCATTCCAGGCATGCAGGGATGGTTTAATATACGGAAATCCATCAATGTAATCCACCATATAAACAAACTGAAAATGAAAAACCATATGATCATCTCCTTGGATGCAGAGAAAGCATTTGATAAAATTCAACACCCATTCATGTTTAAAGTTTTAGAGAGATCGGGGATACAAGGCACTTTCCTCAACATAATAAAGGCTATATACAGCAAGCCAATAGCCAAAATCAAAGTAAATGGTGAGATACTCAAGGAAATTCCTCTCAAATTGGGAACAAGGCAAGGCTGCCCACTCTCTCCATATCTCTTCAATATAGTACTCGAAGTTCTAGCCAGAACAATAAGACAACAAAAGGAGATCAAGGGTATCCAAATGGGAAAGGAGGAAGTCAAATTATCCCTATTTGCAGATGATATGATAGTGTACTTAAGTGAACCTCAAAATTCCACCAGAGAACTCCTAAAGCTGATAAATACCTTCAGCAAATTGGCTGGATACAAAATTAACTCAAAAAAGTCTGTAGCCTTCCTATATACAAATGACAAGCTTGCAGAGGAAGGAATTAGGAAAACCACACCCTTCACATTAGCCACAAGCAATATAAAATATCTAGGAGTTACCCTAACTAAGCAAGTGAAGGACTTGTTTGAAAAAAATTTCAAAACTCTGAAGAAAGAGATTGAAGATGACCTGAGAAGATGGCGTGATCTTCCTTGCTCATGGATCGGGAGAATTAACATAGTAAAAATGGCCATCCTACCAAAAGCAATCTACAGATTCAATGGAATCCCTATCAAAATACCTACACAATTTTTTAATGACATTGAAAGTTCAATTCTGAACTTCATATAGAAAAACAAAAAACCCAGAATAGCTAAAACAATCTTGTACAATAAAAGGTGCTCCGGAGGAATCTCCACACTTGATTTCAAACTGTACTATAAAGCAATAGTAATTAAAACAGCATGGTACTGGCACAGCAACAGGCTGGTTGATCAGTGGAATCGAATCGAAGACCCAGATATGAATCCACACACATATGGTCACTTGATTTTTGACAAGAAGCCAAATCCATTCAATGGAAAAAGGATAGCATCTTCAACAAATGGTGCTGGTCTAACTGGAGGTGTATGTGTAAAAAATGAAACTGGACCCATATTTGTCACCTTGCACAAAACTCAAATCCAAGTGGATTAAAGACCTCAACATAAAACCAGAGACACTAAGTCACTTAGAGGAAAAAGTGGGGAAGAGCCTGGAACATATTGGCACAGGAGACAACTTCTTGAACAGAACACCAACGGCCCAGGCCTTAATGTCAACCATTAATAAATGGGACCTCATGAGGCTGAGAAGCTTCTATAAGGCAGGAGACACTGTCAAGAGAACAAAGCGACAGCCTACAGACTGGGAAAAAATCTTCACCAACCCTACATCTGACAAAGGTCTAATATCCAAAATATATAAAGAACTCAAGAAATTAAACACCACCAAACCGAATAACCCAATTGAGAAATGGGGCTTGGAACTAAACAGAGAATTCTCAACAGAGGAGTATCAAATGGCTGAGAAACACTTAAAGAAATGCTCAACCTCCTTAGTCATCAGGGAAATGCAAATCAAAACAACTCTGAGATTCCAACTTACACCCATCAGAATGGCTAAGATCAAAAACTCAAGTGACACCACATGCTGGCGAGGATGTGGGGAGAGAGGAACACTCCTTCATTGCTGGTGGGAATGCAAACTAGTACAGCCACTTTGGAAATCTATCTGGTGCTATATCAGAAAGATGGGAATAAGGCTTCCTCAAGACCCAGCTATTCCACTCCTTGGAATATACCCAGAAGATGCTCCAGCACACAACAAGAAAATTTGCTCAACCATGTTCATAGCAGCCTTATTCATAATAGCCAGAACATGGAAACAGCCTAAGTGTCCCTCAGTAGAAGAGTGGATAAAGAAACTGTGGTACTATACACTATGGAATACTACTCAGCTATTAAAAACAAGGAATTCCCGAAATTTGTGGATAATGGATTGAGCTAGAAATGATCATAATGAGTGAGTTAACCCAGAAGCAGAAAAGAATCAAATGGTATATACTCACTTATATCTGCATACTAGCCAAGGGGCATGTCCCACGAAAGCCTTCACTTACCAGGAAACTGGGGACAGAGGGGAGGGCATCCTATTGGGACTCTAAATGAGAGACGCATGGGAGAATAGCAAAATAAAAGGATCCAGAGGGTCCTAGAAATCTACAAGTAAAACAATATGATAGGCAGATTTGGGCCCAGGGGTCCCGCTCAAACTAAGGCACCAGCCAAGGACAACACAGGAGGTAAACTTTAAACCCCTTTCCAGTCTAGCCAATGGTCAGAATATTCTCCAGAGTTGAGTGGAGAGTGTCATATGACTTTCTCACGTACTCTGGTGCCTCACATTTGACCATGTCCCCTGGAGGGGGAGACCTGGTGGCACTCAGAGGAAGGACAGCAGGTAGCCAAGAAGAGACTTGATACCCTATGAGAATATATAGCGGGATGTATTGGTAATTCCCTCAGGAACAGTCATAGGGGAGGGGAATAATGGGAAAATGGGGGGGGGGGAGGAATGGCAGGATACAAGGGATGGGATAAACATTGAGATGTAACAAGAATAAATTAAAAAAAAACAAATAAAAACAAAACAAAAACCCATGTAGCAAAACAAACAAACAAACAAACAAACAAAAAAAGACCTACAGTACAAAATCTACCTCTGTTGCCACTCTGGACACAGGAACAAGTGTGTATTTAAATATGTTTTACAAAACCATATTTAGTGTGTGTGTGGTGTGCCTAGAGTTCTTCTTCTTCTTCTTCTTCTTCTTCTTCTTCTTCTTCTTCTTCTTCTTCTTCTTCTTCTTCTTTCTTCTTCTTCCTCTTCTTCTTCTTTTTCTTCTTCTTCTTTTTCTTCTTCTTTTTCTTCCTCCTCCCCCTCCTCCTCTTCTTCTTCTTCTTCTTCTTCTTGTTTTTCTGTTTCTATTCTTTATTCTTTTATGCCAGTTGTAACCCATATATAATTGAGACGGCAAGAGAAAATTTCTTTTGTCCCTTAGTTTAAGGAACATTAGACTACAGTATGGGCTTGAGAGAGCCAGTAAACTGGTTCTGAATTTTACCCTTGGTGATGTGTAGTCCAGAGAAAGGAGCAGTTTGTGTAACTTTTATGGGCCTGTATCTGTCTAACGAAATGCTAAGTGGCTACAATCTCCCTGATCAGATGATTGTGTTAAAGAAACTAGTTCTAGAAGTAACAGTATCAAAAAGATCAATGGCTAGCTTAAGAGGCAATCTTGGCACACTGACTTTTCCAGTAGGATTGACCCCCGAGGTTATCACAGACAACTGACAATCTTCAAAACTGAGAGTAAACTGTAGAAAGGAGAAATACAATGTTTTTGTGACATTCATGCTTGTCCACCCAGGAAACTGTGTGAGCATATATGTGTGTTTATATGCAAAATAAGTGACTAGCCACATGCCTGAGTGTGCATATGCTTTCAAGTATGTATGTTGCACCATGTGTGAGTTTCACGTGTTACTTAGAAAGAGAGTAAAGGCATGTATTATTAATGTTGGTTTTGCCTTACAAAAGTGCCTTAAGGAAGGAGGGTTTATTTGGCTCAGTATGAAGATATAGTCTATACTGGCTGAGAATGCAGGTGGTTAGAACAGCTCTACAGTGCAAAAGCACAGGCAGTTGGTCCTACTGTGTCTGCAGCTAGGAAACAGAGAAGGATGAATGCCAATCCTCAGCAAGATTACCCTGTTCCCTCTGTATTTAGGCTGGGATCCCTGCCCATTAGATGCTTCCTACATTAAAGATGTATATATCTTATGGGTGATTTCAAGTCCAGTCAGATTGTCAAAGAAGTTAACACAGGGCAATGGTTATCAAAGGGCAATACACAAAATTAATTGAATCCTCTTTTACTTAATAACCTCTAAATCAATACTGCTGAACTTCTCATAAAATGATCCTCTGAAGTCCTTGCTGAGGCCTTCCTTTCCTCACAAAGCACACTCCTTCTGGATCTTGAGTTCAAGGCCAGCCTGGCCAACAAAATTAGTCCTGGATAGCCAAGGCTACACAAAGAAACCCTGTCTTGAAAAGAAAAAAAAATAACCAACCCCCCCCAACACAAAACAAAACACAAAACAAAAATTCATTAATAAGCATACTGGTCCCTTTAGAAACATAATCTTTACAATATTCTGATATTTAATTATGGTTATATACAGAGAAGTAGAGGTATAAATCTTAGCATAATGTTCATTTACTGTCTCCTCAGGTCTGTGTAAAATCCTTTAGTGCATTCACAAACTTAAGAACTTTGACATCCTAGCAGGGTGTCATGATAAATTTTTTTAGGTTTTTCAAGACAGGGTTTCTCTGTGTATCCTTGCCTTTCCTGGAGTTGCTTTGTAGACCAGGCTGGCCTCGAACTCACAGCAATCTGCCTGCCTCTGCCTCCCGAATGCTGGGATTAAAGGCGTTTTAATCCCAACTCCTGGGAGGAAAAGGCCAGATGATCGCTTCAAGTTCAAGGCTAGCCTGATCTATACACATAGTAACTTCCAGGACAGCCAGCACTACATAGAGAGAGACTCTGTCTCATAACAAATAAATAAATTCATAAAAAAAAAACTTCTGACATCCTTAGTAATTAATGTCAGTAACCCTGTTATACAGATCCCTTGCAAAAAGTCATGAGGCCAGTGAGTGACATGGTGAGGAGGGTGATTAGGCTCATGTACATCTGCATATACATATCATTGCAAACCCTCCATAGAAACCCAGGCCTATGAGAATCACATGTGACAGCCTCCTGGACTCAGATCATTTATCCTCAAGTCCGTCTTTACTGATCTAGAAAACAGTGCTTCTGGAGGTTATAAACAAGCCACTAATTTACATGGTACATCTCATTATCCATAGAAATAAATATAATCTCCATACCAAGATTCATTCATTCATACATATTTATCCATATGCATACACCCATGTGTTTATTTATAGTTATTTATATTTCTGGATGTTTTATTTGTATATATGCACCTATTCATGAATAAGTTTATATGTTCCTATATTCCTAGATAATTCTATACTTATATATGAATAAACTATATGATAAATACACATGTATAAAGTACATGCATGATAATGCAGTAAATCATGTGCCATGTTACAACAACAGTTAAATGTGTAGTAGGCAAATCTAGTAAACTCATCAGTGTCATGCCTGGGCCTTGAGGAGAGCTCCACACTGATTCTGGGCAAAGCTAGCATGGTGGCTGGAAACAACCAGATTGGCAGGTGGCTTTCCCACCAAACCAAGCTGGTATATCATTGAATTATGAATGTGAGATAACAGATTGACCGGAGAGCGTTATTTACCGATCTCTGACTCTGCCGTTAGGCAGTGCATTCTTATGGGAATGGGGATCTGTGACATTTTGTTTGCAATTCCACAGTAGCACCCTGAGACACATTAGAGAGTATTTATTTTCATTGAAACCCATGCTTAGCTTCAGGGGAAAAGGACTGTTAAATATAATGCATATTTATTATGGTGCCTTAAAAGAGGGTTAGTGAAAGAAGGCATTAATTCCTTCCATGTGGCTCAGAGTGCTGGTGGGTAATTTCCTCTCTGTGTTTTAAGATGCTGTTGTGGTTAAAGAGTTAAAGGCTAATTAGGCACATGGTCAACAGCAAGGAAACCCTAGCACCACAGATTCCCAGTGACAAAAATCCCTCTGGCTCTGAGTAAGCCTTCCCATCCCAGTTTCCAGTCTCTGCCTGGAGTGTAAGGTGAGTGAGGGCTCCTTTGAGAGGGCAGGAGGTTTTGTCCCCTGATATGCTGCTGGGTCTGGGGGTGTAACTGCAGCCTGTGATTTTCTGTTGCTGTTGTCAGCAGCAGGAAGAGAGCTGCAAACTCTAGCAGCAGTCTGGTGGCTCTTAGGAGCTCTAGCAAGAAGGCAGGCGGGGCATCAATTCATTAGCTCCCCTTAGGCATCTTTATTACAGAGAGTTAATTAGAAAGCCTGTTCATTTTTTTCACTTAAGGATTAGAAACTTCAGAGGCTAGGGATTTGAACCTGCAAACTCCCTGTTTCTAGTTGTATCTCTTTTCCTGGTCTTGTTATGAGAGTGATATGAGCAAAGCTACAAGGACTTTTGCCCTGAGCTTAGCACATAATAGGAATTTAATTATTTGTTTCCTAGATCACCTCCCTCCCCACTCTGAGGACTCATTCAAAGTCAAGTTTCCTACTTTGCACCATGACCGGAAGGAGTAGTAGACTATATTTGCTGAAACCTTGTTGTGTGTAGGGCCCGGGTTTAAATAGTTTACTTGTATTAACTTTGTTATCGCCTTACTTTCTCCTCCTAGGAGCCTAGAAAATTATTGCATTTTTTGCAGGGAAAATAATGCATGTCGTGAATGAGTGCTTAGTGCTGTAAGTACAGAACTGTGGACCTGTTTTCTCCTTGCAGAATTGCAACATAAAACACAATTCCTCCTATATTTTAAATCCGAGTAAACTGAGTTGAGACTTTGTGATTCAATTAAGACCATAAAGCAAAACAAGAGCCTCAGAGTTCTTGTCTTCACTTACTAGGTCAGGTCATCTCTCAAACCTTAGTTCCCTCCTTCACAAAACCATACTAATTCAAAGGTGTCCGCATCAAAGTGTTACTATAGTGACCAAGATAGTAAACACGGAAGCAACAACGCTATGTAACGTAGGAAATGAGGTCAGTAAAACCAGAAGCTAGGACAGACTGTTAAACAACACAATGAGTTCGACAGAAGTGAAAGGCAAGAGTGTTACCTGCTGAATGCTTGCTAAGCTGCTGTGTACCATTTGTTCTTTAAACTTACGCTGCTTCATTTTGATATTTTATCAATGAGCATACAGACTAGTCAGGGAACAGTACTACATCCATGGGACTCCGTAGGAAGAAAGGGTAGGCGTAGGCTGGATGTGGTAATGTCACACCCTGTTATCTATTTAGTCCAGGTGCCGAGTTAGGAGTGTGAGGTGGAAGCAGTCTTTGGCCACATATTCAGTTCAAGATCAACCTGAGATACAAGAGACCCTGGTCTAAAAGGATGTAAAGTTTTTAAAAATTAAGGCCTGTTTCTAACTATTAAAAATAAAGCTGTTATAAATGTAGTTGAGCTAATGTCCTTGTCGTATGGTGGACCTTCTTTTGGGTATATGCCCAGGAGTGGTATAGCTGGGTCTTGAAGTTGATCATTCCCAATTTTCTGAGAAACTGCCAGATTGATTTCCACAATGGCTGTACAAGTTTACACTCTTACCAGCATGTGCTGTCACTTGTTTTTGATGTTAGCTGTTCTGACAGGTATAAAATGGAATCTCAGAGTAGTTTGATTTGCATTTCCCTGATGACGAAGGATGTTGAACATTTCTTTAAGTGCTTCTCCAGACATTAGAGATTTCTCTGTTTAGCTCTGTGCCCCATTTTTAATTGGGTTACTTGGTTTTTTTGGTGTTTAATTTCTTGAGTTCTTTGTATATTTTGGATATTAACCCTCAGTCAGATGCAGGGTTGGTGAAGATATTTTCCCATTTTGTAAGCTGTTATTTTGTCCTTTGCCTTGCAGAAGCTTTTCAGTTTTATGAAGTCCCATTTATTAATTGTTGACCTTAGAGCCTGAACACTTGGTCTTCTGTTCAGAAAGTTGTCTCCTGTACCAATGAATTCAAAGCTATTCACCCCCTTTTTTCTATTAGATTTAGTTTATCCAGTTTTATGTTGAGATATTTGATCCACTTGGACTTGGGTTTTGTGCAAGGTGATAAATATAGACCTCTTTGCATTCTTCTACATGCAGACATCTAGTTAGGCCAGCATCATTTGTGGAAGATGCTTTATTTTTCACACTGTATGGTATTGGCCTCCCTCAACTGAAGAATAGATGAGGACAATGTGATACATTTACACAATGGAATACTATTCAACTACTCAAAACAAAGATATCATGCAACTTGCCGGCAAATGAATGGAACTAAAAATATCATCCTGAGTGAAGTAACCCAAACCCAGAAACACATAAGTAACACAAACCCAGAAACACATGCATAGTATCTTATAATGAGATATTAGCCGTAAAGTACAGGCCTACCATGTTACAATCCATAGACTCAAAGAAGCCTAAGAGAGCACAAGGAAGGTTCTTGAATCTCACACAAAGAAGGAAATAAAATAGAGGGAATGGATGGGAGATGGGGTGGGAATCAGGGGTGGGGAAGTGAGAGTGGGGATGGAAAGGACTGGCAGAGAAAAAAGAAATCTGTGGAGGGCTATCTCTGGAATAGGGGATGCTCCTGGGAGTGTATGGGGGTGCCCCTGGGACTTTAGCAGCAGGAGATATGGAGCCTGGAATTGTTACCTCCTGTTGCCATGTGTGACTCCCACTGGAGGAAGGGAGACACCAACCCGCCCATAGAACTTCAATCCAAAATTTGTCTTGCCTACAAGAAGTCTAAGGGTAAAGGTAAAGCAGGGATTGAGGGAATGCCAAACCAATGACTGGTCCAACGTGAGACCCATGCCATGGTAGAGAGCCAATCCCTGATGCTTTTCATGACACTATGCTATGCTTGCAGATAGGATCCTAGCATAACTCTTTCCCAGCTGATGGAAACAGATGCAGAGATGCACAGCCACACAATAGACAGAGCTCAGGGAGTTTTGTGGAAGAATGGGAAGAAGGATTAAGGCAGCCAGAGAGGTCTAGGACAAAACAAGAAGACCTACAGAGTCAATTAACACGGGTGCATTATGGCTCAAAGAGACCGAATCATCAACCAAAGAGCATGCATAGGCTAGACCTAGACCCCCTACACATATGTAGACTGGTCATCATGTAGCTTCCCTAACAATGAGAGTATGGGGTGTCTGTCTCTGTTGCCTAACTTTTTTTTTATTAATTTATTTAGATTATACCTCAATTGTTATCCCCTACTTGTATCCTCCCATTCCTCCTTCCCTCCCTCTTTGACCCTACTTAGGTCTGTGACAGAAGGGGACCTCCTCCCACACTATATGGTCACAGCCTACCAAGTCTCATCCTGGTAGCCTCCTTATCCTTCCTCTAAGTTCCACCAGGTCTTTCCACCAAGGGGATGTGGTCAAATATGGGGCACCGGTGTTCATATCAGAGATAGTCCCTGCTCTCCATGCAACTGTGGGGAACATCCTGTCCATTGGCTAGATCTGACTAGGGGTTCAATGTTTACTGCGTGTATTGCCTTGGTTGGTGCAGTAGATTGCGCAGACCCCGCCTCAGTCCAGATCTGCCCATCATGATGTTCTTCTTGTAGGTTTCTAGGACCCTCTAGAGCCTTCTATTTCCCCAACTTCCTGTATTTCCCTCACCTAGAGTCCCAATAGGAGGTCCCTGCATCTATCTCAATCTCATGGTAAGTAAAGAATTTCATGGGACATCCCTTTTGGGCTAGTGTCCAATTATAAGTGAGTATATACCATGTGGGTCTTTTTGGGTCTGGGTTTACTCACTCAGGATGATCATTTCTAGTTCCATCCATTTGCCCATAAATTTCAGGATTTCCTTGTTTTTAATAGCTGAGTACTATTCCATAGTGTAAATTTACCACAGTTTCTTTATCTATTCTTTGACTGAGGGACATTTACATTGCTTCCAGGTTATGGCTATTACAAATAAGGCTGCTGTGAACAGTTCCTCTTTCTCCACATCCTCGCCAGCATGTGCTTTCATTTGAGTTTTTGATCTTAGCCATTCTGAGTGGTGTAAGATGGAATCTCAGAGTTGTTTCTCTGCATTTCTCTGATGATCAAGGATGTTGAGCGTTTTTTAAAAGTGTTTCTCAGCCTTTCAATATTCCTCTGTTGAGAATTTTCTGTTTAATTCTGAGCCTCATTCTTAATTGGGTTATTTGGCTTGGTAGAGTTTAATCTCTTCAGTTCTTTATGTATTTGGATATTAGATCTTTGTCAGATGTAGGGTTGGTGAAAATCTTTTCCCAGTCTGTAAGCTGTCACTTTGTTCTGTTGCTTAACTTTTGATCCCTTTCCCCTAACTAGGCTGCCTTGTCAGACCTTGGTAGGAAAGGATGCACTTAGTACTGATGCAACATGAGGTGCCATGGTGGGGTGGTATCTCTTGGAGGCCTCTTTTTCTCTGAGAAGAAGGACAGGGTGGAACAGAGGAAGGAGTCATGATGGTGGGTATGGGAGAAGAGGAGGAATGTGGCTGGGATCAGGCTGTTAAGTGATTAAATACATAAATGAATGAATGAAAAATAAGGCCTGGAAAATTCTGGAAAGTAAACAATAAAATAATGGATCCTATGAAGAACAGTACTATGGAAAGTAAGATATCTTGATGTTCTAAAGCTCAGATTTCTCAATGGGAAGTTGTCATTATATATCTCTCTTTTACTTTGAGACTTTATGTTTTATTTTTTATACTACATTTTGTTTTATTAATTAATTTCACTAATGGGCTTTTGGGTAATTTCCTCTTTTGTCTACATTTTTTTCTTTTTTTATTAATTCATTCATATTACATCTCAATTGTGATCCCCTTGCTTATCTCCTCCCATTCCTCCCTCTTTCCCTTTTTAACCCTATTCCCCTTGCCTAGGTCTGTGACAGAAAGGGACCTCCTCCCCCACCATATGGTCACAACCTATCCAGTTTCATCTTGGTAGCCTTCTTATTCTTTTTCTGAGTACTACCAGGCCTCCCCACTAAAAGGAAGTGGTCAAATATGGGGCAGTCCCCACTTTCCCCACAACTATGCATAATGTTCTATCCCTCAAATGGATGGAACTAGAAATAATCATATTGTGTGAGTTAACCTAGACTCAGAAAGACTCACATGGTATATAGTCAATTATAATTGGACACTAGCCCAACAGGGATGTCCCATGAAAATTCTTCACTTACCAGGAGATTGGGATAGATGCAGGGACCTCCTATTGGGACTCTAGGTGAAAGAAGTATGGGAGAATGAGGAAATAGAAGGCTCCAGAGGGTCCTAGAAACCTACAAGAAGAACATCATGATGGGCGGATCTGGACCCAGGAGGGTCTGTGCAATCTACTGCACCAACCAAGGACAATACATGCAGTAAATATTGAATCCCTACTTCAAGATTTTAAAGAAAAGCTTATTTGCACACTCTCTTAATGAATTTTATAGCCACTTTCCATGCTTGGGTTTCTTACTTTTTGGAAACTCAGTTGAGAACAAATATACAGGGAAGGGTAACAAGTGCCATATGCATCCAAATTTCAACATGAGGCAATCACACAAAGGACAAAATGCCTTGAGCTTGTATCCAAGTATGTGCTCTTGCTCCTGATTTGTGTAATTATAAGTACACAATGCATTTTTTCAGGTCCTCTGTTTCCTTATCTGCAAATGCAATGACAGTATCTGCCTCTTACCATTAAAGATGCAGCTGCCACAAACTAGTTGGTCTATGCATGTTGATTTTCTTCCCAATAGTTCTTTTCTGAATAGCATTTTAGGTGAATGACAGTAAAATCGGAGGGATGGCAAGTTCAGTGGTACCCAGGATTGATGAGTTGGAGACTACTCCATAAGAGAGCAAAGTGCTCGTGGGACTACAGAGAATGCTTCATAGACATTGGATAGCTTCCTTTTATAGGGCAACATAATTTATAACTTGTAATTTCTGTCTCATAAAAAAGAATAATATAAATGCCATTAGTTCCAAAATTGGGTCAATGTGGCTGTAATATGTGACAAATAATAATGAGTGTGGGACTTTTTGAGTAGGTGGTCCCTTTATTCCAGGTTCTTAGAGGTGGATTTGGATGACAGGATGTTACTGATGTAATTTGGAGGAGCCAGACAACAGTTGAGTCATATTCAGCTTCTGCCAGGTTAGGAGAAAGCACCAGACATTTACCTATTTTTTTGTTTGTTTGTTTACTTGTTTATTGCCTCAGGGCCTTCGCATGCTTTTCTTTCTGCCTGTGAGTGCTTCAATTTCCTTACACTGTTCATCTTGACAATATTCATTTACACTCTTTCTCCAGGATTCACTCAGAGAGTCAATCTTTCTGTGACTCTGTCCATCTCCTAAAGCCCACTTTGTGTCCTTTCTGTGTATTTATGAGCTTGAAATACTTTATAGTCTCATCACTTACCACATTCTCTGCTCACCATATTCCTCCCTCAGACAGCATGTAACCCCAGATAGAAGTTGGTCTGCTGTGCTCACGCCATAGCTCCGCACTCGGCACCATATGTACCACGTAACAGGCACTCAAAACATGTTTATAAAATGAGTTCATAAAAGGATGATTGAGGGAGTGCAAGTGAGGGAGCCGAGTCCACGTGACTTCACAGGAAGAACAGCAGACTGTGTCAGGATGCTTTGCTGTCATGCCTCACTTTCATTTCAACTAGCAGAGTCACGTCTGGGACACATTTTTATTTTTCTACTAGCCCCAAATTCTTGTATTCTGTTATCTAAAAGGTCATGGGATTGAAATCAAGAATCTAATGTATTTGTAGGTGTTTGGAAGAAAGTGAGTTGTTTCCCCACTGTAGCAGCAATTGCTGATGGGACAGTGAGATGACCAGAGCTTTGAGAATCAGCACAGCCTTTGTTGGTACACTCACCCACTTTGCTCATCACAGTTAATACTGCTTAAGATGGGCTTAACCTTGAGAAGCCGATAGAGAATATCATCAAGTCTAAGAAGGAACTTGATGCTCACTCCTCCCACCGCACAGTGTTTGTGGTTCTGCATCGAGGCACAAACCCCTGTGAAAAAGGCTCAACTTCTGGCAATGGTACCCACGTAATACAGGCAATTCATGTCTCCATTTTCAAGTCTATTAAGTAACATAAATGAAGTACCACAAGCTGGAAGGAAGCCATGGCGTTCGTTTAAGTGTCATTGGTGCTTCAAGGAACTCTTTTGGGTCTAAACTTCTCCTAGAATTTTTTTTTAAGAAAGTGAAAGTTATGCACACACAGAAGTCCTCACTCCTAGCACAACCTTCAATCTCCTTTCTCATAGCCTGACAATGTGCTGGAACTTTTCCATTGAAATCGCCCACACTTAAAAAGGCAAAATTGTGGACAGGCAGGACGATTCTGTCAGTAGTCTGCATGAGATAGTAAGTTCTGTTCCCTTACTTAGCTCTGGAGTAAGACTGTAATAGACAAAGGAATTCCTCATTGGGTCTTCAGTAACCCATGTACGTGTTGGAGATGGATGGAGCCTGGGGGAAACCACCAAAATGAACTTTTGCAAGCAGGTCACGGTAAGTGCTCTTTGGTGGGGGAGGGGGAGGCGAACCACGGGAAACTGATTTTCTACCTGTTGTGGATGCCTGGCATTCCTTTCATCTTTTATCTATTTTCTATTCTGCTTGACTTGGTGAAATCTAGAATAGCTCTACTTCAAGCTATACTAATTAGTTTTTAGAAACTTATCATACGAGTAGCAAGGGAGCTTGGGTTTGGGGGTAAGAAAAAACTGAATTGAATCCCAGCTTTTCTTTCTTGACACAGGGTTTCTCTGTGTAGCCTTGGCTATCCTGGACGCAATTGGTAGACTAGGCTGGCCTTGAACTCACAGAGGTCTGTCTGCCTCTGCCTCTGCCTCCCAGAGTGCTGGGATTACAGGAGTGCATCATTGTGCAGGGCTCCAACTTTTTATTTCCAAGGGTTGTTCAGGAGTTAAGTGTAATAACATGCATGATGTGCCTTTTTAGTGCTAGGTACCAATAAACACTGCATCACTCTTTTAGACAGGCTCCAGTGTTTGTGTGTCAGTTGGTGATGCTGTTTTGGGAAGTTGAAGACCCTTTGGGAGATGGAGCTTAACTGGACCAGTGAGTCACTGGGAAGCAGTAAGGTGACATCTTGATGTTTATACCCCAATTCTGACTCCAATCTTAGCTCTGCTTCCTGGTCTAAAGATATTTACACAAGAGGCCTCAGCCTATTGCCACTTCAGCCTCAGACCTCTGTTCTACCACGGCTTCCTAATTATGACAGACTGTATCCAGGAACTTGCGACCTGCGCTCTCTACCTTAAGTTGCTTCTGGTTAGGAATTTGGTTATAGTGACAAGAAAAGTAAATAATGCCCTTTCCTTGCTAGCACGTCTACATTTAAAAACAGTAAATGGGAGCAAATCGCAGCAAAGTGGTTTTCCTGTGCTTGACAAAGCCAGTGAAAGACCACTTTTCACCTTCAGAATGTATGAATACATAATCAAACATACTACAAATTATTCATAAATGTGATATTTAAAGTCATATAATTTATTCTTCACATTTGGCATTCATAGCTGTTTTCCCTCCTTTGGTAGAAAACAACTTATGACAGAAAAAAAAAAGTAACCAAACAGAAGTATGTTAAGCTTTGGTGACTTGTGTTTAACTTATACATTTTTACATGACTCAAAACAAAATTATGCATTCAACATGATCAATAACATGAAGACAATAGAAGAGTGTTGGAAGAAAAGGCAGCTGTGCCAACAAAACTGAGATTTTATGGTGGCCACTTGACCTCCTCCATCGGAACATGGTACAAGAATGGAGTCATGTGAGGAGAATTCTGAGTGCTTGTGAGAAAACTCAAAAAGAGCAAGACAAGAGTCTTATGACCTGTTACTTCAAAAACAGAAATTATTCTTGGATTATGCTTTCATGTCCCTCGAAGGTGTAGCAAATAAGAGTGAGTTTGCTTCATATTATTCAGTAAAACTGGCTACTGGTATTTGTTTATATGCCTCTGAAAATAAGTTTTTGTCCATGTGTAGTTTGCCCCTGTGTTTGTATAGTTTACTCATTGGATTCCTTTTAACCATTGGAGTATAAATGATCTGATGCTCTGAAAGATGTTGGCTATTATTGGATTAAAAGAGACTTTAGTCTGCCTTGTTTATAGGTTCTACTCTCCCAGGTCCTACCACTAGAGTGGTAAACACTCCTCATTTAATTAGCTCTGATTTAATTAACTCAGCAGATGGAATGTTATAATCCAGGAAGTGTCATAAGCAGTGTGAAATCTGGACCCCTTTGTTATAGAATCCAGGGTCTCAATTCCTATACTACACAGCCTTAGTAAAGGCTGTGATTTGAAGACTCTGTCTTTCCAACGTATGGAAGAAATCCCACAATGCTAGGAACAGCCTTGCAGAAGAAAGGTGGAAATCAAAGTTTCACAGAAGTAGGGGGAAAAAAAAAAAAAAGGGAAAATCCAAGGAACCACCAAACCAAAGCAACAAACTCTTGTGTTAGAAAATGATTATAGAAACTCATGTAAATACCACAAACCCCTACAAGTTAGAAATCAAAGTACAATGTTGTTAAATATCTCTCTTAGTCTCTTATCACTGCTAGATCATTGTCCAATCATTGTTCAACCTTTCCATAGGTCTGTGTCTGATGGAGGAAGTACCTATCTTTCTCTTTCTTTCCTGTCCCATCTGTAGGGTTCTGTATTCATAGAGATAGACTCCTTAGACTCTTCAGTCCTCATGGTCTTCAGAGTCAGGAAGATTCTGCTAACAATATCCTGAGCTGCTGGAACAAAAACATGGAAAGCATAAGAAAGTGTGGGTACCGGCAAGGAGATACCAGTGTGCATTGAGTACTTGCCTGAATAGCATATATGATTTAAGCCAGTTAATTTTTGCAACAGTACCATAATGAAGGACTTTATGAACATAAAGCTGAGATGTAGACAAGTTAAGTAAGTCAGCAGATGTCCTGCCACAATCGAGTAAGTGATGTAACTTGGGCTCCACTGTCCAAGATTTCAGGGTCTCAAGTCTTACCCTACAGTGCCTTAATAAAAGCTGTGTCTCAAGATCCCACCTATGGGGAATAAGGAAAGTCATAATTCTGGGAAAATCCAGGAAGAAGCAAGCTTAAGACTGTAGTGAGTTCCTCTGATAAAATGAACTATGATTGAAACCAAGTTCCTTGCTAGTCTCTCTGGCTAGGCTCCCAGGTACAAAACACTGGAGAGGCTGGACCTCAGGATAGGAAAGACCCAGGGGAAACTAGAATGAGGTGTAAGATCTCTTGGATAAAAGAAAAATTTTCCCAACTTCCTAAAACTTGCTCCTCTAGATTTCCAATAAGTAAGAAACACCCAACTCAAGCCAGAGTTACTCACTCTTCTGTCTCAGTATGATGCATGAGGTGATCAATATTAATGTACTAGTGAAATGAATTAAGAAAACCAAAAAGTAATGGATTTTTTTAGTGCCTAGCCAATGCACATTTTATCCCAATAGCATTGAACTGACCAGAAACTTTCTGTGTCCTTCTGATAATTACTTAAGCTGAAGAATTCTCCAGTTGATTGGCTCATTTTTTAAGGTCTTGTTGCAAGAATGTTTTTATTAGTTTCCTTTAAATTCAGCTACTTGTGTGCTGCTCCGAGGTAGAAGAGAAAAACAAGGAGGAGAGAACAGATTTGGAATGACTTTTCCAGATAGTATGGTGGTGCACTCCCTTAATCTTAGCACTGGGGGGCATAGGGAGCCAGAACTGAGTTCAAGGCTAGCCTGGTCTACATAGTGAGTTCCAGACCAGCTGAAGCATCATAGTGAGACCCTATCTAAAAAACAAAGCAAATAAAAATACGCAGAGGAACACTCATGCATACACACACACACACCACACATACACACACACACACACACAGAGAGAGAGAGAGAGAGAGAGAGAGAGAGAGAGAGAGAGAGGAGAGAGAGGAGAGAGAGATGATCCTTTCCAATTGCCAAGGCGAAAGGATTGTAGATCATAAATTATTTCAGGTATCCTAGAAGTCACTGAAACACAAAACCAAAAATAAAACTAATAAGATAGTGCTACAAGTTATTGTCCACGGAAGAAATTTGTTGACAATTTTATTAACTCCTACTCCTTTTATGTTAACAAAGCCTTTAGTAGGCAGGCAGCATTCTCCCTATAACCAAAAGCAGGAATTGGTGGTGTAGGAGTTCATCCCATGACCTACAGCTAATCCAGTATATGGATGTAGAACCATGCTTTTCTCAAGTGTGTGTTCCTTTCATTGAAAGATGTTATGGATTGAGAAGCCCCGGTGTAGCTAGAACTGTGTTCCTTTGGGAGTTCATTTAGCTCCACTCCATTTGCAGAAATTCCACAGGAAAAAGTGTCTACATTGTGAAAGGATATCTGGTAAACCTACCATGTGTATGGTGTGTGTGTGTGTGTGTGTGTGTGTGTGTGTGTGTGTGTATGTCCCTGTGTGTACATATTAGCTCATGTTTAATCACATTAATGAAACAGTTTCCCAGCTCTGGCTGAGAATCAATGCATAAGTCTCTTGGATTAAAGCCCCTACAAGTGTTCAACATAGTTTCTCAGCTCTGTCATCTCCCTGTTCTACCTCCCTGTACTTTTGTAAAAGTGAGCCTCTCCAACTACATTTTTCAATAGTATATATAAGCCATTTCTACCAAATACTCTCTACACTGAACAGATTTAGGATCCTTTCTTATTGTAATTTCGAAGTCAAAATTGATAGCCCCATATCACCCCGCTGGTCCCTACTTTGTACTTCTCTAGCAATCTGCCTTCTAGAACACATGCTTTCTTTATGCTTCTCAGTGGTACTTTTGTATCCATAAAGTAAATATAGGCACTTTCTGTTGCATTTTATATCATTGCATATTTTCTCCTTTAACTTTTCATTATTACCGCTAAGAGAAAACTGATGGCCTTATTTTAAGGTATATTTTCAGAGAAGGAATTTAGCAGACATTTATTACATGGGTGCCACTGCTTTTTGTATCTTACTTGCTTGTCATCCACTTCCTTTATAAACCATGTAATATTATGAATGATATGCTTACTACTATTACACATTCTAGAATGCGCATCGCTCTCAAGGCCATCCCCTTCTTGCTTTTCACATGTAATCCTGCAGTAAAATCAGAAAGAAGATATGTCTTTGTTTAGCCAATGAGAGTCCTGTTGCCAAAGTCCCGGGCCAGTGATGATTAGACTGCACAAAAATGGGGTCCACAGTGTCGTATCTGTGGTAATGGCAATGGAATCAGTTGGGACCACAGTGAAATTAGATATATTAGCTACTCTTCTGTTGCTGCAATAAACAGCAGGACTAAAATCAATTTATAAAGGAAAGAGTTTATATTGACTTTTGGTTCCGAAGGGATATAGAGTTCATAATGGCTGAAAAGGCATGAAATGCCTTGGTGTGATGGAAGGATTAGAAAGCTGGTTGCTCAATTCCTGGCTGAAATCATAGCAGGTTTCACCCAGCAGCTGATGGAAACAGATGCAGAAACCCACAGCCAAACAGTAAGCTGAGTTGGGGAGTTCAGTGGAAGAGTGAGAGGAAGGACAGAGGGAGCCAGAGGGGCAAGGACATCACAAGAAGACCTACAGAGTCAATTAACCTGGACCCAACGGGGCTTATAGAGACTGAACCACCAACCAAAGAGCATGCATTGACTGAACCTATACACATATATACACACACACATATATATACATATATACATATATTTACACATATATAGCAGACGTGCAGCATGGTCAACATGTGGGTTCCCTAACAATGGAACAAGGGCGGTCTTTAGATCACTTTCCCTTAGGTGGTCTGCCTTGTCAGGCCTCAGTGGGAGAGAATAGGCTTAATCTTGCTGGGACTGGAGGTAAGTTTATACCCCTTGGGGAGAAGGTGGGCATGAGTGTGTGACTGGGAGGAGAGGAGGGAAAGGGGCTAGGATAAGGCTGTAAAGAGATTAAATCAATAAATAAATGGAAAAAAGTTTAAAAGGAAATTTTTACTGAAAGAATGAAAGGAAGGAAAGAAGGAAGGAAGAAGAAAGAAAAAGAAAGAAAGAGAGAAGGCAAGCTGGCTGCTCACATTTTATGTGCACATAGAAAATGCAGAGAGCAGGAAGTACACTAGGGTATAAAACCTCAAAGTCCACCCATAGTGATGCACTTCGTTCACTGAGGCTGCACCTCCTAAAGGTTCCACAACCCAAGAAAACAGTGTCACCAAGTGTTTAAATACACGAGCCTAGGGGGAATACGTCTCTCTCTCAATTCACAACAGGATTGTCTTATCGCAGACTTCTATTCCTCCTTACTATTGCACCAAGCATTATATTGTTGTCTTTGTTTGTACTATAAGGCTCAAGTCAACCATATCTGCTGCCTAATAACTTACATTATTGCCAAAATCAGAGAGGTTGTTTTATTTGCTCAGTTCTTGTACCTTTCAGGAAGTGTCACAATCATTGATTAAGTATAAAGATAATCTGAAGAGTGAAAGAAAGAGCCAACTATACAATGGTGTGGGCATGAAAAGCTGAGTTCTTCCAAGAATTCAAGTGGAGGGAGGGGAAGCCTCAGCTGTCTCACAGGAACACACTCTTCACATCTCTTTTGTTCCTGGCCAGGTAGCATTGTAGTGTCTCTAATTGATGCTTCCGGGGTATCCACGTGACTTTCTTTGGCCTATGTGATATGAAAGTCTTGCTAGTTATGGTGGCACATGCCTATGATCCCAGCATTTGGGAGGCAGAGGAAGGTGGATCTTTGTGAGTTCAAGGCCAACCTGGCCTACAAATTGAGTTCCCAGACAGTCAGGGCAATAGCAAGGAGAAACCCTGTTTTAAAAAGAAAAGATCTGATACCCCTTCTGTCCAATTATTTCTCGTTGCTCTTTTACCTCTGCTATTACTATGAGAAAAATCTGGATTGGCCTGCAGAAGGATAAAGGCCGTGAGTGGCAAACTAAAATTTCCTTGCACATACCAGTGAACTTTAATATAGGGTCAGCTGACAACATGTCAACCCAAAACTCATAAATGAAGCAACACAAAAGCAATAGAGATACTAAACAACCAGAAGGTAACTAATGACTCATGGGGATGCCCAGGTGGAATTTCACTCCCTGTCAGCCTTCTGGATTTTACAGATACAGCAGCAATATAAGTGTTTATTGTATGCAGGTTGCTGAGGCTTGTGACAAGAAGTGAGTGATTCACCCCATAAAGAACACACAGAGAAACAAATACAAATGTGGCAAGATGGCAGTGTCTAGTCTCCTGTGGATGGCTCAGAGTGCTCCACTCAGCTCACCAGCCTGAAGCATTAAAATTGGAGCATCAATAAATTTACCTATTATGGCATGTCATTCAGTACCTGGGGATGCTTGTCAGCTGTGAAAATTGAAGCATTAAAGATGTAAATGACTGGAGTCTAGGGTTTGTATGGCAGGGAAGTGGTGTGAGGTGGGCCTGGTGACACAAGCATGAGCCAGATGGATTAATCTGGACATTTTCCTGGCGTTACTAAGATGCTCAGGGAATTACGGGTGATGGTTGAATGAATGAGATGGTACAGAAATGATGGGCATTTCCCGGCGTACGTAACTCAAGTGACGGTGGATCCCGCTCTTACCTCTGAGGAAAAGCTGGCTCTGGAGTTGGTGAAAATGCCATCTGCTACTGAAAATTTCACTGGCCTTCTGCACTTTTCATCTGATGGACATTTGCCAGGTTATGTAGCATATAATCACAGACATAGGGCACCTTTAAGTGGAGTAATTTTTCAATGCAGAAAGCCTTCTGCTGTGAAGAAATGAGAAGGGGGTGACATCAAATAAGAATTATGAATAATACCCTATTTAGCCCAGGAAAAAAAAAAGACTGGATTTTGTAATATATTCTTGCCAAGGGCCGTGTGTAATATTTCCTTGTTAGTAGCTTTTAACCATTATGAAATTCGTAAAACCTGTCCCAGCTGTTGAAGATGTTTCCTCTGTCCTTTCTCACTTGGGGACAGATCTGTAAGGTTTTGAAAACATGGCGAAGCTTCCCCTCTTGAATGACAGTAATAGTAATATGTGAAGGCTTTGTAGAATGATATAAGGAAACCCCAGTACATGTCTGCTTAAAACTCATCTGATTTAAGTGGTCTCTAGTGCTCTGAAGGTGGAAGGTGAGACAGTGGTATTAAATAAACTGGCTTTCAATGACCTGAGTGGCTCTGCTATTAATAACCAAGATGGATAAAATTATATTAAAACTAGAAATTTAAAGCATTAAGAAAGAATGGAGTCAGTCAATACATGTATTTGCTCTTCTGAAAGGACTAAATAGTGTTTTAAACATATGCAAGGAAGCTTTGAATAGTCCTGCTGAATATTCATGAGGTCACTGTACCTCCTTCTGCTGAGTCAAACCTCAGCAGAATAGGAAATATGAATACTACCTGGTTTCTCCTACTAAAAACAATACACTCAATAAGCTGAGAGCAACTTAAAAGGTAATTAAGGAAACGTGTGCCTCAGCCATATGTAATTTTTAGAGTACCTAGAAGGTTCTTTGTGATATCTACTGATAGTTACCAATTATGAGATCGGTGGACAAGTCAGATGATATGCTAAACACACATAATACTCATTTAAATCTTATAATGCTTTGAAGGACATCCTATTTTTTATTCCCATTGTCAATAAGAAGCATTAGGCTAAAAAAAACTGAGCATGCTTCCCAACATCACACAGTGAAGAATTCTAACTGGCTCATGTCATATCCATGACCACACCTGAAAACTAATACTTTCTGAGATTTCATCTCCTCAGGAAGCAAATTCTTCATGACTCTCAAATTCCAACGAAAGTTGTTAAGGCTGGTTTTCATCCACTCTTGGGACTATTCCAGCTAGATGAAGCAGTCATGGACAATAATTGCATGTAGTCGAGAAGCCTTTTAATTTGTATCTAAGTACTGCTGTTTCTTTAAACTTTGCAATAGTACGTAACGATTTATGGCTTGTTAAGTCATTTCCCAAATTGGCAAGGCATTATCTTTAATAGAAGAGGCATAATTACCTAAAAGCCTTACAATATTTCTGTTCATTCACTAGAAAGCTTAGCCAGTTAGTTCTTGTAGCAAAGGAGCACAGAATGTTAAGGCACTTGCTATGGCCTTGCAGTCCAAAGTCATCACAGGGGTCACAATTAGGACAGGAAGTCAAGCTCTTTGAATTTATAAGGTATTCCCATCAAGAGGAGCCACCCCAAGCTGGCTTTTTATTTTTGTTATTATTTTTTAAGATTTTTATTTCATTTTAAATCTCGCGTATAGGTGGTATGCGCATGTGAGTCTAAGTGCCTCTAGAGTCCAGAAATGTCAAACTCCCTTGCAACTGGAGTTACAGGCAGCTGTGAGTCACCTAATTGGGTGCTGGGAATCAATTAGGGGCCTCTACGAGAACAGTATGTGCTCTTAACCACACTGCCATCTTTTTAGCCCCAATGTGGTTTTCTTTGGCACTATGGGGGCTGACTGATGACTTGCATTCTCTTACACGATCTCTTTACCCAAAGCCAAGAGGTAGTGTTCCTCCTGGCATCTAGTAGCAATTTCACATTTCCTAAAATCTCCATTTTTAGAAACGACGCCAGTCTCTGCATCTGTATTTGAAAAGTAAGGCCCAAGATGCTTTACTAGAGGTTTTGGTTTTCTAGCCATTAGGAAGTCAACAAAGCACACACTTACCATTGAAACAAAAGTCTGATCCAAATTAGGAAGAGCTAGAATACTGAACCACAAGAGATCTCATGGAGAAGCAGGGGAGCCATTCAGCAGGTAGATGAAGTCGCAAAACTGTGGACAACGGCTCTCCTGATGCTTCTACAGTAAGAAACAGAAGAAGCAGCACACAAGCAGCTGTGGATCCAGCATATTTGAAGAACTGCATAAGATGTCAAGGCAAATAGGCTATCCTTCTTGGACTGGGATTCGAGGCCCTTGAGCGATTCAGTAAGAGAGATGTGGGAAGCCTGTGAAAGAGGTAGTCCCAAGAATATGATTGGGATGGGTTAGTCTGATTTTGAAGGACATGCTTGTAGAAGGTTGTTCATAGTCTTTAGCCATTGACTAGACTTAGGACACATCATACCTCCACATAGTGTTAAAGGTACAAAATATAGATAGAAAAAAATGCGTCAGCTTTCTTAGGATGTGGCCTTTGATAGGGTGCCCATGTTTCAGTGGATGGCTCTGTACACAGACTCATACTAGCAGCACTAAATGGACTCAATGGGTTTAAAAAAGAGTACAAGAAGCTGGCATTGAAGAGTAGGGGGAGTGTGCAAAGAGTTGGAGTGGAGAAAGTAGGGGGTGGATTTTGATCAGAATATATTACATTTATGAATAAAATTATCAAAGAACTTTTAAAAGCAAAAGGGAGAAACCTGAAAACATCTCTTTGCAAAAAGAAACATGACTTTTATGTGTATGTGTGCATGAATGCATGCACACATGTATATACATGAGAATGTCCATGTTGCATTGATTTCATAGAATATAATGAAGCCATAGGATTTTCAGCAGCTCAATATTATTGTCTATAAAAATAAGCTATCACAGGGACATGTTAGGCACATGATGAAAAGTATGTGTTTCCCTATCCATTTTCATTGGCTTGCCCTGTCTCCAAGGATTCAAGTTGAGTCACACAAACAGTGCTTTTATGAACTCTTTCTCCTTTTCTAGAAAGTCACTAATTCTGGATGGAGATCACAGAGGTCATTATTTCACCCTCTCATTCTGAATTCCTCTGCAATGGTCTCATTGCAGTCGATGAAGACAAAGCCTGGGAATGGGAGGGCCATCTAATTGACTCACTTGTAGCCAACAGTATGGGCTTCCTGTGACATACTATTTTTGTCTTCTGAAGTGAAGAACTAGTGACTTTGGACCCCAGAAAACAGCAGAAAACAGCACTGGCATTCAAGGGCCAGGAAGCAAAAGAATTCCGTGCCTTCATACCATACTGCTCTGCTCAACAGACCTTGAAACAATGCCACAGGTCGCTATTTATACAAGATGCCTGGGGTGACTCCACCCAGACTCCAAGATTTCAGTTTCTGCCTATGTCTGCTGCTACCTATGACCATTATTAACAAGATCTATCAGACTGTAGAGCCTCCTATGTAACTGTCTTTCTTTTTTATTTTATTTTATTATATTTTTATACATACATTTATATTATTACACATAAATAAAATAAACTACATACAGTGAGAAGGACCATGAAACAATCAGGAATTATATAAATGTTACATTGTTAGTGACTTGGCCATGTGTATTTGGCAATCTTGAAGAAAACATCTTTCCAATCTTGGTGAGTCTAAAATTCTGAATGTAAATCAATACCTATAATACCTCATCTCTATCAACTTAAAACATCTATCCAGACCTAAAAACATCTTAACCCCTAAACAACTAAGCTTCATTGTAAAACTAAACTATCTGGTCTTCAACCCATCAGAGACTTGACATGGAATAAAACTTATTACCTGAGTAGACAGAACGTATAGGTTAGCAGCTTCCAAAATGAAAAAATGACAGGGACCCTTTGCGGTCTGAGCAGTCACCCAAAACTCTTTATAATTCTGGAACATCATCTTCAGCCTTCTGGCCCAAGTATTTGACAGGCATATTTGTGAGGCAGAAACTATTGAGGACTTGCTTGTCCTATCTCCTGTCATGGGCTTATTTGACTGAAGGAATGTATAATATACAAAGAGATTCTATGGAGCCTCAGGGTGGAAAAAGACTCAAAGTCAAAGACACATAGGGTCCAGGAAAGAAAGACTAGCCCAGGGGGCATGTCCCATGAAAGTCTTCACTTACCAGGAAACTGGGACAGAGGGGAGGGCATCCTATTGGGACTCTAGATGAGAGAAGCATGGGAGAGTGGCAAAGTAGAAGGATCCAGAGGTTCTTAGAAACCTACAAGAAAAACATTATGATAGGCAGATTTGGGCCCAGGAGTCCCTCTCAAACCATGGCACCTGCCAAGGACAATACAGACAGTAAACTTCAAACCCCTACCCAGATCTAGCCAATGGACAGGACATTCTCCACAGTTGAATGGAGAGTGGGGTATGACTTTCACACAAACTCTGGTGCCTCATATTTGACCACATCCCCTGCATGGGGAGACCTGGTGGCACTCAGAGGAAGGATAGCAGGCTACTAAGAAGAGACTTGATACCCTATGAGCATATACAGGGGTAGGAGGTCCCCCTGAGTCACAGTCATAGGGGAGGGGAGTAAGGGGAAAATGGGAGGGAGGGAGGAATGGGAGGATACAAGGGATGGGATAACCATTGAGATGTAATATGAATAAATTAATAAAAATTTTTAAAAAGGAAAAAAAAAGCAGTCTGCAGGGTCACACCAAGTTTCTATGTGGGGAAGGATAACTTCCAACCCAGTCTAAATGTGTTCATTCTGTCATCTATGCAGGGGAACTAAGAAGTGTCTGTGGATGAAAACAGAGACCAAAGACAGGAGAGAGCAGAGGGATGAGAAAGGAATCTAAAATCACATCTGGGCTTAAAGGTAGGTCCACCCCATCAATTGTGTGAACATCTTCTCATCTGTGAACCAGGAGTCATAAACCAGGGAGCATTATTAGTCCTACTTTAGCTTTCTTTGACCAGGATCAACACTTTGTATCAAAGTCACAGTTTGTGGCAGACCTTCATTTGACAGTGAAATTTTGTTGGTAGACATGTGGCATTTAAAACTAATGTTGTACATTAATAAACATAGATGTGTGAATAAATATTTATTAAAGTCAGATACCTAACTACCTATTCTATTCAAAAGCATTATGCCTGAAAACGTAGCATACATATACAACAAAAGACTTATTCATAAATATAAATGCACTAAATGCTAGAGTGACTGAGTTTTAGGAAAAATCACAATCTTTATTCAGTTTTTCCTTGATAATAGAATTATTTAGAGTAGTGAAAACCTACAAATGAAAGAAATAGCCAACAACAGGGAATGCTTGAACGTAGTGCTGTATCAGTAGATACATAATGCGGTTACCTGGGATACATTTTTAAACAGTGTCTCAAGGCCAATTCTCATCCAGCTACCAGCTTGTTTCTTTATTGCTTTTGCAGCAGGAATACTAAACAGAGCTATATACTCCCATCTCTCTTCATTTCTAAAATCTGCCGCTTGTATATCTGCCGATTGCATTGGGACTGCTCCTTTGCAGATCATTAGTGGAGCACCTGTTGTGCAGGTCTGAGATCTCACCCAGGATTCCCTCCAAATAGGACATAGTTGATACTTCCTAGCAACACATTCTCCACTGGGATTGGCTTATACACAGGTCTGGGTTTCCTTGCTACAGCTTGAATGCTGATACTCAGCTTCATCTTCTAGATTCTTCCTATTCAGTTCATGATAATATTAAAGAAACTATTGCTTGTTACATGGTGTTTCTTGGCCTGAATAAGCTATATCAATTGAGGGCAACTAGTGAAGAACAGCGTTCTAGAATGCAAAGTTGCATAATCTCTTTTTGAAAATCATCATCTATTATCAGCTCAATAGTTATACCCAGACTCTACTATTGAGACTTTTACTAGTTTTACATTTTAGGGGGAACTTATTTAGAAAATGGATGTCCTCTCTCATATATGGAAATTACCCAATAATGTATGTATAGGTATAAGTAAACAAGTGTGCATGTGGGTACAGAGCAACATGTAGAAAAGAGAATAAAATAAGCTAAATAAAAGAAGAGAGGAAGGGTAATCTGAATCAATTAATTAATTAAAAAAAAAGAGAGGAAGGACTTAATGCCGATAATAGACATGAGCTATAGAAGAGGATAGAAAGGTAATTTTTTTAGCTGTATTTCTATAATAGATTTTTTCATTTGTTTTAGGTGGTAGATAAGTGCAGAAATGGTATTTTATACTGAGAGTGTAAAATTCAATGAGAAACTCTACAGTTTCTGTTTCAAATGCCTATTCTAACCATGTAGAAGTTCATTAAGTTGTGTAGACTTTGGATCTAGTCTGTGATCTCTGTAAGATCGCTCTGTAAGATTTTATAATGAAGCCTATAAATATAAAGGAAAGAAAAGGGATGTGAATGATTAATAATAATAATTTTTATTTATTATCATCATCGTCATTATTATTATTATTATTATTATTATTATTATTATTATTATTATTATCATTATTATTATTAATGGTCTTTTGAGACAGGGTTCCTCTGTGCAGCCTTAGCTGCCCTAAACTCACTTTGTAGACCAAGCTGGCCTTGAACTCACAGAGATCCTCCTGCCTCTGCCTCCCCAAGTCTTGGGATTGCAGTTGTGCACAACTGCACCTGTTTTTTGTTATTGTTTTTCAATGTGTACTTTGAACTTTTAAAATGTAGTCAATTGTTGGTGACTTTAAGGAAGAGGGCTCAGGATCTCACTGAGACTGAAGAACATGGTCTTGCAAGCAGCAACCCTCTGACTGCTCTCTTATCTCCTCACGTCTTAAGGTGAACAGCCTTTGTGAATGGATTTTGTTGCTCTCCATGCATTTATTTGCTTTTCTTTTCTGAAACGAACCTGTTGGCATTTTTGGAGGGTTGGGGTGAAGAGGTTATTTTTAATTGACAAGAGATTATTTATGATCTAGATATCAATTCCCTCTTTACTTAATAGAGAAGCACACACCCCAGGAAACTAATGGTTTAATTTTTCCTATGTATGTTTCTTATATCCTTCTAGGAGTCTCTCTCTCTCTCTCTCTCTCTCTCTCTCTCTCTCTCTCTCTCTCTCTCTCTCTCTCTCTCTCTCTGTGTGTGTGTGTGTGTGTGTGTTCTGTTCTGTTGAGAGCTGGATTCATTTTTCACCCCAAGATGAACCACTATAGCTCAAGCCATCTACCAAGCAAATTGCCCCTTTTCCACTAATTGGCTGCACCAACTTATTCATATATTTAACTCTCTTGTGTTAATGAGTCTGTCTCAGAGCTACTTATTATTTTCCATTAGTCAATTTGCCTAGTGTTAGACCAATAAAACACTGTTTTTATTACCATGCTCTTTCTATATATCTTGATATTAGAAGGAAGTAAGTCATCTCTCTTTGTTATTTTTTAATGTTAATTTAGATATCTTTAGTCAGTTTAAATTTTAACATCATTTTATCAAGTATATAAAACCTGTATAATTAGAAGTTTTTATTAGGCTTGTATCAGATTTGTAGTAGCCTGGAGAGAAAGGATGTTTTTTTAAATGTTATCATTGGAAGACAGGAGGGAAGCTAACCAGTGCTTGCCTAGTGTGCCTGAGACAGACGCTGGATAGTACCAAGATTGTAAAACACCAAAACAGAACAAAAACCAGTGCCAAACTTTTATTTTTTTATTTTTTTTGTTTTGTTTTGTTTTTTTTTTTTTAGTTGATCATTTTTTTTTATTATTAATTTATTCTTGTTACATCTCAATGTTTATCCCATCCCTTGTATCCTCCCATTCCTCCCCCCCCCCATTTTCCCATTATTCCCCTCCCCTATGACTGTTCCTGAGGGGGATTACGTCCCCCTATATATTCTCATAGGGTATCAAGTCTCTTCTTGGCTACTTGCTGTCCTTCCTCTGAGTGCCACCAGGTCTCCCCCTCCAGGGGACATGGTCAAATGTGAGGCACCAGAGTATGTGAGAAAGTCGTATCACACTCTCCACTCAACTGTGGAGAATATTCTGACCATTGGCTAGATCTGGGAAGGGGTTTAAAGTTTACCTCCTGTATTGTCCTTGGCTGGTGCCTTAGTTTGAGCGGGACCCCTGGGCCCAAATCTGCCTATCATATTGTTCTACTTGTAGATTTCTAGGACCCTCTGGATCCTTTTATTTTGCTGTTCTCCCATGCGTCTCTCATTTAGAGTCCCAATAGGATGCCTTCCCCTCTGTCCCAGTTTCCTGGTAAGTGAAGGCTTTCGTGGGACATGCCCCTTGGGCTAGTATGCAGATATAAGTGAGTATATACCATTTGATTCTTTCTGCTTCTGGGTTAACTCACTCATTATGATCATTTCTAGCTCAATCCATTTATCCACAAATTTCGGGAATTCCTTGTTTTTAATAGCTGAGTAGTATTCCATAGTGTATATGTACCACAGTTTCTTTATCCACTCTTCTACTGAGGGACACTTAGGCTGTTTCCATGTTCTGGCTACATCTGACAAAGGTCTAATATCCAAAATATATAAAGAACTCAAGAAATTAAACACCACCAAACCGAATAACCCAATTGAGAAATGGGGCTTGGAACTAAACAGAGAATTCTCAACAGAGGAGTATCAAATGGCTGAGAAACACTTAAAGAAATGCTCAACCTCCTTAGTCATCAGGGAAATGCAAATCAAAACAACTCTGAGATTCCATCTTACACCCATCAGAATGGCTAAGATCAAAAATTCAAGCGACACCACATGCTGGCGAGGATGTGGGGAGAGAGGAACACTCCTTCATTGCTGGTGGGAATGCAAACTAGTACAGCCACTTTGGAAATCTATCTGGTGCTATCTCAGAAAAATGGGAATAGGGCTTCTTCAAGACCCAGCTATTCCACTCCTTGGAATATACCCAGAAGATGCTCCAGCACACAACAAGAAAATTTGCTCAACCATGTTCATAGCAGCCTTATTCATAATAGCCAAACTTTTAAATAATTAAAAATCTTGCTTAGAGTTATGGAAGTTTCTGCATTTACTCACACTATATTCAATGTCTGTTCAATTTTGTGATGTTTTAGTTTTTATTACTTATTATAATTTATTCATATTACATCCCATTGTATTCTCATTTGTTTCTTCCCGTTCCTACCCTCCCTCCCTCTTCCCCCTTATCCCCTCCCCTATACCTTTGAGGGGGGCAATTCTTCCACCTTATGACCACAGTCTATCAGGTCTCATCTAGATAGCTTGCATCAACTTCCTTTGTGTGCCAGTAGGGCCTCCCCACCAAGTCGAAGTGATCAAGTCAGGGGCACCAGAATTCATGCCAGAGGCAGCCTTTCACGCTCCCCAACAGCCATGGTGGAGAATGAGCTGCTCATTGGCAGCATCTGATCAGGGGTCTAGGTTCTTTGCATGCATTGTCCCTGGTTGGTGAATCAGTTTATGGAGCTCCGACCCCCTCCCAGGATCCAGATCCACTGGACTTAATGGCCTTCCTATTTAAACATTTACAATTAAAAATGTTTCACTTTTTAGGGTGATCTCTGGACAGGTAAATGTTCTGATGTATTATAGTTTATTTTATTTTTAAGCATCTTCATCTAGTTATGTCTGGGGTAAAGAAACAATGTTGGGTTATGGTATTGGACACCCCTGTTGGACTTTCACTAATCTGTTGTTATGCTTGGTGATTCTATTACTGCTTCCAATTATATTACCTTCAAAGATCACACCATTCCTTAAAATCCTAACTTCTGTTTTTATTTTCTTATTTCTTGCCTTATAATGTTATTGGTGATAATAAGTCTTAAGTTCCTATATTGCTACTAAACAAACAAACAAACAAACAAAAAACCGCCCCAAAATGGATTTGCCACTGAGGCTTATGAATTACAGTACGCTCTGCAGTGGCATCTCAGCTTATGTACTGTCCAACAACCTGTTGTTATTGTTTTATTCATTTCATTTGGTGTACTAAAGCTTACATTAAATCAGAGGTTATTTTTCCTTAGTTTCCATAGAGTTAGCTGTTGTGTAGTGAATTTTACTATATTTTTTTAAATCTCTGTGCTTAGTCGTGGTGTGTTATACTGAATACATATTTAGTTTTATCTTTCTAATATCTTCTTTTTTTCTCATTTGTTCACTTTACATCCCATTTGTAGCCCGCTCTCTTGTCGCTTCCTGGTCCCAAACTCCCTTCTCATACCACCCCTCCCTTTCCTAGTCCTCAGAAAGAGGTAGCCCTCCTCTCCTAGCATCTGACATCTGCATATCAAGTCTTATCTAGACTGCCTGTATCCTCTTCCTCTACGGCCTGGGAAGGCCATCTTGCCAATGGGAAGTGGTCAACCTGTGGAGACCAGAGTCCATGTAAGAGGTAGTCCCTACTCCCCACATTATGGGACACACAGGAGGCTGTGCTGCCTATCCATTACATCTGAGCAGAGGGTCTAAGTCCTCATCATGCATGGTCCTTGATTGGTGCATCAGTCTCTGCAGCAACTGGATTTGTTGAATCCATTAGTCTCTTTGTGGAGCTCCTAATCCCCCCAAGTCCTTCTATTCGCCAACTCTTCCATAAGGTTCCCAAAGACCCACCTAGAAGTGTGGCTGTGGACCTCAGCATTTCCTTGAATCCCCTGGTGGGTGGGGCTTTCAATCCCATTCCTTCTCTTCAATTGCTTCTGATGTTTATTCTATTTGTCTTTCAGAATGAGAATTAAGCATTCTCCCTAGGGTTCTCCTTGATATTTAGTTTCCTTAGGTCTGTGTATTGTAGTATGGTTATCCTGTATTATGGGCCTAATACTAACTTATAAATGAGTACATACCATACATGTCTTTCTGGGTCTGAGTTACCTAACTAAGCATGATCTTTTTTTTACTTCCATCCATTTGCCTGCAAATTTCAAGATTTCCTTGTTTTTAATAGTTGAGTAGTATTCCCTTGTGTAAATGTACCACAGTTTCTTCATCCATTCTTTGGTTGAGGGACATCTAGGTTGTTTCCAGATTCTGGCCATTATGAGTAAAGCTGCTATGAACACAGTTGAGCAAATATCCTTTTTGTATGTTGGAGCATTTTTTGGGCAAATACCCAGGAGTGGTATTGCTGAGTCTTGAGGTAGAACTATCCCCAATTTTCTGAGAAAGTGCCAGACTGATTTCCAAAGTGGTCTTACAAGTTTGTACTCCCACGAGCAAAGAAGGAGTGTTCCCCTTCTCCCACATCCTCTCCAACATGTGCTGTCACTTGAGTTTTTTATTTTAACCATCTGATAGGTATAAAGTGGAATCTCATAGTTGTTTTGATTCACATTTCCCCAGATGACTAGGGACGTTGAACATTTTAAGAGTGTTTCTTGGTATATTCCAAGGAGTGGAATAGCTGGGTCTTGAGGAAGCCCTATTCCCATTTTTCTGAGATAGCATCAGATAGATTTCCAAAGTGGCTGTACTAGTTTGCATTCCCACCAGCAATGAAGGAGTGTTCCTCTCTCCCCACATCCTCGCCAGCATGTGGTGTCACTTGAATTTTTGATTTTATCCATTCTGATGGGTGTAAGATGGAATCTCAGAGTTGTTTTGATTTGCATTTCCCTGATGACTAAGAAGGTTGAGCATTTCTTTAAGTGTTTCTCAGCCATTTGATATTTCTCTGTTGAGAATTCTCTGTTTAGTTCCAAGCCCCATTTCTCAACTGGGTTATTTGATTTGGTGGTGTTTAATTTCTTGAGTTCTTTATATATTTTGGATATTAGACCTTTGTCAGATGTAGGGTTGGTGAAGATCTTTTCCAAGTCTGTAGGCTGTCGCTTTGTTCTCTTGACAGTGTCTCCTGCCTTACAGAAGCTTCTCAGCCTCATGAGGTCCCATTTATTGACATTAAGGCCTGGGCCGTTGGTGTTCTGTTCAGGAAGTTGTCTCCTATGCCAATATGTTCCAGGCTCTTCCCCCACTTTTTCCTCTAAGTGACTTAGTGTCTCTGGTTTTATGTTGAGGTCTTTAATCCACTTGGATTTGAGTTTTGTGTAAGGTGACAAATATGGGTCCGGTTGCATTTCTTTACACATAGACTTCCAGTTAGACCAGCACCATTTGTTGAAGATGCTATCCTTTTTCCATTGAATGGATTTGGCTTCTTTGTCAAAAATCAGGTGACCATATGTGTGTGGATTCATATCTGGGTCTTTGATTTGATTCCACTGATCAACCAGCCTGTTCCTGTGCCAGTACCATGCTATTTTAATTACTATTGCTTTATAGTACAGTTTGAGATCAGGTATGGAGATTCCTCCGGAGCACCTTTTATTGTACAAGAGTGTTTTAGCTATTCTGGGTTTTTTGTTTTTCTATATGAAGTTCAGAATTGAACTTTCAGTGTTCAACAAGAAAATTTGCTCAACCATGTTCATAGCAGCCTTATTCATAATAGCCAGAACACGGAAACAGCCTAAGTGTCCCTCAGTAGAAGAATGGATAAAGAAACTGTGGTACATATACACTATGGAATATTACTCATCTATTAAAAACAAGGAATTCCCGAAATTTGTGGATAAATGGATTGAGCTAGAAATGATCATAATGAGTGAGTTAACCCAGAAGCAGAAAGAATCAAATGGTATATACTCACTTATATCTGCATACTAGCCCAAGGGGCATGTCCCACGAAAGCCTTTACTTACCAGGAAACTGGGACAGAGGGGAGGACATCCTATTGGGACTCTAAATGAGAGAAGCATGGGAGAATAGCAAAGTAGAAGGATCCAGAGGGTCCTAGAAACCTACAAGTAGAACATTATGATAGGCAGATTTGGGCCCAGGGGTCCCGCTCAAACTAAGGCACCAGCCAAGGACAATACAGGTGGTAAACTTTAAACCCCTACCCAGATCTAACCAATGGTCACAACATTCACCACAGGTGAGTGGAGAGTGGGATATGACTTTCTCAAGTACTCTGGTGCCTCACATTTGACCATGTCCCCTGGAGGGGGAGACCTGGTGGCACTCAGAGGAAGGACAGCAGGTTACCAAGAAGAGACTTGATACCCTATGAGCATATACAGGGGGAGGTAATCCCCCTCAGGAACAGTCATAGGGGAGGGGAATAACGGGAAAATGGGGGAGAGGGAAGAATGGGAGGATACAAGGGATGGGATAAACATTGAGATGTAACAAGAATAAATTAATAAAAAAAATTTTTTTAAAGTGTTTCTTGGCCTTTCGATATTCCTCTCTGTTTAGTTCTGTATCTAATTTTTAATTGGTTAATTAGGCTTGGTGGTGTTTAATTTCTTGAGTTCTTTATATTGGTCAGATGTGGGATTGGTAAAGATCTTTTTCCTTTCTGTAGGCTATCATTTTGTTCTGTTGACAGTTACCTTTGCCTTAAAGAAGCCTTTCAGTTCCATGTTGTCTCGTTTATTAACTGTTGATCTTAGAGCCTGAGCAATTGGTGTTCTGTTCAGGAAGTTGTATCCCATGCCAGTGAACTAAAGGCTGTTCCCCACTTTTTCTTCTAACAGATTTAGTGTGTCTGGTTTTATGTTGAGATTTTTATTATATTTCTTTTTGCCTACACATTTATATTATTACATATAAATAAAATAACCTATATACAGCAGAAAGAACCATGAAACAATCAGGAATTATGTAAATGTTACATTTACAGTGTTTTGGATATTTGTATTTGGTAATCTTGGAGAAAACATCTTCCCTTTCTTGGTGAGTTTAAAATTCTGAATGAAAATCAATATCTATCATAGTTCATATCTATTAACCTAAAACATCTACCTAGACCTAAAAACATCTTAACCACTAAAGAACTAAGCTTATTGTAAGACTAAACTATCTGGTCTTCAATCCCATCAGGGACTTGAGAAGGAATAAAACTTAATTACCTGAGTGAGCCAGAAGTGCAGGTTAGCAGCTTCCAAAATGAAAAAGTAACAGAGACAATTTACAGCCTGAATAGTCACCCAAAACTGGATCACAAATGCTATCACTGGTTTGTTTAACCATGCCCCCCAATTTTATTTGGGACCCTACAAAGGTATTATTCACCCCTAATCTGCCTGAAGAAACCTTAAGAGAAAGACACCCCATTTCCCCTAAGGGATCTTGGGTAGGGTTCTGTTTGCTACAGGTGCTTATTTTCATTGGGAGTTGGTTATAAGTTATTATTGGTCTTATACAGAGAGAAAACTAGGTTGGTCTCAGTGATGTCTCTCTTTTCCTTTATCTTTCTTTCATAGGTAAGGAAATGGAAGTTAAAAGAAAGGGGGATATAGAAATATATAGAGATGATAGAACAAAAAGTAGATTATTGAATATACTCGTCAATTTATGTTGAGATCTTTAATCCACTTGGACTTTAGGTTTGCTCAGGGTGCTGAGAAAGAATATACGGAAACAACACCCTTCATAGTAGCCTCAAAAAAATAAAGTATCTTGGTGTAACTCTGATCAAGCAAGTAAAAGACCTGTATGAAAAAATAAACTTCAAGTCTCTGAAGAAAGAAATTGAAGAAGACATCAGAGGTTGGAAAGATCTCCCATGCACATGGATCAGCAGGGTTAACAGTAAAAATGTTCATCTTACCAAAATCAATCTGCAAATTCAATTCAAGTCCCATCAAAATAACAACACACTTCTTTACAGACCTTGAAAGAAGAATTCTCAACTTCATGTGGAAAAAACAAAAACCTTGAATAGCTGATATTATCCTATACTATAAAAGATCTTCTGGAGGTATCTTCATCCCTGATATCAAGCTGCACTATAGAGCAACTGTAATAAAAACGACATGGTACTGGCATAGAAACAGACAGGTTGAGCAACGAAATTCAATCAAAGCCCAGAAATAAACCCACATACCTATGGAGACTTGATTTTTGACAAAAATAAATAAATAAATAAATAAAAATAAAAGCCAAAACAATACAATTTTAAAAAGATAGCATCTTGAACAAATGGTGCTAAATGGATTTCTACTTGTAGAAAAATGCAAATATACCCTTATTTATCACCCTGCTAATATCTTCTTTAAAAACTATAAAACTGTGCTTAGAAACAACAAGGGAAGCAATGAGAAAGACAGCTAAGACTAGATATAGGAAAATGTTCATGTAAAGGAAACTACAGAGACTCATGATTATTAGGTTCACCATTCGGATAACAATCAAATCCCTTTCTTTGATATATATCTCAAAGGATATATGCTCAGCTTCCTAAGCAATGAATTCAAAGTTACTTATTCTCAGTTATGTCTTAGTTAGGGTTTCTACTGCTGTGAAGAGACACCATGACCATGACAACTCTTACTAAGGAAAACATTTAATTGGAGTTTGCTTACAGGTTCAAACCTTTATTCCCATTCTCATCATAGTAGGAAGCATGGCAACATGCAGGCAGTCAGGGTGCTGGAAATGGAGCTAAAAACTCTATATCTGGATTGTCAGGCATCAAGAAGAGAGAGAGAAAAACACTGGGCATGGCTTGAGCTTCTGGAACCCCAAATCCATCCCCAGTGACTCACTTCCTCCAAGGACACACCTACTCCAATATGGCCACACCTCCTAATCCTGTCAATTAGCACCACTCGTTAATGACTAAAATCCAAATATAGAAGCCTACGTGAGCCATTCATATTCAAACCACCACCTTCACTCTACCATATGTCTGTGGATAAAGACTTAGAAGCCTCCAGGTTGAGCACAATATTTTCTCCATGGGTGCATACAATTAAGCATTTGGTGTCCAGTTGACAGGAATCTTTTGGAAGGTCCTAGAAACTTTGGATGTGGGGTCTAACTGGAGGACATAGGTTGCTGTTTGAGCAGGCCTTGAGCTTCTGTAAAGCTAGTCCCAAGCCCTGTCCTCCCTCTGCTTCTGGGTCTGCAGACCTTGGAGTTAGCATCCTCATGCTACCTACTGCCTCTCTGGGTACCATTCCTTCTTTGTATCTTCAAACTGTGAGTCAAGATAAGCCATTTCTTCCTCAAGTTACTTCTCACCAGGGATTTGGCCATAGCGATGCCGAAAGTAACACTGTGTGTGACTCAGAGACCGAAGTAGTGAAAATAGAACTCTGGGGCAGTGCCGGAAACTCTAGGAATCTGCTCCCAACCTAGACAGCAGTTGCACTAGAACTTTGTGGCCTATTGAATCTTTAAAATGTGTAAAGGAAAGCACAGATTTTTTTATTAAACATTAGTTAATTACAGTTACTAAAGCAGTAGCAATTAATTACACACTCCCCAGGATTACTTCATGGTAAGCAGATGTGAACATTTCCCTGGAGCAGGATGCATACAGCTTGCAGGAGGAAGGCTGAGCAAAGGAATTTTGTCCTCCAAGCATGCAGTGTCTGTGCTTTGATTGATGGCTGCTTCTTCTGATCATGAAAGTGTAGATAATGAGGCAGTGGCCACTGTTCTCAGCCCTTGCTAGTCCTTCTTGCTCTAGCTAAAGGGATTTTCAGAAAATTTAGAGGATTGATGTCCTATTGTCTCACTTACTTTGCCCTGAATCAGAGGGGCAGATATTAACAAGGAAGAAATGAAAAATGAACTGCACATATGGGGGAAAAGGAAATTTACCATCCATGCACAGGGGCAAGGAAAACACTTAGGAAAGCTGAGAACACCTGGAATTTTTTTCTTCAAGGTCTTTAGCACAAAGAGAAATTATGACAATGCAAGCAAATTGAACAAAAATCTCAGCAACCAAAAAGCACCCAGTAAAAAGGAAATTCAGCTCGTTTAAGACACCATATTCTCCCTAGAGACATGGAAGTGAAGTCTCAATAAGGAGAAGAAAGAGAGAGAGAGAGAGAGAGAGAGAGGGAGGGAGGGAGGGAGGGAGGGAGGGAGGGAGAGAGAGAGAGAGAGAGAGAGAGAGAGTGAGAGAGAGAGAGAGAGAAAGAGAGAGAGAGAGAGAGAGAAGGGTGAATACCAGTCATCCAGCAGGGCCACATATGCCTAAGAAAAATAAAAAAGGCAGAAAAGACAATTGAGAAAATAATGCTTGAACACACCCAAAATTTGATAAGGGGGAAACACTTAAATATAAAACTCCAATTTCAACAAATTCCAAAGAGCACGAATTGAGAGACTCACAATGAGGCACATAACCAAGCCATTGAGAGCCAAGATGGGAGTTTGGAATGCAGCAAGAGGGGAGAGCCATCCAATACCAGGGATCCTTAACAAGGCCACCAGGTGAGTTCTCACCAGAAACTTTGAAGTGAGAAGGCAGTGGTCTGATAATATTAAAAGTGATTAAAAAAATTAACTATCTACCAGGAATACTATATTCAGCAAAGCTGTCCTTCAAATTGAGGAAGATTTTAAGATATTCCAAGAGGCAAAAGCTAAGGGATTTCATTACCTCTAGACCTGTTCTGAGTGGAATATTCAAGGGCATCCTTCAGGTTCAAAGGAACAAAAAGAGCTAGTAACTCAGGGCAATCCCAGTCCAGATGAATGCATATACAATTACAAAAGCTGGTATTGAAATACAGTGGTATATTAGGTATAGTGCTCCATTTTAATTTTTTTTTCCTGTGTTGCAAGTTAAGTTGATATAGGTTTAAAATGTTAGAGGTTCCAGGTTTCTAAATGCAATCCTCATACTCGGACAAAGGAATGAGCTGAAAAAATATACACAAAAGAAAATAACAAGAGAATCAAAACACCTCCATGCACAAACATCAGCTAACAACAAAGCCAGTGATGTGGGGCATCACCAAGGCACTGGGAGGCTCCTTGTCTGCTGAGGGCTTCTCTCTGCTCCAGGCCACAGCCATGTTGTTGAGTACTATGGGGAAAGCTGCTTTGTCATCCATCTTCTTGTAAGTAACCCTTATCATACTCATAGAAGTAACCCTAATAAACTTATTGGTTCTTCAAAATGAAGTTGGTGGTGTCATTAAATTTCGTAATGGAATACTACTCAGCTACTAAAAATAAGGAAATCTTAAAAATTGTGTGGACCTGGATGGAACTAGAAAAGTTCATCTTAAGTGAAGTAACCCAACCCCCAAAAGACATGCATTGTATGTACATAATTATAAGCAGATTTTAGCCATATAGTACAGAGTAAGCATACCGCAATTCCACAGACCAAAAGAAGCTAAGTACCAAGGAGGCCCAAGGGAGGACATTCAAATATCACTCAGAAAGGGAAACAGAATAGACTGAAGTGGTTGAAGAGAGAGAACAGAGTATGAGAGAGAACTAAATGGCTCTGAGATTTCATCTCATACCTGTCATAACCGTTAATATCAAATATTCAGATATGGAGGGTGGAGATCAGACATGGGGAGAGTCGGGGCAGCAGGACAGAGGGCTTGCAGAAAGAAGTGAAGCCATGAGCTGGGGCATCTCTGTAACAAGCTGAAGACCTATGAGAGGGTAAGATCCCAGGAGGATATGGGAGTGACTCTAGCTGAGAATCCTAGTAGCAGGGGTCATGGAGACTGAAGAGGCCACCTTCTAACTAAACAGGACTCCTAGTGGATGAAAGGGAACACCACACACTTACAAAATCTTTGACCTAAAATTTATCCTGCCTACAAGAAGTGGAAAGATAAAATGTAGAGCAGAGATTGAGGGAATGTCCAATCAATGCCTGGCCCAACCTGAGACCCAATGCATGGCAGAGAACCAATCTTTGACACTATTAATGACACTTTGCTATGCCTGCAGACAGGAGCCTAGAGTAACTGTCTTCTGAGAGGTTCCACCCAGCAATGAATCAAAACAGATGCCGAGACACACAGCCAAACATTGGACAGAGCACAGGGAGACTTGTTGAAGAGTTAGGTAAGAAGGCCGAGGGCAGGAGCTCTACAAGAAGCCCAACAGAGCCAACTAACCAGGACTTAGGGGGGTATGGATTCTGAAGCACCAACCAAGGATCATGTATGAACTGGACCTAGGCTCACTACACAGCTGTAGCTGATGATCAGCTCAGGCTTCTTGTGGATCCCCTAGTAAGGGAAGCAGAGGCTGTCTCTGACATGGTCTCTGTTGCCTTCTTTTTTTAAATCACTTTCCCCTGGAGGTGCTGCCTCGTCAGGCCACAGGGGAAGAGGATATCGTCTGTCCGAATGTGACTTGATGTGCTGGGGTGGGTTGGTAGGGAAGGGACTCCTCTTTTTCGAGGAGAAGAGGACAGGGTATGGGGAAGAGAGAGGGAGGGTGGGACTGGGAGGAGACAAAGGAAGTGGCTATGATAAGGATGTAAAGTGAATAAATAAATTAAAATATATTATTTACTATATGTTTTTAAAATTGGAATTTGAAAAAAAAAAATTGGAATTTGACCGGGTTCTAGAACTTAGCGATGTCTAGTTAACATGTACCTAACCTAGGGGTTAAAAGAGCAGGGGAAATCCAACACATAAGAATTCCATAAATGAAAAGTCAGGAATATAGACTGTGGATTGCTTGGTATAATGTGAAAAGACCACACACAAGCAAACTTGTCTGCGGCTTCAGGAAATTATCTGGAGCACGGACTAGGGACTAGGGACATAATCTTTTTAAGGTAAGTAATTTTTCAAATGCCAAAGCATAGAGAACCACCATTTGTAATTAGGTGTGTTTCCACGCTGGGAAAGAAAAGGTGATTCCCTGCAAGAGTGAAGCAGGTGTGCAAACATGGGCTCTGACCTGGTGATTCCAGGTCTACCATCAACGCTGTGTGTTGTCTACCATGTAAGCTGTTCTGCTTGTGGTTTGGAGCTTTACTTCACCGGGTAGGAAGATTCTGGAACAAAGTCAGAACTTCAAGTGAAATAGCAGGTGTCCCACTACCCTTGCATGGAAGGTCATATGTCACTGAAGAAACGTCTTATGGGGAGGGGATAAGAAAAAGAAGAAAAACAGTGGACAGAATTCATTGGAATTATAACAACATAGTTTTTAAATCATTATGTATTCTTTCAAAAGTTATTCTATAAGTAAAAGAACATTTTTGGCTGTACCCGTAGTCTTAAATGGTATGCTTCCAATAAATGCAGTTTTCTGTTTTAAACTTCTGCTCCAAAGAAAAACTGCAAATGTGGAGAATTCTGAATTTTAAAAATGAAAAGATGCTAGAATAAGTTAAAGTGCTTGCTTTAGCAATAAGAAACGAAGGTCAACAGACCTTAAACATTCATATCTAATTCAAGAACAGTCTGATGCTAGAATCTAAGTGTACGAATTATATCTTTTCCCTTCACCTTAAGGTGGGTATTTAAGAAAGTGCTTCAACAAGATATTTTTTTTGTTGTTGTTTCACATTCTGTTTTAGTCCTCCCTTTCCTTGTTTAGCATCCTCCAAACTGCAACATATAATGACCCTGCCCCTCCCTCTCTCTCTCTCTCTCTCTCTCTCTCTCTCTCTCTCTCTCTCTCTTTCTCTCTCACACAAACACACACACACACAAAACACAAAGCCAATTGGAATGTAGCTTAACAAATGTATTGTTACACAGTGTCCATCCTTCTCTCTCCTGTCTAATCTCGAGCATGAGCTCTACGGGCACATTCTCTGATTGGCTGGTTGACCCTAGTGTCTTTGTAGAGTGGGTCCACATGGTAGTCACATATTCTTCAGAGCAGAATACTGAATTGATGACTTTTTTTTTTTTTACCTCCATGACTAGACTATACACTCTTGATCCACACAAAGGCTGAGAAGCGATATGTTTACTTATTTTAACATGCTTTCCTCCCTCCCTTCTTTTTTTCTTTTTGTACTCTTTGCAACATTTTCTTCTCCCTTCTCATCTTTTTCCATACTTCCTTATTTCCCTATTTCCATCCTCCCCATTAGGTAAGATTATATTCTATCCTACCAACCTGTATTTTGTTTCTTGAATCAATATATAGTGTTCTTAGCACATATCTCTGTCCTAGAAACCATGAAGAAGAAAAGAAGGAAGCTTAGACCCTAGTATTAGATGTCTATTTGGAAGCAAAGTACAGATGTTCCAAGGGAGATGTTGTATCAAACAAACTTGTTATTGACTCCATGGCAGTGATGGTGACTGACAGTGTCATTGAGGGTAACCAGAGCAGTTTGCGAAAATATGTCCAAACTGGGAAGACTGTATTATTACTTTAGGTAACATCTGATTTTTTTTTGAAAAGTATAGGTTTCTATTTCCTTTTCTAGGGCTGTTCTGAGGAAAGAATTATAACTGTACTATTCTCTTCTTTTTATATCAATAACCAGTAACAGAAATTCCCTTTAAGGAGGATTATACAAAGACTTTATTAACTAAACTGAAGCACTTTGGAGAGTGACAATGGTATTTGTAATAATTATAACAGAAAACTAGACAACAAAAAAATTCTTCTGTGAAAACCTAGACACATGGATAGCTCCAGAAACTCTGATGACCAAGTTTTTGGTCTTTCATTGTAATGTAGAAGGAAAAGCATTGAGGACTGGAAATCTTTTCCAATTATGTTATAATATTAGTATATATACTTGGGTTTTGGCTTGTTTATATTTTTAAAGTTTGGATGTTTTCACAAATGTGAGTCTCTCATGACTCATTCTCTACTCTAATGGATGCCTGAGCACATTGTGGTTGCTGAACTCACTGAATGAAGTCTATGTCCTTGGAATAAGGCCCATATATCCCAGGAAAGAACAAATGACTGACTTGGCTAAAGGAAAGTGAATAAGGATGAATGATAAACAGACAGTTCTTAGAGACCCCTTCTCCTCTATTCAGAAGCCAATAAAGTGAGAAAGAAAATCCATTTATAGTACCCCTGTGTGAGTCCAGAGATCATACTTGCTGCTCATAGAGGCTTGCTGTCCTTAGAAATTCCCTTTACATCATTCTGGGCTCCATCTCTCTAGCTTTACGATGGAGAGGGTAACAGCATCTACCTCCCAGAACTGCCAGGTATTCTGACGTTAGTACAGGTATAATGAGACTACCAGCTACTATCCAATAAGTGCTGTGGTACCCCAAACCTTTGCTTGTTTCTATTTTGTTAATCTCAGTATGAATGATGGTTTTAGCCAAGAAATACATAGGACATAGATTGGGGATGTTTTTGCAACAATGGTTTCTGGGTGCTTCTCCCACCCCTGGGCCATTTGAGAGTAGAGATAATGGATAGTTAATGTTTTACAACATGAATGAGTATTCTCAGGTAAGGTAGTTTACTATAAAGTTGTCCAAATTCAGATCACCATTCCTAATGACTCCAGTATCTTTGATATGTAAACTTTATAGTGCATATACATGGGCCTCAAGTTTGCCTTAGAGATATCTTGGGTATTTTAAAAGTTGTATTTTTTAGTGATAAGAAACTCCAGGCGTACTCTGTAAAACAGTAATATTATCAATAACAAGGGCATCAATACAGTGATAATGAATACAAATCATCTACATTGCCAGGTGCTTCAAAGGTCTGACCTTATTTAATTTTCAAGGCAATCACATGAGTTCAGAGAGTTTAGGTAGCATAGCTAATGCTTAGGTGTTTGGAGGTGTGAGTCTAGATTCAAACCCAACCCAACCTGCACTTATGTCTGTGTTATGCTGCCTCCTCATGGTAAAAGTTTGGTCTAGGACAACAGCAGACACTTCAGACAGAATCATTCAAGTCTCCTTTAGCCTTTGGCCTATAAATCCTGCAAGAATAGCCTGGCTGGCACCTCTTCCTCTGTCAAAAAGGGAACAGCTCTGTGTTACATGAATGTGGATGTACAACTCAGTGGAGGTCAGGTGAGCCAAGCCGGAAAAAAAGTATCTTCGTCAGGTCATTGAACTGATATGGTATAGGTGACATTAATCTGGAACTGTGAGCGATGTACTTGTGACCTGATATGAGGAGCAAGTGACCTGTTAAAAAGCTCTAACCTATTTCAAGAGGATGACTTTCCATCCAGGGAATCTGTGCCTTGCTCAGCAACAGCAGGAACGGTGCCCTGAATGCTGATGCCAGGCTGAGCTCATGCCTAGTTAAGTGGCACTGATATTTGCCTCGGAAGATCTTAACTAGATCCAGAAGATTCATGGAAAGCCATCATATGAGAAGACTTGGCACTTTGGACTTCACTCTGTCTTCTATTTCAAGGTGACTAGCACATCTCAGTGTTCAAATGTCAAGGTAGGAGGAAACATTAAAACTGACTCAGGAGAGCCTCATGTGGAATTCACAAACATGGAAAGTTGGTCACTAAGGGGGCACTGGTAGGAAGCTTGCTTTTCAGACTCAGAGGATAGGAAAGTACTGTTTATCAGTTTCCTTTAGTGAGCAGCACAAAGCAACAATGAGAGGCATTATCACATGAACAGGTGAACACAGTCCTAGAACCTGTTCTGTTGGTGACCCAACCCCAACTATTAATGCTTTTTCCCTTCACCATTTTGAAAAAGGATGCTCACATAATGCTTTTTGTCAAAGAAACACAAGCAGACTTGATTTTCATGGGCTTATAGAAAGATTTGCACTACACCAAAAGAAAGGCTAACTTTCAGCTGCCTTTTTCAACATACTCAAAACTAGTTTTCATTTCTTACTAAAACATAGGTATGATTTCACATATAAGCATGTGAGATCAGCCATCCTGGAAACATGAATAAATGCATTAATATGAAAAATAATGAGTTAAGAAATAATTGACACCTGCTTGGTTCTAAAGAAATGTCAATTTTATTCATATTTTAGATAATTATTTATTTATTATGATTATTATGAACATGACAGTAAGACCTAAATGATAAAACAAAAAACAAAGACAAACGGAAACAAAGAAGGAAATGTCTTGAGTTTGTTATTCACAAGACTGAACTACTTACCTTTGGCCATCTAGACATGTTAAATAACCACACATATTTTCATGTTAATATCTGTCATTTATTGTGCTCCTTGTCAAAACAATTGCAAGCCTAGATTAGGCAATGCAGGCCATTAGCTCTTTACTTATTTTGTTATTTAGTCTGAAAGAGTAGCTAATGTTGACATTAATAACATCTTATCCAATGTTCAACCAACTTCTACTTGAACATTTCAGTGACCAGGCATCTCCCCAGCAACAAAGGCAGTCTCTCCTGTCCTAAGCAGAACTGACACCTGAAAATACTCACTGTACTGTGTTAATGTACAGTCCATGCAATTCCACAATTCAAAAGAATTTTCTCTCTGTTAAGCCTATTGATTCTTTTGCTCATAGCAGACTTCAAACAATTGGTTTGAATGTCCAATATGTTAGTATCTTGATTTTGGATGCAATACAAAATTTGCACATTGTCATTCCTTGATTTATGAATCCTAGTGTCATTCCCCCTACCCTGCAATTGCCTGTGACATTATAGAGATTGTTAAGGTAATTTCTTTCTGAATTGCACATTGTACAACTAAGGTTCTATGCTCACGATATTTTTTTGTCCTTACTCTTAAAAAAGTCATTCATGTTTGCATTTATATCTAATTAAATGTGTTTACTTGATGTTGAGCTATAAATAGCTGATAATACTTGGTTCCCTGGTTAAAATTTTTAAAATACAAATCTTTTTAATATTGAGGAATAACATTGTAGGTGAAAATGTGACACTGTAGCTTCTCACTTAGTTGAAGTTAGCCTACCAAACAGTTGGCATAAAGATTGAAAGGAGCAGAAGAAGAATCCATGATTGAATGGTAGGAATTCAGCCTAGATCACACATTTGTAACTGTATTCAGATCAGGCCCTGGTTCATCCTCTCCTCTGTGATTTTAAGTGCACCATTATCCGATTTGGCTAGTGTTTTTAGTAGGAAGTTGGTTCTTATACAGATGTGTTGAATGGAAACGCTCTAGTGTGTATATGGTTTCAGTGGCATCCAGTAATTGCTGGGTACCAGGCTGTGGCATGCAGAGAGAATTACCTCATCCACCAAAAGTAGACTGAACAAGAAGAATGGGCAGGGTTGTGTTCAGGGGAAATAATGAAAGCAGGAGTTAATACACCCACCCAACCAGGTTAATCACAACAAATTCGTATCTTTCTGGCAAGATTTTTTTCTTCTAAGGCTTCAACTTTCTTTAATGCTGGTGTCTCAAAACATATCCAGAGTTGTAATGATATATAAACTACAATGGTGTGTGTGTGTGTGTGTGTGTGTGTGTGTGTGTGTGTGTGTGTGTGTATGCACATATAGATGTTTGTAACAATAAATGGAAAAAAAGGCCATGGATTTGAAAGACAGTGAGAAGGAAGTATATTGAAAGAGTTGGATGGAGGAAAGGAAAGAGAGAAATAATGTAATCACAGTCTCCCAGAATTAAAGAGATAATTTAAATTTTTTCTTCTTTATTGTCAAATTCTGACCTGATACTAAACAGGAAAAGAGAGATACCATAGGGAGAAATAGAAAGGGTTTCTACAGCTATTTGAGGGAATGTAGGCAGTATTTGGAATATTAACGATGACTCTCTGTCTCTCTCTGTCTCTCTGTCTCTCTGTCTCTCTCTCTCTCTCTCTCTCTCTCTCTCTCTCTCTCTCTCTCTCTCTCTCTCTCTCATGCCCTCTCATTTTCCTTTGTAGTCTTGGCTGTCCTGGACTCACTTTGCCAACCAGGAACTTACAGACATTTGCTCTGGAGTAACCCAGTATTTCCTTATTTGAACTTCTTCTCTGAAACCCTAAGAGACAAGGAGGCTCTTCTTGGGAGACAGCTCTCACAAACATGACAGTGTGTGTTATTAGCTGCCAGAAGTTTCTGGGCACGATCTGCATGAAGCTTGCTTCGGTAACACTGTGTTCTCCATGGAAATCATCTGAACTGGAATGGGAGGAGTGGTTCCCTAAAGTAGGTGCTGGTAGCTGAGACATCAGTCACGTCTCTGGCAGCAGGAGATGCCTAAGAAGCATCTGTTTACCCCCCAGCTGAGGCATCAATCACACAAAGATAGTGCCCTGGTGAAAGGGGCTGTCTTTTAAGGCACTGTTCTTCTGTTTTCATATCTGGGAGGAGTTCATGGAGGAGAGTAAGCAAAATGCACCAAGGCTTCACACTCATAGCAATCAACAAATGCATTTTCTATCCCTTTCCCATTAATGGGTAATCATATAGCCTTGAGTAGGATTTTAAAGATTCCTTAACTTCAAATTTTTACATATTACATGGTGATAATGATAGCGCTTCCTTTTAAAGTTTTTGAAAAAATTAATAATGACAAATTTAAAGTCCTTAAACAGTGATAGTATTCCATAAATACCAGGTACTGTTGCTCATTCCATTGAACACTTAATGAGAGTCTATTCTGTGCTGAGAATCAAGCTAAGGTCGGGAAACAAACTGCTGACCCAAATATACAGCACTCTCTGAGCTCACTCTGATAATAGTGTGAAGATGAGAAGGTAATTCAGACAGATCATAGTAATGTAATGTCCTATGTGAAGAAATTTTAACTTAGAACATGGTTGTGCTGGCAACAGATTACATTCAAAGACCTTCTGGGATTGTGTGATCTGGCTGGAATACAAACATGCCTTTAATCCAGGAGATAGAGGCAAGCAGATGTGAGTTCAAGGCAAGCCTGATATAGAGCAAGTTTCAGGTAAAGAAAAGCTTAGCTCCAAGCATGGTGGTACATGTCACTAATCCCAAATAATGAAGGTTAAGTTAGTTTGTAGAAGGGAGCACTCATGTTTGAAAGCAATGCTTAATTGTGTGGCAGAAAATGTGATGAATCAGAGAAAGATTTGACAGAATAGGATATGCCCAATTCTCATGATAAGTAAGAGAAAAGGGAAGCTATTTAATTGGCAATGCAGACGGAGACATGAGAGAGAGAGAGAGAGAGAGAGAGAGAGAGAGAGAGAGAGAGGGAGAGAGAGAGACAGAGACAGAGACAAAGACAAAGACAGAGAGACAGACAGAGACAGAGACAGAGAGACGGAGAGAATGCAGTTTTGTTTTTATTTTACCAGGAGAGTTTTAGAAAGAGGTTAAAGTCTGAATAAGCCAGAGAATGATAAGGAGCTGGAAGAGTAGAGCACAATGCTGGAGTTAGTGTGAGGCCAAGCCGAGCAGTTCTGGTGTCTAGAGAGAAGCCTGACTGAGTAAGTTGGGAGGGGAGTTTCAGCCAGAGCACCTGAGTTGGGAGGGGAGTTTCAGCCAGAGCAGCCAGCCCAGAGCTCAGAAAGAACAAGAGAGGTTGAGCTTGTTAAGCAGTAAGTCTCAGCGGCTGAAAACTTTCTAGGCTTAGGTAGGATTGTACAGAGACTAGAAGCTTCCAGGACTAGGCTTGGGTTAGCATAAGATGGCAGTGAGCCTCCCAGACAATAGTTGAAACAACAAAAGAGTTCATTTTACAGTCCTGCATGCTCTACAAGGCTACCACAGGGAAACTCTGGGAATCTAAGTGGTATACTGAGCCTATGCAGGACCCAAGATGAGTTTCTGGAGAAAGGATCCATTACTCCCTTAGGCTCCTTGGAGTCCTGGAGAGTTAGATGAGGAGTCTTCCAGGCAGATGGTAGAGGACCTCTAGGAAGTAAGAGCAGCTGAGTGTAAGACAGAGTGGGGCTATTTTCAGTGGGAGAAACTGAGTGGGAGAGGTATCCTTAGGTGGAAGAAAACGCAAAAGGTCTAGAATTAGTCTCAATATGCACACTCCGGAGCAGCATTATGATTGGTTGCTGGGTTTTTTTGTTTGTTTGGTTTTGGTTTTGTTTTGTTTTGTTTTTTTGTTTTGTTTTGTTCGCTATGAAAACTTGCTGATCTTTTTTTCCATCACATACTGCAAGGGAAAGTAGAATATTCTCAGCTCTGGTGTCCTCCAAGGCATAACCTTTTCCTCGGTCATCTCTAAAGGCTACCAAGAGATCAAGAGGGCTCATATCCAAAGGAGTGGAGACGGCAAGCTCTGTGGTAGATGTTGTTTCTTTTCATCCCCAATAGAGTCCAGTGCTAGAGGGCCAGCTGCTGCTGCCTTGTTCTAGACAACAACCATCTGAGGCTTTCTCTTTTCATATCTCCAGAGACTGGGGTTGCCAAAGCAAGGCTTCTCAAACCCTGCAGAGGTATTATCACTCTCTCCATCCTGGCTTGTACCAAATGTCACTTCCATCTGCACCAAGTTTCAGAACGTAAGATTTCTTAAGGTTTCCACCACTCACAAGACATATCATTGAAATAATGTTAAAGACACTAAACAGGTCATTGTTGAGGATGTTTGGTCAAAAAAAAATAAACAAGCAAACAAAAATAATGAATTGGGGCTTAGAACATCAGAGCAGCCATCCTGTTTCTGTCACTGACTAATAATCTGGCTTTACACAAATGCAGTAACCTTCACCAACCTCTGCTCCCTAGGATGGAAGCTGGAGGCATTCTTAGCCCACATTTCCCTTTATGCTCTCTAATTTCATCTTTTATTTTTAGATGCGTTGAGATATTTTTTTATACCTTTTCTGTGTCAATTGATTAATTACATGGGATATCTGGGAAAATCTTTGCTAGTATATGACTTCACGAAAATGGCTCCAGTGTAGCCATCATTGTTTTATATTAAAGATCAGAGGAGGATCTGGGTGTAGTTTGAGCCAACTTCATGGATCTAGCTGCTTTTACAGTAAAGATCTTAAGTCTTCTTTTTTTTTTTTTAAATTCCGTGTTCCTCTTCCCAGTTTGAGTCAATCAAGAGGATGAAATAGCCTGCTCTAAAATTAGCTAGTGGAGTCCTTTCATCTTGTATTCTTTTGAAATGGGAATTTAAACCAAAGCCTCAAGGAATTGAAAATGTAGTTTTTCTTCCACAGACTTGTGGGATGTCTGGACTTTTGCCCTTACCAGAGCAGCACAGGGTTTCTCAAGCGGGATGCCATTTTTATCTCAAGCCACTTCTTTTGAGGGAGGTCACTGCCAATGTATTGGCCACGATGCTGTACTTCAAACCATGTCACGTTTCTTTCTGGGGTTTCATGTACCAGCTTTTTACAGCTGGGCACCTAGGGAGCTTTGTGCAGATCTCCCTGCGGGCTTGTGCTGGATGAACAAGAAGTACTAAACTGACAACGCTGCTCATTCCTCGGCCAGGGTGTGTGGAATGCTAATGTGCACTCTCCAGTCTAAATGCAAAGGCGATAGGTTCTCTGACCACCACAGAAGGGCTAACAATCAGGAGAGCAGAAAAGAAGCCAGGCCTTGGGATGTGCAACATATCCACCCCATGGCTGCAGTTACTGTGTCTGTAGCATGCAGAGCCTTTAGTGTGTGGCTCTATTGCTTTAAAGAACTGCTCATCCAGTTCAGAGTGATCTGGTTCACCACCTAGAAATTATCAGGCCAGTGCTACATTGTCCTCTGGAAAGGAGGCTTTCCTATACAGATACCTTGTTATAAACTCAGTCGTCCAGCCAGCTAACTCAATCACAAAGTCCCAAGGAGTCCCATGGACCTTGCCATCACCCCTGAGTGAGCACATGCAGAGCATTTGGCATCTAATCACTGAAATCAGATAAAAAAATGTGGATTCAAATAATCGATAATAGTGAATAAATTTAGAGACAGTACCAGTTCTCCAAAAACACCTAGGTTGTGGTTAGCACGAACTCACTGACCATGAATATTAACGATAATAAAAAGTGTAAAATATTAGGATCTTAAACTCACGTAAATGACGAGAGCAGGGCTTAGTCTGGTAAGTGGTTGAATGCTGCTTCTGCAAATACTGACTCTCCTTTTCCAAATCGACTTTATTTTTACTTTTTATACTATATGGTACTATTGTGATATATACTTACAGAGAAAGTTTCTTTGAATATTAGAAATGTGTAATGGAGAGTAAAAAACACAGTGCCTATCAAATGTCAACTATTTCACACACAGGGCCACCGTGATGCCCCCTCAACTTGTTCTTTGGATACCTGGGAAGTTGGCATGGATGATCCACAAACTCTGATGTTCTGTAAGACCAGATTATTTCAGCTCACTATCCCAGAGAGCTCCATAAAGCACACCATGCATGTTTTCATGCTCTGTAAGACTGAGTATTATAGTGCTTTAACCCAGTGAGCTCTATAAACCACTCCACATGCAAAGTGTGCTTTTCCCTAGATATCATTACAAGGGGCTAAAGTCCACCAGCCAGCCCTCCTGCTTGGTCCATACTTACTCTTTTCTCTGCCTACTCGGTAGCTCCATTGTTGGTCTCTGCTGACCTCCATGGGACAATGCTCCCTGGTTGTTGCACATGCACACTAAGGCTACACTTCATGAACTGACCAGGATGAACTTCTCAGACTCAAAGGACTAAATACCTTTGTGCCACTGGAATCAAGCTCAGATCCTCATTCCCAGGACAGTCCCAGTTAGATATCGTCATTCCTTGCTTTGAGATGCTGAACATACAGCAAAAAAAACAAAACAAAACAAACAAACAAAAAAAAAAACCCAAAAACCAAAAACCAAAACAAAAACAAAAAACAAAACAACAACAAAAAACCCCTAGTTGTTAGTATTCACACCACCAAGACTCTGCCTGCTGGGGATTGTTTTATATTATGTGGGAGGAAGGCATAAAGCTGAAGACATTATGTTATGTAACTTTTCCCCCCGAGAGGATTAGCTGTTCTGGGGACAGACAGCTGTGTTTTCCACAAGTCTCTTCAGAGCAAGTCGTAGACAATGGTAAGAAAGGAACAGCTTAAGACAGAATTCTATATTTCTCTTTTCCTGGATAAAAACTGTTCTGTAATTTCTAGCACTGGGCAGGGAATTTGGTGAAAAGAAGGGACCACCTCGGGCCAAATTGATACTTGTTCTTCTCCAAGTGTTTGACTGAGTCTTCTTTCATGTTCCTCTGTGTTTAATGTATGTGGTAGGTTCCATCTATACCTTCAGCTACTAAAGACCTCTGGATTTTTTTGTTTATTTGTTTTCTTCTTCACAGACACACATGTGCCAAAGATACTATAAAGTTTCAGTTTATGTATCCTGTTACCCTCCCTGTGCCACCTGCCAAACAGAGTGTTTATATTTTTGAACTCATTTTTGATGATTGCCTTCCATAGATTACTTAAATCAGATTAATGCTTAACTGACTTATTACTTCAGTTATGATTTCCATTTGGAAGCTGCACTTAAGCTTTCTTTGGGGTAAAATATAGCCCACTCTTATTTCCTGTGTCTCAAGATTAACCAATCCTATGTCTCAGGAGAAAATACAATCTAACCCATCTAACCAGTGCATTCTAACTTTCTGGTCACAAAGATAATCCTAGGATTAGGCAATGTCCTAACTCTATACAGGGACACTCAAACATTAGGCTTCCTGTAGAATAAATAAATGGAGAAAATATATTATGTTTCCATTGTGGCTAATGGGAACTCTTTTATCATTGACAGAGGAAAACTTACCCCAAAATGAAGAGAAACAACCAAAAGCTGAGTGGGGATAAATTTCCAAATGCGATGGTTTGCTTAGAATCATTACTGGAAAGTAATCGCCCTCATGCAGTGAGTAAAATAGAGAGCAATTTTGGCTGCAATAACTAATGTACTGGTGCTATGAGAGCTTGCATATAGTTATATACATAAAGTGAGTAGAGAATAATAAAACAAAATATGGACATAGAAAATCGACTTGGAGAAGATCCATTTCTCTTGGTACAATTAGGTAAATTTGGAAAATCAGCAAGAACTAAACAAAATGTGGGAGTAAAGATATGGGGAGAAGTGTGCAAAGAAATGCAAGTTCAAAGCTTGATACAGGAAGATAAATGGAGTGATGAGGGAGAGAGGACAGGTGGATCAAACATCGAGGACCGTAATGGTAACAAAGAAGCTTGGAGTACCACCAGAGCCAGAGAGGTTTACAAAGCCGAAATTTACAGGAAGGATGGTGAAATTTATTCTAAGAGTGGTACAAGTCTCTTGATGTTTCATGAAAAGTCATGATATAGTAAACTTCACCTTTTCAAAAATTGCTATGACTTTTCAATAAACAACAGGCTGCAATGGAGTCAGGATGGATGCAGCAAGCAGATGACCACAGTGGTCCAGTAGGTATGAAGGAATCAGAATGGCATCATACAGTAAAAGTTGGTAACGCATAGATTAGTTATGGTTATCAATTGGTGTTAGAAGAAACAAGATGTTCTAGTTGATTGTACAATGGAAATGATTGCAGGTAGAGAGCCTGAAGGTGGTGTTAGTTCATGAGCTTTTGTAAATGCAATTGCAGTGAATTAAGGTTGAGTACACCAAATATCATAGTTATTGTCTTTTCAGCAATTATAATTGCCAACCACTTCCTTTTGAGTAATCTGTTTTATAATTTGCATCTACCATACTGTGTTGTCTATTATCTGTGACTCTTCTAGCCATGTTTACTTCATCCACCTTCACAGACCCTCTTCTTTGCCACAGACAAGTGTTCTGATTTAGGTTTTCCTATTTCCTAGCAGTCTAGAGTCCCATTCTTATCTTAACCTATCTAAAGAATCATGACTACATTGATTCTCTTGACAGCTACAAATTTATGCCTCCAATCCATTGTATATCAGACATCTACTCCCAGAAAACCAAGGCACATATGAAAGACCACTTTTTAAAGTATAGTTTATTAATTTATTCATATTACACCTCAATTGTTATTCCATCCCTTGTATCCTCCCATTCCTCCCTCCCTCCCATTTTCCCTTTACTCCCCTCCCCTGTGACTGTGACTGAGGGGGACCTCCTCCCCCTGTGTATATTCATAGGGTATCAAGTCTCTTCTTGGTAGCCTGCTATCCTTCCTCTGAGTGCCACCAGGCCTCCCCATCCAGGGGATATGGTCAAATATGGGGCACCAGAGTTCGTGTGAAAGTCAGACCCAACTCTCCACTCAAATGTGAAGAATGTCCTGTCCATTGGGTAGATCTGGGTAGGAATTCGAAGTTTACTGCATGTATTGTCCTTGGCTGCTGCCATAGTTTGAGCAGGACCCCTGGGCCCAGATTCAACCGGACAGACCATTTTTTTGATCAAACGTATGTAAATATGATCCTCTTCTCATTTGAGTGTGTATGTATGTGTGTGTGTGGTAGGTGCAGGCAACTGTAATAGTAGGAAACCAGATGGCAGCCACTAGTGTTGGAGAGTCCACCTGCTAGATACCTTTGTTAGAGGCCAGGTCTTTCACTGGCATGAAGCCAATAAGACAGGCTTTCTGCATAGCAAGCCTCATGGATCTGCCTCGTTTGTATCTACCTGGAACTGGGATAACAAATATGAGCCACTATGTCTTGCTTTTATATGTAGGTTCTTGGGAATGCACTCAGTTACCAGATTGAGATGCCTCCCCAGTCCAAAATTTACTGTGTTGTTTCTCATCTGGCTGTGGCCTGGGTTAAGTATTCTGCAGGCCTTCCCAGGTGCTGTTTGTTTCAGGTTGGGAACAGAGGGACTTCGAGATCAAAATTCCTGTTTCTCTCTCAGGTGCAGCTTAGAGCACTCACAGTGAGGCCTGTGCACTAGGTGAGGCTCCTGGTCTCACCATTAGAGGTGGAAATGAGTTGCGCTTAAATCTTTTAAAATGTGATAGCTGGCATCAGGTGGCAGTGAAAGCTTGGGAGTTTCAAAAGCCTGTGGTGATACCAAAAGTGTTACATTCCTTAGTTAAGCTGCCATTCTAAGCATGGCAGAGAATGCCATGTCCTGTGAGACACAGGTCCCATAAGTGCTTTGCTGTTGGTCAGCACCAATCTTGGCTGTGATGGAGCAGGCAGCAGAGGCTGTCAAGGCTACTCCTCCATCACTGCCTGCCTAGAAGTCAAGCCACAGGTGATTCTTGCCAGTCTCTGGTGGAGAAATAAAGTGAGAGAGCAAGCCAGCCTATGTTTACTCGTGAATGGGGGCAGGGGAAGGATTTATAAACCTTGGGCAGTAGGAAGGGATTTGAGCATGAATGTTCTGATTTCCTGGGGCTAGAGATGCCAAGGATAACTAATCTACATGTAACAAAACATTCTTATGGTAAGAAGGAAAAACAGTGTTTAATTATCCTGTGGGTGGGGGAGAATCTCCAGGTACAGTTCAAAGGTCATTGCTTGAAAGCCAAGACATCAAGACATCTTGTTAGCATAGAGTCTGTATCTCCAGGAATCCCCAGGTGCTGGCTGAACAGGTTTCTTATGAGGAAAGGGTTGGGCCTATAATTTTTCCCTAAGGGCTAATTGACCCTCTTTAGGGGATCTAGGGTCTTCCAGATCAGGTAAAGAGGGGACCCAACTAAGAAAGAGAGATGGCATTATTGTACTGAGCTCAGAAGGTATCCAGAAGTGCCAGACTTCGACCACACAACTAGGCACTACATTACTATTCCTCTGTATCAAAGACTAAATATTCTCCCAGTTGCTTGCTAAATGCTTAAAATCATCCTGAAACTCTAAATTTTTTTTTTTCAATTACTAGCCCCCACCTTTGGGTAGTGTGAAAACCCTACACATTTCAATTCTTTAATGTAGTTGCCATCTTTTGCTGTTTTGTTTTCTGTTCATCAGCAATCCCATCTCCAGTGTCACTCCCCACATGCCCTCTATAGTGTTGTCAAAATGACATTTTTAAGAAACAGATCTGAGCATGTCATTCTACTTCTCAATGTTTTTGCATGACAGACTCTTCATAGCTCTTTGGAAGGAGTCTGAACTCCAGCTTCTGTGTGATCTGTAATTTATTATTACAAGAACTTCTGTACCACTCTCAGCTGGTGTTAAAGGGACTGACACCCAGCATTTGTATTTAAAAGGCATTTGCTTCCTACAGCATTGTTTGCCTTTTTGTTAGTTGACTAACACTCAAGCTATGATTCCCTACCTCACACCTGAACAAATGTTGGGCTTCTGTCTTTAAATGGTATTAACATAATGTCACAACACAATGTTCTTGTGCAGTAGAAGATAGAAGATGATGTATCAGCCTTGCTCTGTTGCCAATCAAATTCCCATGGGGGTGTCTGTTGTTTTCCTCAGATGGTCCTACCATGGGAGTGAAGCTACATGAAATGGCAAATTCTGGTGGTTTTCTGAAAGGGATGTGTGATTTTATAAGGCTTGGTCTAAATAATTCTAAGTAATTTCTTTGATCATCTTCTGTAAAACCAGGGTTCTACAATTCACTATAGCCATTAATCAATCCAAACTACTGGAATAGTTATTCTAGCCATTCTTTGTATGAAGAAAGAGATCACAAAGTTATTGCAATGATAGTTCATTATCATCTTTCATTTATAATCCAGATCACTGCTCAAGTACGAAAATAACACAAAATTAAGATTATGGTAAATGACCAAATGGGACACAATACAAGTACATATAATAAATAATTTATTTTATCTTTGCTAATATTTGCCCACCAATATGCTAGATATTAAATGTATCTACTCATGGAAGTGACTTTGTTTAAATAAAAGTTTTTCCTTGTCTTCCAGGGAGCTAAGCCAATGTTCTATGTATAGTTAAGTCTTTGGGGAAGAATTAAAGATCTCTCTCTCTCTCTCTCTCTCTCTCTCTCTCTCTCTCTCTCTCTCTCTCTCTCTCTCTCTCTCTGTGTGTGTGTGTGTGTGTGTGTGTGTGTGTGTGTGTGTGTGTGTGTATGCAGTGATAAAGGGCAACACTATTTTAAGCAATATTTAAGAGGGATAAAATCAGAGCCACTACGTTTCCTTTATACTCTGCAAGTCTAATGAAACCTGAGTTTTATTTTATCTCCTCACTCAGTAAGAAAAGCCTGAGGGCAAACCTACGCTACTAAATACTGTTTATCTCCCTGAACAGAGGTCACGATGTGGTACTATTTTAAATAGATATTACAGGATGAATGGCAGTGCTTGTGACCGAGGAATTACAGTGGCCTTTTGCAGATGCCAAATGTCACTGTGTCCTCTAGGCTGTGCCTAACATCTGTGGGAGAAAGTGAGCATATCATTTGAAGGAATAGAGCCAGATCAAGCCTCTGCTCTGTCAAATAGCATGCCCGATGAACAACTTCACCTCATGGTCTCAGGAAGGCAAGAGGAGAACTTCTGAGTGCAATCTGACCTTTAAACAAAGAGCGAACAGAATGGGAAATGGACAACAATTGCTGATACTTCAAGTATGAAACACTAAGGAAGTTCTAAAAGGCCAGTTGTGCTGCTTGGAACACATAGACCTCAGTGTCAATGTGGCCCCGGGTTTATATCAGCCATACTACAGATCATGTTCTTCTTTCAACAAATTTCATGCTCAGTTGATCCTTCCATCCATGAAGGCAGATAGTCATTTATTCCTCAATATTGTCTGACTAAATACTGGCTAAAATATTGCTAAAAAACTAAATTAATTTAGTTTCTATAAGAAACTACATGAGGCCCTGAAAACTGCATGAAAAGTAAAATAGATGGTACATACATAAGCTACAACCAGAGAGAACAGATATTGGCTATATGGCAGTTCATGTGGGCACAGGCTATGAACTATGTTGGTAGTTATGTAGAAGATAGTTTCACATACCTCACAAAGTGTTTCTAGTTCAAGGTTGTATTTTTCTTCATCATCATGCTGCCAGATAATGCCAAAAGCTACACCCATAAAGTCTTATCAAAATAACTATCTAAGTATGATGTCAACAAGCATAATTCCAATAAGCCAAAATGGATGGGGCAAGGTCTTGAGCCGTCAACACTAGACAGAAAACTGAGACAACTAAGGAATGCACATAGTATGAGAAATAGTTTTCCCCAAGAAAAAGCATGCCAATCAATCATTCAATACCAAGTGGTCAGTTCAGAAAACCTAGAAGTAACATTATACATATTGAGATGGCTGCATTTATGCGTTTAGGAATATATAGAAGCTATGCATTTGAAAGAGAGGAAGGAAAGGTATATGGAAGGGTTTGGAGGGAGGGGAAAGATTGTGATATATAATAATCTCAAAAATATTAAAGTACAAAAATCATGCCTCCAGCCCCTTGCTGATACTTAGTCATTGACAGTAGTTCAGTTCTGGCATTGTTCTTAGCTCATCCTCTACACTATTGTCTGTATGATAAGACTCTTTTTCTACAAGGTATCTTGTCTCTCCCTCCTCTGAGTTTCGTTCTCATAATATTGTGGGTTGAACTGTCCACTCACCATCCCAACCCATTCAAATCCTAAACGCCAATACTCAAGAATATACCCTGGGATGGAAACTGCCATTAGAGATTTAATCAAGTAAGAGTGAGGGCACATAGGTTTCTGGTCAGCACTAATGTGACAACTAGAATTTTTATTCAATGAGAAAAACTAAGAGACTCACAGGGATAAGCTCATTTGACAATAAAGGCAAGGGTTGAAGGGATGCTTCTGTAAAGGGAGGACCACCAGCAATTGGTTTCACTTAGGGGCATCATGAGAAAACTTTCTCCTAGAATCCTCCAACAGCTTCTTGATTTCCAACTTTTAGCTCAGGAAGCTGAGCAAGATGGTAGACATCTTTTATTTTATGTCATTTGGCTATAATTTGTGCTTTATGTTGATCTCAGGAAATGAAAACAGTAACTTCCCTCATATGAGCGGCACATAACTTTTCTTCTCTAATTGCCCAAGGCACAGCTGAGTACCATGCCAGAAACTTAGCACTCAGGAGTCTTTCAATGTAGCAAACACTAGTGTGTGTGTGTGTGTGTGTGTGTGTGTGTGTGTGTGTGTGTGTGTGTGTGTGTGCATGTTTCTCTCTCTCTCTCTCTCTCTCTCTCTCTCTCTCTCTCTCTCTCTCTCTCTCTCTGTCTGTCTCTCTCCCCTCTCTCTTGTCATATAAGTCCTTTTGTATTTTATGGGTTTGATAATATACTATACTTTGATACTATAAAAGAACCTAACATCCATGCAATGTTTACAAACTAGCTAATAGCATAGTCACAACAACTTTCCAAGGCTGGAATGGAAATGCAAGCATAAATCTACAAGTCACTGATAGTGACAGAAGACAAGCAAGATGCTTCTGGACCCACAATCAGCTTTTCTCTATAGGCCAATCACAGGCAGGGAGGTGCCCAGCCTCTGTGTGCATCTGCTGCTGAGACTCTTCTAATTACCTTTGTCAACCTTTTTTGGCAAGAAGACAGAGATCATTACAATTAATTATGGGGAGTGTGAGGTAGATTCTAATCATATACATTTTTAAACTAAGAGCCTCTTGCCAAGTTCCAAACTAGGTTGAGAAGCTCATATTCATATAGAGTGCCTGCCCTGAGAAAGGCTATGCACTTAGCAAATGCTTTTAGGCGGATGTGTTGAACTTCGTATCCTTCTGCTCTAACTGCCTGCCTATCCTCCTCCCAAAATATCTCTACAGGTCAGTACTGCAGAATTATTTCAGCTCTGAACCCCCATTAATCCCCTGTGCCAGCAGAGAAAAGTAGAAACAGCATTTCCTTACACCCTTACAAAGAGAACAGACTCTACACCCTATGATTCTACTTCTAGGAGGCCTCACCAGCATGGATCAGGGAAGAGATTTTTTTTTTAAAAGTAGACTTGAATGAAAACTACCTCCTAGTAAAGTTCCATTGTCTTTGAGAGGTGACCAATTAAATAGCCTGGGGGTCAGACTTTCATGTACCCAAAGTAAGAGGAGCTTGAAGTTCTAGAAGGATTCACTACCTCCTCTTCTCAGTTACAGAGCAGATGGGAAAGGATGAAAGCCCGACTCAATCTTCTGTGTTGGCATACATCACTGAAGGCACCTGCTAGTAGCAATCTAAGGGATGAATCAATGCCTTTTTCCTGCTGGAAGCATTGAAGCTGTGAGTTAATCCCTTTCCCTCTTGCTCTCATTTTTAAAGTGTCATAACTTTATCCATAGACTAGCAGAGGTTTTAGCAAGATGCTCTGTCTGCTTTCCACATTTTGAATCATCACATCCTCTGAGTCTTCCTGTTGGTCTGAAGGGTCCCTAAACAGATTCGAATGGCAGAAGAACAGTATGTTTCCTCCCTGTTCCAGGGTCAACCCAATCTACATCCTTTGCTTTGTGGCTCATATATATCGTTACAAACTGCTGAAAGCTCGGTTTGGAGCTGTTCCCAGCACATGCTGATATCAATCTACACATTTGTAGTGTGCGCTTCTCTGGCCCTGCTAGAGGATTATTAACAAGAACAGAGTGCTTGGATGATTGCCTGGGAAGAGGGAATTTCATCCTCAATTCACCACATCAAACCTTGGTTTGTCATGCTATACCCTAATGACACTCAGAAGGCAAGTTCTTAATTTTTCCCAATAGAAACCACCAACTGCCTTCCTGTCAGGTAGGACTGTCAAACAAGGGAGTTTGTTTTGGATGGTGGTCTTGGACAAATCTTTCCTGTCAAGGACCACATTTGGAATGTGATTTTCTTTGCTTTTTTTTCTTCCGGCATATCCTCCTGAGCTATAATCACTGACATCATCCTCCAAGCAGTTTCTCTTCACTCTGGGTTTTGTGAGCCACTCCTCTTACAGTCACTTTCAAAAGCTCCACTCCTTACAGTCACCTGCTGGCTTCTTTTCCTCTTTTCTATAATAATCACAAAGGATGCTTGCACCCTAACTAGGTCTTCTGCAATTGCTCTTTTTTGATATATGGCTGTGCCCTTCCCTTAGCTGAGGATTTTAACTTACAATGTTGGCCAGATGACACCTCCAGCACAATGGTGATATCTTTAGAGGTTTGTTGTAACTCATCCCTCCCCCTCCTCCTCCTATTGATCTGGCCTCAATAACTATGGATCACTTGGTATCATTTAAGGTCCACAGTAACCATCTCACCCCTAGAGAAATGGGCTGAATCGGAATTTATCTAGATCTATAGTCTCATAGAGCAATTGTTCTTCCTCTTACATGTTTCCTTCATCCTGCTTCTAATGTAAATATACATTCAATTAATCACAAGTACGTCCTTCCCCGTCTCAGACATTGTTTATAGGAAACCCAGCCAAAGATATCTGTATCATTTAGTTATGTTAACTCAAGAATCAAGGGTTTTTATGCTAAGAGGAGACACTGAAGTTCAGAGATAATAAGCCATTACAAGACCATATAATGAACACTTGTCTGACACATATTAATGCTCCATGAAGGGTTGTTAAATTAAATTATAATGAGACATAACTAGGAACTCACTCATTTATGGTCTCATGTAAGACCCAGTTGGGTCCCAATATCAGGTACTGGTCTTGTAGGATAACAGTACATTCAGAAAATGACCAGATGATGAACTTGGAAAACTCAAGCAGGTCTTCTGGAATGAATATCATTAGAGAAGATGCTGATAGGTTATGGAAAATATCATGTTACAATTGAGTGAAGTGCTATGTCTTCCTGAAAGTCTTAGTAGAGGGAAATGCTAAGAGAAACTGCCTAGAAAATTAAGGAAGGGTATATATCTCAATGATATTTGGTTAGCTATATATGTAATAGAAAGTAAGTAACAACCAAGAATTACATGAATGAGTCCTGCAGTATAAATTGAGGCTGAGGTATAGTCATAGATCCAAGCAATATCAAGTCACCAAATCAAAGCTCAATGACTATAACCCAGGTCCACAAGCCAACCTCACTCACAGCAGGGCATCCTGGCTTTCATATTAGAATCTGTAGTTGTTTCTGGGAAGGAGGTCAAGCCAGGCCAGAGGGAGGATTCTGATGAAGAATGCTCAGTGGCTTCTAGGTTAATGAGCTATACTACAAGGAACATTCCTATGGAAAAATCAGTTTCCTTCTCCAGAACACATCATAAGACATATATCACGTCTCTAAGATAGGCAACAAGATACTCCATTTTCCTTCGGGAAAAGGAAATAGAATGTGAATTTCTCAACCTGCTGCAGGCATCATGAGTCACCTTGCTTAAAATTCATGCAAATCGCTTCTGTTGGTATGGGCCATACTTATCCATATCCTTGAGGCCCAAGCTCATGCCATCTCCATTTGGAGTTTCAGTCACCATAGCACCCTGATCTGTTTTATTCAAAATTTGTGTTAGTTGTTTCTCCTCTGAATTGCTGATCTGAATTAAATTCCCAACATTGATTTTTAATATGCCATATATTTACCTTCATTTGAACTCTCTCCTACTGCTTGGGTTTCTCATACCCTTATTCTTGCTCTTCCTCTCCATTACTTATTCTCTCTGTTTTGTCTTTGTCTTTATGTCCTGTCTTGCTCTCTCTGTTTTTGTCTCCCTCTGTCTCCTACTCTCCCTCTACCTCTCTCCACCCCTACTTCCTCACTCATTAGATTTTTGAATACTAAAGGAAAGGTAAGTTACTTTTTGCTGAAATTGGTATACTTGAAGGTTGGCCCATAGTATATTTTCAGTGCTTATGGAATAAGTAAAACTGCAAAATTTTGCAGATACATAGTAATATGGCAGAGCTGATAAAGCCTTCTCCATCTGTTTTCAATGCTGTCTTGGTTTATGAAATACCACTGTCTTAGAAGTAAAGAAAAAGATCAGTGGAGATTTAGTGATGGATAATAGCAAAGTGTAATGATATATGGCATGGAAACATCATGATTAAACCTATCATATTGCATGCTACGGTTAAACATAATTTTTAAAAACTAAAAAAAAGTGAGATGACTAACATTAAAGATATTTTGAAAAGATGCATAGAAACCCACTACTCTAGAACCTTCTTACAGTTTCTTATAATATATATATATACATATATATATACATATATATGTATATATATATAGGTTATATCACTGAATATATTAATCATATTACAAGTCATGACCTATTCTAATGAGTATTTGGCCAAGACTGTGTGGTTTGGTTTGATACATTTTGTCTAACTGATTTTTTTAAGTTTTTATATATAAATCACCTCATAGTGGCACAAATAATGCCCCAGCTATGCATCTTATGACACCAAGTAAAATTTCCAGTACCCAAAATGGCTTGCATCTCACTGAGTTGATAGCCAAAGGGGTCCCATGGACCCCTCCAAACATTACTGGCAATTTCCAAGAATAGCACATAGTTACATAATAGCACGTGTATACTCTACATAACCTGATAGTAAGGCCCTATTGTTGAAGACACAACTTACTCATGACATCAAATGTGGAGAAATCACGCTAGTGCCCAGCTAGAAGCTTCACCCTTACTGACTAGCATTCATTGTAATAGAATGTACTCTGCCACTAAGAGACTAAATGCGAGTCTCTGCACTAACTATGCTGGGAACATAGAAAGCAAGAAGCAAGGTTTGGGTGAGGTGTCCTCTCAAGGCAACTATCACTCATTTTAATGTCCATAAAAAGGCTGATTTCCTTCAAGCCCAACATAATTCCTTCTACGGTCCATGAGCTCGAACAAATGTACACGAGCATGCCATTGCAATCTCCCATCTGGCAAAAAAGGAGGTGAGGAGCAAGTGAAATTAGACCATGCCTCTCTGGTTTCCCCTAAGGGCTGCCAATGAATGAGAGCATCAGCTGCACCATCCTGGGTGAGTCAAGCCTCTTATCCTGAACTGAACACTCTGCCTGCAGGCTGCAAGGCACATCCTGTGAATAGGAATGACTCAGCCTCAACAGGTGTCCATTGGCCTTGCCAACCAACCGCCTGTTGCAGTAGACTGCACCAGCAGCGCATTCTCGATGACATACAACGACTGATAAATAGAAGGCTTGTGCCTCTTTACAGAGGGAATGGCTTGGGTTGGAGGCAGGTGCAAAGACTAGATACAAATGCATAAATGCACCCTGACAAACCCAGGAGGATGTCCTGCCAACTGGCATACCAGAAGCCTTTTGGTTTCCATTTGGTAGTTCTCTTCCATGGGATGTCTTTGTCAATAGCTACTGTCAGTGAAACTCGTTATAGAAACAACTTATGAATGTTCCAGGTTTTAACCTCTAATGCTGTTTCTGTATTTATTATCTTATGGGCAACACTTTATGGCAATACATGAAGACAAAGCTTAGAGAGGGATTTTCAAAGCCATATCATCTGCTAAAGCAGGGACAGTGAAGAATCTGGGTCCATGACTTCTCTTCCCTATGCTTTTAATAATATTCTGTATGGATAAAATATGGATGACTATCAATTACTTCTTAGAGACTCTTGAGTGAAGAGCTGAATTACTTGGTCCTAAAGAGAATTAGAAGATCGTCTTTGTATCCTTGTATCCCACTGCCCTGTCATCTTCCAGTTCCATCTCCTCACTTAAAGATTAAAGTGTTTGTCCTTATCATTAAAATCAAGAAAAGTGATGTAAAAAGCATCTCTTTATCTCATGTGTATGAGATACATGGTGAATGCATGCTTGTGTGTGTGTGTGTGTGTGTGTGTGTCTATATGGTAGACTTAGAATTTGCCTATATGCATAGATAATGCTAGGAATGTTTATAATGGGGAAAGATTGGAATACTGAATTCAGTAGATAACAAGTAGTGGTAGCATCAATCAATGTCTGCTCAGTATCTGTGAAGTAAAATGGAAAATAAAACTCTACAAAACACAGACATAGACTAGATCATATAAAGAATTTTAAGTAGCAAGAATAGTAAAGTTTATCTTGCCTGAATTCTGTTGGAGAATAATACTTTGAAGTAAGTAACACCTAGGGGTTTTCTTTTTTTACCTGAACCCATTCAAAGGCCCAGAAAGGAAGTTATTTTCACAGAAAATTTATAAGTAGGAAAATTAAGCTATAAGTAAGTTGCATTCATTGTTTAAGTTATCACAACAAAGCAATGGAGAGTTTGGAATCATATCAAAGTTATCAGACCCCTAATTCTCCAGCAATTAATCATAACTTTGACTAGATATTGTAGTGTCCATTTTTAGCCTCTCTTTGTTGAAACTTAACGTGAAGTTTCTTTTACAGATTCTACAAGAGATGAAAAGACATGTTTGTATTCACACAGATGAGTGGCCAAAAGGAGGCTTCCTCCAAATGCTTACCATTATGTGATGGAATATATAGATTCATGCATTAACAACATGAACACCAATTTACAAAACGAGCACAGTAATTGAGAAAAAGAGCAGTAAAGTGTCTGTACACATCCTTTGTTGGTCATTTCTCAGTGCAGTGATGGCTTTTACCACCTTCATTGAATTTGAACTGAGCTCAGTGGGCAAATCAATATGCTGCTGACAAGCCTGCAGCCATCATTTGTTTTTCATTTGATTGATTATTGAATGATGAAACCCTGAAGGGTCTGTCTACTTGACCCTGTAAAATCAGGCAAAGGGGGGTATTTTGAGATCACGTAAGCATCCTAACCTCATGCAAAACACGGTTTAGCTGCATGAGGAGAATACAAGCACCTGCAGCTTTGGGATGAAGAGGAACCAGAGCATTTTGATAAGTCTGCAAGAAGACCTTCAATTTAACACCAGGCTGACTATCGCATTTAAGTGATGTTCATACTTTAACTCTTATTATATGTGGTTTTGATAATACTTTCTGCCCCTGAGGGAGGCCACAGATATAAAAGTATGAGAAACATTGAAATCATAGACAAAATCTGCCTTGATATTTGGTGACTGAGCAAATGCTCTTGCTTTGATATAGGGATACCCCTCAGTAAGTCAGGTCACATGTGTGTTCATGCCTATACCATAAGACATGATTAAAGGACAGTTTGATTACCAATGAAACTGGAACACATTGCGAAGTTGTGATGTGTTGAAAGAAGAAAGAATAAGAAGTGCCCTTGCATCAGTGGGTCTTGGTTTGTGTATTGCATTTTACATAACATTTTGGTCATTATATAGCAAAGGTCATAACTTGAGTCCTACAGATGGAGCTTCAGCACCATGTCCCACTCTCACTTACATGGAACAATTTAACATGGCTTATCGGGGGCTTACCAGAAAAAGAATAGAGTCTTTTTTTTTATTAATTTGGAAAGATAATTGAGCAGGAAAATAATATTTTTAAGCCAGAGAGATTAATATCTGGTATACACAACATAATTGAAATGAATGATATACATAGAAATGAAACAGTACATCTTTAAGATGTTAAATGAACTTAGATGGTTTACCATTTTAAAGTATTTAAAAGTTACATGTGTGATGGTTTAGTGCACAGGTATTTAAGCTAAAAAATACCACATAAGATAACATTTAGTTGATAAAAGTGCTCCAGGCAGGATATTTGCAACATAATTCGCAGTTACATAGTGCAACAGTTATATATTTGTCTACATACTTTGCTAGAGCACTAACAAAAAAACCCAGTTAGTCATAGAAGTTACTATTTCTCCTTTTCTGACTTTCTCACATACTCTGGTGCCTCACATTTGACCATGTCCCCTGGAGGGGGAGACTGGTGGCACTCAGAGGAAGGACAGCAGGTTACCAAGAAGAGACTTGATACCCTATGAGCATATACAGGGGGAGGTAATCCCCCTCAGGAACAGTCATAGGGGAGGGGAATAATGGGAAAATGGGAGGGAGGGAAGAATGGGAGGACACAAGGGATGGGATAAACATTGAGATGTAACAAGAACAAATTAATAAAAAAAAAAAAAAACCAGTGTTGTGTTCAGCTAGCCCTATTAATCACCTATTTTGTTTTAGGGCCTACTCTCTAATTTTAAGAGGCTTCTGTGAAGTTACCAGCTATAGCTCAAGTTTAAAATAACAAAGGTAAATTTATTATTCTGACTAAATGACACGTACCTGTAGTTCTAGCTACTCAGGATCGGAGGTGGGAGCATCACTTAACTTGAGGAGTTCAGGGTCATTCTAAGCATGCAGGAAGAGTCTCTCTTAACAATTGAAGTGAAAATGTTACTTTGTTATTAAAATATTCTATATTCATCATAATGATAATATGAAATGAGAATACGTATGATAATACACATGGACATGTTCACATGCACACACAAACACACATTGAATCATACTCCCTATAGCAGCAGTGAAAAGGTCAGACACACTTACCTAGTACTTGGTCTTTTTAAATCAGTGATCAGTCTTTACACTACTCATCTTTTTGGGCTATGAGACTGTCATGTATACAGTAAGATATTTAACTAGTCTGTATATAGGAGAATATTTAACAATATCCCTGGTTTATTTTAAAAACTAAATTCCAGTAGCATCACCATTTAGCTCAACAGTAGAATAGTATCCAGGTAAATACCAATATCCCAGTGTAGCCTAAGTCACCCTGCCTTAGAACTACTCAGTACAAATCCATCAACTACACTATGTCCTCAAAATAGCACCAAGTGGTAAGTCCTGTTTTTATATCTCAATTCACAGGCAAGGAGATGGGGAATCTGGTAACTAGAACTGCATAATGAATAACTTGAGGCAATTCCTTCATCAATTAAATATAAGAAAAAGTATCATTGACTTCATATCTCCCTCTCCTCTCCTTTTCTCTCTTCTTTTATTCCCTCTGCCTTCTTCCTGTATCTTTCCCCATTTCTATTCCTCTCCCTTCCTTTTTCTTTTTATTTTGGTAAAGCATACAGGTACAAACTTCCCTTTGTCAGTGTTTAAGCCTGAACCATGGGCATCTTTCCCAGTAGAAAGTGCTAGAGAGCATTCCTTCCTCAGCCACATGATGTTCATGGATGGGGTCCCCCATTTTAATGTATCTGGTTCCTCGTTGTTGAGTATTTACATCACTTCTCATTTTGAAATACTCAAACAATACTCCAGAGAGTAATAGTCTACATTTTGCTGTCCATACTTCATTCCTTCTGAGTGCTCTATTAATTAGGATTGATCAAATTTATGTATTCTGTTTGTGCTTTTACATCTCCCGTGTTTACCAAGGCAAAAGCATATTTCTGCATTTTGTGCTTTCTTGAGTCAATAATGTTTCAAAACTCTAGGCCAAACAGTGTAGCAAATTATGAAAATACAACTATAACCAAAGATCCTAGAAATTTGTATACTATACAGGGTTTTAAAACAAAATAGGTAGTGTCCCTGCTCTAATAACAATCTAACTACACAAGATCTCAGTTGTGTGAGCTTCCATTCTGCCATTGCCTTGGACTATAGGATTGTCCAAGGCAATGACACCATCCACCCAAAGGACCACATTCCTTCATTCAAAATTCGGGCCAAAATGGTGTTTCTAAATGTTCAGTGTCCCCTGTCCCCTAAAGACTACATTTCTGTGCTCTAATGTCAGTATACCCATTTCCTTTCTAATTAGTTGACTCTCTCTTGAAGATCAGATACAATCAACTTTATCCTTGCATCCCATGAGTCTACTATGGTTTATAGTATATGATAAGGACTCAGTTTTCACGTACTGAATAAGTGAGAGGATGTGGGAATGGACAACGTGGGAATAATGTTGGTCTTGGTTACACAGTGCCTCTAAGAGTTCTCTACCAGAGGACTGGTGGAGAGGTAACTCATCCAAGAATGAGAGCCCTGATGCTAAATGAACTTTCTGATAGCAAGATTTTTCTCCTAAGAAGAAAATAGATCATACAGACCCAGTAGTCATGCAGAGGGATCTTATGTGCTCAAATGCTTGAACTAGGGTGTGTAAGGATGCTCTTCCTACTGGTATCAAATAGGGTCTAGAAAGTTAGGAGCATCCAGGAGAGAGGGGGGGGGGAGAGAGAGACAGAGACAGAGACACACACAGAGACACACACAGAGACAGAGATAGAGAGACAGAGAGAGACAGAGACACACACAGAGAGAGACAGACAGACAGACAGACAGACAGAGACAGAGACACACACAGAGAGAGAGAGAGAGAGAGAGAGAGAGAGAGAGAGAGAGAGAGAGGAGAGAGAGAGAGAGAGAGAGAGAGAGAGGGAGAGAGAGAGAGAGAGAGAAATTGAGTAGTACCTGACAGACCTTGGAATTTGGAGTAGTTAAGAGAAAATATGCAAACAGAAACAAGTGTGACAGATGTTCCTCACAGCCCAGTGCTCATATCCTGTTGTGGTAGGGATGTTAAACCTGACTGTCTTTCCAGTATGAATGTACAGAACTTGAGGCGCAGCTCCATGTAATTGATTCTTATATTGATTTGGGATCTTTGTCAGAGCCTGATGGAAAGCAAGTCCCTATCTAATGGTATTGAATTTCTGGACAGGCTCCATTGATCCACAGGAACTTCTACAGGATAGAGCAAAAGCTTCCTTGCATACTCCACACAGTTGAGGACAGTCATCTCAGACTTCTAAAGAATGGTCCAGTCCCAGAGAGAAACTGGGGTGAATTCATACTGACTTGAGTCAGTTGTTAAATAGAAAAAAGAAGGAAAAGAAGAAAGAAAGAAAGAAAGAAAGAAAGAAAGAAAGAAAGAAAGAAAGAAAGAAAGAAAGAAAGCTCAGCCAACTCTTCAGCCATGGCATGTTTAAATTGGGCAAGGATAGGATATCAATAAATACCATAGAAATTGTCAAACACTCCTTATCACAGCACCCATTTGTTTCATAGGCAGCTGGTTACCCCTGTCCCCACTGCCAACTTCTGAGGACACAAACTCCAGAGGAAGTTTGTAAATGATTTTCTGCTGAATTCAGATCTTTACTACCTGCAGCAGGAAAAAAAAAAAAAAAACCAACAAAACAAAGAAACAGAAACCAAATTTAAAAAAAAAAAAAAAAAAAAAAAAAAACCTGATACAGCTAGTGACTGGCAGTTCAAGGGAAACAGAAAGGAAAGAAAATTGTGTTTATAATAGAGTTTAGTACTTCACAGAGCTGTATTTATGATATCTGTGAGTGTAGGAAACATAATACCCAGGATCTCTTCCAAGAATATAGCCTTAGGCTGGGTTTAGGTGTGTAGAATGCACAGGTTTAACCAAATGCACAGCTGGGACTCAGTAACTACAGCTGATGGGCTAACAGCATAAGTAATACACCATATTAAAAGCAACCATTTATTGAACATGTAGTCGGTGACCATATATGATCATGAGATATTATTTTGAAACTACCCATCTTGCACTTTCTAGGCACTTCTGGAAAGGTACTATAGTTTGAGCATTTCGGGAAGGGGGAAATGTGTCAAAAAAAAAAAAAAAAAAAAAAAAAAGACCATCCATGGACTATGGAAGTTCTGCATAAGCAAAGACATTGACTCTCCTTTGGGAAAATACCTGAAGATACACTAATACTGATGCAGACAGCAGAGAAACTCAGTGGCTTCAGTTTGGGTGTTGTTCTAGGTGAATCTGCAACAAATTACAAAAACACTTTTTCTTTTCAGAGTTAATTGCATTCTGAATTGTGATTAGAGATTTGGCTGCATATTTATCAATATTGCCATCAGATAACTATATTCAATGGTATTAGTATATATCCAATATCTTGTGAATAATTCTGAGTCAGACTAAAATGTATCCCTTCAATCATCAATATGTTTCAGATAATTTATCTCTATCTCCCAGGCTGGCTTTTGACATACAGAAAATATCTAAATATGCTTTGTGGAATTCAAAACCAGCGTCAGCTCCTCTTAGCAAAAATTGCTTTCATCTCTGCAAGAGCTGCTTCTGTGGAATGCGTGCTCGTTCTGCGCTAGAAGGCTTTTGGGAAAGCCACATCAGCCTATGTTCTCATGTGAATTTCCCTTCCTGCCACATACTTTCTCTTCAAAGAATGGGACTCGACTGTTCAGGGCTCCCTCCAGCCCCCAGGAGAAAGTAGGCATCTCTTTTTCAACTGCTACAATTATTGAGGTGACTTTTTTTGCCACCTGTTTCTATGTCATCATGTTTCATTTGCAGTTGTGAAATTAAATGAGCAAGCCTCCCATTCTCATGAAAGAGAGAGCATGCCAAATTTCTGTATTCTGTCTCTGAGAAGTGAAATGTTCCATCTTAAGTTTTTAAATGGGATGATAATGACTGAGATCTTTAAAGATGACTACCATTCTGGTTGTTGGATGTACTTGCTTCTAATTTACCAACATGCGGCCTCTGCCAACAGGAGAGTGCATAGCAGCCATTAGCTATATAGTCTGCCCATTGTGAAGCAGATGTAATTATAGATCTGTGCTCTATACCTTATTGGACAAATTCCTCTTATTTCTCAAAATAACCAAAGCATAAGAACAGCAAACATCAAGCTGTTCTAGGCAGACAGTTTCCCCATAGGTCCCCGAGAGTCACTTAGAAAATAGATATTCATGTTTCACAAGTGAGAAACAGGAGGATAAGGAGATTAAATCAACCAACATTACAAATAAAATCAATAATAACGATGAGATCCAAACCCTTGAGCTTGAATCCAAAGCCTGGTGCAATCTGCTACAGAGGGCTGCCTATCGGTGTCTATAAAGCTCTGGGGCATGAACAATTAATGACCTCTGTTTCTAGTTGCTCATGGTCTATGTTATATTGCAATGTATACAGATATGACTAATACAAGAGTGAAGACAGAAGAACTTAAAATATGTTCAAGATGTGTGTTTGAGTCCTGTGGGGAGTAGTACTTCTCTTGGTTCCTTCATTTTGTAGAGGGAGCAGTTGTCATTTTATTCCTGCCCCTCTCTACCCTCTTGTACCAGCCTGTTGAGCTTGGAAAGAAGAACTGGCCATGTGCAGCTCAGCCCAGGAGTTTTTTTTCCAATTGGAAGATGAATTCACCAGAGAGAACCTGTGTTAAATGCTGGAACTTAATGCCATTGTTCTTAGCCACCATTTTCTATACACATAACAGGACATATAAGTCCAACTCCCAAGTTCAGAGCTTGAATGCTCACTTCTTTCCAAGAAGCATGCCCACATATTCAGATCATCTCTGTCAATAACAAAAGTGACACTTCAGCCTTATATTTACCTGCCTTACTCCCTCCCTCATTTTATTGCTGTTGATTGATGTTATAGTGAAAGACACCGGTTATTGAATTCTTTCTAAGCAAATAGAAATCATATAAGTCATAGAGCCCACAGCAAATGAAATGCAATGTTAAAGGAAAACAGTACAAATTAAAAACTCCAAATTAGATCTTGAGAAATGTGTTACTATCAGAAAGAAATGCCTTCTTTTAAAAATTGATTATAATTTATTCAGATTACATCCCAGTTGTTATCCCCTCACTGGTATCTTCCAATTCCTCCTCTCCCTCCTACTCCCACACTATTCGCCTGCCTCAGACCTCTGATAGAGGGTACCTGCTCCTCAACCATGTGACCACAGCCTATCAGGTCTCATTATGGACAGCTGGCTTCTCCTTCCTCTCTGTGCCACCGGGCCTTCCCACCTTCTTATCCACTCTATAGCATAGTAAATAAGTTCCCTCATCAAAAAGATCACTGTTTCCTGAGTTTTCTTTCCTCAAGAGCCAAGGTCCTAGTTAATCATTTAGGTGCACCCAAGAATTGACAATCACTTTTATTGTAGAGCCTCCCAATTACATTGGATTCATCATTTCATGTATATTCATAACTTCTATCTAGTCCAAGCTAGAGTCCTTTCTGGGTTTACCTATAACATCCATACCTATTAGTCTCTCTGCTTCCACCCTTGCTGGTTGTTTTTGATTAGTTCTTTGCAGAACAGATCCATGATTTCCTCAATAAACACAAATTCCCAAGTTCTTTGTATTAAGATTTACTCATTCATTTTATGCATGTGAGTGCTCTATTTGCATGTACACCTACTTGCCAGAAAAGGTCATCAGCTCACACCATAGATGGTTATGAGCCACCATGTGGTTGCTGGGAATTGAACTCAGGACCACTGAAAGAGCAATTAGTGCTCTTACCCTCCAAGCCTTCTCTCTAGTCCACAATTTCCCAATTTCAATCCCTTCCTCTCACTGTTGAATGGCTTCACACTGACTTTGACACAGGGCTTCCAACCTTCCTCCAGGCTTGGCTCACTCTTCTCTTTTACTCCCTGAATCACAGTCTCATTGGCCTTCTTTCATTTCCTACTGAATCCAGGTCCTGCATCAATCTGTTCCCTCTGCTTGGGACACAGTTACCAACTTCTAGTCTCTAGACAATTTGGTTCTTCACTCATTATCGTTGTAATAGGCCAAACATTACTTCTTAGAAAGGGTTGGTCTTGATATATATGAATGTATTTGCTCTGTCAATCTACCATAGTTTGATGTTTTGGACATGTATTTGTTGTGATGTCTTCATTTTACTCTTTATTTTGGCTATTACACAGTAAGTGTCAATTGAATATTGAATGCAGAAGTGTCATAAGAAATTAAATGAATGAATTCAACTATCCTTTCACCATCAAAGTATGGAGACTAGGATTTTATTATTATAAGATAAATATTTAGCAAAGATTGAAATGATTTTCAAAACAAAGAGTAGAAGGTACTCACTACATGAGCACTTGTATTGAATGTGCCAATTTTTTTCACATTATGAAAAATCTGTTAGAATGACTCAAAGAGGGAAGGGTTTATTTAAGCTCATGGTTTTACAGGATTCACTCCATTATGCCAGGCAAATCATAATGAAGTTCAGTTACTGAAAGAATACCTCCTAGACTGGTCTCACTTTTATTCCTTCACAGCTCCCTAACAAATTGGATAGGCTAGCCAGCAATCACAGTGGTTCTTTTCCCATTGTTTTCCATCCAACATATCAATATTTTCTGAAAAAAATCAACAAAAATGCATGCAGAGGTGTGTTTTGCTAACACTACACATCTCTTGACCCAGTCAAATTAACAACTGAGATTACTCACAATGATGTTCAAGTGTTTTCACCCAAGTGCTATGCTTCTGCAACTCTGAGTGTCTCAATTCCCATTGCTCAGTATGACAGGAAGTTGACTATGTCATGCCATGACTCTGAGCCATCTGTTCACCATGAAGCTGGAGCCCCAGACTCTGGACAAAGCCTTTCTATTTTCAGTTGAGTTTAAGGTGTTTCATGGATCTAAATTGTCTACAACCCTTACTGTCATTCATCTTTCTTGTTAATCAAGGACATATGTCTATTGACTTTAATGGGGTCTCGAGTGCTCCATGAACTACTGAGATGAGAAAGGATCAGTGCTTGGAGAGTGAAAGAAAAATGGCAACTAGGGGACTGTGAAAAGTTAATTGAAATAAAGCATGTGCTGGAGGACACAGGGTCACACACATGGGAAGAGCCATAAATAGAGAGGTTTTGGCCTGGGGTGTTTTATAGTCTGTAAGCTTACAGGTTGTAATCATCAGGGTACTCAGGAACTCCCTCCAGAATGTAGTCCTTCTAGAAAAATATAACTGAGTCAGTACTGACATGGAGCAATCAGTTTGCTAGTCTTCTGGCTGAATTCTTTTAATGCATCTCACCAGAAAATAACTTTCTTTAGGAATAAAACTGCTATGGAAGGCAAGGAGAACAGAGATTTAGAAGACAGCCAAAGTCCATCAAGCTAGTGATCCAAAGATTAGGACAGATACCTTATCTTTTAAATAATTAATGCCAATCTCTGCCCGGTATGTCTGCAAAATCAATACCTGATGTTTGCACTACTGTTCAAGGACTTCAAAGAGACTTTCACATATATTTTCCTCAGCAGAACCTGACAATACCATAATACTTCTGTTATATCTCCAATTTTATGTTGCTGATACAAGGCAGTAAGATAAAGGACTTAGTCTAACTCAAGCTACTACTGTGTTGAATGGCTGAGAACAAAATTCAAACAGCCTTCTATAAAGGACAGTGTTTTCTATCTATCTATCTATCTATCTGCTAATTTTTTTGCTCTATGGCCACTAGCATGAACATATAAATTTATCAAATGTATTCAAAAACCCTCATGGTTCTTTTCTAGAGCTCCAATTACATACTTACCCTGGAGGAGTGAGATTGATTCTTACATGTGAATGAGGATACAAGTCTGTTTCGCTGTCAAGACTCACTTCTATAGAAGGGTAGTGAGCAGCTGTCTTTCGTGACTTCTTGAGGAAATTTTGTTTCAATCTTCCAGCATCCATAATATCAGGATGACAGTGTTTACTTAGTAATCCATCTCTCTGCCTACGATTTTGCTCCTTCTTCTCTATCCTTGCAAACCCATGCCTAAGTTCAGAGTCACAGTTATAAAATACAAATTTGGAATTAATCATTTGTCTTTTGAAAACTCTGCTAACTTCTCATTATCCACAGGATCAACTGCACATTCCTTAGTAGAATAATTTATGTCCATATTTCACCTGTTCCCCATGTAATTCTTGCATTTACTGAACAGAGACACTCAGACCATTGTGCCCTGAGGATAGGGAAAGGAGGTTTAAGTCTTAGAAGCAGGATGGGATGTTATTAAGATGACATTCTGGTCATTATGAGACTCTAGCTCTCTCCTCAATAGTTCTTCCTTCTAGTTCTCATGTATTCATGTATTATTCCCATTCTCCAGAAAGCTACTCAAAATCTCTATGTCCACCTTGGAATTGCCACCAAAGACAATCTCAATTTTATGCCTAGTGAACCCTCTTACAAGGCAAATTCAAGTTGTTGACATCTCAACTCTGAGAGGCCTTTTACAGCACCCAAGATGTTACCGTGTTCAACTTTCTTCTCCTTACAGCCTGCATCAGCTTATATTAAAATAATTTGTCTATGTCTTCGAAGTCATTAAGACCACCTTGATATGAGGATTTCAGCTTTCTCGGTTCACAGCAAGGCACTTGCTGTAAATAATTTAACTCTATATTAACACTAAGCTTTGTTTCTTAGAGGGTAAACCAGACATTTTCCTTGCTTTTTTGACTCCAAATTGCTCCACTTTCAGATTTCCTCTTCTGTCATCTCCTGTGGATATGACAGGAGAAGTTGGGCTCTAGTACAGCTTGTAATCATGTGTCCTCCCTCATTCTTTAGAGACAATCTTTCCATGGAAGGACTGATTCACTCTGAAGTGTTCTCTGGCTGCGAGCCCACTGCCAGGCCCATAGCTATTACTCAAAGAACAGCTGATGGAAGATGACAAGGACTTGCTTTTAAAAGACACTCTGAGTATACAACTACTACCCTCTGTTAGAAAATACCAGTTATTAATATGATTGTCTTATTATCTTTCTCAGTACAATGAATAATTTTTTAGGGCAGTTACCACAACTTGGGTATTTCTTTTTGTTTGTTTGTTTTTGTTTTTGTTTTTCAAGACAGGGTCTCTCTGTGTTGCCTTGGCTGTCCTGGGCTCACTTTGTAGAACAGGTTGGCCTCGAACTCATATCAATCCTCCTGCCTCTGCTTTCCAAGTGCTGGGATTAAAGGTGGCACCACCACGCATGGCTTTACTTATGTATTTCTTAAAAGAAAGCTATAACATATATCTTTTCCATAATCTGTTTTATATATATATATATATATATATATATATATATATATATATATATATATATATATTCTGTGATTATGTGTGTGTTTGTGTGTGTGTACCAGAGCTGTATCATTTATTGAATTTATCCTTCATGTAAAATAAGAAATTATCTACCCCTCTTCTGTGTCTTCTCATTGAGTATGTGAAATATGTATACTCACTCTATAGATGTTAAGTCTAAGGCACAGAAGCTTGGTTTCACACGCTCACGCATGTTAAGGATCAGAGGATTCCCAACAAGATTTCAGCATCAGAGGACTGCCTTGTACTCTTTGTTGTACTAAAGGAAGAATGATATTTATACATGACCAATCACTTTTCTGATAGGATTCAGCACCTTGCAACCCCCAGCACAAAATGAAACAAAGAGGAGAAGTAAGGTGACTTACTTCTCTTTCGGGAGATCTGGATTTAATTTCCAGCACCCACATTGTACCTCATAACCTTTGGTAGCTCTGTTTCATAGGACCTAATGCCCTCTTGTGGTATCTGCAGGCACCGGAACAAACATGATACAAGCACACACACATATTAAGGCAAACACACAAACAATAAAATAATGCCTAAAATAGTGAATTAAAAATGATGGCTCTATGCTGCTCTCCTGAGTATGTTACAGACTTAGTTTTTCCATTCTACAGTGTATCAACAATCCAGGTGGAGAGATCAAAGTGACTTGGCCTGTACAGGTCTGGGAAATATCCTAGAAAGCTGGGACTTTTGGTGCAAGGCCCAGAAACGTCCCACACAAAGCATGGTGAGCTAGTCAGCCTACATTCAGCACTGATATAATAGCACTCGAATGCTCAAAGTAAGTCATTCAGCTGTGCTCTTAATTGTGTGTATGTGTGGTGTGTGTGTGGGTGTGTGTGTGTCTGGGTGTGTGTATGTGTGTGCACGCGCACGCGTGTGCACCATATAGCAATGTTAGAAGGAACTGGAATGGATTTTCTTGTGTAACAACTCATTGACTATTGAAATAGATGCTGGGCCACATCAAAAATGTCACTGTATTACTTTTTAATTTTCTTTTTGTCACTGTATTATTTTAAAGATGAAGTTCATAGTTTTCATCCTTGTATGTTGGGATGGGAAAGCCAGAAGTACCAGCCTGAGAACATTCCTTAACTCACTTCACAAATCCATGGAGTGTCAATCTCCCCAAACTGTCAGCTCTCTACAACCTCACCACTCTTCAAGCCCTGCCTGAGCCATAAATACTCACACAGTCATACAACCATTAACCATAATCGTAATATGTATATCTACATTTATTTGGATTCACTGATGACTAACATATTATTCAGTATTTTTTTTCACAAATGCCCTTTAAGAGTTCCGCATCTATCCACCCATATACATTAAACAGATATGGCATGCATTTCCACATTATATGCAGCATTCGTGTTCACACAGCGCAAAGAGACATTCATTGATTTTTATGTAGTACGAACTTAATTTCACCCTTTTATGACGACTTCCAGGATCATTTCATAGGTATGAATATGTCCTCCAAAATCCATATATTAAGACACATTTAGAGAGACATAAAATTTATTCTGAGTCTCTGATTTGTATGTTCACATTTATATATTAGATACATCTTTCTTTCAAACATGTGTGTGTGCACATGCACACACAAATATACATACATACAAACACATATACGTGCATACACACAGAACTGTCTTGGAAAATTACTTCAGAAATCTCTCTGTGATAAGGCAAACTATAAGGACAAATTTTAAGACGTCAATATAAATAGAAACAGCAGGAACACATGTAGAAGAAGTATGCATAGATTTTGAAGGATCTTGAACATACCCATCTATGTGTCTCTTGTCAATGTTGTTTTAGCATTATGCATATTCATTCAACCCCAAAACACAACTCTGGGTCAAAGATCTTTCCCATTCTTTACATTGCTTCAAATACTGAAGGAAGGCAATGAGTCTATTCTTCTTTGTTCAAGGAGAATAGTGAACATACACAGAGGCCACTGACATGTGATGCTTTGAAAGTCACCACTGCCAGTGAGGTCTCAGAATTAGAAGGTTCCAGAGGAAACTGACCATGGAGGAATGTTTTTCTACTTAGCCAAAAAGATCCGGCTTCTTTGAACATTGACTTTCTGCTGAGATGTCCTAATGCATTCCACATTTGACCATTAAATCCTAATTGGAGGCCTGCTGGGAAGGTATGGGGGCCCAGCCTGCCAGAATTTCCTGGGTCACATCCCTGCAAGACCCAGCCTGGCCCCCTGCCCCTGTGTGACCTGCCCTTTTGAACTCTTAATCCTTCTTCTGCTCACAAAGAATTAGGAGCTCAATTTACTCCTGAAACCACAAGAATGTGTCCTTTGGTCTTCCCCTTCTCATCTGCCACCTCCACCCCCTGCCCGCCATCCACACACACATACACACTTTGTTATTCTAGCCTCCACCCACCCTTAGTGAAGAAGCAGAATAGCTTGCGGAGGCTTAATTGAAAGGCTCCAGAAAGCCTGAGACTTTTATGATGAAACAATTGTCCTTGGTAAATGTCAAACTTTGTATTTGATGAGACTCATGACCTTTTCCCCATGACTCTGCTATTTTCTTGAGAAATTATGACCTGGCTCTGTCAGCCTGACCAGGTCATGTTCACATACAGTAGTAAATGTTGTGTGTCCGAGAACAAGCTTACCCTCTGTAACACAGATCACTGCCATCAGGTTCATGGCATATTCGAGCAGGTACTAAGGGGAGAGGAGTAGGAATGAAAGAGCCTTGACATAATCACTTAGGAAGGCCAGATAATCCTGAGATAAGTGATAACCTAAGCTCTGCCCCTGGCTAGTTGCATTTCCTCTTATTAGCCATTGTGCGCCCAGGCACTGTGACAACAAAGGACAGACAGACCCCTAGCCTCTAAAAGTGTTGCTTCAAGATTCAAATAAAAGAACTCAGGTGAAAGCCCTTTCAACAATTGAAAAACTTGAAAATAATTCAACATCATTAGCATACAGAGGATACAAAGGTCTTCTTCCATCAATAGCAACTTCAACGTGAACCAAGACTTAGGGATACTGATTGCACAGAAACCTAATGAGAATAACTTATCATGGCAATGGTAGGTAAATTTCTGCTCCTCCCAGGAAATAATTTCCTGAGGGTTAAAGTGTAACTAAAAAGTGGAGCCCCTTGAAGTTCTGTGTTCTTTGTTCCCCAGAGGGCTTTGCCTATTGCCTTCCAAGAGTTTTAGTCTGTCTTCATTGTCGGACATAAAACTCAGTCCTACTACCTCACAGTTGAACTCTCCTGGACCAACCAAAGTTGTATATTGCTCTGTCTAGGCAGATATTGAATTTGAGTACACACTGGTCCTGGAAGTAGGAGACATCATGCTGACTGATTATTATGGCCCTTCCTAAAGAAAATGAAAGATACAAATAAATAATAATATGGTACCTATGGTAAAAGTAGGTTACCCAAATTGATGGAAGTATCATAATGAAAGCTCTCACTTGGTACAACTATGAAACACTGTCAAAAGAGTTGAATGTTGGATTAGACTTCTAACTCCAGAATACGATGAACCTCTTATTACCTTATCAACTTGAGTAAACTTTCCAAATGTCTAGTATTTTTTATCTTTAAAATGGGAATACAGATTAAGGCCTACCTTATGAGATTACTGTGACCTTCAATGATGTAATTAACGAAATGCCTGGAGCCTAGTCTCAGGCCTAGGAAGCTTTAATCAATGTCAGCTTTAGGCATTATTATGATGATGGTGTCGATGATGAAGCCAGTGATAATCTGTAAAAGTGAATCTTCCCTGATTCAAGAAAGACTCAGCAGCTAGTGATGAGCAGAACTCAGTTCATTCCTGTTTCCAGTGAAGTCTGGCTCTCTCTGAGACAGGATCTGGTTTGCTTAGTCATCTTTCACTCTGTTTTATTGGCTCAAGATCTAGCTGATCTAATTTCTATTCTACAAAATACTGGACCATCTACACGCATCATACCAAATAAAGGTTAGACTCTGCTTCATTTCTGTAGCATCACAAGGCATTTTCATCCTCAAATAGATTCAGTTTATGAGTCATTAATAAACTTATACTGAATTCACAAAGCCCTAATTTTTCACTTAATCCATATTTCAAACTGAAACTGTGAGAACTAGAAAAGATAATCTGTAGTGAGGTAACCGAGACCCAGAAAGACACACAAGGTATGTACTCACTTATAAGCAGATATTAGCCATACAGTACAGGATAACTACACTACAATTTACAGATCATAAGAAGCTAAGTAACAAGGAGGAGCAAGGGAGGATACTTGAATCTTAGAGTAGGAAATAGAACAGACAAGAGAAGTGGATGAAGAGAAGGAACAGGGTAGGAGAGGGAGTGTGGAGGGAAATAAGGGTGGGAAGAGATGTGAGGAGATCAGGGGAGGGAGGTCAGAGGGCTTGGAGATTGAAAAGAAAATAAGGGCAAGGGCATCACAGAGAGAAGCTGAAGAGCTACAATAGCGTAGGCTCCTGAGAGGATATAGGGGGCGACTCTAGTTAAAAATCCTCATAGCAGGGGACATGGAGAGTGAAGAGGCCACCTTCTAGGCAGACAGGACTTCTTGTAGAGAGAGGGAAGCATCAACCAACCCACAAAAACTTCAACCCAAAATTAACCTTGCCTATAAGACATGCAGGGATAAAGATAGAGCAGAGATTGAGGGAATGTCCAACCAATGCAGAGCCCAACCTGGGACCAACCTCATGGGAGATAGCCAACCCCTGACATTATTAACAACACTCTGCCAGCCTTGCAAACAGGAACCTAGCATTGTCCTCTGAGCTGCTCCATTTAACAGTGGATTGAAACAGATCTTAGACTCAGAAGCAAAAAACCTGGGCCAAGGGGCAGGTGCATACTCAGATTACAGCACCAACCATGCAAGGTCTGGACCTAGGCCTGCTACATATATGTAGCTGATGGGCAGCTTAGTCTTCATGTGTAAGGAGACAGTAAGGAGCTGTCTCTGACATGGATTCTGTGGCCTGCTTTTCAATCACTTCCTTCTGGTGGAGCTGGCTTGTCTGGCCTCAGTGGAAGAGAATGTGCTTAGTCCTGATACAACTTGATGTTCTAAGGTGGGTAAGTGTCGGGCACTCTCATTTTCTGAGGTGTAGGGGAGAGGGAATATTGGAAAGAGGGAAGGTAGGACTACACTCAGGATGTAAAGTGAACAAATAAAGAAAAAAAAGGAAAAAGAAACAGGAATAAACTAGGAACATAATACATTATAAACAGGGTATTAGAGAGTTTTCTTAGCCTATGCCATGGCTATAAGGCAATGATCAAATTATAAAACATCCCTATTTTTTCAAATTTATATATTTAAAATGGAGACATAGAGACACATTAATCATACAAGGTCATATATTTTAAATCTATAGTAAACATGGTGCCATTGAAAAGTGTAGAATGGTAAATTTGCCAGAGTGAATGGAGTCTATATTTTAGGTTGAATATCTAAAGGACAGTAGAAGTTATGCAGGTATGGAACAGTGGGGAAAATATTAATGCTCCAGGGAAGAATCTGAGCAATTTTGGCCCCAAAATGAGAGAAAGAGAATATTCAAAGTAACCTCCCAAAAAAGAACAATGTGCATTAAACTGCACTCAAAGTAAATAATTGCTAAAGGTTGACATTTAGCCCAAGGAACGGCTGGGTCACATTTACACACTTTCCCGTGGTAAGACCCTGTGTAAGATCTCAACATGCAATATGTGTTTCAGTCTAATATGATCCTTACTCTCTTTAGTGAAGAAGGAAAGAAAAGATGACCAGTCACAGTTACAGCACACCGCAGTGTTTCATGGGACTTGTAGCACTGCAGTATTCTAAAAACATGATATGATGTTCTTAACCAGCTTAGTTTTGTTTTTCTTTCCACAATTGGAATAGAAGAGCAATGTAGTTATTAAATTCATATGTAAAAGGCAAAGATCTATTTCATCCTTTTATAACTGCTGTGGACTAAATTTAGGACTTTCTAAGCAGAAAGAAAATCCTAAGAACTGTCATATTAAAGTATACCTAGGCCAGCCAGATAGGACAGAACCTATGCAACATGCAGTCTACAAGGAGGTTGGAGTTGGACCCATGGAAAACGATTCTACGAGACACACATATCCTATCATCATTGCTTTCATTAACAACTGACTAGTGTGAAAGTACACATTACAGCTTTCAATTGTTCTCTATAAAAGAATGCATTGAAAATTCACCTAATTGTGGCATTCATTCTCACATACCACTTACCATCCTCAAAAATCCCTGATGTTACATTATCAGGCCCACCGCTATGTACACTAGTAAGAAACATAGGGCACAAGGTACCATTTATATGCTGGAGAGAAGCAACATGAGCCAATCAAGGCCCTCTTTCCCAGTCCAAGTGAGGATTGCTCAAAATCCTTCATCTTTTATATCTGCAATTACCTTTTGTTAATACATCTAAATCATGAAAATTGAACTTTCTTGTAGTTAATTTTGCAGATAAAGGTCCAGTTTGGCTGTATTCTGAATCTTCTGGTAAAGAATACCAGAGCCACAATAGGTGCAACTTTGTGGGGTTTCTTAGTGAGGTTTATTATTGTTGTTTAGAAAGTCACATTGTCCGTAGGGTGTAAGGATTTCCTTGAATCCAATGCTTTCTCTCATTTGCAGTGAGACAGTGAGCCTTCCTGTCCTCCATGCATTTTCAAGCACATAACAGCTAACCCTCTGAACTTATCCTACTCTTTCACATCTTTTTGGTATTATATATACTGTATTTTTTCTCATTGCCTCAAATTTAAGGTATCTTTCTTCATCATCACATCTTAAAGAACTCAATGTTTGAAATACCAGGCTAGTCAGCCAGAGTAGAGACTGCGCCTATAATCTCATCACTCAATGAGAGGACGCAAATACAATTGCAAGTTCAAGGCAAGCATGGACCACGTAACACAAAAGGAGTCTATATAAAAAGCAAAGTCAAATAAGCTACATATAAGCATAATAGTAATAATATAGTAATATAAATATTACAGTCAATAGTTCTTTTGTCTCTCAGCTTCAAAGAATTGCTTCTGCAGCTCTGTTTTCCTCAGGTGAAACCCAATGCCTAGCTGGCCCCAAATTATCGTATGGTATGAGGAAAGGCTGACGGGATGCTGATTAAAGCACATCTCCATTGACTGAAGGTCTGCCCAGCAAGGGTAACCTCTCTGCTTGCAGCTTTCTGTCATGGGTGAATGTACACTCATCCTCAGGAATCCAGGTTCCTGTATCCAAAAAAGTGATATCAGTGTTTGTTTTGGGAAACATGACTAATTTTCTCTTCTTCTCTAGCAGATGAGGGAAGTATTATCAGCTTCCTGAACTTACTAACCTGTAGCCATTCACATCTGCCCCACCACTCCCCCAACACCTTTGCAAACAGTTATCTGTGACAAACCATTTCTTTAAAAAAAAAAAAAATACCAGGAAAGCTCTTGTTTCTTCAGGCAGAGCCAGAGAGCAGGATTGCCTCCTTGGAATCCTAAGGTGGTGAAATCACCATCAGTCACATCCTGGAAGGAAATCTCTGCAAGCTTTCTCTCTAAATTCTAAACTCTTAATCATATTCCAGAATAAGGGTTAACAAACTTTTTTCTTTTTGAAAAAAAGCCACATATGGAACATGTAGACTTGGTGGGTAGTAAAGTCTATGTTGTAAGTACTCAGCCCTGCTATGAAATGAAAGCAGCCATATAAAAGCATTCATGACTGTGTTCTGCGAAAAATTATTTATTTTTATTTCTTTTTTTAATTCTTATAATTTATTCACATTATATCCCAATTATTATCTCCTTCTTCATACCTCCTATTCCCATTCTCCCTCCTTCTCCTATCCTAGTCCCCTCTCCTATACCTTTGACAGGGGGATCTTCCTCTCTGACTAGCTGACCACAACCTAACAGGTTTCATCCTGATAGCCTGCATCCCTTTCCTCTGTGTGCTTTCAGGGCCTCCCTGCCAAGGTAATGTTCTCAAACTGCAGCACCAGAGGACGTGTCACAGGCAGAGAGCCACCCCTTGTGCCCACTGTGAACAATGAGCTGTCCACTAGCTATATCTAAAAAAGGGGGGCCTAGGTTCTTTGCATGCCTTGTCCTTGGTTGGTGCTTCAGTTTGTGTAGACTGCCTAGGGTACAGATCTGTTGGTTTTCATGGTCTCCATGATGGTCTCCTGACCACTTCAGGTCCTTCCTTCCCCCACTCTTCCATACAACTCTGAGCACTCTGCCCTGAGACCTATTGCAAGTCCTAGCATCTGCACTAATCCTCCATTGGGTGAAGTTTCTCAAAAGGCATCTATGTTTGACTAAAATACAGTTATATGTGAGTATATACCATGCATGTCTTTCTGGGTCTGGGTTCTCCCACTCAGGATGATCTTTTCTAGTTCCATCCATTTGCCTGAAAATTTCAAGATTTCCTTGTTTTTAATAGCTAAATAGTATTCCATTATGTATATGTGCCATGGTTATTTTTAATCTATTCTTGTGTTGAGGGACATATAGGTTGTTTCCAGATTCTGGAAATTATGAATAAAGATGGTATGAACATAGTTGAGCAAATGTCCTTGTTGTATGGTGGAGCATCGTTTGGGTATATGCACAGGAGTAGAATAGCTGGGTCTTGAGGTAGCCCTATTGCCAATTTTCTGAGAAAGCACCAGACTGATTTCCAAAGTGGTTGTACAAGTTTGTATTCCCACCAGCAATGTAGGAGTGTTCCCCTTTCTCCACATCCTTGTCAGCATGTGCTGTCACTTGAGGTTTTTATCTCAGGCATTCTGATAGGTGTACGACTGAATCTCAGAGTTGTTTTGATTTGCATTTCTCTGATAACTAGGAACATTGAACAGTTCTTTAAGTGTTTCTCCTCCATTTGATATTCCTCTGTTAAGAATTATCTGTTTACTCTGTACCCCATTTTTAAATTGGATCATTTGTTTTGGATGTGTTTAATTTCTTCAGTTCTTTATATATTTTGAATATTAGTCCTTGATCAGATGTAGGGTTGGTGAAGATATTTTCCCACCCTGCAGGCTGTCATTTATTCTTCTGACAGTATCTTTTGCCATACAGAAGCTTTCGAGTTTCATGAGATCCCATTTATTAACTGTTTTTCTTAGAGCTTAAGCTATTGGTGTTCAGTTTAGGAAGTTATCTCCTGTGCCAGTGTTTTCAAGGCTCTTCCCCAATTTTTCTTCTAACAGATTTTGTATGTCTGGTTTTATACTGAGGTATTTAAGCCCCTTAGACTTGAATTTGTGGGGGGTGATAAATATGAATTTATTTGCATAAGATGGAAAGATCTCCTATGCTCATGGATTGGGAGGAACAACATAGTAAAAATGGCCATTTTCCCGAAGGCAACATACAGATTCAATGCAATCCCTATCAAAATACTTACACAATTCTTTACAGACCTAGCAAGATCAATTCTCAACTTCATATGGGAAAACAACAACAACAACAATGAAACCCAGAATAGTTAAAACAATCCTGTACAATAAAAGATCTTCTGGAGGAATCTCCATCCTTGATCTCAAGCTGTACTATAGAGAAACAGTAATAAAAATGGCACTGTATTGGCATAGAAGTAGTCTGGTTGATCAGTGGGATCAAACTGAAGACCCAGAAATAAACCCGCACACCTATGAACACTTGAATTTTGACAAAGATGATAAAAACCATAGAATGGAAGAAAGGTAGCATCTTCAAAAAATGGTGCTGGTCTAACTGGATGTCTACATGTAGAAAATGCAAATAGAAAACTTTATTTATAAATCAAAATGTGAAGCAAGATTTTTGTCTATGAGTTGTAGTGTCATGATGCTTGATCCACAGATCTGAGAATGTAAAATGAAACTTTATAATAGACGATCAATAAGAGGGCAGAATGATTTGCTTTTAACCCATCCTTTGTTAATGTCTATTTAAATTTTCACACAGCCTATGTTTCTTACATTCCTTTCCCTCCACCAACTTCACCCTAGATCTCCACTACCCACCTAACTTCACACTATTTCTCAAGAAAAGTAAGAGCAAGGAAAACAACAAACACGGAAAAACAAAGCAAAAAGAACAGCAGAATATAAAAAAGACAAAAATACCAAAAACAAAACTAAACAAAAAGTACGCATACATCCACATATAAAATGTAATGTGGAGTCCATTTTTACGTACATTTACAACAACTCCTTAGCACGGGGCCTGACCTGGAGTGTGGTTGATACACTCAGTGACACTCTATTGAAGAATACTACTGTTCCTTTTCCCATTGAGAGCAATTGTAAGGAGCTTCTGGCTTTGAGATCGGCTCTGTGTCTACCTCCTCTTCTGAGTTCTTGGAATTTGTATGGTTTGAACCTGTGTCTTTTGTGTGCTGTCATGATCTTTCTGAGTTTATATGCACTTCCAGCCCTGTTGTATCTGGATGGCACTGTTTCTCCATAGTCACCCACCACTTCTGGTTCTCACAATCTTTCTACCTCCTCTACAGCTGTGCCACTCTGAATGTGCTGAGTAATTCATGTTTTTTTAAGTTTAGCAGTCTTTTATCAAGGCTAGATAACTGAGATACAATTATACCTAGACCAGACACATTAAAGACGTATTTAATTGTTTAGACTAAAGCATGAGGAAATCTAGTCTGTAACAACTCTTAAAAACAGTCCCGAAACTCAAAACAGCAAAGCATTTTGCATTATCTTTCCCCAGTCCTGCTCTCAGCGCCACCTGTCTTGGTCTAATCCTGCCATGACTCCCACTTCCACTTAAATGCAAACAATCAAAAGACATCCGTGAGACAGACAAGCATGAGCACCAACTTTCCAATCCAAGTGAAGGCTTTAATCAGCCCTGAGAAACACTTAGAACACACAAAGACTTCAAATTGCATTATCCCCGGGGAAAAATATATATCCTTCTCCCACATAAATAACAATTCTCTTGTTCTTCCTATCAGAAAGGCACAAAAGATACCACGGGAATGCTTTCATGTGTCTTCTAAATAATGTCTGTAATTAAATATACCACATACATGACTAAATAAAAGTTCATTCGTTTTTCAGCTTCCTGCAAATAACACCAGATTAAGAAGATCAAAGAAACAGGTCATTTTGATGTTTGAATTTCCTTTTCTCTTTCCTAAATATAAGCACCAGGATAACAATAAATGGAAATAGCTTCCATGATTCTAAGCTATAACAATGCTGTATTCTAAAAAAATAGGAGTACTAATCAAAACCGCTTCGATTTTTCATTTTAAAAATTTTATACAATTTCCAGCTTTTAATTTCACTTAATTTTTCTTGTCTACATTTTATTTAAAATCTTTTTTCAAAGACAGATTACTTACAAGAAGGACTATACATCCATATAGCAGAAACCTGATCCAAATTTTAAGACAGTTGTCCGGAGACAAATCTTGATGACCAAAGGGTTCCATCTAGTACCATATGTTGCTGTTAGTCTTGTCTTGTTTTTGTGGTACCTTTTCACCCTGACAAGTTACTCATCCTTTCCCTCACTGGCAAAACCCATGCTGTTTTTGAAGATCACAGACATAATATTTTGTAGAATGTCTCTCTATCTTGATTAGTTCAACATTTGCTTGTGATTGGATTCAAGTTGTCCATTTTGAGCCAGAATGTCACATTCATGACTCTGCAGTCTCCTCTTAAAAGGAGTGTCCCAGGGCATGTGCAGTGGCACATGCCTATAATCCCAGCACTCAGAGAAACAGAAACAGATAGATCTCTGTGAGTTTGAGGCCAGCCTGGTCTACAGAGTGAGTCCAAGACAACCAATACTACACAAAGAAACTCTCTCTTGAAAAACCAATACAAACAGCAACAACAACAACAACAAAAAAACCACAAACAAACAAAGTATTGCAGGATGCCAGTTTTAAGCATCAGTGGTGGCATTAATTGTGAACAGTTAATGTCAGTGTTTTTTTTTTTTTTTTAAACTAAATTTATTTGTTTCACATCTGTGGTTAACAACTCCTGGAGAAGATTGTTCAACACTGTGCTGATCCCATTTCATATCTCATTGCCATGTCTTAGGCTCAGTGTACATTGTTATCTCTGTGATCACTGTACCTTTTGTGCCCATGATTTCATACTTGTAACATCATAACTTAATTTTGTCTTGTCTATACATGAATTCACTGATAATACTAATATTGTTGGCTTTAGTATTTGCACTGATGTGGAAATTATCCAAGATCTGTTCCATATAAGCCCCTTTGAAGAAGTTAAGGAGTCATACGCTTCGAGCTTGTGATACTTGGAATAAAATCTAGGTTTTTGACCACACTGGTCTTTAAAATATATTTAGGCTTTTAAAAATATCAAATAAACCATCTTATGCCTATGGGAATTTTCAAAATCAACCATTCTGCATTGCCTCCTCTATAATTTAGAGAGTAGATAGGATCTTGTTATATGATCACTGATTTTTTTTCCCCCTCAAATCATATACTTTTGTTACAGAGACCATATTTGTGCTCAACAAATTCATATGTGAAAAACTTAACCCATGATGTTATGGAATTTGGAGATAAAGTCTTTGGCCATTACTTTAGAAGATGAAATATTGAGAATGGGAGCCCAATAATAGAAGTTTTGTTTCTTTTGAGACAAGTTCTAGCTATGAAGCCTGGGGTGATCTACCTATATATGTCAACCCTCTGAATATGGGGAGTACACTCACATGACGCCATGTTATCCAACCATGAGAATGAAGTACTTATAAGAAGATTAAGAAATAATCATTATCTTTCTGTATCTCCCTCTCCCATATTCCTCTCCTTCTCCCCCCTGCTCTCTCTTGTAAAGAGACTGTGTAAAGGCAGCTACCTTCAAGCTTTTCCAAGAGCTGAGTCTGCTGGCACCTTTATCACAGAAAGCTGGTTTCCAGAACTATGAGAAATGAGTGTCTGTAGTTTGAACCACCAAACCCAGGGTACTTTGTAAAAGCAGCCATGCTGGCTCATGTACTATTTTAACAACTAGTACCATAGTCACCCCTTATCCTCACTTTCACTTTCCACAGTCACAGTAACCCATCATCACCTATGGTCTGCAGAGATTAAATGGAAAATTCCAGAAGCAGAAGATGTGATGAAATAGTGTGCCATCATCTTCCGTCCTGCACCGTCCTGCCCACAAATCTTCCCCTTTTCTCCCACAAGATGTTTTCAGAGAAAGAAATAAAAACTCAAATACCTTTGATTACAATATAATAACTTCTATTTTATTATGTTTCTTTTGTTGGTATCATCTCATGACTATCTTATAAATAAAACTTTATAGGTATATGTACACAGGCCTATATTCAGAGAGAGCAATATCATAAACAAAGAGTAGACAGTTATGCTACTAATAGTTTCAGGCATCCAGGCATCCACTAAGGTCTTGAAACATATCTTTCAGGGATGGGGGAGGCTAATCCACTGACAAAGTAAAGAAAATTAAAATAATTAAATTAAAGTATTGATAATTAACCAACTCTGAGGTCTGATATAAAAGTCATTAGGAAATATCCCATTCATGTTTTTAAAGCAATGGCAATAGCTCTTGATGCAGCATCTCCGAAGTTTATAGAATATTCTGGAACCCAGCCTTACTTTAGACAGATATAGCACTTGTGCATTTTTTTTTCTCACAGCTTAAGAACTCTAGGTTTTTATTAAGAAAGTCTCCACTGAAGTCAAGGGAATGTTGGGAAGGAGAATACTGAAGAGAAAGACATGAAATATTATGAGGTTGGTGTATTGGAAGCGTCCCTAGTGTTGCTCTTTTCTGCTACTGTTTACTAATTAATGTAACCTAACCTGAACTTACAAAAGCTGACTTGCTATTCTGGGCAATTAGATCAGAGTGAGGCATCCCATGGGAAGCTGGGATATGCTGGACCTGATCACAGGAGATTACAAGAGGTTTGTATGTGTGTTTGCAGCAGGCTCTGGCTTCCAGGTCTCTAGGTTAGCTGGGTCCACATGTCCTACATATCTGAATGCTCAGCTCTTGTTGCTGGTCAGAAGTTTCAGGTTTCATCAGCAACAGCAAGAGCAATTGAGGACTTTGGCCCCTGGTTACCGCTCTGAACTCTTACTAAATGGCAGAAGCAGAAGTACAGCTAACAATCAGACAAACCCTGGCCTGCCACTTCCTAGACTTAGTGTCTTAAGCAAGTTGAATAACTAACCTGAGGCTCCATAATCTTGTCATCATTTGAAAATATGGACAATACATATAGTTACCACTATATTATAGACCAGGTAAGTGTCACATACTTCTTACATAATTTACACTAGATAACTGAGATAAAATGTGCACAAAACCTCCAAGGGTATGGTGGAGTCAAGGTAAACACTACTGTGCACAGATACATTAAAGATTCCAATCAGCAACAGCAAAGGGTTTCAGGACTCCAGAGAAGGACGGACTTAACTGATTAGGAAATTTCACAAAGATAGGAAGTCACTAAATGAGGGCCTATATGGCTCAGTAGAGTTTGGATGGCTGGGGAATAAGAGGTACAGAAAGCTCTGGAACATTATAGATGTTTTCAGATTGCTATCAGTGACAAATGATCACTAGTTTGCTATATAATGCTGCTAAGGTTGGTACATACACATGGTAATAAATAAAACATATTCTATACTTGTTCCCAAGATGCATTTATAAAACAGCACAAGGAATTGGGTAAAAAAAACAATAGCACTTTATTACAACTCTAGTGGATGGAAGTCTGAATTCAGGGTGTCTCAAAAGTCTTGTGTTCTCTGAACAGTCAAGAGGGACACTTGCTAGATTGTTGCAATGGCTGGAAACTCTCAACATGCACTGCCTTTCAGCTGCCTCACTCCTCTTCCGTGTCTATCTTCTTACATAAATACAAGTTGTTGCTAATTATGACTCTACCCTACTCTAGCAGGCTCTTGTCTTAATTTGTGTCTTATTCTTATATGCAAATATCCCAGTTCCAAATAATGTCATATTCACAGGTACCAAAAATTTGGGCTTCAGGATATATTTGTTGGATGAGAGAATGTCTAAAACCACCCCAATATGCTTCTTAGTGAAGAATTTAAATGGACCATAGAGACATGGAAAGAAATAATTCTAATATAATGTGAAACATACTGTTAGGGATTCATTCAGGGTGTATGGGATGACATAAGGAAAGTGGTTTTTCTTTTTCTGTTTTTTGGGTTTTTTGTTGTTTCTTTGTTTTGTTTCAAGACAGGGTTTCTCTGTGTAGCATTGCCTGTCCTGGACTCACTTTGTAGACCAGGCTGACCTCAAACTCACAGAGATCTGCCTGCCTCTGCCTCACTGAGTGCAGCAGGTGTGCAACACTGTACCTGACAGGAAAGTGTTTTTTAATGCAGGGAGTCTTGGCTTATGTTGACAGGCTGAATAAATTCTGAAGACAAGCTGGAGTTCAGTAGAAACTGAGAACAGATATCAAGTACAAGGTCATTGCAAGAGCATCCCATTTACTGGCACAAGGAAAGTAAGTAATGCATGGCACACTCTGTATAGAGAAAGCTTGAGCAAAATTCTAACAGTAGTGGAGCTTTAGGATCATGGAAGGAGAGAAATTAAAGTGAAGGTCTCTGTGGAGTGATAATCCATGAATTCTCTTCTCCCTGTCCTGGGGAGCTTAGGCTTTCATTCAGCTACCCACCATGTCCCCGTTGAATACCACTGGATCAGTGTGTGGGTGTGTTACGGTATCATCAGATCATTTGTTAAGGATAATGGTAAAATGATTACAAGCAAGTTCAACATTTTACACCCATGAATTCTAAACTGAACAGTAAAGGTTTATGAACAATATAAGGTTATTTGGAAAACTCAAAGCGAAGGGCCTGATTCTTGAGTCCTCAATAATGTAGAACAACATGAAAGAGTTTGTTAGTGCATGAGTCTTATTGGGGGATGTTAAGTGTGAGAAATAAATGGTAAGTTATAAGAAGCTACCCTTTTTACTGGCAGGAAGCATATTGTTACAAATAGAAGCAAGATGATAATCTCCGATATTGATGATTATGACAAATGGATCTCAAAGCGTGTTTCAGGAACTACAGTATGTAGCACATGGAGAAAACATAAAGATGTACAAACTCTGTCACAAACAACCATACCTTCTTCAGCCTCAGCTTTCCTCTCTCATTAGGATAAGCAGAAATCTCAGGAAGGGTCATCTAATAACATTTTACGTGAACTCCTACTCTATGCCAAACTCACTGTCTTTGCAATCAGCAGCAGGTTCCTGATGTGCATCAGTTACCAGGAGAGCAGAGTTCTAAGAGCTGTGAAGCCCAAAAGTAGTTACTAGCAAACAGGGCTATTTGAGGTGCATTCCTTTCTGCTGAGCTTGATGTCAATAAAGGGACACTCCTTTCCTATAGCAAGACCCACATGTCCTAGTGAGTCTCGAGCCAAGGGTTGTGGAGAGTTGGCAGAGAGGGAGGAGGGGCTTGTGGGCACTTGAAATGCTGAAGTCTGTGTCCCCAAAGGCTACTCAGGAAGGCCCTTAGTTTTGGCTTCATGCCCTTCTCCAATTTCATTTCCAGTGAAGAGTGGCCTGAGCTCTGTGATGTGATCTTTTCCATCAACACTGTGGCTAAAATTAAATGTCAGAGTCCTAGTGTAGAATGAGTTGAAGCCTTCTCTAAAACACATTCAGCCCTGTGTGTGAGGATTCTGAGGAAGAAGAAGAAGAAGAAGAAGAAGAAGAAGAAGAAGAAGAAGAAGAAGAAGAAGAAGAAGAAGAAGAAGAAGGAAAATGAAAGAAGAATAAAGGAGAAGGAGAAGCAGAGCTCAAGACGAAATTCCTTTCAACAGGATGTACTTCTGGGAGGAAAGTAGGAGATTTATACCAGTGTCACTAGATGCTGTAGGGTTAGGAGATGGCGAAGCCTTAACCTCAAGGTACTTATATTCTTTTCGGAAGACTGAGACTCAGATCACAAATTTCCACTATGAAGCAAGCAAAGTCACATAGTAGACTAACAAAAGCACAACAGAGATTGCTATATGACTCAGATCTTGACCCACAACCTCTTTTATAGATATTGTTTTACTTGGTCCTTTACTTGGTCCAACATCCTTGTATTTGTGAGATTATGGTTCCTCCATTTGAAATCTGAATAAACTTATGTCCAGAAAAACTGAGGACTAGGGGAAGGGGTGGGGGGGAATGAGGAAGGGAGGTGAGGAGGGTGGAACCCAGAGGTGATGAGGGAGGGGGCTACAATTGGGATATAAAATGAACAAATTAAAAATAAATTTTTTTAAATTTAAAGAGAAAAAAAAAAACAAAACATATTGGTCAACTTGAATGCATCCAGGATTGATGTTTGTCTCCTTGTTTTAAAATAAGGAAATAGAAGGATCCAGGGGGTCCTGGAAAACTACAGGTGGGTCTGGGCCCTGGGGCCCTCCTCAAACTATGGCACCAGCCAAGGAAAATACAGGCAGTAAACTTTGAACCCCTACCCAGACTAGCCAATGGACAGGACATTCTCCACCGTTAAGTGGAGAAGGAGATCTGACTTTCACACAAACTCTGGTGCCCCATATTTGACCATGTCCCTTGGATGGGGATGCCTGGTGGCACGCAGAGGAAGGATAATAGGTCACCAAGAAGAGACTCGATACCCTATGAGCATATACAGGGGGAGGAGGTCCCCCTCAGTCACAGACATAGGGGAAGGGAGTAGGGGGGAAGCGGGAGGGAGGGAGGAATGGAAGGATACAAGGGATGGGCTAACAACTGAGATGTAATATGAATAAATTAATAATAATTTAAAAATTGAAAAATAAATAAATAAATAAATAAAATACTATATCTTCTCCTCAAGTAAAATGATGTTCTAGGACAGAGAATGGAGAATTGACTTCTTACTGGTAAATGTAATGCTATATTCAATGGCCTGAATTTAGAACATTATAAGCCTTTGTGATTTGTCGTTACTCATCTATCAACAGGCAGAGAGCATATTAATTAGCAAAGATTTGATTTCCAAATGGTAAGGAATTTAACAACTTTTCCCTCTATAAACAATTGTTTACAGTGCACATAGTCATTTCTTTCTCTTAAACACTGTCCATAGTGCTTGTTTACACAATTCAAAATAAGCACCATGGGGTAAATCATTGGCAATACCCTTTCATCCAGTTAGGAAACTTGGCCAAAGGTAAGCAAACTGGGAAAGTTTCAGAGTCCTGAAGTAAGCATGAAATTTCATGGAGCAAGTGCTTCATTAAAGGTGCTCCTATACACCATTCAAGTGCCTTGCCTAACTTCCTGTAAAGTACGTACAGAGTCTCTTGCTAATGGGGATGATACTTCGTGTCATTGTTTCTCATGACTGGAAATAGTCTTTTATTTATACACAAAGAGGAAGTCGAGAGTCTACCTCATACACTAAAAAAACTTGTCCACTCCTTGTTAGTCAGTTAATTTTGTATCTCTTTGATGAATAAATTTTACATATTTGGTGAAGAGAGGAATGTCCCAAAATAAGTGTGTTAATTGTTTGACGATCTGCCAGTGCCATGGTCTGTAAAATACATCTGCATGCCATTTGAGATGTTTTGAGTTCCTCATTTATATCAGGAAAATCTATGCTACATAATAAGAAATATAGACTATAGAGGTTTGCACTTGTGACAGGGCTTCAAATCTGGCTCAACCCATTGTCCTTGATTGAAATATCTCAATTTTTTTATTCCTAAATTTCCTTTTTTCAATACCTTTCTTACAAAAACAATATAGAAATACCATATATTAGTCATTTTTCTTGTTGCTGTGACAAAATACATGACAAAAAGCAACCTAAAGGATGAAGAGTTTATTTTGGCTGTCAGTTGAAGGAGACAGAGTCTATCACAATATTTCCATGACATGGAGGCAGGAGCAGGAGGCAACTGGTCACATTGCATCTGCAGCCAGCAAGCCAAGAGTAGACAGAAACATAGGGCCAATGTATGTCCAGAACTTCAAGGCTCATCCTCTAGAACCCATGCCCTCCATTGAGGCACCACTCACCAAAGGTTCCATAACCTTTGAAAACAGGGCAAAGAACATGTTTTCAAAGACATGAGTCTCTGAATGAGGCATTTTATAATCAAGACCACATTTTAATACTCTAAGACAGCAAAATGACTCAGTGGTTAAAGGTGCTTCAATCAAGTCTGATAACCTGAGTTGATCTTTGGGACCCTGTTGGTGGGAGACAAGAACTGACTAGAACAAGTTGTTTTCTGACCATCACATGAACACTCACCCACATCACCCACATACACATAACACACACACACACACACACACACACACACACACACAAACACACACACACGAATAAATAATCGAAATAATATTAAAAGATCTAAGAATGCATATAGCTTTAAACATCCATTTGCTGTCTCACTGTATGTAACAGAATATTTGCCATATTTTGTTAACAGTTTGCATTCTAAAGAATTGGTAATCATCCCAAGTAATGGGATTTCTTGGCTTAAATTTGTTGTACATTTTGATAATTGTATCTTTTTAAAATATATTTTATTAATTTATTCAGATTACATCTCAATTGTTATCCCATCCCTTGTATCCTCCCATCGCTCCTTCCTTCCCATTTTCCCCTAACTCCTTTCCTCTATGACTGTTCCTGAGGGGGACCTTCTCCCCTTGTATATGCTCATAGGGTATCAAGTCTCTTCTTGGTAGCCTGTTATCCTTCCTCTGACTGTGATCAGGCCTCCCCATCCAGGGGACATGGTCAAATATGGGGCACCAGATTCGTGTGAAAGTCATACCCCACTCTACACTCAGCTGTGAAGAATGTCCTGTCCATTGGCTAGATCTGGGTACGGGTTCAAATTTTACTGTATGTATTTTCATTGGCTGGTGCCATAGTTTGAGCAGGACCCCTGGACCCAGATCCACCCATTATAATGTTCTTCTTGTAGGTTTCTAGGACCCTCTGGATTCTTCTATTTCCCCATTCTCCCATGCTTCTCTCACCTAGAGTCCCAGTAGGATGTCCTCCCCTTTGTCCCACTTTCCAGGAAAATGAACCCATGAAAGTCTTCACTTACCAGAATAATTGTATCTTTAAACAATCAGAACTTATATATTTAAAAATAAGCAGACCAGCTTATCATTCCTAATACATCTAATATGGTATTCTTACTGAGTTTCTAAATCTTACTCAAAGAGAGGTAATACTTGAAGTGACTTTTCCTGGAAGGCTGAACAGTGGACCAGGAATTAGGAGCCCCTGAGCTATGTGATATTCAACTCTTCAGTTCATAAGGTGGCTTAAGCTTAAAGCAAACACAGTAAGATTTCATTGCTGTGATTTATAGGCCAAATCCTTTCTTGAGAAATAGTCACTGATTCTTGGAAGGTCAGAGAGAGAGGAAGCAATAACTTCATAAACTCAAAGGTCCATTTAGTTACAGGTAAATCACAAACACACACAACAACAACAAAAATAACATACATAAATGTGTTGCTGTTTCCATACTTACTAACAATGAAGTTGTCTTCAAGTTATCATGGGAGAAAATAAGATGATCTCTTGAATTAACTGTTTATATTCTATGCTTTATGTGCCTATAGTCCTTTACCTTGATATTTAAGGTTTAAAAAAAGAAAAGTGAATTATCTCTTTTTAGAGATAAATAAAAATCAGATGTAGAAAGGATTAAATTATGACTATAAGCTGAGGTATTTTTGCCAAAAGGGAAGATATCAGAGAAAAATAGAGGAAGAAAATTGTTGAACAGGTAATGTTAGTGCCAAACATATTTAAAATAAAACTAGTACATTACATTTTCAATAAATCTGTTTTTTCTTGGTATAAACATAATAAATTTTTGTTTTGGAAATTTATGAGACATAAGTAAAAAGAAAAACTGTATCCCTATGTTAACAATGAGCTTTTATTTTTCTGCCTTGGGGTAGATGCATCTTTGTTACTCTTCATTTTCATCCTTTCCTGATGAGAGTTCATTCATCAGGAATCATTGAATCAGAATTGCTAACAAGCTAGACACAGGCTAATCTGGAATATAATGGAAACAGGATAAATATTTGTTGAATGGATGACTGCACATGCTAATTATATAATCTGTGAACAATGTGGGATTTACAAAGCTTTAGATAATATTCAACGTATTAAGTTGAAAGCCATTCACTCATGATCTATCACAAGCCACAAAACACATGAACACAGGCTTCATATTAAATTCTCTTTAAGGAATTTGAGTTGGAATAATGTTAATAGAAAAGGATATAAAATAAGATATGCAGTGTGTAGAATCTATGACACAAGATAGAACAGACAATACAATTAAACATTCTCAGGAGTCTAATGTTTTTTTCCCCTCATAGGCATCAAAGAGTTGTGTGTCTAGGAATGAATTTCATTGTTTTGTTACAATTAAATCCTATTAATTACACTATAATGGATACATCGTGTTTTGTTTCTGTGTTTGTTGTTTGTCTTGGAAGTTGTTTTGCTTTGATTTTGAGACAGTATTCTGAAAAAGAAAAATGGATTTAAACCTATAGTCTTTGGGGGAATTGTATGTGATAACAAACTTGGGCAAATTTGGTTTTATCTTCCAGCATTCTCTTTCATCAGCAACTACATCAACTACTTGTATACACCATGTATATCCAGATCTGTTTGGCTGATGGAAATCCCTTCTCCATTTCTGGATTTGTACCCTATAAAATGAGGCAGGACACATAGCCAAAGTTTAGGCAGACCGGACTTGATTAGCATTTTCCCAAGGTCAGAAAATTAGATATCCTATTATTTACTTCCCCCATGTCACTGAAGTACCAATGCAATGGTCTTTTAAAAGATAATTTTCTTAGCAACAGCTACTTTGCATTGTAAGGCAAACATGTCTACTCAACCAGTGACTAGACACTCTAGTAATATTTTTATGACAGGAATCAAAATATATAGTATGGATAACAATTAAACTGGAACATATGCAATTTATAGAATGAGTTGGCTGAGTACTGGGTACTTGTGTGAGGTCACTTTTGTATATAGAGGGATAGATGACATAGTTAAATGGTCATGGCTCAGAGTCTATACCTAGACGATAAATAAGGTGATACTCTTGAGTTCTTTACATATTTTGGATATTAGCCTTCTGTTGGATGTAGGGTTGGTGAAGATCTTTTCCCAGTCTGCTTCTGTGTTCTGTTGACATTGTCCTTTGTCATGCAGATTTTCAATTTCATGAGGTCCCATTTGTTAATTATTGATCTTTCACCTTGAGGTGTTGGTGTTCTCTTCAGGAAGTTTTCTAATATACCAATAAGTTCAAGGCTATTACCCACTCTCTCTTCTATTAGATGTAGTGTATCCCATTTTATGTTGAGGTTTTTGATCCACTTGTACTTTAGTTTTGTGTAGGATGATAAATATAGATCTATTTGCATTCTCCTAGATGCAGACATCCAGTTCGATCCGCACTACTTGTTAAAGATGCTGTCTTTTTTTCCATTGCATAGTTTTGGCTTCGTTGTTAAAAATCAAGTGTCTATAGATGTGTAGGTTTATTTCTGGGTCTTTGATTCTATTCCATTGATCAACCTGTCTGTATTTATGCCAATACCATGTGGTCATTATTACTACTCTTCTGCAGTACAGCTTGAAATCGAGAATTGATACTTCCAAAGGTTCTTTTATTTTACAAAATTGTTTTAGCTATCCTGGGTACAACGTCTATAGAAATCAATCTGGAGGTTTCTCAGAAAATTGGGAATGGAAATAGATCTATCTCAAGCCTCAGCTATATGTCTCCTGGGCATATACTCAAAAGATGCTCCATCATCCAATGAAGACACTTTCTCAATTATATTCATAGCTGCTTTATTTATAATAGCCAGAAACTGGAAACAACAGAGGTATCACTTAACTGAAGAATGGATAAAGAAAATGTGGTACATCTACACAGTGAAATACTACTCCATTATTTTTTTAAAAAACATGCCATTTGAAGACATATGAATGGAACTAGACAATATCATGAGTGAGGTAACACAGACCCAGAAAGGTAAACATAGTATAGACTCACTTATAAGTGGATATTAGCCAATAAGTACAGGATAATCATACTACAATCCATAGACCCATAGAATCCATACAATCCATAGACCCAAAGAAGCCAAGGACATCCCAAGGGAGTATGCTTAAAACTCACTCAGAAAGGGAAATAAACCAGACATCTGAAGTTAGATGGAAGGAGGGAGCTGGGTTGGAGAGTGGGTGGGGAGGGTAATGGGGTAGGGGTGTGGATCAGGTTTGAGGAGAGTGGGGAGATTAGGGGAGGTAATCTCTGGCATAGGGGAGGTTGCAAGGAGACCATGGTAGTGATCATAGCTGAGACTATTAGCAGCAAGGAGGTTGGGGGCTTGAGGGGGTGGAGCCTGAAGTGACCACCTTTTATAACCAGGTGGGACTTTCAAAGAAGAGAGGGGGTTAGAAATCCACCTATAAAATCTTCAACCCAAATTTTGTCTTCCCTACAAGCAGTGCAGGGACAAAGAGGGAGCAGAGATTGTGGAAATGGCAAACAAATGCCTGGCCCTCCTTGGGGCCCACCCCATGGGAGAGAGCCAACCTCTGATACAATTAATGATACTCTGCTATGCTTGCAGATAGGACTCTATCATAACTGTCTTCTGAGAGGCTTCATCTAGCCGCTTGATGGAAACAGATGCAGAGGCCCACAGCCAAACAATAGGCTGAGCTGGAGGAGTTTTGTGGAAAAGTAGGAGGAAAGTTTGAGGGAGGCAGAGGGGTCAAGGACACCACAAGATGACCTACAGAGACAATTAACCTAGGTCCATGGGGGATCATAGAGGCTAAACTACCAATCAAAGAGCATGCATGAGCTGGACCTAGACCCCCTACACATATGTAGCAGTTGTGTAGATTAGTCATCCTGTGTGTCCTCTAACAATGGGAATAGAGGTTGTCTCTGACTCTGTTGCCTGCCCTTGGATCCCTTTTGCCTAGCTGGACTGCCTTGTCTGTCCTGCATGAGAAAGCGGATGAGCTTAGACCTGCTTAGATTTGAGGTGCCAGAGTGGTTTGGTACCCATGGGGGAGGGCTCCCCTTTTCTGAAAAGGAGAGGGGAAATGGGGGGAGAGTACTTTGAGGGTGGGACTGGAAGGAGAGGAGGAAGTGGGCTGGGAACAGTCTGTAAAATGATGAAAGAAAGAAAGGAAGAAAGAAAGAAAGAAAGAAAGAAAGAAAGAAAGAAAGGGGGAAAATTAAGATTCTGTAAACTTCTAAGATTTCAACATTTCTTTATATTTGACTTATTAGTTACCCCACCTCTGTCACCTCAAAGTCTACCTATTGATGGGAAATTTTAATCCATTCCCTTCTGAGCCTAGCTGTTTTTAAGGTTGAGCAGTCCTCAGATGTGATGCCCCAGTATCCCCAGTACTGAATAACCCACCACCATTGTCACATATTTTAGGTTTGGCATGTTAAAACAGTCAAAACTTTTACATTTGTGTATGTAGGAAACACTAGGAAGGAAAATTAGCTTGGTATCTTCTCTGCTGCCATTTTGTTTTGGTATGTTCTTCCCAATCCATTGTGTGGAATTCCATTAGTCCTCAAAGGCTGCCACAGTGGTGAGTGGGAGTCTGAAAAAAACCCTCTGTAATCCATCTGACCTTGCCGTCCAATACTTTTGTGAGTTTCATTTTCAAGGAACAAGGAAGAAGCTTGTTATTCAAAGGTAAATATTTGGTATGCAGAGAATGGTTAGGGTTATACAGAACTATTTTGTCTCTTGAATCTATCCTGTCATAGCTTTGAAGAGAGTTTGCACCCTTTGCTTCCTTCTCTGTTAAATAAAGGTACCAAATTAGGAATCATATTCTGCACTGGGATTCTTATAACCTACTTATCTAACTTTTAGTATTTGGCTGTCTATATGATTTCACAGTAACTAAAACCCAGACTATTCTGGTGATCTAGCCTGCATTTTCATTTGTATCAGTTAAAATACTATACGGTTAAAGATATCTATCCATTGAGAAAGGAGTTCAGAAGCAGAGTGTGTTAGTCGTGGAATGTACATGGAAAGAAAAGAAAATTCAGAACAAAGATTTCCTCCAAAGTCAACATTGAATTATTTCCTTCTTATTTGGTCATAACCTCAAGTCCCAGTGACTCACGGAGAGGATCAGGATATATAATGAACTGTGTTAGTCAAAGGAAAACAATCTTTGAATGTTTGTCAGCTGGAAGGTAAATAATACATTTCATTACAAGGTCTAGGACTATACTTAATGTCAAGGATAAGAAGCTGGTGGATGTAGCAGTTTCTATCTGAGAGAAAATAAGGGATTTTTTTCTCTCTTCCAGCTTTCTGAACATATCAATGCATCAATGTGTGTGCACACCCACATTCACCTGCTCATTGACACTTATTGAGCTTGACTGACATTGACATTCAGAATTGTATTTCACATTTTTGTGTGTGTGTCTCTCAGTCTGTCTGTGTGTCTGTGTTTCTGTCTGTCTGTCTCTCTCTCTCTCTCTCTCTCTCTCTCTCTCTCTCTCTCTCTCTCTCTCTCTCTCTCTCTCTTTCTCCCTCTCTCTCTCGTGTGTGTGTGTGTATGTGTGTGTGTGTACTGCAGCACATAAGTGAACAATTTATCCCTTTAGTAAGCACTATACACACTGTTTTCTGGTGTTTGTTTTTAAATCTCTGTAATTCCTTCTCATCCCATTGGCCTCTAGAATGGCTACACATCTTTATGTGATTGAATTTTTTAATTTAGTGTGTCTCTTCCTTCCAGCTTCATTTGTTGATGGAATAATGCAATTAGAATTGCTTGTAAGAAATGATTTTTTTTTCCTGTGAATCCTGAATATGAGCCTAGAAGTTACTGGAATCTATTTTATACCTGTGGAGATTAATCCACAAAATGAATATGTCATACAAGGAGATGAGCAAATGAGAAGCATGGAACAAAACATGCATGATGTGGATGAGAGGTAGGGTGAGACGTGTGGGACAAAGAGTTGGCACCTGACTGTGATTACAGATATATTCAGATGATTTGGGAACTACCACACAATATGACAGAGGCAGAAAGAGGCATGCTTTCTCTTGTGAAAAATGGACTGTTGAGACAGAAGAAATTTCAGAGAAAGAGGCAAGTGTGTACACCAGCATGAGGACTGAGGGGTCATGTACATCTTAGTATATCTGGAGGGTGAACTGGCTACAGAAAGCTGATGCAAAAGTATGGTGAGGAGATAGTGACAAATCATGGAAGCCTTGAGTGACCGTAATGCAACTAGACATTATCACTTATATGATATGCCACTGGAGAAATTTGAATTGTGGAGTGACCTGAAAGCTACTGTTCATGGGGTTCACTTTGATACACATGGATGGAGAACATGGAATAGACAAGGAGAGCTAGGAAAATGATACATTAGCTTGAAGAAGAGACAAGGTAAGGTTATAATAAGGCTCCAGTAGGAAACTCTAAGGAGCTGTTTATATGACCAGCTATTCAATGAACTTTACATATTTTAATATTATAAACGTCTTAGCATTTGCTAAGTAATCTTTACAATTGTAAATGTGCATGACTCATAATACAGATTTTTGGGTCAGGCTATTTTTTTTTTCAACAGCCAGAGTGGCTAAGTTTGTAGGAGGCTCTGCTATGGACTAGCGAGGTAGTCTCCGTGGATTACCTCTGTTTCCTCATCTGAGCAATGGGGATAACCTTCTCACTCATCTTGGCATGTTGCTTCAACAGCTACATACAGAAACACAAATGGAAAACTACAAAATAACACCAGAAAATAGAAGTTCCTGGCAAAATTCAGCTGTGGTTATTGTTGCTTTCTATCATTTTGTGCAGTCTTTACAGTAGTTAGTTACTGTTAGCTTCTAAGACATTTTTGTTTTTATACTTACAGAAACTGAGGCTCTCTACAGCCATCTGGGTGCAGTGGCACATGCCTATAATGCCAAAACTTGAGAGGCAAAGGCACGTAGATCTCTTTGAATTTGAGGCCAGTCTGGTCTGAAAACCAAGTCTAGGACAGCCAAGGCTACAACAGAGAAACCCTGTCTTGAAAAAAAAAAAACACAACAACAAAGTCTATATCCAATACTTAGACCACTGTGCCAGTTTACCTTAAATATGGTGGTTTCAGCCAACCATTCTGAGAACCCGAGGCTCTGAGAAGTCGAATAAACAAGGAGTTAGTTGCAGAAATGGGATAGAATTGCTTATTTTTTGCCCACCCGTGGAGTGGAGGAAGCTGTACGGAACAAATGAAGCCCCGAGTGAATATATATCATTACTAGGGACCAATGCCTCAGAAGCAGAGAACTTGCAACCCTGCGCTCAGGTCAGGCTTGGAAATTGTCAAAAGCATCCACTACAGCTTCCATTCCCCTGGTGTTCTAGCCAGAGACTGCTGTCATACAGAGACAGCCTACTGAGACTAGCCAGCTCCGCTGTGTTGCATATTACAGAGGTACCCAGGTTCCAAGTTGTTTGCTTAGCTACTCCAGTCATTTAGGTCAAGCATGGCCCACTCAACCCCAGCCTTTCTGTACCCATGTCTTTGTGTCCACCCTTCCCTTGATTGTGTCATCAGACTTTGAGCACCAAGACATAATGAAAATAGCATTTGTCTCAAAATCCAGTAATTTCTTTTCTAATGAATTATACTTGCTTAGGTTAGAATTAACCTTGCTGAGGTTAGTGATCTTCTCCAGCAATGAAGATCGGCTGTACTTCCATCAGAGTAGGCACACGTTTTCTAAGCATATTCTCTTACATCCTGTATTTTGCCTTCCCTTCTTGCCGCACTTTTATTGCAGACATCTAATGGCATGCTTAAGAGTTAAGCTTCTGAGTCATATTTTCATTTTCCCTGCAAGCACATGGTTAAAAGAAGTTTCGCTAGGAAGCAGAAATGTCAAAAGAAGCCATGAGCTGGGGCTAGGTTAGAATAAAGATGTTAGCCTGACAGAGTTGGTAGCTTTACTAGTTTCTTTCACTGATCACAATAATGATGCTATTTCTTCATCACTTAGTAACAGTTACTGTTTATCTAATTAATTAGAATGTAAAGAAAAAGTGGCAGTTCCAGAGCTGAGGCTAAGAAGGTAGGCAAGAGTAAACCACGAGGACCAAACCAGGCCTGCGAACTTGTGATTCATCCTATAGCTTACAGCATATTCGCTAAAGCCTACAGCAGTATGGGAGGATAGTAAGCCTGAGAATAAAATGGAAGTGAAGGCAGAGGTTTGTCTTGAGGGCACGTGCATCCCATCAGAGTTTCAGCTGACCATGAAGAATGAAAGCTTGCCTTCTCCTGCAGCCTGTCTTACAGAAGGTTGGTTACCATGTATCCTTATTTGTTAAATAAAAGAATAAATAATAAACAAAGATAATGATGGTAGAGGTTTTTTTTTGTTTGGGGGGGTCATAGAAAAGGAAATGTTAATATTTGTACACTAGTGCAAAAAGAGGATATAAGGAATGCCGTAGAAACACAGAGCGAAAGCAAGATTAAAATGGAAATTTTCATAATAAATATAATCACAACAAAAATCTATAAGCAGTTGAGTGAGTGAATGGATGAATGCAAGGATAAGTGAGCCAGGAGAACAGATGGGCACAATGATCATGTGAACAAGCGACTGGATTTTGCATGTGTTTTCAAGGATTAAGAACTTTCCATAGGATTCCAAGTGCACATCTTGGGCTCCCACGGCAAAGGACTCCAGCATGATAAACAGAAAAGAATACACTACATTGTTTTCTTTAAAGCAACAGCTGCTGGTCATAAGCTGTAACCTTTTTCTTTCCTAATATAATGACCATTGAGAGAAAACACAAATACGTCACAGAACTTAGCCATGCCAAATGGCTCTGCCTCTCTCTGGGCCTCCCAGGGGGCTGGACTGCCAAATAACACTGCGTAAATGCTCAGGGATTACCCAAGTCGCTCTTAAATTGATAACTGTGGTAGCCTGGATTGTGTAGACTGAAAAGGAGAATTCTACTTTAACAGTCTTTGCTATCAAGGAAAAATAACTTTTCCAATAAAGACATGAAAGATAACAGTAGAAACTGAAGAGGTTATAAAAAATTACAATGTGCTCATAGTCTTTTGTAAAAAGAAAAGGGAATTTAGATTATGTTTCCTGCGTGACTTCACTGTTCCAAGATAATATGGGCCAAGTACTTCTTGGTGTAAAGTTTCGGGTTTTTACATTTACCTTAGGAACTCAGGTTACCAACCACAAGTGATTGCTCACCAGCTTTGTATGTAGAAGGCTCAAGAAGGGTTGTCATTTCTCTTTGACATCAAATGAACTCTGAGTCCTAATGAGCTCTAATATCAACCATATTCCTTAGGATCCTTTCTTTAATTAAAAAGCCTACAAATATTAGTAATGTGCAATGAAAAGGATATGGGGTTCTTAGAGCTATATGGATTCAGTATAAGGCTGTGTTCATTTTCCATTGCCACTTTAGGGAAGTCACTTAAATGTCCCATGACATTTGTTTCTGTAAGGTATCTAGAAAAACAGTTTTATTTTTATTAAACTAAAATGAGTACGACAGCTAGTTCATGGTGAAGACAATAGTGTGTGGAATTTAAACAGCACCAGCAATGATCTAGAAGTTAAAACATTGGGTTGCAGTGACAACCTGTTCATTAACTTTCAGTGAACATAGACATTCAAGTCATCACTCTCATTGTTATTTTTGTTTGAATGACTGGTTAGGAACAGTTATGTTGAATATCTAGTGTAAATCTCTCTCTCTCTCTCTCTCTCTCTCTCTCTCTCTCTCTCTCTCTCTCTCTCTCTCTCTCTCTCTCACACACACACACACACACACACACACACACACACACACACCTTGTACCTAAGCATAAGTCTAGATTTCATATATAATACCTTCTTTCCTTTGTTTGACGGGTGACTGGAATATTGACATGCCAACAAGGATCCAGACCCTAATGCTTTTACAAGGAATTAAAATCTCTCCATTATACACCACATGTCTTTTCTAAGGAGAAGTAAGCAGAGCTCTACTGTTTGCCCTTGAATCTAATCTCAAAGCAATTTAAAGTTTGCTATGATGGTATCCTTGATGTCACTTATGGTACTTGACAATGATAATGGAGTTTTTTGCTAGGCTTCTGAGGTAGGGTAGTGCCAAAGTGTCAAGTCAACAACAAAACAATGAGGAGGAGGTGAAGAAACCACCTATAACTTAATTCTACAAATAAGAATCTAGTCCCAGTTGACACCAGTCCATGTCATTTATCTCCTCACAAGTCCTCAAGAAGCACATTTCTATAGCAAAAACAATCCTATATAATAAAAGATCCTCTGGAGGAATCTCCATACCTGATCCCAAGCTGTACTATAGAGCAACAGTAATTAAAACAGCATGGTACTGGCACAGCAATAGGCTAGTAGATCAATGGAATCGAACTGAAGACCCAGAGATGAATCCACACATATTTGGTCACTTGATTTTTGACAAAGAAGCCAAATCCATTCAATGGAAAAATGACAGCATCTTCAACAAATGGTGCTGGTCTAACTGGATGTCTACATGTAGAAAAATGCAATTAGACCCCTATTTGTCACCATGCACAAAACTCAAGTCCAAGTGGATTAAAGACCTCAACCTAAAACTAGAGACACTAAGCCACGTAGAGGAAAAAGTGGGGAAGAGTCTGGAACACATAGGCACAGGAGACAACTTCCTGAACAGAAGACCAACAGCCCAGGCCTTAATGTCAACAATTAATAAATGGGACCTCATGAGGCTGAGAAGCTTCCGTAAGGCAGGTGACACTGTCAAAGGAACAAAGCGACAGCCTACAGACTGGGAAAAGATCTTCACCAACCCTTCATCTGACAAAGGTCTAATATCCAAAATATATAAAGAACTCAAGAAATTAAAAACCACCAAACCAAATAACCCAATAGAGAAATGGGGCTCAGAACTAAACAGAGAATTCTCAACAGAGGAATATCAAATGGCTGAGAAACACTTAAAGGAATGCTCAACCTCCTTAGTCATCAGAGAAATGCAAATCAAACGACACTGAGATTCCATCTTACACCCATCAGAATGGCTAAGATCAACAACTCAACTGACACCACATGCTGGCGAGGATGTGGAGAAAGAGGAACGCTCTTTCATTGCTGATGGAAATGCAAACTAGTACAACCACTTTGGAAAGCTATCTGGTGCTTTCTCAGAAAAATGGGAATAGGGATTCCTCAAGACCCAGCTATCCCACTCCTTGGAATATACCCAGAAAATGCCCTATCACACAACAGGGACATATGCTCAACCATGTTTATAGCTGCCTTATTCATAATGGCCAGAACATGGAAACAGCCTACGTGTCCCTCAGTAGAAGAATGGATAAAGAAACTGTGGTACATTTATACTATGGAATACTACTCAGCTATTAAAAACAAGGAATTTTCGAAATTTGTGGACAAATGGATTGAACTAGAAATTATCATAATGAGTGAGGTCACCCAGAAGCAAAAAGAGTTAAATGGTATATACTCACTTATATCGAGACACTAGTCCAAGGGGTACGTCCCCATGGAAAACTTTACCTACCAGGAAAATGGGTCAGAGGGGAGGACATCCTATTGAGACTTTAGGTGTGAGAAGCCTGGGAGAATGAGGAAATAGAAGGATCCAGAGGGTCCTGGAAAACTGCAGGCGGGTCTGGGCCCTGGGGTCCTCCTCAAACTATGGCACCAGCCAAGGAAAATATAGACAGTAAACTTCGAACCCCTACCCAGACTAGCCAATGGACAGGACATTCTCCACCGTTAAGTGGAGAAGGAGATCCGACTTTCACACAAACTCTGGTGCCCCATATTTGACCATGTCCCTTGGATGGGGACGCCTGGTGGCACTCAGAGGAAGGATAATAGGTCACCAAGAAGAGACTCGATACCCTATGAGCATATACAGGGGGAGGAGGTCCTCCTCAGTCACAGACATAGGGGAGGGGAATAGGGGGGGAAGCAGGAGGGAGGGAGGAATGGGAGGATACAAGGGATGGGCTAACAACTGAGATGTAATTTGAATAAATTAATAATAAAAAAAGGAAAAAAAAGAAGTACATTTCTAAATGTCATTGAAACCCAATCAGTCCTGTCACCTACTTACTGCCTGCATCCAAATATGAATCACTTAACATCTAGACTAGGGCAAGCGGGTTCTAACCAGAGCTGTTGCCTCTGGTTCTAATTGATATTTTTAAACCAATCAACCTATTATACTTTGGAAAACCTTTTATGTTTTTTTCATTACCAATGAGGTATCATTTAAACTCCTCTACTAATGATGATCATATTATGCCACTTTCAGGCTTCTACTGCCTACCTCCTGTACCAGATCCACAGGCAGAATCAGTATTCTATATAGTCCTGGTCACCTCAGGCCAACCACATTTCATCTAGTCCCTGGGTCTGTGCTGGCATGTCATCCTAGGAATACATGCTGAAGAGATGACAACATTCACTGCCTGGCGTTTTTTTCTACCTTTTCTCTCTGCTCTCCCTAGATCCAACCTTTTTACTTCAATATTTTCTCACTGATAATTATCTCAACCAAAATTCAACATAGTAGAATCTATTCTTCCAACAACAACAAAAGCTTTTAAAAATTGCCTTTGTGTATTGTGGGGATGGGGATGGCATATGCATGCCATAGCGCATGTGTGGAGATGGAAGATAACTTTCAGGATTTTGTTCTCTCCTTCATGCGAATCCCATGGGTCAAACCCAGACTTTCAGGGTTGGTAGCAAGTGCATTTACCACTGAGCTATCTCACTGAACCAGGGACCTATTATTTTCAATAGCTATTGCCTGCTCCACTTTTGGGCTACATTAAATGGTTCTATCTTCTTATCCACTGTTGTATCTTATTATCATTGCCTGTTTGTCCATCTCCATCTGCTAAACTAAAAAATCTCCTTGTAAGCAAAGGGCATGATGCACTAGTTCACTACATAGTCTTCAGGCTAAACATAAAGCACATATGATGCATTCATGCACACTTGTATGAATAAACCAACAATAAATGGATGAGCTTGAGTAAATACAGTTGTTATTACTTCTTGACCTCAGTAAAATGACCAAAAATCTTTTATCATTTTTTAACAGAAAAAAATGAATATAAAGCCTCTGGCTTCTTTGTACTGGATTGAGGAAATTCTGTGAGCCAAGCTATGGGAAATATGAAAACAGAAACATACGATAATATTGATAAGCTTGGATTCGTCATTCTTATTATTTCCTACCTTCTATGAAGCATACTGCTAACAGCATAAAGATAAAAGAAGAAATAGATCTCTGAATCCCCTGCAGGGTAGTTTAGGGAAGTGGGTAGCTTGCTGGCTACGTAGAGAGAATTTCTCTGAATTTGATTTCTGTCAGCTCTATTAGACTGTGCCTTCCAAGAAGAGCCATTTGTTTTTGAAAACAAGTTGTTCTCTGTGTTCTGCTGTTACTTAACTGACCAGCACCATCTGCTCTACCATTATGCTCAGTTTGAGTCAGGAGGAAAAAGATTCTTTCTGTTTGTGAAGCCTGAGGAAAATGACAGGTTCCAAGAAAAATCAAGAAGGTGGAAGATCTCTGTGGCTAGTCCATAGATTTTTATCCTGGGTCCTATTTTGTCAAGTCAGCATAGGGGTGAGAGGTGGCCCAGAGCCGAGAGTGATTCTAAATCTCTGTCTGGGCTCTGTGCTGTCTAATTCTGCATGGCTTCTTAGCAGCACATGCTGCAGAGATGATTGCTTTGTTTGGCTGTTAGAGAACTCCTCTAGGGAACAACATGCTTCATATGACAAATGTTTGGGACAGAGATAATGAATTGGTGTTTCATCTTGTCCAGGGCATTTCTAAAAGTACATGAAATCCACCTGTGTAATTTTGTAGGTTTGCAAGTGTGGGGGGAAAGGACAGGCATGTAGTTCAGTGGCAGAGTGCTTGATTATTATTTACAAAAAGCCCTGAGTTCTGCCCCCAGCATTTCAAAAAGGAGGATAAAAGGGGAGAATGGCACAAAGCAATTATGCGTTTGTCTTACATGCAAATAAGTTCATGTATTTATTCAATGGATGACACAGGACGAGAGGTGTAGACTGTTGACCACAAGAAAATATATACCCAAACTTATAAACCAGCAAATAAGGCAGAGTACCTGCCAAATACTCCAAAAGCCAGATATTGGTCAAAGCACTATTCTTTAGTTTCTGAACAGAATTTCTTTCTTGGAAACTAACAATGTAATAAATTATGACCCCCAATTTCATATAATAACAACAACAGTCAAGTTTGGCATCCATATCACTAGAGATAACTAGTGCCAAGAGCCAAAAGAGTGAGAAGTGGTATCCACAGAGGCTGCTCTCAATTTATCAAAAGCTGTTCTTCCTGAGTGACTTAAGCTCTTAGTTATTGGCCTCCATTCTGTGCACCCACAGAGCAGTCTGTGCTCTACAACCTCAACCCTCTCTGCTCCTTATCTCCTTTTACTGGAATCAAGAAGGAGGTGGCTTCCTTTAACAGAGATACTCAGGGAAGCCATCACCTTGCCAGGTTAATTTTTGCTTGTTGAATGGGTCCTGAACTGACTGAAAATGAAACATGGCTGTTCAAACCTAGCATGGGGTAATCTGACTATGTGGCACTGGCACTGATTGTGATATGGAGGAGAAATTAGAGTTTATATCCATCTAATATCTCTCAGTTGTTAGAAGCAGTAAATGAAAAGCATTACACTAACAGCATCATGTCTGGTCAACTATGCTCTCTCATATAGTTAAAAGGTAATGAAAATTCTCTAGAATTCTTCCAGAATTCTCTAAGATCCAACCAAGTTTGCCAGGTGCATATTTTCTTCATTAGTACTATACAGAGGGTCATTTCAGAGCAAGAAACAAAGGCAACTTTGCTTTGCAGTACATAATGAAGATTTATATTTTATAACACGAGGATAAGAGACATAAGAAAACCATCACAACACAGTAATATTCAGGAAAGCACTGGTGGTGTCATCATTGATCGACAGCCCCACACCAAATCCTCAGGTCTGATATTCTGACGAATCAGTCACTTCTATTCTCCTTCAGCTTCCTACTCAATTATTCTCAAGAAAGAAAATCTAGTCGACATACATGTAAAGCAGCCTTATTGTAGTTAATCGCCAAGATTAACACATAGTACATTTGCTAGCCCAAAATCTTGCTTCATATTCTATTTTCAAGTCTAGTCTGTGTTGTCCAATGAGATTCAGTTCCTACAGAATATACCAAGATGACCTACAGCTGAGTGCCTCAATTATATTTTATAAACCAGTGTTTGTTTCTTTTAGCTTGTTTCTTAACCCGGCTATCACACACATAACTGACTCTTTTATAATAAAAGGCTTCACAACACAATCTTGAGTAGATTGTCGATTCTTAACCCTCTTTGCTCTTTTGTCTTACTCCCAGCTAACATCCCAGTGGTACTTGCACTTCATAGCTTTCCTTGGCTCCAGCCCCTTCCTCCTGATCTTCCTTGGACCTCTAGCCCTGGCTGAAGCCCCTGAGTGAATCCTTTACTTCCTCCTCTAACTGCTCCTCCACTGGCTGGCAGGAAGTCTAGCCCTATTCTCTCCTCTGCTCATTGCTTGCTGTAAGTTTCATTACTGACACATCAGGGGGACAACTGAGGAGCAGAGTTCACAGAACATTTAGACAGTAAATTATCAGAACAAAGCTTGCAACCAGACATGGGATGTACAGAAATCAGCATTTAAATTACACAATAGCCTTATGCCTACAGCTGAGGTGCTCCAACACAGGTTCTGCTTCTTTCCTTTTCTAGAAGGGTTCTGCCAGAGCCTACTTAAAGACTAAGAAACAAAAGATCAAGAATTGAAAGAGTATACTGAAAACCATAAAGTTAATCAGTTGCATTAATTACAATTACTTTTAGGTTTCTTTTTTCCCTCACTAGATCTCATTTTAACATTGTATTTGTTATCTCATTTTCTAATGTTCATACAAACATTTGTACCCCTTTACTACTAAGTATTGAGTCTGTAAAATCAACACAGGCGTTTCCAACCACAAAGTAAGGTAAGAAAGAAATAAGTACAAGGAAAAAAAATGGAAAACATACCACAAAATATTAGCAGATTAAAGAGTATCTTAGAAAAAAGAAAGATTATTCTATGCCCTGGATCCTAGAGTGACCTGTTTGTAAAAAAGACACACACCAATAAATTACCATTATCATAAATTTGAGAACTAATACCAAGTCAAGCTCATGTCAAAGGGAACAAAACTGAAGTCAAACTCGTCTAACCCAGATCCTGTTGGCAGGATGATCAAATGTCAGTAAAAATTAAAATAGTCATAAACTATGATGTGTACATTTCTTAAGTCAAACTCAGGTGTGTGTATGTGTGTGTATGTGTGTTTGTGTGTGTATGTGTGTGTGTGTGTGTGTGTGTGTGTGTGTGTACATGTGTGTCTGGTATGTGTCTGTGCATCTGTTTAAAATTTTATTTGGGTCCAAGCCTTCCTCGCCCATATTAGATGCATTAAATAAAATTATATGCTACCTTTTCAGAAATTTATTTTTGTTTTGTTTTGTCTCTCTGGTGTTAGGATGGATTTTAGCACCTTTCACACACTATGAAAGTATCCTAACACTAAACTATACAGAACACCTATGATGACAATACACTATTTTTTTTACATAGTGTGTATCATATATTCTTTTGGTTTATTTGAGCTAAAAATTAATCTTAAAGATTCCTGGAAGGTGAAAATAGTTCATCACATTTTCTTTAACTTTAAACATCATTTCTTTCTATTCTAATTAGCTAATTCTCTTTTAATTCTTTTAGAAATGTATACATTGCATTTTGATCATGTTGTCTCCCTACCTAATCTCCTTTTATACACGACCCTATGGGATAACCACCCAACACTATGCCCTCAGTTGTTTTTATAAACCTCATGGGTCTAACTGGTACTTTCCACATACCATTGTCCTTGTGACCACCCCACTGGAGTGTGTCAGACTTATTAGGAGCCACTCCCTGAAAGAAAGCTAACTCTCATGCTCTCAGCAGCTATCGATTACAAGTAGCTTCTCATGTAGGTGAGCTGGGAGTCCATAGCTCATGTGCCCTACTCCATGGTGGGATTTGTGTGGCTTGAACTTAGGTAAGCTTTTGTCACGACCACTTTGGGAGAATGATAAAACACAGTGACACAAAGCAGAAAAGAGAACAAATGGAACATGAAGGATAAAGTCGGGGTGAGTGATGGGTAACCTAACAGTAAAGACCTTCTGAAAAGGTCATAACTCAGTTCCTTTAAAAGCAAAACAAAAGCAATAAAACAAATTATACTCCAAAACCTTTCCAAAGAATTGCACTCAGTTTTGTTAGTATCTTGGATAGTCTTTCCATATTCATTCCTTCCCATTTCGTGTAATATTTCATTTGAATTCATAATCAGTATAACAAGAACAGATGGCACAAACTGGTTTGGAAGCAGACACAAATGACTCTTAAGTACATAACTCAAGCAGAAGGAGCAATGTGCTAGCACACAGCGGAGGAACACCTGTTGCTGTATATGCTAAGATGCTAATGGCATTAGTCAATAATTAAGAAAGAAAACAGAAAGTGACAATTAAGTTGTCAAGACAGATGCGTGAATATTAGATAAAAGAGTCTCTGCCATAGCTGTGTATTCTAAAAAAGATACTATGTGTTTTCCACAGTGTGAGCATCAAGAAGACATTGTATGGCTGAGGAAGGACTTATTGAATCAGTATCACACATCCTTCCTCCTTATATGGATTCTTAATTATGTACAGGATGGAGAATTTTTAGGCCAAAGAAGATAATCAACTTACTATCTTTATAAATCATTTACCAGAATATAGATTTGTTTGAAACTTCTGCTATCCATTTCAAATAGTCTTTCATTTCTTGAGGGTGAGCATAATATACTTCCTTAGCTAATATTTGTTTGTTTTTGAGAAAACCAAACCACCTGAAAACCTTAAGTAAAATATAAAATAAAATAAAATGCAAGCAAGAGTTGAACTACCAGATGTCAAAATGAAAATCATATTCAAATATGAATGACAAGGTTCCTTCTCCTATGCCATGTCAAAGTTTTTCCATGGAGTGTGAGCTATCCCTATGTATATAGTGGATGACCACACAGTGATAATATCACATTATATAATGTTCGGTTGTATCAGATAGAAAGAATCTTTCTGGCTTTAGAGAATTAGTTACCATGTTGTGAGGATGCCTTATCTCAGAGAGGCTTCTGGAGGTGATACTAACCATCAAAAAAGGCAACAAGAAAAATAAAAGTACAGTTATGTACCCATAAATGAATTAATTGTATCTGGGCATTGTGGCACACCCCTTTAATCCCAGCACTCAGGAGACAGAGGCAGGTGGATCACTGTGAGTTCGAGGCCAGCCTGGTCTACAAAACGAGTCTAGGACTGCCAAGGCTACACAGAGAACTGTCTTGAACTGCCCCCACCTAAGCCTCTGGTGAGAACTCCTGGTGGTCTGTTGACTTTAACTATAGGCGGCACTGAACAGATAGATGAAGCAGGAAACTTGTGCTCAGCCTCATGAGAAACAGAAACTTTGGCTAATAAATTTGTATTCTATCAAGCCAGTAAGTTTGCAACGACATTATACGTAGAAATAGGAAAGGGCATTTTTATTAATGGAAGAACTTAGATCACTTTAAAGGACTTTAATAATGGCCACACCAGAATCTTATTTCTGAATATTATCACCAGCAACTCGTATCCCTGACAATTCCAATTTTATTTATTTAAGCAAAGAATTTAAAGAGAGATAATTGATATGACTGTGATTTTGTGATAATATTTGAATTAATCAGCTTCAACTAGGAAGACAGGGGTTTCCACAGAGCAGGTACCTTTACTGGGTGGACATTTTTATGGACACTAGGAGAGACTTTCAAAGAAGACAAAAATATGAACTAAAGAATATCTTTAAATAATGCTTCATGCAATGAACATGTGTTTCAAAGAATATCTTGAATAATAAATGAAGAACCTTTTAACACAGAAGCATTCTTAAATCTGTATCTAAAAATATATGGTTCCCACTTTCTAATTATATTAGAAAAACTAATCACTACCCTTAACTTATAAAAAATTGTGTTATTCCTTTCATGTCATCGAATACATGAACTATTAGGTAAACAATTTTAAATATAAGAATCAAAGTCACCCCACTACTTGATACATAGATTTTGGGTATTCTATTTTGTAGAATCCTACTGATAGCATAGCATAGCGTAGCGTAACATAGCACAGCACAGCACAGCACAGCACAGCATAGTATACTGTTATTCTACATCGTGAATAAAGAACTACCAGCTAACAGTCTCTTTATTTGAGAGCTGTGGGAACTGAGATTTGGGTTTTTTTAACCTACTTTGTAATCCCCAAGACAGTCCAGATCCTCAAATTTACTATGTTCTGTAATTAGAAATGAAGCAGGTGACCTAGACATAGATATACACATATAGATATATATTTTACTGTTTATGGTAGAGGAAGACTATCTGCATGGGGAGAATTGAATAGACAGTAGAAATTCAGTTATACTTCATTGGCTGATGTTTGGCAGCACAAATTTAGTTCATAGTGTCTGTAACTTAATGAGTTAGCCACTTAAGGGCCTTTCCCACTTTGCAGCTCTACCACTGAATAAGGTAATTACACATGCCAGCAAGGTCAATACCATGGGTTCAAAATCTCATGTGTTAACTTAGTACCTTAATTTGGTGTTTGTCTGTATTATAAAAAAAAATAATAGGTTATTAAAATGATTAAAAATCTCCTGAATGATTCAACTAAAGGCCACAGCAACACTTCAAAGGAGATGCAGTATTGCTACTATTGGTGACATCTACCTCTCACATTGAAAACTAAACTCAAGCCATTCATTCGTGAAACAAATACTTTTTTAGGCACATATGTAAGACAGCTAGTCCTGAGTAGTAAATGAATTCTAACCTAGAAAATTAATAATAATAATAATTTACAAATAATAATACTGACTTTGAAGGTTTGGGGAACCTTTACATGTCCTTAAAGTTTTTTGATGAGTTAAGTGTAAATGAATAAAAACCATATGTATAAAGTTCCCTTGAAGTATATGTGGGTTTACAAATTGAGGGGGAAAAAGACTTGGCACATAGTAGCTTTGCAACCTGCCAAACCCAAAGCACTTGAAAACACAGCTAAAGACTTTGAGAGATTCCCAAAGTCTGGTAAGGTTCATCTGTCCTTTAAAGAGTCTATGAGACTGAAATGACTTTTTAAATGCTTAAAATGGATATACTTCTAAAATACTAAATACTTACACATAATTTTCTACCTTTTTATATGCACAGCCACACACACACAAATATATACACAGGTATACATACAAATACATTTTGGCTTAGATTAAGGTCAAGCTTCAGTAAATGTCAACCACAAATGGCCTCTTTTAACATTCACAATATGAGCTAAAAGCATGCACAGCTTCTCAGGCACACACCACACACACAGCATGGCTTTGGAATGGAAGGGATATTCAGGAGTGACAAATCTTTTTTTTTTTAAATTTTTTTATTAATTCATTCATATTACATCTCAATTGTTAGCCCTTCCCCTGTCTCTTCCCATTCTTCCCTCCCTCCCACTTCCCCCCTTCTCCCCTCCCCTATGTCTGTGATTGAGGGAGACCTCCTCCCCCTATATATGCTCTTAGAATATCGAGTCTCTTCTTGGTAACTTGCTATCCTTCCTCTGAGTGCCACCAGGTCTCCCCATCCAGGGGACGTGGTCAGAAAAGGGGCACCAGAGTTCATGTGAGAGTCAGATCTCACTCTCCACTCAACGGTGGAGAATATCATGTTAGTCGGCTAGGTCTTGGTAGGGGTTCAAAGCTTACTGCCTATATTCTCCTTGGCTAATGCCTTAGTTTGAGGAGGACCCCAGGACCCAGATCTGCCTGTCATAAAGTTCTTCTTATAGGTTTCCAGGACCCTGTAGGTCCTATTATTTCCCCACTCTTCCATGCTACTCTCGCCTAAAGTCTCAATAGGATGTCCTTTCCTCTGACCCACTTTCTTGGTCAGTAAAGTTTTTCACGGTACGTATCCCTTGGACTAGTGTTTTGATATAAGTGAGTATATACCGTTTGTCTCTTTTTGCTTCTGGGTGAGTTCACTCATTATGATAATTTCTAAATCAATCCATTTGTCCACAAATTTCTGGAATTCCTTGTTTTTAATAGCTGAGTAGTATTCCATAGTGTAAATATACCACAGTTTCTTAGTCCATTCTTCTACTGAGGGACACTTAGGCTGTTTCCATGTTCTGGCTATTATGTATAAAGCAGCTATGAACATGGTTGATCATATGTCCCTGTTGTGTGGTAGGGCATTTTCTGGGTATATTCCAAGGAGTGGGATAGCTGGGTCTTGAGGAAGCCCTATTCCCATTTTTCTGAGAAAGCGCCAGATAGCTTTCCAAAGTGGTTGTACTAGTTTGCATTCCCACCAGCAATGAAGGAGTGTTCCTCTCTCTCCACATCCTCGCCAACATGTGGTGTTATTTGATTTAATAGGCAAAATATATAAAGAACTCAAGAAATTAAACACCACAAAACCAAACAACCCAATTGCGAAATGGGGCTTGGAACTTAACAGAGAATTCTCAACAGAGGAATATCAAATGTCCGAGAAACACTTAAAGAAATGCTTGTCCTCGTCAGTCATCAGAAAAATGCAAATCAAAACGACACTGAGATTCCATCTTACACCCATCAGAATGGCTAAGGAGTGACAAATCTTATTAGTTATTATGTATAAATCCTTCAGTGATGTGCCATTACCCAGCTACAACACATTAAACCCAGGTGTTCTATGATTTTGATGTCTTTCTGAAGCAATTCTTATTCGAGAGCTTTTATTTCTCAACTCTGTCCTAGATGCATATAAGCTATGACAAGGCCATGCAAATCTCCAACACATTACCTACAAGAAGACATCATGTCTACCTTTCCTATTTGTTTCGTTGCTCTCTTCCTCATCATTTATGCCTGGATGCCCCTCCTTCAGTATCTACAAAGGTTCTGGTCATGCATAGTCCACCATCAAATACCAAGCTTCTCATGACTTCACTCAATCCTTTTCTAAAAGATCAACCACACAAAGCATCTCTAGAAAGTCATTTGAAATCTCTATTCTGCCTAAAATCACAGCTCAGATTGCTCAGCATTCTAATAGTAAGGAAATCATAGAATAAAAAATCCTTACGAATCCTTTCTTCTTTCTTACCCATACCAGCCATTTTAGGAAAGGAATTGAAACTTCAGGTAGAAATCAAATATAGCAGTAATTGCTTCGCTACTAAATCTCAACTAATGAAAGCTGCATCTTTTAAACCAGTGAAGAAAGCAAACATAAAATAAAGTGAGTCGTGGAGCTAAAATAATAAAACTTCTTGGAGCATGTTAGGCCGCATGAACAGGATAGAATAGAACCCTTCTTTCAATGCCCCAATACCTGATACATGAGATATCATTACTGGAAAGTGGAAATACTGCATAGATGGGCTTATACTAGCTCTTGTAAAACACCTCCTTGGCAAACATATTCCTAATCATTCAAGACCACTATTGCTAAGGATCCTGCCTGCCCTCTTAGCTTTGTTCTTTCCTGCCCCCTTGCATTTATTATGACTCAGCCATATGCTTGTGGGTTCTTGCATAGATCATATTTGTTCATGCCTCTGTCCTATGAAAACATTTGTGATTTGTAAAGTTCCTTTTGCCTCATACCTTAAACACCCACCCTAGACATTCACTTTGTGAACATATTTTGAGTCTTTTGGAAAAGTTGACGCTTTTCCCCAACGTTCTCAGTCTTTGACAATAGTTGACATAATATCTTGAGGCTTCAACTTCATACAGCACTGTTCACCCAGCAGTGTGTTCACTCATTGGAAACAGAAGCCAAGTCTAATTTTATCCTCCTCTTTCACCTGGGTTTGGTGTATACAATTAATGACACAGCTAATACGTAGTAATTACTTTGATTTTAAATAATGAATAGCCTTGTTTGATAAACTGGCTTCTCTGATTTTGAAATAAATGGAGAATTGACTGGTACTTACCCAGCAGGAGACTAACACAAAGATGAAGGAGTGACGTGGGGGGACGTGGTGCAATAGCATGGACAGCAGTAGAATGTAATACAGTTCTTTTAGAAGTTCATTATCTGGTATAACTCCTAATTTTAACATCTAGAAATAACATTAGATTATAAAAAGTAGCAGGTCTTATTCTGCTTTCACTACATTTACTCATGCAACAAAAGGACAAAAGATCATTAGTTAGCATGTCGTAGCTGTTGCATACTAAAAACCAAAAGGATCAGTTAATTACAATTACTGTGTTTTTGTTCTCTGGCCTACTGCAGTCTAGCTTCCTATGGGAAGCCAACTGAACTGACATATTCTCTATTTTAATTTTGTATGTTATTTTTGGGAACATGTTCTGATTTTCTGTTATTAAAGAAAGAACAAGAGAAACAGACCAAGCACAAGAGCTAACACTTGATGAAGATGGGAATGAGCTCTAGTCTCTCTCTATACCTGGCTGCTTTTTACAGCTGGCACTTTCCCCAGGAGGGGGGAGTGTCAGAATATCATTTGAATACTCTTTCCATTATCACTGACATCCTCTATTTGAAGTGCCCTTGATGACAAGAAATGTTCAAATTTACAGGTAATATAATTACGTTTTAGACTCTGTTTTCTCTAGACCGCCTCTATCTTTTCACAGACAGTAGAAATAAAGCTGGGCAGAGAAATAGAGTTGTGCAGATATGAAATGCTCAATAGCTCTAGAATCCTAATATAACTAGGTTTCAGACAGGCTAATAGCATTTGTGACCTTGGACAAGTTATTAAATCTCTCATAGGCTAGGCTAATTCATTATTAAAAGTAGTAATAATGATTGCTTTGTCAATAGGATGGCTGTAAAGATTAAATTAATGTACATTAGATACACAGTAAGCATTCAGATGCCATCTATTCTCAAGCATTCTTTATTTACTATTTCAAATTGGAGTATATGTTTTGTAGCTGAAAACAGGAGACATGTATATGAGAAGAACTTTATTCTTGTGATGGCAAAAATGATCAGTGTTGTGATTTAGAGCAGTTTGTTCACTTAGTTGTCAACTGCAAAACAAGGTTTAGCTTGTGTTGTCTCTTCATATCTTTGAGCCATTAGTTCTCAGGGAGACTCATTGGACTGCATGGGAGAAATTCTAGAAGAACAAGTTTATTATAGGAATACATTTAAAGCATCCACAAATATCACAGGTACTAATACCACACAAGGACCTGCCAAAGGAGGACATAAATATATTTTTATCAACTATGGGAAGTGTCGGGAAAGTGCATGGCCAAAATCTTAGATGTTTGACTTTATTACAAAGGTACTGTAAAGAATAAGAAACAAGAATACAGTCTATTATGTACTGATTCTATTGTTTAAAAAGAGGTAGGGTTTCTATTCTGTTTTGTTCTTCTGTTCATAGAATCACACCATGTTTTATTGCAAGAATAACTGAGAGCAAATATACCTTCTAAGTTGGAAGCTACATGAGAACCGACAAAGTAAAGAGGACCCTGTTAGATTTTGTGGAGGGATTTTGTGAATTTCCTCCTATGAATATACCCTAGCAGTGAGGTAAAGGCAAAAGCCGTGAATCAAATTCAGAATGGATGAAGACGCTAGAATATTAACAAAATGAGTTAAAAAAAATACTGGGCAATTGAATACAAAGTTATAGAGAAAGGAATTAAGATTAGAAACCAAATACAGGAGTAGGAAAGCTGGGGCAAAAATGAGCCAATAAGAAGTAGCCAGGGACAAATGCTCTAGGGTACTTTAAATACCTAAAGGCCACCAACATGAAATGAATCAAGTACACATACAGAAAATATCCAAATTCATTATTTACTAATTACCTACTATGTCTCACATTCCACAGTAGGACACACACACACACATACAAATAATAGCTTCTGCAGTAAAATGTGATTTTCCTCTCAGTTTGAGCCTTGTAAAAATGCTATAGATATATCAGTTGATTTGTTATTTTCTGTGTTCTGGAGAAAGTTATTGAAAACAGTTTCTAATGATTAGAGAATCATTTTATGCACTTATTCATTGTTAATCGTGATTATTTCCTGTGTAGACTCATTCACAAGTACCCTGAAATTAATTTTCATAAACTCTAAAACCAGTCAGTCATAAAAAATAAAAAAGAAAACAGAATAGATAGCCTTTACTATGATTGCGCCATGCCATTCAGGTTTTGTACAGCAGCAAACTGAATGGCACCTGCTCCCTATCCCTCTACCATCATCTTAGAGGCTTGAACTAAAAGATAGTAGGCAGAATAGAATATGGTAAAGAATAGAATATGCAGTCTTCACTAAACCAAATCATCAACCTCTTTCTCAACAACCTACTAAATCAGTTAAATGCATCAGAAATTAAAGTGTTTGTAAACTTGAACCCCATGTATTAAGAGATACCAAATGTGGTCCAGTGAGCTAAACATTCCCCCTCCACCCATCACGACCAGAACTGTGAACATTCTTCTTTTCAGCCCAAGTTCACAGAGAGTTAGAGGCTACCATAACAAAAAGCTAAAAAGAATTTCTTACTGTTTCCTTCCAATGTACCTCTTGGCCTTTGTGTACCACTGCACCGGCTCTTACTGTCTTCTGCATGGTTCCACTAGAGCCCCAGGGCTTCTATTAGTCATAGACATTATACAAGGTATTACTCAGTTCCATTGATCACTATTCGCTCTGTTTCTTGCTCCACTTAAAGGTTTTACTGGAATTTAAGAAGGAAAAAAAAAAAAAAGAAGTTGCATTTAATTCTAATAATCCTTTAAGAATTATATTACTTTTGTAATTTACCTGAAGACTTAATTCATCTTTGAGAACATGGGATATTTGCTCATATTTTTAGAAAGCAGACTCGTGGTTTAGTGAAGTAAAAGACTTTTAAAGGACCATTTCTTCTGGTACTAAATGGGACCCCAGAGAACAAAAATCGCTTCTAAGGAACTCATTTCATAGTGCTTAGATAGTGAGGGAATTGGGTTCATAATTAATTCTTTCCATCCCTGGGAGATTCCTACAAAATTATCTTCCCCAAAAGTGAATTCATTTTTCCCTTAGTGGTAAATTGTATGTTGAAAATTGTAGAGACAATTTACTATAGGGCAAAGGTTTTTATAATGCCTTTGAGGCCACAGAGACTAGTATGAAAGGTCCTGTTGTAGAACTCTGTATAACTGATAGCGTGCTTTAACAGTGAGATCATTAAGTTTATAATTTGTAAACAAGACAATGATTTTATTGAACCCATAATCTATTGGGGGTATTAAAGTAGATGAGGCATGTATACCAGCTTGCTCTGTAAATAAAAGGAAAGGTATTACAGAAGAAAATTGAGAGGTGATGGTGGTCCAGAAAATGTGGAAATCAGATTATGTTGGTGTCAGTTTGTAATGATTACCTTGATTGAGTCTCATTTACACTATGATATGGCAATATCTTCAAATGTACTGGTTTCTTGTAAATGATGCAATTGATGAGTACTCTTCCTTTCAAGTGTTCTTTCTTCTGAGGTGGGATGGAAAAGTGACCTTTGATCAGTCTGTACACACACACACACACACACACACACACACACACACACACCTTATGAACCAGTAGCATAACTGTCCTGAGATATTGTTATTTCAATCCAAAGACATTTCCAATAATGAGTTCCAGCTAAGACTAGGATGCTATGAGGATGAGTACTAACACTGCTGTGAAATGGGCTGGTGCGCTTTGTGACACCTCCAGTATGCTCAATCCTATGGTGTTCTGCTCAGACACTCTTTCAGGACTAGTTTTTCAAAAGTCACATGCGACACATGACTGTATGTAGTAGTCTCCTTCTGGGAACTTTCCTTTACTTAAGTTAGCAGCTTTCTTAAAATTAAGTTAACATCAAATAAACATTTGGGACATGTCTATAAAGATCTCACCCATTTTCATCAATAGGAACACAAACCTGACTAAGGTCTGTTGTAAAATTGGCACTTACATCTTTATATCATTTACTTTCTTACAGGGATTCTCCTCTGCTTTACACATGAGAGAACATGTTGATGGCCCATAAGTTCTTGGGGGAAAAATGACACTTGAAGGCATAAATTCTGAGGTTCCACTGGACTGCTTTGAAAGCTTCTAATATATGGGTTGCTCAAATAGGGGAACTGTGGCCCTGGGGAGAACATCCAGGTCACTATGTTTGATTGGATTTTAGTTCCATTACATAATTCAGTTACTTACATTGTTTAGATGAAGGATAATTCCTTTTCATACATTATTTTCAGAGTGTCCTTCCAAACCTGGAGACCGCTTACTCATGCTTAAAATGTTTCCTGTCAACCTCTTTCATGTAGGAATCTTTTGGGAATCTCTAATAATATCTTAACTTCTCCTCCATTCTGGTATACAAGACAGATATTCACAGTTCTACTGAAATATGTGTTTCATTTTATTCTGATTTCCTGGCATCCCATAGTTTACTTTTATTCCCTAAACATATTGTTGATATTTATAGACACTACATTCTCAATTTGAATTTAGATATACTCAAATCAAAATAAAATATAAAAAGACCAGCTAGTTTAAATTTTATGGCTGATTTTCAAGTAGGACAACAAAGAATAAGCAAAAGAAAGAAATGGCTTTACTAAATGACAAGGAATGAAGATTATTTTCTTAACAGTCTGAAATCCAGGATTACACACTAAGAATATAATTCTGGCAGGTGAGACCCGTATCTGGAAGGCTTTATGAGAATAAGTAACTTCTCAACTGGGAAATATGCATGGGCATCAGACCAATCTGTTTAGTTGAGAGACCATCATCACTATGGCAAATCTCTATTAAAATACACACCCAAATTTTCCCCAAAATTGCAACAAGAAACTATAAGCCAATCATGGTTCAATAATGTTGTTCAATAGTCGTATGATCTTATACACTACTAGTACCCTTTTCATTAGAAAATTTGCATACTAAGTTGTTTTTAAAATAATTATTATTGTGTCTACCCACTCTTGGGTCATTTGGCATATCATTTGCTTCAGCTGAATGAAATTTTCAAAGTCTGGCCTTGGGTAACCTTATTTCAACCCTTCTCTGTGAGAATGAGCATTTTGAAATAATCATATTAGGGAAAAGAATAGATTGTGTGGTTTGAATTATAATTTCCCAACACATTCCTAGTTCAAATAAAGCAGCCTTTGGTCTTAATGTGGCTCTCTTTGTGCTACAGCAGGAAACAGAAACGGGACACATTTTGGGACTTAGTATGGTAGGTACGAAGACTGCAGCACTTCAGAGTCGTCCTACTGCAGGCGATTTGCTCCTCAGATCAACTGAGAGGAGCTCAAGCAATAAAGCAAGCTTGCCAAGGTTAAATACTTTATTAAAGGCAAACATATAACTAGAACTGTTGTGTGATATTTCACTTTAAGAAGGCAACTGTAGTTAAGTAGAAATCCACAGAGTTTTCCCCAAGGTGAAAACATCTTGATTCAAATTCTGACTGTGTCAGAATAGAATATTATATAAACCAGCTGACTCAGCATCTCATCAACAAAATGTAGTTTTCGTATCCATTTCAAGGATCAGAGCAAATGTTCAATAAAGATTTGCCAAACCTGACAATAGTGGTTTTGCAAAAATTGGATTTTGAAACGTCTTTTCTTCAAAAAGAGATATGTGTAACATTTAAGGCACCAGACAAAATTCCACTTCGTCCTTCCATAACTGATATGAGCTAGTGAGCCACAGCCATGAGTGGAGCTCGGTAGCATTACCATCCACAGTTTCCTTCTTAGGAAACAAAGTTTAAAGTCCTCCCAAGCCCATGCATCTGTGGAGTTGTGGAGCCATTTATTCCTCAGCCAGAATAATGCTGAACAATGAGAACTGTTATTTGCAAGATGTTCCTAGACCCAGTGACAAACTGTTCCTTGTATGTCTAGGAGACTCCTAGATATGCTAGTTTAGTAAAGTAAGTGCAGAAATCTGTGGATGATTTTTATTGATTTAGTGCAGGATTGTGTGGCTTGAGGCAGATCATGAAACACTGACTCCATTCTTGGATGGTTTTCCTGAACCCTACTGCCCTTGAGCCAAGCAGAATTGCCTCATTGGCTGCTGGCTGAGGTGGTGGGAGAAATCAGCTCACTTAACCATTTCATGAAAAAGAAAATGAAATTTGCTTCTGGGTTTTTTGGTTTTTTTGTTTGTTTGTTTGTTTGTTTGTTTGTTTGTTTGTTTGTTTTGATATTCTCTTTGAGAATTCAAGGCTGGTTTTGTTATTCTGCTAGAGGGGTAGGTTGCTCTTTGTTATTCTGATGACCCACAGCACAACCTGGAATCATTTGTAAGAATAAGGAACATGGTTTGTTTCGAGGCAAGAGAGTGGTCAGAATCTTAAGGGGCTGGAACTTCGGTGCACAAATTTTCAGAGAGCAATTTAATGTCTGTCTACCTGTGTGGTCACTTTGCCAAAGCCTCAGCCTGTTGCTTTTTCTCAATTATACTGCTCTGCCACATGTGTGCATGCCCTGATGACAAATATATAAGTTCTGTCAGCAAAGATTAATGTTGCATATTTCTGAACTGTTATAAGTAGGATTGCATAGAAGGTACTGCTGGTGGCTGGCTTTGCTTTGCTCACTGTTGTGTCTGGAAAAGCAAGCTGTGGCATTGTGTATGACACTACTTGATTTATTCATAGAGAGCCTTAATATATCATTAAATAAAGAGAACATGGCACATTTACCCTTTCATCTATTTGCTTAGGTTATTCCCTTATGGGAACTGTTGTTCTTGCTCATGTATTTTGGTTCTTATGAGAATATTCCTAGGAATGAAATAGATGATTCACAGGTTAGGCACATGTTTTGTTTTAGGAGAACTTGTTAACAGGGCCCTTCAAAGTAGTTGTCTCCTTTACACATTCGTAAACATAGGACTTTTATCTTCAACCACCATTGACTTAGCCGGTCTATTATTCCCTGACTAATTTCAGCATTATTCAAATTATAAAAGAAAATGTAGCAATGTGTCTAACAGTCTACCCTTTAAGCCCAGCTGCTTGAACTTTAATCCCAGCTCTAAGACTTGACACCCATGTGGATTTGATTAAGATTTTCGGTCTCTTCTGTGACACAATTTTCTTGACTACAAGGCACACCTCACAGACATACTTAACCACAGAATGATTTGACAAGCTGAATGAGTATTGCACAGTTGTTAGAAAAAGACATAACAAGCACTAAAATTGTGTTAAATATTTTTAAAGTCATTACATTTATTTATTTATTTATTTATTTATTTATTTATTTATTTATTTATTGCATATGTGTGTGTATATGCATCTGCATGGGCATGCCACAGTATGCATTTAGAGGTAACAGAAGAACTTGTGGGATCCAAAGTCTTTTCTTCAAACAAGTGGTTCTGGGACTCAAACTCAATCAGGCTTGGCAACAAGCATCTTTACCTACTGAGCTGTCTGGCCAGCCGTAGAAAAAATTTTGAAACAATTTAATGACCTGTTTCAAAATTCACCACACATTTCATGTCAGTTTATTCTGTCCAAGAAAACAACTACAAATGCAACTACAAACCAACTACAGTAACTGCTGTAGGTGTTCACTGTTCACCATAAAGGTATTCAGGACACATTCATATATATAAGAAGTGACATGATCATACACGAAAAATGGAAAGAGAGGTGAGCAAGACATTGCTTTCTACCTGTGGAGCCTTGCTGTTGGAATCTCCCACTGCATTTCATAAATGTATCCTTTTAAACTCTCAATTCTTTTTTTCTTTCTTTCTTTTTTCTTTTCTTTTCTTTTTTTTTTTAGTTTTTAGAGACAGGGTTTCTCTGTGTAGACTTGGCTATCCTGGACTCACTTTGTAGACCAGACTATAAACTCTCAATTCTTGATAGGATATCATCATTATCATCGCATTGGTGTGCGAGTTCCAGCCTAGGAAACCCTGGTTTTTAAAATCCCATTTTTTGTTTTGTTTTGTTGGTTTTGTTTTTTAAGTTTTAAGAAAAACTCTTGGGTTTCCTGTGGGTTGCAGAATCCCTACCCATTCTTGGCTTTGCAGAATTATTTATCTCTAAATCTATTTCTTTGATTAAAAAAAAAGGGGGTAGAAAGCTTTTATAGTGTGTGTGTGTGTTTGTGTGTATATAGTATAATTTTTCAGTTTATTTTAAAAGTATACAAAGCAGTAGATTTCTTTATAACCTTACATACACACACACACACACACACACACACACACACACACACACACACATCATTAGAGTATGTTCTCATCCTTTAGAGGACATTTTCAACTCAGATTCCACCATAGCTAGTAAACCTACTCCTTTTGCAAATGGCACAGGTAGACAGAAAGAAGCACAAGTGACTCCTTCTAGAATCCATTGTGAAACCAGAGCTTTAGCAGAGGATCACAGCTACATTTGTGGTGACTAAAGATGGTGTGGCCCTCAGTTTATAAGGAAAAAAATAAAAAAGGAGACTCTCACAGTACCATCCTGTCCCTGACATCATAAGCTAGAAAATAGCAACACTACTGTTCAAAATTGGGTGATATCTTCCCACAAAGCGTGAGTCTTTATTTTATGGGAACTGGCAGCAAGCAAGATAATCACTAACCGTGGACCAATGAAGAAGTTAACAGCCACTTCCTGCTTTTCGCCTCCTGAATGTTGTAGCAGGCACAAGACCATACTCAGCCAAGACAGGCAGGAATGGTGGGTGTACTATTCGGTGAGGATCTCATGGTCTTTCTACTATGACTTCCTTCAAAGAGTTTCTTCCAGGGCTGGCTATTATTTATGTCATAGAACTAGGTATCTTCCTTCTTTGTCATGACTGCAGGCCATGGTCTTTTATGGGTCATGACATCATCGTGGTTCACAATGGCATTGGCTATATCAAGGTTAGGGGAAGTAAATTATAGCCATTTCAATCACTATGGTCTCTTTCTCAGAAGTTCCTAACTCTTGCTTGAGGCCAGACATCTGATCAGAATTGTTTCCTGAAATTCCCATGCTCCCAAGTTCTATTCTACCCATTCTTGGGCACCTCACTTTCTCTAACACATAGGGCCCCGTAAGATCCCACCACCATTTCTACTCTTCCATTCCATCCCTTGCAGCCCATAGGGTCCCATTAAGTCCTCCTGAGTTAGGACTGGAGGACTCTGTGCACAATACCATTTGCAATAAGATATTTCTGCTACTTCTTCATTTGGCCGGGTTTTAAATTATGTTAGCAGAGACCATTGGGCCACATCCACTCACCCTATGCCTCTTGACTTCAGAAGAATGAACAGTAGATAGTGAACTGTGGTTGAGAAGTTAGCGTGGATCCTTCTGACCTAAAACTGTGAACTTTTCTTGGCCAGTATAGATCATGTGCAGAGTATGAGCACAAAATGTTGGCAAACGCTCCAATGTCATTCCCTTGCTTATGAGGAAATGTCACTCTACCTGGCCCAGGGACTTGTAGATATCGTTAAACTAACTCTGTCATGCAGAACACACACCATATGCTGTCTGCTCATTTTAAGACAGAATTTGTTTTCTTACTATGATTCAAAAATGTATTTATACAAGCTATTAACCATATTTTGAAAAGAAAAATTTACCCTACCTAAAAATAAATGGAAATAAAACATAAACTTCTATCTTTCTTTTTTAAAACTAGGGTCAAGAGGTAAAATCTTTATCCATGCCAGAGAAAGTGTTGCAGCATGTCTGAAAATTAGGAAAGAAGAATAAGGAAATCTCCCCAGCTTCAGGTGTGGGCATTCCTGCACTGCACACACAGGACTGGCTTCACGGCTCTTTGTTAGTCTTCTGTCTGCACCTATTTTGGTAGGGTTGCATTTTGTGAATTTTGTAAGGCATGTGGGTAGATATCATTTGCATTTTTATCCCTCGGGGAGGCTGATTAACATAGTATCTTCAATCATTTCAGAGAGCATCAATAAGGACCTAGTCAATGAAACACCAGGATCCCATGCAAACATTCTTCAGATAGTCTAGCAATCACAATGACTCAGCGAAATCTAATTTCTACTTTGCTCACTCATGTGAACACAACTATTATTACTTATATGCTTTTGTGAAGATAAAGTGAGCATTGCGAGACCAGTGAAAATGTTCATTGAGTTAAATGCTTGCCTTGCATGTATGTAGACCTCAGTTCAGATCCCTAGCACCCATGCAAATTCAGGCATGTTGATCTGTGTCTATAACCCAGTGCTGGGAAGTGGAGACAGGAGGATCTAAAGGGCTCACTGGCTAGCAAGCCTAACCAATCAGTGAGCTCCAGCTGTATCAAAAAACCAACATATAGAAGCAATTGAAAAATTACAGGATGTCAACTTTTGGCTTCTACATATATACCTATCTGCATGCATAGAAACATGCACACACACACACACACACACACACACACAGAGAGAGAGAGAGAGAGAGAGAGAGAGAGAGAGAGAGAGAGAGAGAATAAATAAATATATGTCCAAATGTCTATTATAATATGTAGCTTATAAATAAGTCTTTTTGACTACCAATGTTTTCTATCCTCCCTTATTCCTCCCTCTCCTATACTTACTTATATTTTTCTCTTTTCTTTTGTCCCTATGGCCAGATAAAAAAATATAAGTCTTCTGATGAAAGAAACAATGAACACAGGTATTCTATAACAATACCATTAAGAGTTTATTCAGAATAGGTAGCAAATGAGACATAAGGAGATCATACAGTTGTGTTGGGCAACAGAGACATTAAACCTGACCATTCTTCCTATTGTGAGCATCTCCTGTTTCTTTCAATCAAGCTGCCAGCCAAGCTTTTCAAATCATGCCGTGACTACAGGGCACCTGAAGACAATACAAGTAAAGTGGCCCAGAAGATTCTTGTCCTTCAATAAACATAAACACAAAGACCTTGTCTTCCTCCCTATTCATACACTAAGGAATTTCAAGGTTTTTTTTTTAATGACAAAGAATTTCAAATTTTTCTTTCTTTTTCTTTTTTTCCCTTTCCCCCCTCTCTACTCATTGGTTTATAGTTGCAGCTTCCTTGTGAGTGTCTCATCATCTCTTTGGTAACTTACACATGTTTTTGCAAAACATATTTCCTTGGAAAGTACTTCAAGCAAAAAGCAGAAACTCCAGTCATTTTGGGTAGAATTTAGATGATCTTCTTAGACCATCATCTGGCCTAAAGACAGAGGGCCCTAACACCAAGAGAGGTGTCTCTGTTTTCAACACAAACTCAAAGCAAGCATGGCATCAGGCCTGGCTCACTGGGCTCCTGGTGCGAGGCTGGCATTGCGCACACGCATTTCTGTTCTGTCAGTGATGAAGAGGAAATGCCAAGGAAAGAGGCTTAAAAAATAAGTCAGAAACTGAAAAGGATAAATCACTGTGGATGTGTCATAACACTTGGACAAAAATATTAAGGGTTCCTGGACAGCCTTCAGCAGATCAACAAGTATGAAGTGAATTCAAGCCACATTGAGAAGGCTAAAAACAGGGACTTGGGTCCCAAACTGGTTTCAAATTCAGCTAATGATGACTAATAGACATGTTTGTTGGCACTTGGAATGCCCTGCTCTGTGGCACCTTTGCACCCTGAATAGTTACCTGAATGGCAGCCTAAAAAAATATTAAAAGCAGGATCTTTCTGAACTTCTGCCTTTCTCCCTATCCCTTTCCCCAAGATAGTTTCTAAAACTAGAGCCCCTTTCCACAACGAATACAGAAACGTAGTATTCTAACCTTGTCTTGTCTTCTTCTGTGAGAACTGACCAGGAAGAAATTCTCAAACACATCCTTGTGTGAAGAAAGGTCATAGATGCATTCCTAAAGGGGTCCTGTCATATACCCAAGATGAAGGATAATGACTTAGGCAGGTCAATAAGAATATGAACAGCCTGGGTAGTCAATAAGAATATGAACAGACTGGGTACACTGAGTTTCTTGCTTAAGTCTGTTACTACTTTTCCTGCTAGATCATGTGTCCACCTGGATGACTGTGTTACATTCAACCTGAGCACAAAAGAAGGAAGAGGTTTTTTTTTTTTAATCTTTGAGTCTTCATCCTAAAGCCTTCTACATCATATAAAATTCTGACTAAGTTTGCTATAGTTTTCTCTAGTAATTTTTTCTTTTTCCATTTTTATTCCCAGCCAGCCAGGAACCATAGAAGACTCCTTGTCTCCTACTTATGACGTTGGACTTCATGACCTTATGTATAAAATAGAAGTGCTAATGTAGTAGAATTAACCTTCTGGGGTTATCAGGGAACTTAAACAAATTTGTTCATGCAAAACATTTAGAAGATTGCTTGCCACTCAATTTGCTATCAAATTGCCACCTGTAATAGCATTACTATTAATATCTTCCAGACAAGGTTAAAAGAAGATAGATTATGAAAAAATGTTCTATAAGGGTTTGAAGCTTTTGTTGATGTGCTACCACCCTCTTTTTTCACTCTACTTTGCTCCCACAACTAACACTTTGATACTGGATCTAAAAACATGAGAGTTGAAGAGGTAAGTTAGTGTTTTTAGTATTGCTTATTATCCACTGCACTTACCTATCCTCACCCCACCTCCAAAATAAAATAAAACCATGTGTGCACAGATCAAAACCCTGTAATTAGTTTCTATAATATGGCCACATATATTTGAGTTCTTTACTTCCTTTCATCTTTAGACTAGGTCTCTGAAGGATACTGGACAAAGGAAAAGAATTTGTCCAAGTATATCTAGACATACAAATTAGAAACACAATTCCATCTCCACTCTTTTGTATGAACTTCAGAGTTTACTCTCTCTGGTACATCACACACTATAGAGGATCATTTATGGTCCAGCTGCTTGGATCTTTCTAAGAGGTGGCAATGATCTAGAAATAGGCCATCCATCAGAGAATGCCATCTGCACATCTCAGTGCAATGTTCAGTTCCAGTTAAGAAATTTCGGTCCTGAAAAATCCTTAGCTATTCTTTTCCCATCCTCCCCAAGCTCTTACAACTGCTTCCATAGAGCTCCATCTAGTGCCCTAGGGCAGGGTGAGGCACAGGGGTGGAGAGAGGCAGAGGTCAGGATTCCTTTGATAATTTCAGGTTTAATGGAAATACTGGATGACATGGGCAGCCTGGGCAAAGAGAGGGTATGACTTCTACTTCCTGATTTGTTTCCTGAAACCAGAAAGAAAACGAATTTGGATTCAAAACACTAATTGAGAGCATATGTATTTGATTACTCACATCAATAAGCTACCTATCATCTATCTATCCCCAAGTTTCTTTGTCCATGTTATGTACTCCCTTATCCTGGGACAGTGTTCTTATCTTAAACTTTTCATTCTTGGAGATTCTCTAAGCCTTAAGACTGTCTTCCGTGGTGCCACTCTGTACTCATGGACACCCTGTTCTCTTAATCATTACAGAACATTTAATGTTGCAGGTGACTAAGTATTGTAAGCTTTTGGATAGTCTAGAGACAGAATATAATTCCATTTATTACACAGATGTGAAAAATGACAGCCAGACAATTTAAACTGATAGTCTTTACATTCTTTTAACATAATAATATTGGTATGGGAGAAATGAGAGGAGTAGTAGGCATAAATAGTAGGCAGAAAAGTCCTTGTTTTCTCTATTAGACTTTATTCTTGTATGGTATACCAATACTGTTGCTGGCTAAGTCACACCTGTATTATCATATCAAGGAACAAATAGGAATGTGTTTCTTCTGACTCTAACTGAATAGTTACTTGTATTTAGGTAAGGCCTATTATTGTCTCTGTGCAATTGTTCTCAATAAATAAGCATTGTATTATATAGACTATCTGTTTCATAGCTTTTTGTGGAATTACAGGCTATAAAATATTGATTAAAGGTATATGAAAATAAAAATACATAAGAAAAGTCAACAAAATAGTGACAAATGGAATCCAATACAGAATAAAAATAATTGCATAGGTTGGCCAAGTGAGATTTACCTATACTATACAAATTAGCTTAACATCTGAAAATCAAATAATGAAGACTATGAGTGACATCAACCAGCTAAAAAGAGCAGTCCTGTGATCATAACTGACAAAGCAGAAACATTTGGTGAATTTCAATACTCATTCATAATACAATCTCAGGAACCTAAAACAAGATAAATCCACTACCTTTATAAAGGAAATCTACCTTTAAAACCCCTTATTATGAATTCTTTAAGAACTTCATAAAATGTATTTTGAACCTCAACTGCTACCATATCCACTTTCATTGCCCTTACGTCTCTAACTATTAAATCCTTCATTTGAGTGCTCTTCTCATTGACCCCTATTGTGTCTAGTATGTGTTGCCTAATTAGTCCTGGAAGTGAGGCTGTCCCCAGAGTGTAGTCCATCTACCAAAGGTCACATCATTAAATAATGCTAACTCTCCCTCTACTAACCACTATCAAATGCCAATAGATCTGGAGCTAGTAGTGAGATTTTTATAACTGCCTCCCTGTCTCCATGCTGAATTATTCTGGCTTAATACTGTACAAATTTTATGCATGCTGTCACAATGTCTGTAAGTTCATAAGTACAACTGCATCAAGGGGGAAAAAAGCTAGTATCAAAGCTAATAGTGATATGTTAGATTCATCTCCTTAAGTTTTGAGAACAAACCAAAATATCATTCCCCCTCAACATGGTATGAGAAGTCCCAAAAATGCAGTTAAGGCATGAAAAAGGCCAAATATGGGGCACCAGAGTTCGTGTGAAACTCAGTCCCCACTCTCCACTCACTGTGGAGAATGTCCTATCTGTTGGCTAGATCTGGGTAGGGGTTCGAAGTTTACTGCATGTATTGTCCTTGGCTGGTGCCATAGTTTGAGCATTGGTTGGGTAGCCTCAAAATCCACTCTCAGCATGTTGCTCCAGTAGTTTCTGATACATGCATCCAGGTTCTGAAAAACCATCAGTGAATGATCTCTTTCCTCTAAATTAGAAACAGTAATTCCTCAGGGTAAGGATGATAAATTTTTAATTATTTGTCTGCTAGAAGCAATGGGAGAAGCTGACTCAGATCTTAAAGACAGCCCATATGTAAATCCCCTTGCCTCAAATTTAGTCTGCAAACTCTACAAGCCAAAGGTACCTCACGCCCTTACATTCTGGTAAGGATGATATTTAATCCACATAAAGGGTTCAAGAGAATCTGGAGATTCAAAGGCCTCAAGCTTTGTTGCCAACATGTCCCCATGCTGGATACAAAATACAAAATATGTAATAACGTAATGTACACAATTTAATGCAGGGTAGCTGCTGTGGCTTTCGCCTCTATTCCCCTCATTAATTAGCTCCATCATAATCTCATATGTGTGTGTGTGTGTGTGTGTGTGTGTGTGTGTGTGTGTGTGTGTCTATCCTCTGTAGAAAATTATCTGTTCAAATGGGGTCACTGAGACCATTCTAATGTCTTTCCATAATCTTAGTGTTTGTTGAAGGAGATGTGTCACCGGTGGCGGGGAGGGGGATGAGTTTTGAGGATTCTAAAGCCCAAACCATTCGCCATTTCTTTTTTCTCTGTCTATCTCTCTACTTCTTGCTTGTGGATAAGCTGCACATGCTTAGATACTACTCCAGCAACATGCCTGCTGTTGCCATGCCTCACATGATTATGGGCACGGATGCTACAACCCTTTGGAACCAGGAGTCCTAAATTAAATATTTTCTATTTTAAGTTGCCTGGGCAATGGTGTCTTTTCACAGCAAGAAAGAAATGCCTAAGACCATGTACTATTTAGGAAATAACATAAAGAAAAATAGCATGCGTTCTTTATAGATACACTTTAATATTTTGAATCATTTCTGATTTTACTAAAAAAGATCCCTTTCATATACAATATATCTTGATTTCAGTTTCCCCTCCCTCTATTCCTTCCAGTTCCTCTCCACCTCACCTAACCTCCAGGTCCACTTCCTTTCTGCCTCTCATTACAAAAGAACACACTTCTAAGAGATGACAACAAAGCACAACAAAATATAATATAATAAGGTAAAACAAACACCATCACATTGAATTTAGACACAGCAAATCAACAAAAGGAAAATATCCCCAAGAGAAGGCACAAGAATCAGAGACCACTCATTCACACATTCTGGAGTCACATAAAAAAAATTAAGGTGAACGCTATAATATATACACAGAGGTCTTGGTACAGACCCATGTAGTCCTCCTGTGCTTGCTGCTTCAGTCTCTGTGAGTTCATATGAGCTTTGTTCTGTTGATTTATAGGGTCTTGTTCTCCTGACGTCCTCTAGTCATTTTGATTTTTACGCTCTTTCTTCCTCCTCTTCCACAGCTCTGTGGTGTGGGATTTGATAGAGACATGCCACTTGGAGCTGTATATCCCAAAGTCTCCCTCTCCCTCTTCCTCTCCCTTCTCTCTCTGCATATTGTCTGGCTGTAGGTCTATGAATTTGTTTCCATCTGTTACAGGAGGAAGCCTTTCTGATGATGGCTGAATAAGGCATTGATCTATGAGGACAGCAGAATGTCATTAGGAGTCATTGTACTGTTACTTTTTTTTTTTTTTTAAGACCAGTAGTACTTGGTTTTAGCACAGGTCTCTATGCTATCCAGCCTGATTCTTGGTCATCAAAGCAGTATTGGGTATGGGTTTCATCTTGTGGATTGGGCCTTAAGTCAAACTGGACATTGAGTAGGTAGGTGCTCCCACAAGCTTTGTGCCGCTGTTGCCACAGCATAATCTGTAGGCAGGACAGAGTATAGACCAAAGATTTTGTGGCTGTGCTAGTGTTTATGTTTTCCTTTGGGTAGCCTGCAGACCTTCCCATAGTAAAGACTTTAAAACACAGAGTGAAGGATATACATAGGCATCAGCTCCACCTCTGCATTTTCAATGAGTAGTGTGGGTGTTACCTCCAGCAATGGGGTCTGGCTGGAGTTTGTAGAGAGCAACATACTCTCTTGACAACAGCCTGGATTGTTTAGGGATTTCCATGGGGTCCCTTTGGCCACAACTCAATTGGATGTAACCCAGTCCTGCTACTGAAAGCTCATTTTGGTGACAAGAGATGGCCAGTTGGGACTCTGTCTTCCTGGTTATATGGAAACTTCATTAGAATCACTTTTCATGTATTTTACCATGTTCCCACTGGCCTAAGTTTTCAAATCCCCTCAAATGACCCTCGGGTCTTACTGTTTCTCCCCACATCCCCTGCCTCAACACAATCTCCCTTCCCACTTCCCACCTTATCCTCCCATTTCCAACCCCCTCATCCCCACCTATAAAATCTACTGTTTCTCCCTTCCAGGGAGATCTATGTGTCTGTTCTAGTCCCTTCCTCTGTACCTAACCTCTCTGGGTCTTCTGATTGTAGCTTGGTTATCATTTATTTAATGCCAATATGCACATATAAGCAAATACATACCACATTTATTTTTCTGGGTCTGTATTACTCACTCAAGATGATTTTTTTCTAGTTCATGATGCCATTTTTCTAACAGCTTAGTAATACTCCATTGTGTAAATATACCACATTTTCTTTATCCCTTCATCTCTTAAAGAACATCTAGGTTCTTTCCAATTTCGGGATATTATAAATAGAACAACAGTGAATATGATTTTTGTCTCTGAATTCATTGATATGAAATTCACAGAAGCAAGCAGTGGATTAAGTGTGTATGTGCCTGTGTGTGTGCACATGTGTGTTATGCATAAATGTTTGCAACAGAACAAATATGAAAGAGGTTCAATGTGCAGTGGAGATACATAGAAATTAATGGAAATAAAAATGGAGACAAAACGTAACCTGTGAGGGCATCTACTGTATTAAATAAGAAGTAGAGTATCAAAAAATACACGTGTGTATGCAATAATTAGAGAGTAGCGGCCATTAGTTGTAAATTTTGAAAGTATTTCCATCTTTGGAATGTAAAGTTCTGTTTAGTGAACCCCAAAATAGAGAACAGCAAATGCTTAATCTCTAGGTTATAGATTATTTCATATTTTATTTTATCATTTAACTTTTTTACCCTTTGTTTGTACCTTGGAGTTCACATGTGCCAAGCATGCACTCTACTAGTGGGCTGAATTCAGTCTTATATTTAAAATTATTGAATTTAAATGGAGATGAGAGAAGCACATGAAAGGGGTTGGATAGAAGAAATGGAAAGGATAAATGATGTAATTATAGTATAAAATTAATAAAAGTATAATAAAGTGATAAATTAATTAATACAAATTAGAGATAAATTATCTGGGGAAATTCAGATTGTCCAAAAATAGTCTCTTATTTTGAACTAAATCTGGATGTTATTTCTACTCATACATTTACTGTCTTGAACAGAACAGAAAGGTAGTGAATAGTGTTCCTATATAGAAAATCTATGAATGTTTCATTCCCCTTGCCCTGTGGCCCAATGTGTCATCTTAGACTGTTACTGTAACCTTCTGAGCCCTGGTTTCCAATTTGGAAAAATAATACCAAGAACTCTGAACATCTCGTGTTATAGGAGAAATGAACCAAATGTGCTAGTCCATTACATAGTATTACCCATTCTCATATACACAAATGTGCTTCCACATATAAAACAGCCATAACCCTTTACTATTTAAAGGCAATTATGGTATGTTTGAAGAAACTATTCAAAAGATACTCATAAGCATTTATAGCCCACTCTAGCCTTGAGAAACTTATAAACTGCGTTCAATATACATGCTGTGCTTCACTTGATCAAGAACGGTTATAACAATTATTACAATTCATTGGAAATGTTGTGATTGTTGAAAAAGGTCTAATGCCTCCTAGGCCAGCTCCAAACTTGCTCTTCAGCTGGGAATGACCTTGGACTTCTGATCCTCTTTCTTCCAGCTCCCAAGCACTGGGATTATGTTTTACAGACATACCAATGCCCAGTCTATGCAATGGTAGAGACTAAGCCCAGTGGTTCCTGTATAGCAGCCAAGCACCTTACTGACCGAGCTATACCCCTCTGCACATTTCTAATGCGTGGCAAATTAAGTTTTAGTGAAAATTCTTGTGTAAAATATCTTTTATCAATTTCATATTCCTCTAAATTCTATTCCTATTTTAATAAAAACAAAATTAAACAAATTAGAAACTATGTCTCCTTTTATATACTTTAACCACCTAATTTTTTTCCTTCTGAGAATTTTGGCATTCTGCCAACACTTGTATGGTTTCTGCCCCCAAAATATGCCGATAAGATATATTCTCTACTTGAAAAAATAATGTAAAATACAGTTAATTTTACAAGTTATATGGCACACCAGAGAAAATCTGAGTCACTTGTACTTCATTTAGCACAATGGTAGACTATCCGCATACTCAACAACTCCACTTGATTTTTTTTCCCCCCAGTCAGGTTCTGGTTTAATAGGAAGAAATGTGACATTATAAAACAGCATGATTCTCTTCTCTCTTCTGTCCTCCTCCTCTTTCTTCTCACCCCACCTCTCACCCCCTTTTTTCTTTGTGTCATCTTGTTTTTCACCTTTTTCTTTTCTGCTATTGAATCATTTGAATGTTTTAAAATTTAATCTTAAGCCATCTGTTAAGACGTTTAGCTTTCCTTCTTTGTATTATGGCCTAGTGATGAGCCTAGAGGCTGGTCCATACATTAGTATCTCATACTATTCTTTAATAAAGTGCTACATGAGAGTGTATAGACATTCCTCTTTTTTCTTTTCTTTTTCCCTTTTATTAAAAATAGATTTTTTTCTCATATAATTTATCCCAATTGCATTTCCTCTTCCCTCAGTTCTTCTTCGTTCCTTCCGAGCCCCTTACCTCCAGATTCATCCCTATTCTGTCTCTCATTAGAAAAATAAACAGGCTTCTAAAGGGTACCAGCCAAATACAACAAAATAAAATATAATAAGACAAAGCAAAAAAAAAAAAAAAAAAAAAAGAAAAGAAAGAAAGAAAGAAAGAAAAAAGAAACTCATCACATTGAAGCTGGGCAAAGTAACCCAACAGAAGGACAAGCTCCCGAAGAACGTGCATAGGAATCTAAGGCCCACTGGTTCACACAGCGTGATCTTATAATAACCATCTAGTTCACCTTCTCAATACCTTTGATTTTTGTAATAGTCATTATCCTTATCATATTATGGTATAAATTTTAATTATATAGTCATTAGTAAATCAAATAATTTGATGGAAAAATACTCTTTATTTTTAACTCAAACATTTGTTATTGACCCTTCATTCCATCTTGAAGATTCAAAGTTCACTCTATCTTCTCTTCTGCCAAAGGCTTTTTATTCTCTCTTCGATGCAGGTTTTCTGCTTACTTAAATATGTTGCTTTCTTTAATTTCCTGGTTCCAAACGAGTGATATTTGTTCACTCTAAGTATAGTTTTCATATATTGTCATGTTCTGTAATATCTCAAATTTGTCTCTATGCATAGTTTCCAACACTCTGTCTGTTTGGAGATGATGTAACCAGACACGAGCAGTCCATGATGACCAGGTGGCAAGTAAAAAGTTGTTCAAGTCATAAACTCAAAGGAGACATAAGTTCCTCGGGTAGGAGGAGAAGGGCAGAGGTTCAGTTTGCTTCCCTGGTGATCCACATCCCCTAACTGTGTGGGAAGCAATGCCTTCAACTTTTATGGGAAAGGAGCTCTGTCCACGAGGGAAAGGTACTGGGATTTCCAGCTTGTTTGTTGCTGTTTGCTATCAGTGCCAAACGTGAAAAGTCGGAATATCACTGATACAAACCTTTAAGCTTGGGCTTCATTCTAGATCTAACTTCTGTTCATGTGGACCAGCAATTCCTATGCACACACCTGGATGTTTCTAAGAGCTCACTGGGAAGTGCTCTTCCTTTCCTGTGCTTCCAAGACTCCAAATCCACAGAAGACTCAAGAGAAAAAAAACCACCCCTTGTCTTTTACTGGCTCCTCTTATAAAGGCATACTACTGCACTGGGATCCTTAACAAATGAAGGAAAGTAGAGAGTTTCATCTTTAAGCCAAATATGAAATTAAGTCCTGTTTAATTTTTCCCCCTATACTCCCAGATGATACTGCTCTTGGAATTAAAGGTTCTGTCAGAAAAAGCCTTCCCAGATGCACTTGTGGGGGGGCGGGATGCATTTTCTCCCCACAGTGGAGTACAGTCTGTCCCTACATTTTATTTTTCAAAATGGCTAAAGATGTGCTCCTCTTGTAAATAAACTCTGTAGCCTTAGTAACAAGAAGCACAGTGCCCCAGACAGTGATGAGCTCGGAGCACGGGATCTTTGCAAACAGGAGGGAATCTAGACTTTCATTTTTGTGTTTTTGCTCTTGTCTCTTGGCTTATTATGTTTTGCTTTTGGTTAGGTTTGATTTATACAGGAACTATTTGGCTCACTTTAGGAAAACGTAGATCAATGGAACTATGAATCAATGTGTAAATCAGATGAAATAAAAGTGTAGAGGTTTTCCTCATTTCTAAACTCCCTGCATTTGCTGAGGTAACTGAAACCCAGGAAACTAAGATGAGTAGGCCAAGGGGGACGGAATGGAAGTGCAAAGAGTCATTTGTGGAAGCCTTGATAACAGCTCAGTCCTTCACAATAGCTATCATTTTTAATCCAAGTATCTTTAGGGATAATTATATTTGTTTTCTCTTTAGATATAACATTGAGGCTCAGAGATGCTATGGCCACATACACACAATTCATATATGTATAGTCTATATATTGTTGTAAGGTGAAGGCCAAATCAAATGCAATCTCTGTCACTTGAAAACTCTTGTTTTTGTTTAGGCTTTTAATTGGGTCCCCTTGTCACAGAGTTCTGAAATAGCAAAATACATGTTTACTGACTATGTCTTCAGCAATTAGCACAGTGTTTAAGCAAGAGATGGGCCATCTGGACAAAGACTAAACAGAGAAATATCAGAATTAAATGAAATCGTATATCAAATGGATCTAGTGGATGCCTGAAGACTATTTCACATAAATACCAGAGAATATACATTATACTCAGTAGCCCGTAGAAGCATCTCTAAAGAAAACCACATCCAGGAAAACAAGGCAAATGTTAACAAACTCAAACAACTTGGAATAACTCTGTGTATCCTACCTGACAACAATGCAACAAAAATTAAAATCAATAGCAAATAAATCACTAGAAATTACACAAATCATAAAGCTAAAACTACATATTGCTAAATGATACATATGTTAAAAAAAAGAAAAAATTATTGAAATTAAATGAAAATGAGTAAATTTATAACTCAAAGTTCCAACATTTAAAAGACCAATGGAACAAAACTGAAGATCAATGCATGAGTACATGTAAAGGCTACCATTTAATATTTGGCAAAGACGCCAAAACATACATAAAAAACAAACATTTTGCACAAAAACTACCTCCAAGAGGATGAAAGGCTCTAACATGAAACCAGAAACACCGTAACTGCTAGAAAATACAAGCGGTACAATACATGACATAGATATAGGAAAGGACTTTCAGAGTAAGGCTCCATTTGTCCAATAATTAAGGATAAAAATTGACAAAAGGGACCTTATAAAACTTATGATATTCTGTCCAGCAAAGAAAACAATCCAACAAATAAGAGCCCCGCCCCCCAAAGTAGGAGGGAATCTTTGTCCACTATACCGATGAAAGAGGATTACTATCCAGAAAATATAAAGAACTCAAAAATAAATAAATAAATAAATAAGTCTGGAAAGCAAACAACTTAACTAACACTACATTGAGATTTCATCTTACCCCAGTCAGAATGGTTAAGAATGGAGAAAGGGGCAGAAAGATTGTAAGGGCCAAGGAACAAAAGTCTGCTGTGAGGTCGTGTCTCCTAGAAATATCAGAGAAGCTATACTCACGGTGCTTCATCACTATGGCTACAAAACAAGAGCTGAATGATGACAACACAGATATACACGCTGACATAGGAGGGGAAATATCAGAGGGCGCTATCCGTGCACAACTATAGTCAACTAACAACGTCTGAGAGAGGGAGACCTAGTCAGATTATTCAATTCTACCTGGTCGTCCATGAAATCACTAACATGCAGAGAATACTGAACGGACTCAGCAGGTGGTAGCTGTCAATTCATTTATACACATATGCAATAACAACAATAGAAGGAAAAGAGATGATGAATTTGAATATATGGAAGAATAGGGAGGATATTTGGAATGGATAAAAGGGAGAAAAGGGGACATTATATAATTATATTTTGATTTTAAAAATAAAAGAAAACAATGGACAAAAATGCTGAAAAGAATATGATGAAAAAAGAAGCCCCCATTCACTATTGCTAAGATTGCAAAATTGTGGAGCTACTATGTAAATCAGTGTGGAAACTTCATAAAACCCTAAACACACCTACATTACAATTCAGCTACACCACTCCTTAGCGTATGCCCAAAATATTCAACATTCTGCTCTATAGATATTGGTTTAGCCACACTCATTGCTGTGCAACTCACCATAACTGGGAAATGAAAACAACCTTAATGTCCTTCAACAGATAAATGGATAATGCAAATATGCACATATACAAAATGTAAATAAAAAAGAAATTATGACATTTGCAGGCAAATGAATGGAACTAGAAAATAAATGTACTGTGACGTAACCCTGATTCAAAAATACAATAGATCACCTGGGTTAATTATAGATACCAGAAAAGTATAAGAAACCATGGGATAGGCGAAGAGCTCTAGGGAGCAGAGTCATAGGACACAGTTGCTATGAAGGGAGAAATGGGTAAAACAAGGAGATAGTGGCCATTTACTCAGGAAGGAGGAAGGTGGGTAACACAGAAGGTAAGGGAAGCAGGAGGAATAAATATCACTAAGGATGCTTGCAAAAGCTATGGGGAGTTATATCATTTCATGTCAACTTAATATAAATATTTTATGTTTTACATATGTGTGTGTGTATATATATATGTATATATGGATGTGTGTGTGTGTGTGTGTGTGTGTGTATAATGAATTTGTATCACTTGGGATAGCAACACTACTCCAAAAAGAACATATTAGGCTAATAACCCTCCCCCAAATTCTATGGCTTTCTAACAAAAAAAAAATGTAATGCCAAGCATGAGAAATTTCTTTTCATGTTGTTTAGAGAAGTCCAAGAGACCCTCAAAACAATCCAGAGTATTGCCATTGCACTCACTTGCTTCTTAGAAATTGATTGTAAGATCCTATTGCTCAAAATCTCCAAGCATTGGGGAAGAACCTTGTAGGAACCTAGCTGAACCTGCTTGGGAAGCATCCTTCTTGAGAACTAGTACTCATGATACTGGAAGGAGTTCTCAAGCTACAAAGGAAGAAAAGTAATCAGCAGTCCTACCCAAATGTAAGTCCTGCGAACCACAACAATGGTCAAAATGACAAGATAACACTAAACATGCAACAGTGGTACTTATATCATGGAAGTAACCAAAAACCACTTAATTGAAAATAAGGCCCATTTCTTAAGCAGGAATTCATGTCTGGTACTATAAAACTAGTTTACTACCAATGGTTGAGGAGGAGATAATGGCCACTAGGGGATAATATACTATTGCCTAAACCAGGACAATTTTGAACTGTATTATATAATTTTTTTTTTTTTTTTGAGACAGGGTTTCTCTGTGTAACCTTGGCTGTCCTGGACTAACTTTGTAGACCAGGCTAACCTCAAACTCACAGTAATCCACCTGCCTCTGCCTCCCAAGTGCTGGGATTAAAGGCGTGCGCCACCACCACCTGGCTTGAACTGTATTCTAAATATTCATATTTATATCCACAAATTAGTGTAGCTCTCACCTCTCATCAAATGCATTTCTTTTGCAGCCAACTGAAACCATTACAGAAGATATAGCCATCAAAATGCAGAGATGTGCCCAGCTGCAACTTATACCTAAGTGTAATCCTTCCATCTAAGTTTCATAGAATATTATGGATGATGTGCAGAGAAAATTTAAGAGCCATAACACTAAAACAACTGTTTTGAGACAGGGTCTTCTATATACATTAGGGAAGGTGCATCCATGAAGTCTCAAAAATACAGTTGTCTAAATAAGACCTGTAAAATGATGAGACCAACAGACATGCCAACTTGGAGGCAGGAGGGAGGACTCTCACAAAGCCTCCTTCTTGATTAATATCTACAGGAGAGTAATGGTTGTTGAAAGAGGGTGAATGTTTTCTCCAGGGATGAATTCCTGATAGATTATCCAATACCAAGAGGTCAGTCCTAAACATACATAGCTATGAACACAGAATGAACTCAGCAGTGTGTGTGTGTGTGTGTGTGTGTGTGTGTGAGAGAGAGAGAGAGAGAGAGAGAGAGAGAGAGAGAGAGAGAGAGAGAGAGAGAGTGAAAAGAGGAGTATGTGAGAGAATTTGGAAGAAGGACAGAGGAGAGGGGAGATGTAAACACAGAACCCATATATGTAATTCTCAAAAAATGTTTTCAGCATGAAGAGTGGAGGTGGGCTCCAAGTCCTACACCTAGATAAGGAACTATTGTCAACTGACAGATGCTAGAAGAAGAGGAGTCAGATTTTTTTGAAGGTATGGCTCCGAGTGTCCACACATTCAAGAGCATATTTAAAAACTGAGGAATTTTTTTAAAGGACCCAAAATTACATGTGTAGGGAAGGGGGTTAGATCTGGCATCACTGATAGGAGAAGCTTAATATAATCAAAACACATTGTAAGCTTTTTTTCGGAGAACAAATAAAAAATGAAGAGAAAAAGAAATCCCCTTACCTCTAGGCATTGCATTTTTCTTTTGAAGAAATCATTTCCTGGCTTCCCAGAAACCAGACCTTTACTTTGTTTTCTTTTTGGGAAGACAGTTCAATATATTACGCTTCAAACTCTTGGGAAGAGCAAACAAGGATGTTCTAGAATCTTTTCTTCTCTATTACTCGGGTCCCTTAGGGTTCTGAGCTCCACTGCAGAGTTAATTTGAGGTCCCCTTCAGGTTAGATTGACAGATGTTACCAAAGCAGATTTAAGACCCATAGACAGGGAAACAGTACATATATTTAGATGTGTCTCATACAATATTTGGGATACACGTATGCTAAATAAGTTGTTTGTTATTTAAATTTTAACTGTGTGATTTGATGATTGTTGTTATTTTGTAACAGTTCTATTAAAGAGAAACCTCTTAATCAGTGTTATATTTGACAAGTGCTCTGTGACTATCTAGGGCAAGCCTAGGAATAAGCTTGCACATTAATTGGTTTCTTGATTCAAAGATTCAGCTTTGGGAATTCGACTTATGGGTGAATAGTATGGAGCTGCTTAGAAATTAATGCTTGTATTTAGCACTTAGATAAAATTCTATCCTGACTTGCAAGATAGTTTTACCCCCAACCTGGTCTTTTCTATCAATTATTCTGAGATACAACACAAAACAATCTATTTTAGCTCTCACACTGTGGAAGTTACCAGATACCCACAGATCTTATTAGTGCATCAGCCAGGACTAGCCTTCAGACATGGGTGGAGGTTTTATAGTCTGAGTTCTGACTTAGTCAAATATAAGCTGATTAGAATTTAACCTACGCATATTCTGCTTTTACTAAGATAACCAAATGCATTTTTAAAATACTTAAATTAGAATGTATTTTATTTGTGTTATTTTTAATTTTCACACATGCAAAGCAATGTATAATGGGCATATCCATACTCACTCCATTCTTCTCTTCTTCCCTTCCTCCTTCCCTCCTCAACCCCCAATAGCCCATACCTGTCATCTTTCATCCAACTTCATGTGATTCTATTTGAAAACACACTAAGTTAAATTAGTGCTGTCCACATGCACATGTGTGTAAGGTTACCATTCCACATGGGCAAGCTACTCATGGCTGCTCTCTTCTCCCAAAGAAAGGTACTTTCCCTCCTGTTCTGTAATTGTTTCCTTGGAAACTGAAGCATTCCATCCTGCTGGGAAGACCCTTAAGACAGAATATAAACAACCCAAAATAGTTCAGGAAGTCCCTGAATCTGATCAGATTCCCTAAATTTCTTTCTCTGGAGAATAAGCAATATAGTCTCCTAAGACTCACTCTCAGATGAACCAAAGTGCAAAAGGGACTCTGAATCAAGGAAAACTAGGTGCCTAGCAGAAGCAGAAACCACTCAAGTTGCCTAGGAGAAGTTTAGACTTAACAAAATCATTTGAAAAGGACTTTCTTCAACAAGTGCTAGCTGTGGGCTGAGCAATGTGCTCCAGGTTTCCATCTTTTGTGAGCTTTTACCAATGTTTGAGTGGGCTTTGGTGATGCAACTGCCTTTAAGACAACTCTGGTTAAGAGAGCACGTCCCCTTGATGGGGAGGCCCAGTGGCACTCAGAGAAAAAATAGCAGGCTACTAAGAAGAGACTTGATACCCTATGATCATATAGAGGGGGAGGAGGTCCCCCTCAGTCACAGACATAGGGGAGTGGAATGGGGTGAAAGCAGGATGGAAGGAGGAACGGGAGGATACAAGGGATGGGATAACAATTTAGATGTAATATGAAATAAATTAATTTTTAAAAGACAATTCTGCTCCTACACATAAGCCTTTATCTACATTATTGCAATTATCATTGGTTCACCATGTTGGACTTTGTTGATATCCACATGTTGGTCTGTTGTGACCTTCTTATCTGGGGTGAGGAGACATATATGCTGTGTCTCCCTGGTAAAAGCCTCTCACACAATACTCCTTTGGTAGTTACCAACTGCCAATAGCTTCTCAAATAGGGTGGGGCATTGAACGCTTACCCCAACTCTATGCTGGAGTTTTCACTCTAACTCTTGTGGAAGTCTTGAGCTAGTGACCACAACTGCTGTCACCCCATGTTTGTAAAAGCAATATATTTGTTGAAGCCAGACTTCTGTCATATTCCCCCTATCATCTGGCTCTTATATGTTTTCTGCCTCCTCTTTCATGATGAGATTTCCAGGGAAGGAGTTGACTTATATGTCCTATATATGGTTGAGCATTCATAGCACTTATTGTAAGAATTTTGAACAGTTATTGCGTTAACCACCATCCCCTGTAACAAGAAACATCTCTGAATAAAATTGAGAGCAGCACAACTCTGTGGCTAGAAGCATAAATATTCAGAAGGGAATTTTGACAACTAAACCACTTTGGAAAACAACATCAGTAGCTTCTCCCCAAGGGCCTATGGCTTCCCTAGCCATGGGCTTTGATTGTGATAATAATACCAAGAATGAATTCCCTTCTTAGGACCAGTCTTCAGATAAAAATCAAGAGAGACTTGGTTGCCCCAATTAAATAGTCTTGCCAATATTGTGCTAACGGGTATATCTTGCATAGTAGGTCAGATTATAGTATCAAAGTCCAATGTTATATAAAATTGTTTATGTATCTTTCCCCCAGGGACCAGAAACTACATTCTAATACCATGGAAGCTAGCTCTCTTCCTGCTCTGTTCAAGGTTAATTTCTCTATTGTTCACCCATACTGTGCAGTGTCTTCAGTAACAAGGTCTTCTCATGCAGTTATGATGGACAACCAAGAGAAATGCCAGGCACTGTTGTTTTCATTTAATAACCTATGTCTTCTGGGAGCTGCACTGTCGATCCATATGGGATATCTCTATCCAATCTCCTTTTCAAAAGCCTTAAGTAGTTTACAAACTCGTTTGGTTTCATATTGCTTCTTTACACATCCTTAGTTTTGGCTAGCCCATGCCTCACCTTTCATTTGCCCTGCCACATATTCTTAATTCCATTCAGACCTTTAGCTTCCAGGATTCCTGTGCCATGAGCGTTTTTCATGGCACATATATTCTACTGTCTCTATTATATTTTTTACTTGTTATAAAACCATAGGTTCTTATATAGCTTGCTGATACACACTTTTTTTTTTTTTTTTAACATACTTCTCCTGCACCCCTCATTTCCCATTTCACTCATGGAACTACATGCTTCAATGTTTCTGCTCATAGTATTTTCCCTTTCTCCTTTTACCACACTTCTAATCTTTAATCCCCTGTGTAGATGCTTGTCCCCAGTCATTGGCCCTTTCCTAACTTCCTGAATTTCACATGTGTTCAAGGTTCAAAATACCAAATGCCATTTTTTACAGGCAAAGTAAAATAAAAATGCAATAAAACTACACGATGGTAATAAAAATAATCCCTAGAAATAAGTATACTGTCGGAGGTATCACCATGCCTAATTTCAAACTGAATTACACAACAATGGATATAAAAATAGCATGGAACTGGCACACAAACATGCAGATAAAAAGTGGAATAGAATCATATATAGGATTTATATATGAATCCAAGCAATTATACATAATTGGTAATGGACAAGATGTCAAAAAATATACATCAAAGAGCAATGTCTTCAACAAATGATGGAAAGAGAAGCTCTTCCTCAATAACACCAGACACATTTTTAATACTTAAATCTGCGTTTTATTGAGTGTTCTTTCCAAATTCCAGAAGTCAACCTCCCTGATTTTGTAAACCTAACTGGTATCCATGGGGGCAAGTGGTATTCAGAGGAGCAACAGATGCTGATGACAAGGGTTTATGGAAAGGTCCTTGGGATTGTCCAATAGCTACATTTTGGATTTTGCTGCTCAGATAAAAAGTTTGGCTTTCTAGAACATTATTTGACTATAGAATATTTGACTGAATTGAACTATTTAGCCCCATTTTATCACAGACTTCTCAAGGACCCCTGCTTCTCCACCAGTACCTGTGCTTCTCCACAAGTACCCCTCCTTCTCCACCAGTATCCCCGCTTCTCCACCAGACTACTTGTCACATTTGTACTTAATCATGATAACCATTCTCCTGCATTAGCAACTTCTTATAATAAAGAACCATGTTCTTTTATTTCTTTTATTTGTTGTTTTCCTGTCCCCTGTTATCAATATAGGGCATGGAAGTGTATAGGCTTAATTCAGTGTTAATAGGGTGAATTACCTGTTTCTTTTTCACATAATACATATTACTTAAGACAGGATAAATCATTTACCTCAGCTCCCATGTGCTCACTAGGATATAAAAGGGATAACAATTTTGAGAGGCTTTGAAATTCCTTCCATTGATACAGTTTGGAATTTAGCTATTCCGTTCTTTTTTCAACCTTTTCCTTCCTGTGGGCCTCCTTCCTTTCCCCTACTTTCTGTCCACTATATGAAACACATTGTCAAGTGACATTATTGATTAAAATCATCTTAAATAGAGACATTAGGAACAGTAAGGGAGGAAGTTGGTTTTGAAGCTAAGAGATCCTTCCATGTTTTAGTGATTATTTCATCACTCTCTTCAGAGCAATTTATGGATATACACATGTCTCTAAATTCCAGCTATCCCTACAACTGCACAAAACATGGTCTTCCTTCAATAATATTAATAAGAGTCCACAAATTCACACTATGGTCTTCCCCCAGAGAAAGCCAGATGGGGTAAGTGCACATACAGATTTTCTTTGGATGAAAAGGGAAATTAAAAACTAAAAAACAGCCTTAATTTTTCTTTATTGTGGTTGTAGTGACCTGATTATATCATTTACTCTCTACTGAGTCTAAGTTCTTTTCATTTTTAACCAGGATGGGACATTCTTTTTGTTCTTTGCCTGTAAGGGAAACTAAGAGAGGAGATATTTGAAACTACTTCTAAAGCACAGCACCAGAGAGAACCTGGGTCAAAGCTGGCTCAAAATAGGTGTCAGGAGCTGTTCGTAAGGGTAATTCTAGGCAAAGTGATATTTTCAGCACCCTCCTACTTTCTGAATCATGATTCACGCTGTAAATGTACTATACTTTTTTTTATTAAATTAATTAATTTATTTATTCATTTTGCTTCCCAATCGTAGGCCCCTCTCTTCTCTCCTCCAGGTCCCTCCCTCACACACTTTTCCAGTATGCCCCTCCTTTATCCCTCAGAAAAGGGAGCCCCCCCATCACTGCATATAAAGTTGCAACAAGACTGCACACATCCTCTACCATAGTTGCATGTCAAGGGAGCTCTGCCAGAGGAAAGTGATCAAAAAGCATGCAAGAAAGTCCTTGTCACAGCCAGCCCATGCTCCCCCTACTAGAAGACCCACATGAAGACCAAGGTGCCCAGCAGTTTTATATGCGTAAGGGGCTAGGTCCAGTCCATACATGGTCCTTGGTTGGTGTTTGAATCTCCATGGGCCCAGGTTAGTTGTCACTCTTGATCTTCTTGTGTTCCATCTGGGTCCTTCTATCCTTTCTCCCACTCTTCCACAAGACTTTCTGTGCCATGCCCAATGGCTAACCTGAGTCTTAGCATCTGTTTTGATCCATTGCTAGGTGGGGCCTCTCAGAGGATAGCTATGCTAGGCCCCTGTCTCCAATCATAGCAGAGTATCCTTAATGTCAGGAGTTGGCTCTCTTGCAGTGTGTGGGTAAGAATCGTTATTCTTAATTTCACCCTGTAGTCACAGCCTATACTATGTAAATATAATGTAGCATTGATGTCAGAATCACACTGAAGATGATTTCCTCCCTGATCCCTTCCTTCCTTCCTTTCTCCCTTTTTTCTGTTGTGTTTTTGTTTGTTTGTTTTTGTTTTTTGTTTTTGTGAGACTGGTTTTCTCTGTGCAGCCCTGGCCACCCTGAATCTCATTCTGTAGACCAAGCTGGCCTCCAACTCAAAGATTTACCTGCCTCTGCCTCCCAAGTGCTGGTATTAAAGGCCTGTGCCACCACAGCCCACCTGTGATACCTTCATTTCTATTGAAACACTATTCATTTTTAAAGATCAACTGACTTGATCTTAGTTGGAATATCTTTTACCATTACATTACCCCAGTTTCCAGTGACTGTGCATCAGGCTTTTCCATTTCTGTGGCCTCTTTATCATAAGGTATCTATTCTGTGGATTTTTCTTCAAGGCCTGAGTATAAATATTCAAGTAGTTTGGTAAAGCATGTTGGTAAATTTGTGGCTTCTAAAATGATTTTCATAATTATACTTTTAGTAATGTAGTTTTTTCTGTCTAGGATTATCTTTTGTTGCTCCCAGGGGTTCTCCATTCCTCAAACAAATGTGCATCACCCTCCTCTGAAAGCCAGCATTACCAATAGTACTAGGAACCAGGGCCTGTACCAGTTCACAAGTATTACTACTCGCCACGTGTTATTTGCGCTCTACTCTTCTCACTTTCCTCCAAACTTCATGAACTTCTTCAGTGTTAGGAGGCATGGATACTTGTGCATCCCAGGAATCTAGTAATAAAGCCTCCTTCTATGAAACTCTTTTCAAAAAGTGGGAGCAACTGTAGACCGCTTGGTCAACATGCACCACTGGTCTTCCTACACCTCTCTCTGGGCTACTATTTTGATCAAGATGATGTGGCTCTGGAGGGTGAGGGCCACTTTTCTGAAAATTATCTGCGGAGGAAAAGCACAAGATCACACTCTCCCAGAATGTGCAGAAGCCAAGATGCTGGGGTAAAACCCTTGAGGCCATAGAAGCTGTCCTCCTGGGACCTGTCCTGACTTCCTTTGTGATGGACTGTGCTGAGGAACTGTTAGCTGAAATAAACACTTTTATCCCAGGCTGTTTTTTTTTTCAAAGTGGTTTATTACAGCAATAGAATCCCTAACTAACCTAGAAAGGCAGCTAGAGCATGTGTTTCTAGACTGTCTTTAAGCCAGAGTTCTGAAATAGTTTTCTAGATTTATAGAATTTTTACAGTAAAGTAAAAAAAAAAAAATCTCTACTTGACGGAATCTGCTCATATCAACCCAGTGATACTGATTATACATTCATTCCAGACTCTGTGTTTCATTATGAAAAAAATAGATAATGCAGGTGGTGAGGTTTTTCTGGGCAGAGGTCTGAGTTAGTTCCTCTTTGGAGAAGACAGTTTTACATGTGCACTGATAATGGAAGCAAGTCCCTCCTGTTTCCAGAAAGAAACCAAAAAAATCCAATTTGGCAGAGAGGTGTGATTATTCAGGTTCCATTTGGACACTTCAAAGCATCCCTGAATTAACAAGAGGCCCCAGGAATAGCCACCTGGGCAATATTCTGGGGCTGTCTCTTTTAAAACCTAGGGTCCTGAATGAGAACTCTTTTTCTGTCACTTCTCTCTGTCCTCCAGACCCCAAGCCTTTTGTCCTTTTTTTTTGTTCTCCTAGGCTTTTCTTTACCTTTCCTTTGGTCAGCTTGCCTCTAGACTAAGTGTGAGAGACTTAGTGCATGAATTAAAACCTAGTTCGTCATCTCCTGGCTGCCTTATTTCAAATAAGCATGCTTTCCTCCCCTGAGCATCCTAGAGCCTGGGGCTCAGACTCAGCTAGAAGGACCCAGAAGCAGAGAGCTCACTCCCAACAGAGGTGAGCTTAAGAACCTGGCTCCCCACTGCCTAAGAACTCACAGCTGCCCACATTCACCCTCTTGATTCTCAGCCCTCTTTGTGACTGGTTAGTAAGACAAGCCTTCCCCAGCCAGCTTCCACAGAGTTTAGAGGGGCAGAGGCTAAGAGAAAACAACACAAAGTGGACTCCATTCAACAACAGGTGTTGCCGGAGCCCTCCGGGAATTTCATGCTGAAGAGCATGCAGATACACATAGCTATAATATGATATGGTATACATAAAAATATACTTTTATGCACATCATAAAGAGTTAGTAGTAACGATGTTTATCCCATTGTGAGATTATGTGTGTACATGTGGGGATAAAGCTGTAGTGTACAAGATGTCTGAACTTTTGAAAGTTCATGAAAAAGACAATAGCAGATGGCAGGAAGGTGGAGGGACACTTCATGCCGTACAACAGCAGGGCAGTCATGTTTATATGGAAATACATTTGGCTGAAGAGGTTCCAGATCATTAATATTTACAGAAAAGTGCCTGAGGATGGTATGGGCATGAAGAGCTACTTCAGAGAGATAACCTGACAATTTCCTTAATCAGCGCTGATGAGAAGGACTAGACATGCAGAGTGAATTGTTACAAAACGAAGCTTACTCACTCACTCAATTTTGCATATGGTAACCAAGAAATTCATTGTTTTAGTTAAGGTTTATATACCATAAAGAGAGACTATGGCCAAAGCAACTTTTATAAAAGGAAAACATTTCATTGGGGCTAGCTTACAGTTCAGAGGCTTGGTCCGTTGCCTCACTGGGGAAAGCATGGTGGCACACAGCCAGACATGGTGCTGGAGGCAGTTGAAGAGTTGTACATCTGGACCTGAAGGCAGCAGTAAAGCTTAAACACTAGACATAGTTTGAGCATCTGAAACCTCAAAGCCTGACTTTAGTGACATAATTGCTCCACTGTTGGAGGAACAGCTACTCCAAAAGTGCCACACCTTCTAATAGTGCTACTCCCTAAGGCCAAACATTCAAGTCTAGGAATTTATGGTGGTCATTTTTATTAAAAGCCCCACAGTTATCCAATACCACATCTCTATTAAGAGACATGATATCTAGTTGAGTTTTCACAAGTTAACTAGATATTTCTTGTTTGCTGTTTAACCCCTGAACACAGGAAGAGCAGATGCTCATGAACAAATAAAAATGGTAGTTCATATTCCAATTTCATTGGGAGGTACATCTTAAATGTTTTTTTAAAATTCTCTCCAACACACATGCCACACAAATACGTACACACATACCTGTGCAATATATAGAGAGTATAAATGTCTGTGTCTGTCTGTGTGTGTGAGTGTGAGTGTGTGTGTGTGTGTGTGTGTGTGTGTGTGTGTGTGTGTACTACTCATACATATCTTTCAAGATGGCCAGAAGTTTAAAGCTTCCTTACAACTTGTACTGACTAATGCAAAGACTTATCTTTTATTTAATAAATGTAATCGTCCCATATCACTTATTCCAAATCATTCCAGTATTATGTCGCTAAGTGTCTTCAAGCATATGAGCTACTGTAGTAAATAATGTACACCATCAACATCATTTTTTTTTTTTTTATTTTACAGATGGGGAAAATAAAGATAAAAGAAATTAACTAACTTGCCTAGGGTCCTATAGCAAACAATGAGCAATGACTAAGACTTGCACTAAGGCTGACGTGGTTCACATGCAGAACTACCCCACGTTGACATTCTTACTTCCATGTTCTCAACCACCCAAGGTGAACCATGGACTGAAATTATTAGCTGGAGAATTGCATAAATAGCTAATTAATGGGCTTTAAAACATCATATTTTACTTTATTGTTGTCAATCTGTTGTACCTAATCTATAAGATAAACTATATCATAGTCATGTATGCATAGAAAAACATGGTTTATATAGGATTTGGCTCTTATTCTCCCCCCGCCCCTTATCCTATAGATAAAGGCAAAAATTGTTGTAGACTACATTAAGCAGAAACAGAATATATGAATCGACCTGCTGACTTCTGATTAGGTGGGTCAAATAGGTAGTCAGTAGTCTACTTAAACTAATAGCCCAGCTCGCTTTGTTCCCTGCTCTGAGCAAACCTAAACAAGGTATTATATAATGTTGTGCTGTCATCTTAGGAAGCAAGGGGCTCTCCTATTCTTTGAGCACAGCTGCAGGCATGACATAATATTGGAACTTCCTTTAAAGTGGACATCTATACAATGATATCCCAAAGTCCAAAGTTCTAGATAAATTTTCTAGATAAAAGTCATCGTGACCTACAACCCTCTTATCATCCTGCAGTCTGTTGTAGAGTCCTTACTCCCTCCATGATGGAAGGAACTGTTTACCTGTAGTCAGTTACCATGGTAACTACTTCTCCTCTGGCATACTTCCCTTTTCCTAGAGGAATTGCTAAAATGATTAAAAAATACATATGGAAACTTAAAGTTTCGGCTGAATAGGTAGGGGAAAGTCTAGAAGGTTCTGTAAGATTATAGTGGTAATCATAGCATTGTAAACTGTTTTATTAATAGGATATAACTTCATACCCATAATGGAGTAAAATTGCCTGTCTCAGCTATGAGAATGTATGTCTTACAATTTTTACTCAAGGATGATTCCAAGAAGTAGATGAAAGAGATTTCAAAACCATTATTTTAGAAACCAATGTTATTTCTGAAAAAATAAATTTTTGCATCCAAGGTATTTCATGTTGATTACCGCTGCATCTACAAAATTAATTCATTCCTTGTTCATTTTTCATCAGGAGGAACAACTGAACAAGACTAAGCTCAAGAGTTAGTATTTAAAGACAGACACAGTGACATACACCAGTAGTTTCAGGACATGGAAGTCTGAGACTGGAGAATGGTAAGTTTAAGACCAGGTGAGGTTGCATAATGATACACAATTTCAAAAAGAATCTATTTTGCTGTGAATTTAAACTACTCTAAAAGTAATAAAGCTTATTACAATTAAAATAGAATCTGGAAATATAGTTTAGCAGAGTGTTTGTCTAGCATATTCAAGGCTTGATCTTCAACTTTACACACACAAAAACAAACAAACAAACAGAACAGAACAAAGCAAAAACCCTAACCAGCAGAACCATACATCCATTCCAGGTCTTTGTAACTATAATGTAAAAATATAGGGTTCTATTCTACACTAATCGCAGGAAAGAAAACTACAACTGATTCCTAAAACTTCCAAGAACAAGAACGTAAAATATACATGATTGTTTTTCATTTTTTTTAATCATGAAACCCAATGTTTTGAAGAAAAAAAATCCTATTGTCAGGAAAAAGGTTAAACTGTACCATCTTCGTACTGTATGTGTGTGTGTGTTCCTTTTGTTTCCCACCCACACTGCCATTTCCCATTCTTCCTACCTCCCTCTGGATGGTCCTTTTCCTTCCTTACAAATTATTTCCCTTTCCGCCTTCATGCCACATACAGCTCGGCATTCTTTTCGTGCATGCCTGCGAGTGCATGCATACGTGTATGCGTGTGTGTGTGCGTGTGTGTGCAATTAGGAATCAGCAGAGTAGATGTACCTGTGTGAGCTGAACCTGGATTTGAACTAAACAAGTTCAGAATTATTTCTTAATTCATCAGATTCCACCACCTAAAGATAGGAGTATTCCGTGGTGAAGTTTGTGATAATAGGGTTTCTGTGACCTTTGCACCTACAGGACAGCTTGGTTCCTATTATACAATGCTGGTAACATTTGTATGAAGCTCTGGGAACCAGATCTTCTATTTAGAGTTCTAGACATATGATAATAATCCACTTTTCTACTCCTCTACTCCTCTACTCCTTCTACTTTATTGCATCCAGATTTCTCTCTAGCACAAAATGTAATCACTCTTCTGAATATCCCACATATATCCAGGGTTGGCATATCTCCCATTCTTTTAGAACAACACCATTCAATCATAAAAAGTATAGATATAATATTATTTGACACACTTTTGGAAATATCTAGACTTAGAAAGGTAATCATATATATATATATATATGCTATCTTTGAATTCCTATTGGAAACATGAAGACAACTCAGCCTATGAAGTTAATACATTTTGAAATTAATTAGAAACAAGTGTAGGCTTCTGTGTTAGAGATTCTCAGAAAATAACTAGATCTAAGAACATATAATCAATATTATTAAAACATTACCTTCATAGACTGACACAGTAATATGTAGAGATAAAATAAGAGACCTCCCAAGGCAGCTTCCTAATACGTGGTTCTGATAGATGTCACAGAATGAACAAAAAGTGGAATACTGGACCAAAGCTTGTGACATGTGGTATGAAAACAGACAGAAGAGAATGTTCTATAGTTTTTATGTGCCTGATGTTTAGAGCAAAATGAGTGATTTTCAAGCCAAAGACCTAAAACAGATGCACTTAATAGAGAAATTAGGACTACAATCTGTGAGAGTTGGGAAGCAAGCTACTTATTCTTTATAATCTCTCTAATATCCAGATAGAGGCAAGTTACACTCCAACACATTGTAAGGCTTTGTTGTGACGAGTTCAAGGAACTGAAAGATAATTTTCACAATAATTTTGATAAGAAAAGGTTCTGAAAATAGTAACACACTTCACTATGAACACCCCAGCCTTGATTTCCTGGACAGTTTAAAAGAATTATTAAACTAAACAGAGGAAAGCTGTTGCTTATACTGTCTTGATATTAGTAGTATATATGATGAATTTTCTTTTTAGAGTCCAACAAACATGCTATAATATTGGATATAACACTAAGTGAGTCATAGCTAAAAATTCAATGGAAGAAAATGCTACTTTATTCCTTCTAACAAGTTATTGCCTACAGTAACACAAGAATTGGGATATACAAGAGTTTTAAACCCAGGGAATCGGCCATCAGGTTCCATGTACTATGTAAGATGTCAACAGCTTTTTGTAGAGGAATTTTAACCCAGCAACATGGCTGTACTGAACACATCAAAAGACCTTCTAGGTCTGAGTGATCTGGCTGGAATGAAAATATGCCCTTAGTACACACCTTTCCTCCCAAACAATGAAGATAAAATTAGTTTGTAGAAGGAAAAACCCATGTCTAAAAGTGATGCTTAATTGAGGGGCAGACAAAGTGACAAATCACAGAAAGATCTCACATAATGAGTGAGAGATAGGATATGCCCAACTCTCATGAGGACAGACAGGAAAGAGGCAAAAAATAATTTTTTTGGTTTTACTTATTTTTTATTGAGAATGTATTTTATTTTTAATTTTTATTTAATTAATTTATTCAGGCTACAACTCAATTGTTATTCCATAACTTGTATCCTCCCATTTCTCCCTCCCTCCTGCTTTCACCATGTTCCCCTCCCCTAGGTCTATGACCGAGGGGGACCTCCTCCCCCACTATATGGTCATAGGCTATCAAGTCTTACGTTGGCAGCCTGCTTATTCTTTATCTGAGTGCCACCAGGCCTCCCCACCAAGAAGAAGGGCTCAAATATGGGGCAACAGAGTTCATGTCTGAGTCAGTCCCTGCTCTCCATACAACTGAAGAGAATGTCCTATCCATTTGCTAGGTCTGAGTAGGGGTTCGATGTTTACTGCTTGTATTGTCCTTGGTTGGTACACCAACCCCTGAGCCCAGATCCACCTCTCATACAGAAGAATGTTGGATCTGGTTTATGCATCCATTCAATTAGTCTGTGCCTTTTTATTGGAGAATTGAGACCACGGATGTTGAGGGATATTAATGACCAGTGACTGTTATGTCTCTTGTTTTTGATGTTGGTTGCAGTAGAGTGTTTATGTAGTTATGTTTTTGTGATTGTGCAGTTATCTATTTCCTGTTTAGTTTTGATTGTAGCTTGTCACTTTGGTTTGGAGGTTTCCTTCTAGTAACTTCAGCAAGGCCAGATTTGCAGATAGGTACTGTCTGAATTTGGTTTTGTCGTGGAATATCTTGTTTTCTCCATCAATGATTACTGATAGTTTTGCTGGGTATAGTAGTCTAAACTGCCATTTATGGTCTCTTAGGGCTTTCAGAACCTCTGTTCAGGCTCTTCTGGCTTTTATGGTCTCTGCTGAGAAGTCGGGTGTGATTCTGATAGGTTTGCCATTATATGTTACTTGTCCTTTTCCTCTTGCTGCTTTTAATATTTTTTTTGTTCTGTATATTTTGTGTTTTTATTATTATTTGGTGGGAAGATTTTCTTTTCTGGTCTATTCTATTTGGTGTTCTGTCGACCTCTTGTATGTTTATATGCATCTCCTTCTTCAAATTGGGGAAAATTTCTTTTATGACTTTGTTGAAGATATTTTCTGGGCTTTGGAGTCACATGTTTTCTCTTTCCTCAATGCCTATTATTGTCAGGTTTTGTCTTTTTATGGTGTCCCTGTCCTTGATTTCTTGGATATTTTGTGTCAGCAATTTTTCAGATTTAGCCTTTTCTTTGATGGTTGCTTCAAGTTCTATGATTGTGTCTTTTAATCCTGAGATTCATTCCTCATTTGTTGGATTCTGTTAGAGAAGCTCATCTCTGTGCTGCTTGAGGCAAATTAAGAGAGCAGGGTGGAGAGATGGATAAAGCAGTTTTACCAGGATAGTTTTACAGAGACAGGGTGAAGAGAGAAAAACCTAGACATAGGTGAATAGAGGAGCCAGAGAATGAAAGGGAGTAAGAAGATTAGAACTAATTGTGAGAGTTAATTTGCGGCCAAGCAGAGCAATTCAGTCAGAAGCTGTGAGAGAAACCAGTTTGAATTGGTCAGCTTGGAAAGAAGTTTGCACCAGAACGGCTGAGGTGAACCAGCCAGCAAGAATTTAGAAAGAGCTAGAAAGAGTGTGCTTATTCAGCAGTAAGGCTCAGAGACTGAAAACATTCTAGGCCTATATTAATTGGTACGGAGGGGAAAAACTTCTAGGACTAAGCTTATGTTAGCAGATGGTGATAGTAAGCCTCTGAGACAACAATTACTTTAGGCAAATAAATGATACTTTTACAGCGTTTTTATCAAATTTTCAGGTGGCATAACACAAAAAAGAAGGGAAAATGACAGAATCAATATTCAAACAAATAATATGAATAAATTAATAAAATATATTTTAAAAAGTAGTCACTTTCAAAAAAATATTCAAACAAATAGACATGCCTGGAATTAGGTTTAAGGTATCACCAAAAGAAGAAATAGATTTAGAACTACTCATTTCAGTAATATAACTGATAGTTCCTGAATTCTAAGTATTTGTGTTATATTAGATACCTTTGGGAGGCAAATCTAATCATTAAATTATTTCTTTCTTCCTGTAGTTTCCACATAGGAAAACCCATGCTTCAAGATTAAGATATCATAAGGTGCAGATAGCATGGACACTGAAGCCAGCTAGAATTTGATGAGTCCTTAGAGAAACCATCAGTCATATGACCTCATCCATATGCATCATCTCTGTATCATATCTGCTCCTCCAAATCGGGCAAACAGGACCAGTGTGACACATACAAGGGATAACATTCATCTCGTCATGTTAAATATAGTCTAACCATTACAATGGTGAAAAATTAAAGCTAAAGCTGATTCAGTATCTTCATTGCTGTGAATAATTCTGGAATTAATAAGGCAATTCACTACCCCTTCTACACACTAATTTCATTTTCTTTGACTGTATCCTCATGTAGGGTCATGGAATCATATGGTAGATCTACATATGATTTTCTAAGGAATGTCACTACTGACTTTTAATTTTTAATATTGTTTGTTTATATATTCTGGTGTTTCAAGGCAGGGATTCTCTGTATAACAGTCCTGGCTGGCCTGGAACTCACTATGGAGATTAGGCTGTCCTAAGCTCACAGAAATCTGCCTGCCTCTGCTGGGATTAAAGGAATGCATCTCAATCCCACCATAACCACTACAGACTTTATATTACTGTATAAACTTACTTTCCCACTAATAATGTCCAAATATTACCTTTTCTGGGAGTCTACAACAACACTTCCATTCTTTCCTCTTAAATAACAAAAAGAGCCATTTGAGAGAACATGAGGTGGTATCATGTTCTAGTTTTAATTTACACTTTCCTGATTTGTGGCTTTAAGCATTTTTGATGTGTATGTTGGCCAGCCATTTATATGTCCTGTGAAAAATATTTAGTCAAGTGCTTTGCCCATGTTTTAATGTGGTTATCTATTCTCTCTCCATGCACTGAGATCCTTGCATGTTTGACTATTAGTGCACTATCAGATGTCCTTTGCAAACATTCCTCCACTTTGTTCAAGTGCCTCTTTTCCTGAGAAGAATTCATATTAGTTGCCCTAATCCATGTGGTGGTCTTGTTTTACCATCTGCTGCCTGTGAAGGGCTAAAACTCGTCCTAGACCATTGCCTTGCAACTTTGCCTCTATATTTTCTGTTATATTTTTACAATTTTAAGTCTTACGTGTATGCTGAAAATGCATTTTCAAACTGATTTCTCACGCGTTGTAAGAGTCTAATTTCATCAGTGTGTAAGAAGCATGTGTGATACATATGCATAAGGGATCACAATCAACATTAAAAGATAATGAGCACTGGGCATGGTGGCATGCACCTTTTAATATCAGTACCTGGGAAGGAGAGGCAGGTGGATCTCTGAGTTCAAGGCCAGCTTGGTCTACAGAGCAAGTTCCAAGACATTCAGGGATACACAAAGAAATGATGTCTTGAGAAATCAAGATAAAATAAAATAAGGAAATCCTGTTACTTGTAACAAAGTGGTTGATTAAGCATTCATGTTAAGCAAATAAACCAAATAAGGAATGGTAAATGTTGTACCATCCTACTTATATTTGCAATCTAATGAAGAAAAAATTAGGATGGTATGTTCTAGGAACTGAGGAGTAGAGATGGAGAAGAAAGTCACCAACAATTACAAAATTTCATTATACAGAAGGAGTAAGCTTCAGAAATCTATTAAACAACATGATGAATGTAGTTAATGTCTTATATACAAATAAAATTGTTCTGAATAAATATTGTGTCTTCTTAACATTAAATTTATGTAAATATGAATGAGTACTGAAGGTATTAGTTAACTTGATTGAGACATATCTTAATTTATAATTATTTCAAAATATCATTTTGTATGGCACAAATATATATAATTTTTATTTGTCAAAAATGTAAAAATATAAATATGAGCTGTGGTATTTCTATTGATAATTATGTTTTACTGATTTCAGGACATTTCTACCTTATAGAACTTCATGCAAGATATATTTTAATTCAAATCCAAAGCTCAGATTTTCGTACTCAGACTAAGTATGGGATCGACACACAAAATGGGATGAAAGGCGAAATCTGAAAAATTAATTCTGTGCCTTTGTTTTACAGCCATATTGACTAGATTCATAATACCAGCAATAATGAAAGTGCTTATGAAGTTGCTTCCATTTGTAGATTCTTTTTATACATATGTTAATTAGTTAATACTGGCAGGTGATCTACTAGGTACCAACTACAATAAGGTACATAAGTTTAACTACAAGTAATAGATAATCTGTCATTAAGAGGAGGGCAACAAATCTCAAAGTAGACACTTGCTTGGAAATGCTCAACCACACATTCTCAGCAGAAAACAGAAAGGGCTTGGAGTCCTCTTTACTCACATGGCCTCCCCACTTAACATTCTGAAAATCCTCCAACAACTTCTCCTATTTTCAAAACAGACCCTCCTTCCTTTCTGGCCTGCTGATCTTTTTGATCCTTTTTACTAATTCTTACTGGTTCATTCTCATCAATACCAGCTAATTCTTTTTTTTCTTCTTCTGTCCACTTCACCACCATGCCCAGGAGTTCAATAGGATGTACATTTGAAGCCATAGAATGAGCAATGACTTAAGACAAGGCAGTTACAGTCAATTCCTGACTGAGCCTATTAGAAGACAGTTAGAAGACTGTGACCTTGGAAACATCTCTACCCTCTCCAGACCTCATACACTAAATAAGATTAATCAGTACTGTAGCAGCTATATAATGACTCAATGTGGTTTTATATTGAGAGATTGATGCAGAAGTTAGCTAGATTGAGATAAAACTTGCCTAATTACCAGCAGTAAAGCTGAGTTAGACACAATGGTTTTAACTCTTGCCAGAATCAGAGTTTCAACATAATTTCCAAAGCACAGAGATCTCTACAGAATCATGGTCCCTTCAAACAGTCACGATTAGTGCAAATAGAAACTTAAAATGTGTGCTTTTCAATGAAGTATTACTAAGAAAACATAAAGAATCCTAGGCAGCATATACCTAACGCTTTAAAAGGTTCAGGGACTCTCTGAATACTTCTTCCTCCCATGGGGAAAAATGAAAGTAGAGTTGAAAGAAAGGCAGGACATTGTTCCATGAGAATAGCAGAAGGATGTTTCATAGGCCCAGGCATGAACTTAAGAAGCTAACATTGGGCTGGAGAGATGGTTAAGAGTAATGGCTGTTCTTCCAGAGGTCCTAAATTCAATTCCCAGCAACCACATGGTGACTCATAACCATTTATAATGATAGCTGGTGTCCTCTACTGGCATGTAGGTGTACGTGCCAACATAACATTGTATATATAATAAATAAATACAGAAGAAGAGGAGGAGGAAAAAGAAGAAGAAGGAAGAAGGAGAAGGAGGAGGAGGAGGAGGTGGAAGAAGAAGAAGAAGAAGAAGAAGAAGAAGAAGAAGAAGAAGAAGAAGAAGAAGAAGAAGAAGAAGAAACATAAGCAGTTAACATTACCCATTACCTGAAAAGGCAACAGACTGAAAGCAATGAGTGACATGCTCTTCAAGTTTAGTCACAGAACTTCTCTGGAAATAATCATCCTTAGACAAAGGAGAAGATGAGACGGCATCAATGTTTGATATATTCTGCACAAACAGCCAAGTCAGGAAGTACAGATAAAACTAAGGACTGCACAGGTCCAAACCAGAAAATCCCTTCATTTACAGGCAAGAGAACTATAGATGTACATTGGAAATCTAGAGAGAGGAAGATCCTTACAGCAGAGATCAGCTGTTTATGTTGCTCTACTAGTGACAGTTACTGATTTTGACCATCTGCTCTTGGGATGCTCAATAGTTTTCCAGCAACACTATATCTTAAAGTTCCCATTTACCTAATAGGTCTGCTATAAGGTCCTTTATCAAAAGGCATGATTAAGAGAAAAAGCCACTGAAGAGGTTTTTGAAATGCCAGGACATCTAAAACATTGTAAGCCTAACTATTTCTTAGCAGGCTGTCACTTCAATATTATTTTGCCATGCCTTACTTGGGATTTTGCTGCAGCTAGTTTCCCTCACTTGTTGTTTTGGGATTATAATGGAATATAGTGGTTCCCACAGACAAAAAAAATCAATGTACACAGCTAAAAATACTTTGGAGTTAATCTCAGTTTGCAGTTCTAACAACTCTAAAAAGAAAGGAAAGAACACTGGTGGTAGGTTTTTAGATCTTGGCATTTGGGTTTCTATTTGATGACTTTTAATCCAATACACCAGAAATATTCCTCAACATCTGTCTCTAAAGACATCTTTCCTGCCTTGTTTTGCAGTAGCACAAAATCAATGCTAAAAACTACTGATGTGATCCAACTGTTTCTCTCTATGCCACTTGTCCTGTCCCATTTTGGATTCTTGCTCACATGGCTGGATGTGGTGACACTCCATGAAATGGGTGTGTGCCTTTTCATGTTAAGATCTCAGGAGGCACATGTGCTCCTACTGTTCCCAGAAGCTTTTGTTTCCAAAAATAGAGATGGCCTGGGGCTATGTCCAGATGTAGAAGAAATTCTTTTTTAAAAAATAATTTATTTATTCGCTTTACATCCTGGTTATACCATCCCTCCACATCTCCCAGTCCCACCCTCTCTCCTCTCCCTTTTCCCCCTCCCCTATTCCTCAGGAAATGGAAGCCCTCCCCCTTTCCCACTCAGCCAGCCTCATCAAGACTGAATGTGCCCTCTTCCCCTGTGGCCTGGCAAGACAGTCCAGCCAGGGGGAAGTGATCAAAAAGCTGGCAAGAAAGTCTGTGTCAGGACCACTCCCCTTACTAGGGGAGTCACATGAAGCTTGAGCTGCCCATGAACTACATCTATGTAGGGGGCCTATGTATAGTCCATGCAACACCCTTGGTTGATGCTTTAGTCTCAGCAGGCCCCTCTGGGCTCTGGTTAGTTGACTCTGTTGGTTTTCTTGCGAAGCTCCTGTCACCTACAGGTCTTTTCTCCTTCCCCACACTTTACCACAAGGATCCTTATGCGTCACACAGAGTTTGGCTGTGAGTATCAGCATCTGTTTTAAGGTGTTACTGGGTGGACCCTCTCAGAGGACAACTCTGCATGGTATGCACTCACTTATAAGTAGATTTTAGCCATGTAGTGCAGGATAAGCATATAACAATGCACAGACCCAATGAAGATAAGTAACAAGGAGGACCCAAGGGAAGATGCTTAAATCTCACTCAGAAGGGGATATAGACTATACAGAGGTTGTACTAGAAGAAAGGGAACAAACTAAGAGAGGAGACACAAAGAAATATGAGGGTGGAGATCAGACATGAGGAGAGTGGGTGCAGGAAAACAAATAGCCTGTAGGGAAAAAAGAAACTGTGGGCAGGGGCATCTCTGTGACAAGCTGGAGACCTAAGTCAAGGTAGGCTCCCAGGCAGATATGAAAAGACTCTAGCAGAGACTCCTAGTAGCAGGGGCCATAGAGACTAAAGAGGACACTCTAACTATGGAAGTCCCCTAGTATAGATAGGGAAACACCAACCCTCCCACAAAAACTTTGACTCAAAATATACCCTGCCTACAAGACATGCAGGCATAAAGATAGAATAGACACAGAAGAGATTAAGGGAATGTCCATCCAATGTCTGGTTGGACTCAAGACCCACCCTATGGTAGAGAACCAAACTCTGACACTATTAACAATACTCTGCTATGCTTACAGACAGGACTATAATAAATTCTTAAATCCTCCTTTGTTCAGAGCCCATGCAGCCATAGGACATTTTGCTCATTTGGATGAGTCCATCTAGTTCTCTGCTCTGTGCTGCATAACTGTTTTCTCTTCAGCATCACTATTTATTCTAGCTATTAGAAGAAACTAGAATTGTAAAACATTTACTATCAAATTTAATAGGATTTAGTTTAAAAAGCACTTGCCAAGTCCTCTCCAGGGGAAAGACACACACACAGACACACACACACACACACATACACACACACACACATACACAAATACCACAACCACCACCGCCATCATCACTATCAACATCAAAAACGATGATGATGATGATGTAAAATGTTATGACTCTGATTACATGGAACTTTAACATGTTCATTGCTTGCATGAAAACATAAAATGTGGATACATTTATGCACTACACAGTTCTTGTTCAGGTGGTAAGCATGCTGATACATTAAACATGGGTTACTTTCCGAACATAGTAGGACTAACATGTGAAGCATGATCTTTCTTCAAGGTTGAAAGTAAATAGAAGATTGACTTACGTGATGTTCTTTACAGCAGATGCTAAAATGACATGTTGAGTCAAAGTTTAATATTGTTTTAAGAAAGTATCTTGGAAATCAGACAAGCCTGAGTTTTAAATATGGTTTGTTTTCTACAGTCTTGAGAATGTAATTCACTATTATAATGCTGCAGTTTCTAAAGCGGGTAAATTATTGGCAACTACTTTGGAACAGGTATAAAGAACTCAGAGGTTCTATCCACCAAGGTAGAAGTTTAAACAAGGTAAGCAAAAATGATGATGGGAATTACGTAGCATGTGGTAAGAGATTAATAAGCGACAGGTCTCAGTTTGATGTTTCCTGTGAAAGCTTATGAAGAGGAAGTGAAGTGGTCAGAGCTCTGATTAAGACACACACACATCTTCCCTGTGGGGCAGGAATAGGATGGGCCAAGAGTGCACAGAGGATCTCCGAAGCAGAGAACCCAGTGGAGAGAATTGTACTACAGTTGTGGCTACAGCTGTGAGAATTTCTGAGGGGTAAAAACATGCCACTTAAAGCTCCTCCACTTTTTCTCTTAATTTTAATTCACCCATACTTGTTCATATTATGGAACCCAGTGTGTTTCTTCCTACATGTTCATGTGTGCATTGACATTAACCGAATATTTGTCATACTCATCACTACAAACATGCCATGCCAACATATCAGGCAATAGTGCCGTGTGTGTAGCCCTGTCCATCATGAAAAAAACCATCCCTAGATATTCTGTTGGATATAAATTAAGGCATCATGATCTTTATTTACTTCTGAGAGCAGCAATTTTCCTGGGATTGCAGTTGAGAAATCAGCTTATAAATAAACCATTTTGTTTGTTCCCTGAACTACCTTGTACCTGGCAGCGATGTGCTGACTTGGGTATTGCTGAGTTGTAATGTTTACACAAGGTCTTTGAGGGCAGAGGTGACATTCCTTCTAAGTCAGAGGAAGTCAAGTTTAGGAGACTGATTTCAGTTGGGTATAAGGCACACAGTGTATTCATCAAATGTACTGTCAAGAGTTCTATCATTGACAAGAGGAATTTCCTTTCTCTAACTGTGTGCCACTTAGACTGACTTCTTTCATGAGAACTACAGGGCTTCTTAAGTTTTGAGTCACATACATGCTTGGAAGAAAAAAGCAGTAACCATACCAAAAAACGATTCTTGAGTATTCATCTTTCAAACGGGCCTTATATACATATATGTCCGTCAGTTCCATTTCACAGAGAGAATCTCTTTTGTGTGTTCACTGTGATGAGTCTTAAACTAGGAGTAAAAGAAAAGCCTCTCATCCAGGAAATGTCAACTTTATCCTGAAGTATAAGCTCCCATGGCAAAGCCAGCACATAACCAACGGAAGCCGGGCAACAGGCAGGCCCTGGCTACTTCATCCAGATTGCAGCCATTTCCTAATTGCCTGAAATCTCCCAAAGAACTTGAATTTTTTACTTCTTCTTTCTGCCTAACACAAGACACCCTCTGACATACACACCTTTCTATTTTCATGATCATTTGCTCCTTCTAGTCCATCCTTTTGTGTTCATTCCCATTAATACCACCTTCCCAGAGATCTCAAAAGTGTAACTGGATTCAGCAGTGAAGGGAGCACTGGCTGGGGCTGTACAGCAGAGTCTAGATCTTAGCTTTGACCTCAATGACCTTGAAGATGACCTGTAGTCTCTGTAAGTGTTACAGCTCTGAAGAGAAAGGTATCTTGGCAGTTGGGAGCCAAGGAATACCACTAAGTCACACTGCAAAACCAGCCTCATACAAGAGATGTATTGGGAGAAAGAAAGAAAAAAAAAGAAAAAAAAACCAAAAAGGTGGCTGCCTTTGGTTGGTCAAGAAGCAACAGAAAACTAGGCAAAAGACAGGGATTTCATATGGGATTTCTTAAAGGGGCAGAGCCTTCCAGAGTGATTTCCAGGATGGGGGATTTGTGGGATTTCAAGCTCAGAGCTTGGAGTGAGGTCAGGGATTGGGGAGAATTCAAGTCCTCAGCTTGGGTTTTTGCTCTGTATGGAGGAGGCCAAGTCCAGCTGTTAGAGCAGGTTGAGTGTTCTTGTGGGTGGAGCCAGGCAGTTGGAAGGCCTCTAGGGAGGGGCATAGCCATTGGCAGGCCTCAAGTGGGTTATAGTCACGTTATGATAAGCAATAGTTTTCCCCAAAATTTGTGTGATGAAGATTACATACACATACATACACACAATCAACATTGAAATGTAGCAGTATTTATGTGAATATAAATATAAATGTATTAAGTCTATAAATACATTCATATCTACACATATGGCTACTGACATATAAATCATAATCTGCATTTATATCATTTTAACACTAGCCCATCCTCAGTGCCTAAAACCGTGCCTGCCACATAAGCATTCAATAAATATTTTTATCATGAGTGAATGGATGACTCATTGGAGCTCAATAGATACCAGATTCTTCCTAAGCTTCATACGAACACTGGGGAGTTTTTTGCTCCTGTTTCCCAGCTGTGACCTATTAGAGGAAAATTGTGTAATCATGCTAATTGACTTCATAACAAATTTATGATTTCCAATCTTAGCCAGGCTCTAAGTATTTCTGCCTAATCATTCAGCATGTCTCTACTAAATTCCCTTTCATTTTCTTGAAGCAGCAGCTCCTGGTGCCACCTTTCCCCCCTGAGTTCATTAGGCCTTCATCGCCTTCTCCCTTTACCCAGTCAGCAGAAGCCCTGAGGTTCCTCACTTCATGCATCCCTTCTGTCTTACTTTCACCACCTTCTGACCTTGCTCCAAGTCTCTCCTTTGGCTTCTATATCACCCCTTATCTATATATTACCCTCTGCTAATTGCTGACAAAATTCTCAAGGTCATCAGCTCTTCCTGGCCTCACATACCTGTGAAGGGGAACAAACAATGAATCCATCCATACCCAGCTTTGCTTTCTCTTGCTGTGGTAAAACATTCTGACCAAAAACAACTTGGTGAGGAAAGAATTGGTTCTCACCTACAGCTCACAGTCTTTCATCAAGGAAAACCAAGACTGAAACTCAATGCAAAAACCCAGAGTCAGAAACTGAAGCAGAGGCCTTGGAGGGACACTGCCTCCATGGCTTGCTCAGTTTAACTGCTTATATCACATAGGATTGTCTATCCAGATGTAGTATCGTCCACAGTGGCTAAGCCCTCCCATGACAGCCATTAATCATTTAAACATCCCATGAGCACACCTACAGTCCAAAATGATGAAGACAATTATTCAAGGGAGGTTCCCTCTTCCAAGGTGATTCTAGTTGTTCAAGTTGACAAGAACTAACCAGTACAAAGTGATAGAGACACAATGATGGGTCATTTGTGATTTATCAGAAATGATAGCCTAAAATGAAGAAAGCCAAACTTATGCAATTAGAGAACCCTTGGCTCCACATAACCTCCTGAATCTCGAATTAAAAAAAAAAAAAAATACAAGTATTAGGTGGCAATTAACATAGACTTGTATAGCCCATTGAAATAATGTTTGTACAACATTAAAATGAAGAGAATGATTTAAAGAATGTGACATGTACTGTAGTTACCTGATAATGAAAACGAGAGGCTAGAAGACTCAAATGAATTATCCAAGGTCACAACCATCATCACGTCACTGTTTCGACTGAATCAGTCCTTACATTAACTTGCAGGCTCTGCCTATGAGATCATGTCGGTTTTCACTGGCCTTACCCCACATCAGTGTCACAGACCCTTACTTTATGTTTTGCCTTTTGCCCTAGTCCTTTAGTCCATGACTTTATCCCTCAGAGGTTATGATCCCAGAAATATGCAATGTAATGTGTGAGAATGTGGTGTCAGGAACCAGGCAGACACTAGCTATGTAACATTTGGCAAGTTCCTTAATGAAGTTTTTAATCATAGATAGATGAGGATAATAATGCCCAAATATCATTCATTCAGTGGAAAATAAAGTGAATCAATACATGGAAAGCACCTAGAACTATGCTTATGTACACAGAGTGAGGACTCAGTACATGTGGACTGTTCTTCTACAGGGACTGTGTGAAGGTTTTCCTTTTCCTTCACCATGTAATATCACATTACATGTGAATGGCAACTTGTCAGGTCCATCAGTCAAAACCTATTGAATGCATCTCATTTTTCCTTGCTCTTCTAATGCTTTATCTTTTTTTCTTCTGAGTAGTGATGTAACTCATCTCTTCTGCTTTGGCAATTTCTTTAAAAGCCATTGGCCACTACTAAGATGTGCCTGGGGTAATCCCATTTATCTCTCTAGACTTGTGTTATATCCTTGCCCTCAGCTTTAATTAGTGGCAATCAAATTACTAAGAAAGACTCCCAAGGTCCATTGCCCTAACCTCAGGAACTTGTAAATTGCTCCAATAATTGTCTGGTTTTACATGGCACAACTGATCTTCAAAGGAGGGCATCTAGGTGGGCATAATCTAATCATAGGTGTCCTTAAGAAAATTAAGCATTCTCCAGCTACTTAAGAAGATGAAGGTGGGAAGGGGGGAAGAGAGTTAGAAAGTGTGGGAAAGATGAGAGATGCAAGGAGGCACATGGGAAGGAATTGTGGGTAGTCTGTCAGGCTGGCCAGGTAATTGCTGACCAATAGTCAGTCTTGGCTCTTCATACTAATGGAGAAAAATCCTTGAGACTAGATAGTCTATGAGCATCAGTTTTATGTCTCATGTTCAGGGGTCATAAGTCCCAAGTCAAAATGTTGGCTGCTTTCACATATTTACTATTGTCAGTTATGAACTGCTCTGAAACTGGTTTTATAGGGCATAGTTGACCTTCAAAGGAGAGTATCTAGGTGGCCATAATCTAATCATATGGGTCCCTAAGAAAAGTAAACTGGAGGCCCAGTCCTACTTCCAAGATGTCACACTGAAAACTGCATCCCCCAAAGGTAGAGAACAATATGTTTTGATAAGACAATTGGCATCGAACGATGGAAGGGGCCTAGTTTGTTTCATCCGCCCTGCAAAAACGCTTATCCATTTGTGAGATTAGAGTCTTTGTTACCCCATCACCTTCCAGAGGCACACTTCTTCATGCTCCCTTGCATTAAAGGTCAAGTTTAAATGCAAATTTCCCAGGAAACACGAGTATTTGAACAATAGAAGCCAGAAAGAAAACAGACATCCATTTGCAACTATGAAGAGCTAAATTCTACCAACAACATAAATGAATTTAAAAGTAGGTGTTTTCTCAGAGCCTCTGAAGAGTCCAACCAGTACTTACCTTGAACTTAGCCTCAGGTGTCTCCAAGCAGAGCCTTGCCCAGTGTGCTTGAAACTTCTGACCTGCAGAAGTAGAAGACAATAAATGAGCAGTACTTAAAAATGCCAAGTCACTGATAATTTGTTCTGGGAATGACAGGAAATTAATACAATATCAGATGAGGTGGTGCATACCTCTAACCTCAGCACTCAGGACATAAACAAAGGAGGATCATGAATTTTAGAATGGGCTGGCTACATTGAGAGCTGTGGCAGAGGAGTTAGACAGGGAAGGAGTGGAGGCTAAAGACAAAGAGAGGGAGGAGGAGAATAAATGAGGAAGGAAGGAGGAAAGGAGAGAGAAGAGAAATGGTCATATCCAGGGCTTTGTAAACATGTAAAGTGGTGCTTCATAGGAGTCTAAAGTGTTAGGGCATGTTCGGCCAACTATAGAAGCTAGGCCTTATGGAAATGGCCATTTTTAAAGGCTTGTGTAGTTAGGGAGTTTGTGGACTGAGCAAGCCTGGATCATCTGGGATAGGTATCTTCTACTAGAGATGCTGGGTTCTCTGAACCACTGGCCTCCATGCTACTGTTACACAACATACAATAATAACATAGAAGGAAGGGAGGAATGGAAAGATCAATTCACTCTTTCAGAAAGTTCTGTATTATTCCAAAAGAGGAAAACCAAGGTTCTTATCCCTATCTACCACAAACACACAATCTTTACTCTGAAGCCAATGCCTCCTTGAGTAGCAAATAAAGGGGGATACAGGGCAAAGACAAGACAATCAGTAATGAAGACTCACAAATAGGGCTTGCACCTCAGCAATGACACCGTGGTCTCTCCATGGGACAGCTATAGAAGTGTTTTAGCTCTGTACTGGAGAGGATGAGCATCAGCTCTGGGGTGAGAGGCCATTCACTACCACTAGCCAGGCGACCATCTTCAGTGTAACACAGGGCCTGCAACTCTGCTCTCGTCACATCTATGAAAGTAGGAGAGCAACAGAGCAACAGCAACTCACTCACTGGCTCAAGGTGTGGGTTAAAGAAAAGAATGGTTTATGGAGCACTTTTCTTCTTGCCTGGCACTTGCTAAGTGCTAACTAAATGGTCATAATTAGAATTATTCATGTGTTCACTCAAAAAGTATGTATTAATCATCTTCTCTATGCCAGCCCCTGCTAGGCAATGTGAGAATACAAAGATGGATGAGGAGGAGCCCCTATCCTCAACACTCTCCATGCATTATGTCCATATGTAACTTTTGCATTTATTCATGTATGTAAATTATCCTCTGTGTGTGTGCCTGTGTTCTTTGGGAGTGCCCGTGGCATGAATTCTGCACTCAGTGCAAATTGCAGTGAACAAAGTCCTGCTTTGAAACACAAGAGAAGGGTGGGGGTTGCTGATCCAGCCATCCAGCTTTCTCCTCCTCAAAGGTGGGTGGCTGTTTGCTCTGGGAACACTGACGATATGACCATTAAATCATTTCAGAGTGGTAGAGCTGGGAGGTCCTAGCAAGGCCTTCCCTCACACCCACCCTGTTCTGCCACAAAGAAGGGTGTTATACCTCATACCCAGCGACAGGCAGGCCACAGGAAAAGAGCTCTTTGTGCCAAGTTGTTCTGCCCAATCCTCCAAGTGGGGAAGCAAGAAACGATCCATCAGCCTGGTTGTCTGGGAATCACTGAACTCCTCAAAACAGACCTATTAGCTGAAAGGATAAATATTTACTCTGAGTTCATCTGAATAACCAAGAAAGGGAACTCTGTTTTTTGTCAGTAATAAAAAAAACACTCCCACCTAAGTCTGGAATTAGAGCTTTTTGTCTTTAAATCTCCTCTGCCTAGAATCATTCAGACTTCCTGTGAGAGACTAGATCAGGATTTCCTTATGGCCTCCAGCGCAGCTGGGGCTGGGGAGGTAGAGGAGCACCAGGGGAGGCAGGGGTCATCCTACATGGGGAGTGTTTCCTTTTACTGCAAAAGAATGTGTGGCCTCTGCCTGGCCCTTAGTACACAGGTAACTGAAAGAGTTGCCCTCGGGAGAGAAGGTGCAGAATGTTCTCTTAAAATGCTCCAACCGGTGAAACAAGAGATTTTAGATAAACAGCTTTCAGAGGACCCCATTTCCTGAGCTATGCTTTGATCACATGATGACACCACCAGAGAAAACACTGTTGTTATCCTTCCAAGGAAGATGTTCCAGAAAGAACTATTGTCTGGGTCAGAGAGGGGAGGGTTTGACTGCCATGGGGGAGGAGGGAAGAGTAGAGGAAGAGGCTGGGGCAGAGGGATGGAAGAGATAGGACATGGATCTTACTCAGATAAACCTAGGGTGTTTGGTATGACACAAGCTCTAGCTCTATTTTCCTCTTTTATGTCCCCACCTCTTTTGTGCAGGCAACATTTCCCTGACAGAAAAATGTTCAGATTCTGAAAAATAGGCCTTTGTCCTCAATATCAGATTCAACTCAAGGCCTGGAGTACAAAAGTTATTCAGAAAATATTAAATGAAGGAGAATGTTCCATGACTGACGTTCTCTCCTATCTCTCTGACTTCTCGTGTCTCTCTCTGTATTATGGGGATAATCACATATTCTCTAAAGTTGTATAAAAATAAAAATGAACATGTATGTATTACCACAGAGATTGGTGAGTTATCAAATCTAGAAAGTGTAAGCATCAATCTTCATATTAAAGGACATTAAATTGACAAGTTATAGAAGTTAGATCATGTAGAAATTGTCATTTCAGAGGCTTATGTAGTTAGTGAAAGTGCAAGCCTCCAATGAGCTGGGATAAGCAACCTATGCCAAAGATGCTCAAGCTCCCTGATACCCATCATACAAGACAGCTAACTTTACCTGGGCTGAGCAGAATGCTGCCTATGCTCTCAGGACCAGTTGGTACCCTGTAGACATAATCAGAGAACCATCACTGAAGAGGTACAGCTCAATGGGAAGATGATGCTTCTCCACTGTTAGTCTAACCACAAAAATATACTATGAGTCTGCTGCCCTAATCAAAATAATATATAGATGAAAGAAGAATAACATATCTGTCTCTTGCCACAATGGAAGCTGCTCTACTATTTCCCTCATGTCGTTTCTTCCTATACAGTATAGGCATAAGTGCTCAATGCACTTTGGAAACAAAATTAATAAATGGGTGAATGAATTAATGGGAAAAATGGGATGATGAGCCTCAGTTTCCTCTTGGGTTGCCGGGGGCTTTCTGTCTCTTATTCATTCTCACAGGTCATTTAGCTTCCTGGTTGTTGGGGTTCACCTTAACCACTTTGCAATCACCTGTGGATGTTGAACCACCGTGAATCCAAGGTGGGGGGGGAATGAGGCAGAGAGGCAGACAACCTTGATCTTAAAAGGCTGAGATTGTTTTATTGGAACAGCAAAGGACCTCAAGCTTTCCAGGGCATAAAGGTTGAATGCATTTAAAGAAGCTAGGGGTGGGGGAGGCAGGTATATATACATAGGTAGTTAAAAGGAAGTCATAGCTATGGTTTTTGTTGCTTGACTGGGATCAGAGTGGGTTGTTTTCTGTACCCAGGCATATCATTTCTGCTAGTGAAGCAGAAGGATCAAGCTGGGGACAAACAATTCTTTATGGCCAGAGGCTATTGTCCAGTACAACCTGAGTCAATTCTTCATGACCTGAGGATATTATCTAACAACAGGTACCTGAAAAATAATGTTTCATTGCACAATCTATACTTCTGCAGTGTCTTGGAAAAGAGGGGGGGGGAGGGAGTGCTTGGTTCTCTCTACATTATAGACACTGTTACATAAAGATGCCAGTCTTGCCCTCACCTTTGTGTCTGCTGTGGTCCACATTCAGGCTCTTCCTACAGCAGCTGAGAAACTGACAGGCTTGACCCAACTGTGATTCCACACAGGATAGGTTTATGATCTCTGATCTTCCCACCTCATAATAAAAAATTGTTTCCTTGAGAAAAAGAAGTAGATCCAACCCATATTTGAGAAGAGGCCACACCCTCTCTGTGTCTGGACATAGGTAATTTGGGTGAAATTTGAGGTTGGTCCTAGAAACTATTATGAATACAGACAGTATTTTCCTTTATTGTGTTTATATTGTTGATCTATATATAATAAAATATTTCTCAATGTATATTTATTTCATATTAATATATTTGGTTTTTATTTGTTTTCAAAGATTTATTGGGCACTCTATTCTGATGGTTGGTTTTGGTAAATACTATGAGAGAAATGTCACTTAGCTATTTGTCTATGATTGCTTTGGTCATTAATTTTGGATGTGCTTGTGTTTCATGTTTCCTCAGAAGATGGACAGAAATGCCTATTTACCTCACAAAGGATACCTACAGGCCAAAACTGTCTTTCTATCCAAGGTTAGATTGGTCAGGCAATGAGTTCCTGGGGTTACTTAAGAAGCCCACCCCCATTTTCCTCTGAGGTCCCTCTCTTGCAGTGTCCTTCTCTTCAACCACTCCCACTGTCTATTGTTTCCCCTTCTGAGAGAGATTCAAGCATCCTTCCTTGGTTCCTGCTTGGCTTCTTTGGGTCTGTGAATTGTAGTATGTTTATCCTGTACTGTATGGCTAACATCCACTTATAAGTGAGTATATACCATGTATGTTTTTCTGTGTCTGGGTTACCTCACGCAGGATGATCTTTTCTAGTTCCATCCATTGCCTGAAATTTTCAAGATTTACTTGTTTTTAATAGCTGTACCACAGTTTCTTTATCCACTCTTCAGTTGAGGGACATCTGGATCCTTTGCAGTTTCTGGCTATTATGAATAAAGCTGCTATAAACATAGTGGAGCAAATGTCCTTGTTGTATGGTGGAACATCTTTTGGGTATATGCCCAGGAGTGCTATAGCTGGGTCTTGAGGTAAAGCTAGTCTTAATTTTCTGACAAAGTGTCAGATTGATTTTTTCGAGAGAAGAGAAACTGTGGGCAGGGCATCTCTCAGACAAGCTGGAGACCTATGACAGAGTAGGTTCCTGGGAGGATATGGTGGTGACTCTAGCTGACACTCCTTGTAGTGGGGATCATGGAGCCTGAAAAGGACACCCTTTACCTAGACATGACTCCTAGTGGAAGGAGGAGAACACCAACCCACCAAACATTTGACCCCAAATTTACCCCCCACATGATGTTCAGTGATAAATATAGAGGAGAAATTGAAAGAATGTCCAACCAATGCCTGACCCAAACTGAGACCCACCTCATAGGAGAGATCCAACCCCTGACGCTATTAGACACTCGGCTATGCCTGCAGATTGGAGGCTAGCATAACTATAACTATTTTCTGATGGGCCCCATCCAGCAGTGGATTGAAGCAGATGGTGAAATACATACAGCCAAACATTATGAGGAGCACTGGGAGCATTATGGAAGAGAGTGGAGTCTGGAGGAAAGGATATAAGGAACCAGAGGGGACAGGAGCACCACAAGAAGACCAACAAAGTCAACTAACCTGGGCCTAGGAGCCTTGTGGAGACCGAATCCGAATCACCAACCAAAGCCACACAAGAACTGGACATAGGTGCCCTACACATATGTACCCAATGGGGAGCTTGGCCTTCAGGTGGGTCCCCTAATAAGGGGAGTGGGGTCTGTCTCTGATATGGATTCTGTTCTCTGCTTTTTGATCACTTCCTTGTGGTGGCGCTGCCTTGCCTGGCCACCATGGAAGAAGATTCCTGATGTGATTTGTTGTGCTAAGGTGGGTTGGTTGGGGAGCTCTCCTTCTCTGAGGGGCAGGGGAGGGGAGATAGGGGGAAGAGGGACCAGAGGAGAGGATGGAGGGGGCTATGATTGGAGACTAAAGTAAATAAACTAATTAATTAATTAATTTAAGGTAATAGTAGAAGAAGAAGGAGAAGAAGGAGGAGGAGGAGGAGGAGGAGGCCTGGGTGAATCAGACAGCCACACCATGGAGAAGGACATCCCAGTGTGAGTTACTCACACTAGCTATATTTTTGGAGCCACGATGCAACTTGAAGGCAGCTTCAGTAAAGGGACGCCCACCCCACAGCAATTATTTACTGAGTCTTCTAAATTTCATGATCCTTGATGATTAACTTTCTTGTGAAGTTCCTGAGCTTCCCCTAACCCTTCATTAGGAAATCTTTGCACTGAACCCTGCTGTAGTTCACTTGGCTTCTGCATCTTCCTTTCCTCCCACCAGAAGATAGCATGCTGTGAGGTGGACTGCTACCAATGTAAAGTTGATAGCTAGGTACCTACATATGTAATGTTAAACAAATTCCTAAAATAGAACTTCTGGTCTTTGAGAATGTTGAATATATGGCAAATGGAAAAGTGGTGAGTAAAACGTTACCAATTTCTTATACAACAGTGAATAGAAATTTATAATCTCAAGAAATGCTAAGGAATCTGCTTTTGAATGCTGTAAACCAGTCATTGGTGTTCCTTAGCTGCCACATGAGTTAGCTGGAAGAGAGACGGGGTCCCAAATGTACTTGTGGATCTCAAGAAGGAGATTTCCAGGAAAGATGATGAAAATGAATTGGCACTCGTTAGCTGCATGTGCTCACTTTGTAAGCAGAATTCAGAGGAGGTGCAAGTAGCTGCGATGTTCTGACTTGGAAAAAGAAAACATCACAGTTTCTGTTTCTCCAGAGAGCCATGCAAATCTTAGTAATAAATAAGTAAATAAATAAATAGTCACAGATTCAAAACAAAATCAAGAATTTGTGTGATTCTTGGTAGTAAACATCACTAAATTGTTAAAGCTTTTCTTCATATGCCCGCTTATCTGGGTAACATTACTTCCAAGAATCATAAGGGCATATTTAGATGGAACCATCATCTCAAAAGAACCCTGAGTACTTCTTCCAGAGGGTGCTTTCAAAAGAATCATGGGAGTGGATTTGGACTAACAAAGTGAGTATAATGTGAGACATAACAAATTCAAAAAAGCTTAGAGACAGGTGTACAGTCTGAGGATAAAGATTATAGCTCTCTACTTTTAGAAAGCAGGCAAGCTAAAAATAATCTATTACATTTTCTTGAAGAATGTGGTATTTTTACAAGTTATATATTGGAATGGTAGAAGAAATCAAACAAAGCACCTCAACCCCAATGAACTGAGGTTTACGGTTTCTATACGTCTCAATGCATCCTCTATGACATCCATTCAAATGAAGGTGCACATTTCAGTGCGCATCTGGCCTCAGCATTATATGGCACACATCTGGAACAGAGAACTTGTCTTAGTTATCTCCGCATCAATACGGAATATAGTCAAATAAGAGTTCTGTATATTTCTGGACCTGATACATATATGAGTCACATTTCAGGGATCTTGATAGAGGATTTGTAATTATGGCAAGCAAAAACCACTGTGGCAGGCTTATTTACATGCTGTTAAGAAATCCCCACCCCATGGTTGATCATGTGACTTGTACCTAAAGAACATGGGGACACATGACACAAGCATCCACTTGAAAGGCATATTGCAACAAAATTGCAGTTTTGTTCTGTCTTCCTCAGTACTGGGATTCTTGAGCCCATGTGAAGAAGCCCAGTTTAGCTTACAGGAAACACATAGGCCAACTAAAAGCAAGTCCCACACATGTGAATATTAAGCTGACTCCATTGATCTTCCAGATAACTGAAACTGCAACAGTGAACTATGGCATCAAGTCTAGGCTGCCCAGCCTATACTGTTGACTTAGTGTCATGGGATGAAATGGTTATGTTAAACTACCAGACTCTGAAGTATTCTGTTACTTGACAAAGGCAAGTGTGTTTCATTTGAAATAAGACTATTTAAATTGAGATATGAAGACTCAGAGGAGGAGTATTTGGCAAGTCAAATGAACAGTATACTCAGTGGAAGGAATAGCATAGGTGAAGAAGGAATCCTAAGGAATGTTAGCACAAGCTGAGCAAGAAGAGTGACAAAACTATCGAATTAGCCTGGTGAATCAAGAGTAACCAAAGTATTCTGTATTTATTCATTGTGTTCAGGAGTTGAATCTTTGAGTGTTTTCATGTGTAAGCCAGGTTGATGGGGGCAGAACATGGCTTGAAAACTTCTGCAAGTATGGCAAAGAAGCAAGAGAGAGCTGCCTGTGCAAGGCCAATACTGTTGCATCTCACCTGCTGACGTCTTACTGGCAAGTGTTAGTTATATGGATGAGGCCAAGGACGGCGAGAAGACAGAACATTCTGCTCAAAAAAAATTACAGAGAAACACATTCCACAAGATCAAGTTACACCTTCATAGTGGCACTAATCACTGTGGCCCCAAAATGGAAACACCCCAAATGCCCACTCACTTGTGAGTGAACGGTAAAAATGAATTTCTACACAAGGGGATTGTTTTTGGCAATGCAGTAGTTTGCTTTACTGTTGCTAAGATAAAATGCTTACCAAAAACAAAGTAGGGAGGTGAAAGATTTATTTGGCTTACACTTTGACATCACAGTCCATCAATGAGGAAAACCAGGGCAGAACCTCAAAGTATGAACCTGGAGGCAGGAACTGAAACAAAGACACCAGAGAAAAATTGCTTATTGGCTTGCCTCACAGTCAGCTACCTTTTTAGCCCATTCAGGCCCTCTTGTTTAATGATTATACTGCCCACAGTGGGCTTCCCCCCAACGACATCAACCAGCAATCAAGAAGATACCTCTCAGACATGCCCACAAGCCTTCTGATGGAGGCAACTCATAACTATATAAAGGCACAGGAAAGCTAGCTTGATGGAAATGCTCTGAAGTAATTAGGGGGAATGAAAATCATTGACATATTTACTTACAATAAGCAAATTTTATGGGACATGAATACCATGCCATGTAGATATTAACTAACTAATGGTACAAATGAGACTCTGGCATTACACCTAGCCATGGTTGTAGAGGCACTATGAAAGGATTGGTTAGATACATGTGGAAATATTTACAAAAACTCTCTCTGACTACTGTCTTTCTTGAAACAGTCCCTGAGAATAAAGTTGTTTCATCGAAAGTATCACACAGCATTTTATAATTTTTTAGCTATTAAACTTTATCTATAAATAACAAGCATCTTTAATTTTATCCTTTGAGCTACTGCATTTTAAGTTGGTACACGTGGTAAAAAAAAAAATTGGCTCACATACAAGCAACTGCAATTAATGAAGCATGCCCTACTTATTGACTTTTTATATAATATGTACAACAGAAACATACTCTTACAAACAGGTCAAGAACTACAAAATGTTCACTAATTGCTGAAATTTGCTCTTCTCTTTAGAATGAAAATGGATTTAACAATCAGAATCACTATTCAAGGGGTAATAGAAGCAGGAAGGAGAGACCTCTGTTATTAGCTAATCTAGCAATTATTCCCAAATCAGAGCTTGTGTTCTACATGAATATCAACTGAGTTGGTTGAGGAGTTGCAGCTGGAGATGTGAAAACAGCTGCCTGCTCTAATACAAAATTCCTTTGGTTTTGGAGCGTACACTAGCATTAATCCAAGAGATCTAGGATGAACCACATTCCCTAAGCAGAAAATGCCTACTTCTATCATAGGCCAGCAGCAATCCCTCACACTTCCTTTCCAGCACATGGGGAATGTGCCTGCTATGACTTCATCCCATTTAAGAACTCGTACAAGTCAACGTTTGAAACTTAAGTAAACCACTGCTCTGAAATGTGGTGACTGTAACTGAGCTCCTGGGCCCCGGGTAAGATTAGGGAATTCTCTTCTCACCACCTTCCCTTTTAATGAAGAGACTCGGAAGAAAGTTTCAAAATGAAGACAAGACACAATAATAATTGAATGTCACTTATAGCTTATGATACATCACAGGCACTGGTTGTAAGCTAAAACTTATTTCACAAATATCCATGAAGTACTTTGATGAGAGCCTTTCATTTGCTAGGTACTGTATTTGTTTTACTCAAACAGCTACCTTGAAAGATCGTACTACCTCATAGCTTTTTTATTCTGGTCATTTTTTTTTTTTTTTTACAATTCAAAGCCCAGCGTCCTCATCTAGAATATTTCATACACATCTCTTGAACTTAAATGAGAAAATTTAGCTTGAGTCCTCTTCAACTTCCACATACTGGTCTATTTCTCTTTTTACAAATCATCAAGCAAGCAAAACAAAAACAAAAACCTTAAACATGTATGCATTTAATCTCTAATTTTTCTCCTGAAATGTTCCTGGCTCCTACTTAACTTATAGAACTTATAATCACTGCAGGACTTCTTGCCAGAGTTAACTCTGACCTGCCAATTGCACAATATCAATAAACTTCTTGCTTGTCTCTGACCCTCCACTAAACTCTATGAATCAGGCCAACAACACCCTCTCACCAAAACCCTCCCATGACGCTGGTGTAGTGGTGCGTTTTTGTGATCCCACAACGAGGGAGATGGACACAGGGTGGTTTCTAGTGTGCACTGGCTATCCAATTAAGCTTGTTAAACTTTTGGTTAAAGAGACCTGGTGGTAGATGACATTCCTCAGGATGACACTTGAGGTTATCTTCTGGCCTACACACACACACACACACACACACACACACACACACACACACACACACACACACTTCCAATGGCTTATATTGTATACACACTAAAATAAAAGAAGTATTACCATGACTACAAGACTTTCATTGAGCCACTGTCTTCTCTCATACTTTATTCCTTGTCATTCATTCTGAGCTCATGCATTTTGACTTCAGCACTTTGCTGTTCTTAAAATATGCCAAAGGCCTTCATACTCCTCTCTCTACACAATAGTTTACTTTATTATTTTATTTTCCTCAATGTTTAGTCTTTTTACAATCCATATACATGACTCCCCACCTTCTTATGCAAATGGAAAATTTTCAGCAAAGACTTCTTGACCACCCTATTTGAATCTGCACTCCACACTTGCCATTCTTGGAATAACTGTCTCTTTACTTGGTTTTATTTTCTCATGGGAATACTTACCATCTTGTGATGCATTACATCTCCCTTGAATGAGAGCATCACAGAAACAGGGTTTTTGAAATTTTTAATTCATTGTCAAATCCCCCCCCCACTATCTAGAAAACCCCTGTTCATAACAGGAACATGTATTTTGCATAGTGTGGCAAATATTGAATACTTGATAAATTGAGGGCTACTGTTATTACTGTTACAAGTATATTAGACAGAAAGCAGAGAAATTGAGAGAAAATATTAAGCACAAAGTAGACAGTGGAATAACTGCTGTGAATTTCCAGAATCCTATTTTGAACTTTATTCAGAACATCACTATGCAATCACACTTTTGTGTTCACCTCTGCACATTTCTGAAAAACGTGTCCTGCAAATTATAGATGGCCTTCTCAGATCTCTGCCTAATGCCCTCTCCTAGTCACCGGGTGACAAATGGTTTGGTGAAGCTCTCTATTTTTCTCACAGAAGAACACTGTGCATATCCTCTGCTTTACAGAATAGTTTTACTTGGTTTTTTTTATTCCTGTGGAGCATCTTGCAGACCCCATTAACTCTTAGCTTCCTCAAGTCCTCTCCCATTGGCAAAGGAGCTTCAAATGTTTAGTCGTGGGTGTCATAGAAAGAACACAGGGACAAGAAGTAAAGGTCTATAATAGAATCCTGTGTGGTGATAGGGAAGTAAGCCACCTTGCTGAGCTTCCATTTCTCCATAAAGGCATTTTTTAGATCAAATTTCACTGGGAACTCAAGGTTGTCATATAATTGTCTTATTTGTTCACATAAGAGGCTACATTATCTTCATTTCTAACACAGTTCTGCTATGTCAACATAGCTGACAATCGCAGGGAGTGAACTATTTATCTCTGCAGTTGTATTTTGTCTAATTTCCTTTTTCTGGGAAGAATTGTAAAAGGAGGCCCCTAGAATTGTCTTTAGCTCTGCGGTGAACAACTAATTTGAAACCACAGGGTGCACTCTGAGAAACTGCAGGCTCACATCTGATAGCCATTTCATGGGAATGTGCACTGGCCCCTTAGTTGTGGTTCTCCACAGAATCCTATGATGAGCGACATGCCTCCAGCAGATGAAAGCTACATGGTGGCCTGTGCCAGAGACCTCTGACTATAGCACTTGGCATTTGCTGATTTCTGCCTGTTTGTCCTATGTGGATATTTAAATCTTTGGTATTTCAATGAAAGTCACATGTGGCCAAACGGAAATGCTATCTCCAAAATAATGTAAAGTGGTCTGAGAAAATTAAATTCTAGCATTTAAAGATGTATATACAGGCAATCTTTTCAAGCAAAAGGCCTTTTTTAACTTTAATTTTTTAGGAGACTAGGACCTTGCCAGATGTCAACACCTTTATTATTAGTAGGTTCTTATTTTCTATCCATTTGGAGAAGGGGGGAAGTAAAGTTAGAACAAAAACAGGGCAGAAAAATGACATGATAGTTGCCAAATTAAGAAACATAGACAAGTGCATCTTTGAGAATAAGTAGGGAATCCTGAACCATATTATTTAGGACATACCATTTCTCTGCTACTTTTAAATGGCAGGACTTTGGGCAAATCATTTCACGTATGGCCCCCAATGTTTCAGACTAGTAATGGCAACATAAGTGTTTCAGTAAGAATAAAAAGCTCTCTGAAATTATGGAATATTTAGGATTATCCTGGAGTTTGCTCTTTCCTATGGTCTTAGCACATTAGAGACTTGAAACTCTTCCTGAGCAAGGGATATTTTCATTTTTTCTGTATTTCCTGTTCTGTATCAGATAATATGCCAGAGAACCTAACAGCAATGTAAAGAAAATACAAGGCTAGTTTTTTTTTCACATTGGAAGTATTATTTGTAGGAAGAATGGATTATTTTGGCTTCACAGAAGAATTAATACTTTTATTCTACCCAGAAGACTGATTAGGGATTTTGTATTGCACATGGAAGAGATAGCACTAAAACACAGAAGCAGGAAAGTATATGGTGGCATAGGGGATGTTTACAAAAATAACATTGTCATCTGTTGGTCAATTGAAAGAAAGCCTTGAGGATGGTATTGAATGATCTCAAATAGAGAGGTGAATTTTTATCTCAGTGCTTCCATAGCAGAAAGTTTTCATATGATGCAAGTGTAAGTGCTGTTCATGGTCTGTGAGTGGGGAAATGCACCTGCCACCAAGACTGACTGAAAACCTGAGCTGGATCTGCAGGACACAAATGCCAGATGGAGAGAACTGACTCCAATGAACTACTTTTGACCTCTACACTGGTGCACCTATCTCTCCACAATATTGGAAATAATAAATAATTTTTAATGATGAAATCATCATCCTTTTTAATGTAGAGTCAGAGGTATAGGTTAACACCCAGATGTGTCACAAAGGAAGGAGTGAAGCCACAAGAATTCACCATGAAAAATGACTATCCCATGAAGATAGCTAATATGACCTCTATTCGATTAAAAACAAACAATCAGAAAACTCCACAGAAGCATGAGTGTCCTGTCTTATCAGGAACAAACTAAAAACCATAGAGTAGCCCTAGATTTGGTGATTACCTACTACTTTCAATGTATTTTCTGTACATTCATAACCTTTTATTGACATATAACTTAGGCATTCATACAACTAATGTGTAAGTGATCAATTTGATGTTATACTGAAATCCATCAATGTAATACCCATAGAAACATACTGAAAAAAAAAAACCCATATGATCATCTCACTAGATGCATTTGACAGAATCCAACACCAATTCATTTTAAGTCTTTGAGATATCACAGATACAAGGCACATACCTAAACATACTAATGGTAATGCACAGTAAGCCTATAGCCAACTAAATGGAGAGAAACTTAAAACAATCTCACTAAAACCAGGGACACAACAAAGCTGCCTATTCTCTCTCTATCCTTTCAATATAGTACTTGAAGTCCTAGCTAGATCAAAAAGACAACTAAAGGAGATCAAAGAGATAAGAACTGGAAGGGAAGAAGTAAAAGTATCAGTATTTGTGAATGATATGATATTATTCATAAGTGAATCAAAAGTTATACCAGGGAACTCTTACAGCAGAAAAACACCTTCACCAAAGTGGCTGGATAAAAAATAAACTAAAAAAAATCAGTAGCCCTCCTTTATACAAAAGACAAACGGGCTGAGAAAGAAATTGGGGAAAAAAACATCCTTCACAATATCCACAAATATTACAAAGTATCTTGGTGTAACTCTAATCAAGTAGGTGAAAGATTTGTATGAAAAAAACTTCAAGGGTTTCCAGATGAGTCCTTAAGTTGATTATATGAGACCCAAGTAGACCCATATTTATCACCATGCAGAAAACTAAAGTCCAAGACCCTTAAACACCTCAACATAAAACAAGAGACACTAAATCTGTTAGAATAAGTGTGGAGAAGAGCCTAGAACTCATTGGCACAGGAGACAACTTCCTGAACAGAACTCCAACAGCCCAGGCCTTAAGGTCAACAATTAATAAAGGGTACCTCAGGAGGCTGAGAAGTTTCTGTAAGGCAGGAGACACTGTTAACAGAACAAAGCAAAAGCCTACAGCCTGGGAAAAGATCTTCACCAACCCTACATCTGACAAAGGTCTAATATGCAAAATATATAAAGAGCTCAAGAAATTAAACACCACCAAACCAAATAACCCAATCAACAAATGGGGCTCGGCACGCACGGGAGCCATATTTGCCATGGATGCTTGGCCATCCATGCTCGTTCTTCTCCAGCTGAGTAAAGCGGCACTGATCTGCACCCTCACTGTCTTCCTCTGGAATTACATAAAGTTCAGAAGCCATGTCTCGAAGATATGACTCCAGGACCACAATATTTTCTCCAGAAGGTCGCTTGTACCAAGTGGAATATGCCATGGAAGCTATTGGACATACAGGCACCTGTTTGGGAATTTTAGCCAATGATGGAGTTTTGCTGGCAGCAGAGAGGCGCAACACCCACAAGCTGCTTGATGAAGTCTTTTTTTTTTTCTGAAAAAATTTGTAAACTTAATGAGGACATGGCTTGCAGTGTGGCAGGCATAACATCTGATGCTAATGCTCTGACTAATGAACTAAGGCTCATTGCTCAAAGGTACTTATTACAGTACCAGGAGCCAATTCCATGTGAGCAGTTGGTTACAGAGCTCTGCGATATCAAACAGGCGTATACACAATTTAGAGGAAAGCGTCCCTTTGGTGTTTCTTTGCTATATATTGGCTGGGATAAGCACTATGGCTTTCAGCTCTATCAGAGTGACCCAAGTGGAAATTACGGAGGCTGGAAAGCCACGTGCATTGGAAACAACAGTGCTGCCACTGTGTCGATGTTGAAGCAAGATTACAAGGAAGGAGAGATGACCCTGAAGGCAGCGCTTGCTCTGGCTATCAAGGTGCTGAATAAGACAATGGACGTCAGCAAACTGTCAGCTGAGAAAGCAGAGATCGCCACCCTAACAAGAGAGAGTGGAAAGACAGTGATTAGAGTCCTCAAGCAAAAGGAAGTGGAACAGTTGATCAAAAAACATGAAGAGGAGGAAGCTAAAGCTGAATGGGAGAAGAAGGAAAAAGAACAGAAAGAAAAGGATAAATAGACAAAATCACGGATTTTATAACTCCTTAGGGGAACCAATTCAGTTAGAAGCTGTCCTGGCAGACTTGATACCCTATGAGAATATATAGGGGGACGTAATCCCCCTCAGGAACAGTCATAGGGGAGGGGAATAATGGGAAAATGGGGGGGGGAGGAATGGGAGGATACAAGGGATGGGATAAACATTGAGATGTAACAAGAATAAATTAATAAAAAGAAAAATAAAAAAAAATTAAAAAAAAAAAAAAAAAAAACTAAAAATAAAAAAGCAAAAAAAAAAAAAAAAAAAGAAGCTGTCCTGGCCTTCCAACCTGGAAAGGTTTCCTTGTTTTTTCTTCTTTAACTTGCCTATCGGGGAAATAGGACATTACATACTGAATTGGGTCCTTGTCATGTCTGTCCAGGTGGATGTTTTATTGTAATGATGGACATTTTTATAAACATCTTAATCTCAACAAATAATTTTTTGGAATAAAACTTGGAATGATTAAAAAAAAAGAAAGAAAGAAAGAAATGGGGCTCAGAATTAAACAGAGAATTTTCAACAGAGGAATATCGAATGGCTGGCAAACACTTAAAGAAATGCTCAATATCCTTAGTCATCAGAGAAATGCAAATCAAAATGACTCTGAGATTCCATCTTACACCCATCAGAATGGCTAAGATCAAAAACTAAAATGACAGCACATGCTAGCAAAAATGTAGTGAAAGGGGAACACTCCTTCACTGCTGGTGGGCTTTCAAGCTTGTACAAACACTTTAGAAATCAATCTGGTGCTTTCTCATAAAACTGGGAATAGGGCTACCTCAAGACCCAGCTATTCTACTCTTTAGAATATACTCAAAAAATGCTCCACCACACAACAAGAACATATGCTCAGCCATGTTCAAAGCAGCCATACTCAGAATAGCCAGAACCTGGAAACAACCTAAATGTGCCTCAGTCGAAGACTAGATAAAGAAATTGTGGTACATTTACACTATGGAATACTACTCAGCTATTAAAAACAAGGAAGTCCTGGAATTTATAGGCAAATGGATGGAACCAGAAATGATCATACTGAATGAGTTAACCCAGACCTAGAAAGACTCACATGGTATATACTCAGTTATAATTGGACACCAGCCCAAAAGGGATATCCCATGAAAGTCTTCACTTACCAGGAGATTGGGATATATGTAGAGACTTCCTATTGGAACTCTAGGTGAGAGAAGCATGGGAGAATGGGGAAATAGAAGGATCCAGAGGGTCCTAGACACCTACAAGAAGAACATTATGATAGGTGGATCTGGACCCAGGAGGTTCTGCTCAAACTACTGCACCAATCAAGGACAATACATGCAGTAAACATTGAAACCCTATTCATATCTAGCCAATTGACAGGACATTCTCCAAAGTTGTGTGGAGAGCGGGGACTGACTCCAACATGAATTCTGGTGCCGCATATTTGACAATTTTCCCTTGCTTGGGAAGCCTGGTGGCACTCAGAGAAAGGATAAGCAGGCTACCAGAATGAGACTTGATAGATTGTGACCATATGGTGGGAGAGGAGGTCCCCTTCTGTCACAGCCCTAGGAGCGGGAAATAGGGTCAAAGAGGGAGGGTAGGAGGAATGGGAGGATAGAAAGGATGGGATAACAATTGAGATGTAATCTGAATAAATTAATTAAATAAAAAAACCCTTCAAGACACTGAAGAAAGAAGTTGAAGAAGATATCAGAAGATGGAAAGATCTCCCATGCTTATTGATTGGTAGGATTAACATAGTAAAAATGGCCATCATACCAAAAGCAATCAATACAATCAAATATCAATACAATTTTTATAGACCTTGTAAAAATGATCCTGAACTTCATAGGAAAAAAAATGAAAGAACCCAGAATAGCTGAAGCAATTCTGTAAAATAAAAGATATTCTGGAGGTATCTCCATCACTGATCTCAAGCTGTACTGTAGAGCAACAGTAATAAAAACTACATGGTAGTGGTGTAGAAAAAGACTGGTGGTTCAATGGAATTGAATTGAAGACTGAGAAATAAACCAAAACACCTACAGACATTTGATTTTTGACAAAGAAGCTAAAACCATTCAATGGAAAAAAAGATAGTATCTTTAACAAGTGGTGCTGGTCTAAATGGATAACTACATGTAGAAAAGTGCAGTTAGGTCCATATTTATTATCCTGCACAAAACTAAAGTCCAAGTGGTTTAAGGATCTTAACATAAAACCAGAAACACTAAGTCTATTAGAACAGAAAGTAGGGAAGAGCCTTGAACTTTTTGGCACAGGAAACCCCTTCCTGAACAGAACACCAACAGCTCAGACTCTAAGATCAACAATTAATAAATGGGACCTCATGTAATGGAAAAGTTTTTGTAAAGTGAGGGACACTGTCAATAAAATGAAATGGCAGTCTGCTACAGACTGGGCAAAGTCTTCACCATCCTTACATCTATAGGAGGGCTAATACACTACACACACACACACACACACACACACACACACACACACACAATCCAATTAAAAACAATGAGGTAAAGAGCTAAACAAATTTCTAAACAGAAAAGTAGCGAATGTCTGAGAAGCACTTAAAGAAATGCTCAAATCTCTAGTCATAAGTGAAAAGCAAACCAAAATGACTCTGAGATTTCATCTTACACCCATCAGATTGGCTAAGATCAAAAACTCAAGTAATAGCATGTTCTGGTGAGGATGTGAAGAAAGTAGAAAACTACTTCATTATTGATGAGAGTGCAAACTTGTACAACCACTTTGGAAATCAATCTGGCATTTCCTCAGAAAATTGGTAACAGCTATACCTCAGCTATACCACTCCTGGTAATATACCCAAAAGATGTTCCACTATACAACAATGACACTTGCTGAATTATGTTCACAGTAGCCAGGAACTGGAAACAACCCAGATGTCCCATAGCTGAAGAGTAGATAAAGAAAATGTGATACATTTATACAATGGAATACTATTCAGCTATTAAAAACAAGGAAGTCATAAAATTTCCAGGCAAATGGATGGAGCTGGAAAAGATCATTCTGAGTGAAGTAACCCAGATCCAGAAGGACACACATGGTATGTACTCACTCATAAGCAGGTACTGGCCATATAATACAGAGTAACCATACTACAATTCACAGATCTAAAGACGCTAAGTAACCGGGGGGACCCTAAGGAAGATGCTTACCTCTCATTCAGAAGGGCAAATAGAATAGACACTAGAAGCAGTTGGAGAGGGAGCCCACCATATATATCCTCTGAAAGACTCCATCCATCAGGGGATAGAAGCAGATGCTGAGACTCACAGCCAAGTTTTGGGTGTGCAAGGAGTCTTATGAAAGAGTAGGGGCATGGGAGAACACATAGGAAATAGGAGCTCTATGGTAGGACCAATGGAGTTGATAAATCTTGGCACAATGGGGCTGACAGAGACTAATGCACCAAACAAGGACCATGCATGGATTGGAGAGGACCTGGGCATCCTGCTCAGATGTAGATGCTGGGCAGCTCAGCCTCCATATGGGTCCCCTAGGGAGAGCAGCAGAGTCTGTGTCTGCCATGGATTCTGTTGTCTGCTCTTTACTCACGTCCTCCTAGTTGGGTACCTTGCCAGGCCACAGCAGAAAAGGATGCAGGCAGTTCTGAAGAGGCTTGAAAGGCTGGGACCAGTTGGTGGGAGGGGTGGGCTCTCCCTTTCTGAGGACTAGGGGAGGGGCATAGGGCAGGAGAAGGACTGAGGGTGGGACTATGAGGAAATGAGTGAGGGGGCCTGGATCAGGATGTAAAGAGAATAAAAATTTTAAAATAATTTAAATAAAATATGTATGTATATACATGCACTTATATATGCTATATATCTATTTTCACACAAACATAAAATAATATGTTTTTCTATGACGTCATCAAATACTCTTGTTTATCATTTCCCCGCCTTTCTTCTACATTGCACTTCCTCATCTCTTTGGTGAAGATTTTTTGCTTGATTTTTGTTGTTGTTTTATCATTTCTAGAAGTTTTCTGGTGAATTTTTGGGGGCTTTTAATGTATCAAATCATCTGCAAAGTGGATAATTTGGATTTTCCCCCTCCTATTTGTATCCTTTTTATTTTATTCTCTTATTGCTATAGCTAGTGCTCTAAGTACTATATTGAAAATGATTAAGAACAGTGAGCAGCCCTAACTCATTTGAGATCTTAATGCTATTTCTTCACTATTTTCTTCATTTAGAATATTATATTAGCAGTGGGTTCATCGAGCATAGCAATCACTATGTAAAGAATATTTCTTACAGTCCTATAAACTTAGAACTTTTATCATGAATGTATATTGTATTTTATCAAAGGATTCTTTTGCATATATTGAGATGATGTCATTTTTTTGTCTTTAAATCTACTTATATGAGTCATTAATTCTATTGCGTTATAAGTTGGATAACCCTATATTCAGATTGCAAATATTTTATTGAGAATGTTTACTTCTGTGCTCATCATGGATATTGGTTTATGGATTCCTTTCCCTTACTATCTTTATGTGCTTTTTGATATTAGAGTAATATTCGCCTCATAGAAGGAGTTGGATGTGTTCCTTCTGTTTCTATTCTTTTTAAAATTTAAGGAGACTTGGTTATGGATTAGGAGAATTCTCATAGTATTCTGCTGTCAATTTATCTGAACATGGATTTTCTAGCAAAACCTTTTTATTTCCGTTTTAATCTCCTTATTGGTTGTGGGTCTCTACAAGTTATTGATCTTCTCCTTGGCTTACATTTGGTAGTTTGTATGACGCAATCTAGAATTCAACCAGTTCTTTTAGATTTTTTTTATAGATTTTGAAAGTAGTTTTTTTTCTACTGTATATTCTGATTTCTTTTTATATGTAGGCTTAGATTTTGTTTCAAAACTACTTTATTTAGGGTTCTTAAATGCTTCTACCTCCGTTCCAACCCACCGACCAGAGGTAGGAGAAAATGAGGAATGTGGACCATTTTAGACGTAGTTCCTTGGGCAAATTCTACTCTGTGTTGTCAGGATTCCAGCGGTCCAGCCCAACAACAAACAACAAACAGCAACATAAATCAATAGCAGTGGCACCAGCCAGCAGCAACATCAAGGCGCATAGAATGAGCAGGTGTCAGCAGAAGTAACCAGAAGCAGGCTGAGCATCGTGGGAAGTTCTCTGAAACAGTTTTCTCTGCGACCAGCAAGCAAAGACCAGCGACTCGATTTAAACCATTGCACAGTGTAGCAATGCAAAAACATTGTCACACTGTCTCTGAGGTTCTATTTATGTTCTTTCTAAACCTCATGTGACCTCTCTCATGCCTGTTTTCAGCAAGACAGTTTCCAGCAAAACATCACATGCCCTTTCATGGGTCAGTTTGCAGCTAGCCATGGTCACAAGACTGTCTTCAGTCATGGGAAAACACTCCGACATCCCATACTTGGGACCAAAGCAACTCAACAACAACAACAAAACAAAACAAAACATGAAAGAAACCAAAGCTTCCATTACAGTTGAGTGTAGTAATATTTCTCTGGTCATGTCTGATTCTGTTAATTTGGGTATTCTCTTTATTTTGTTAGTTGGGCCAAGGGCCTGTTGATCTTTGTCTTTGCAAAAACATGCTCTTAGATTCACTGGTTCTTTGTATTGTTTTCTTTGTTTTTATATCATTAATTTCTGTTCAATTTTTATTTTTTCTTCCCACCTATTAAGCTTGGGTTTGGTTTGCTCTTAATTTTTCAAAATCTCTACCTGAGTCATGAAGTCACTTATTTGTGTTCTTTCTGATTTTTAAATATAAGATCTGATAGATATGAATTTTCCTCTTATTATACTTTTATTGTATGTACTATTGTGTTGTGTTGTATTTTAATTTTCATTTAATTTTCCACAATTTTATGTCTTTTTTCTCTTTTAACTCTTCATTATTTAATAATGAGTTGTTTAATCTCCATGAGTTTATATAATTACTGGTATTGTATTTTAATGTTTATAAGTGTTATTATATTTATGTAGAAAGTGACATACAGAATTATTTTCTGAATTTGTTAAGATTTTTTTTGTCTCAGTGTGTGATCTATTTTAAACATGCTTTTCTGGACTGCTGAATAGAATTTATATTCTTTGAGTTTGGGTAGAAAATGCTGTAAACATTCCTTAGATCCACTTGATATGTAATGTCATTTAATTATAATGATTATTCATTTATTTTTTCCAAATGACAATTCTATTGCATAAATTTGATTATTAAAATCAATCAGTACTATTTAATTGGAATTATCTTTTGTCTTTAAGACCACTACTCTACTTTTTTGAAATTGTGTATAGCAAGGTTTGATGCATACTATGTACAGTATTGTTATATTTTCTCATTTGTGTCTAAATTGTCCCTAGATTAGAATGAAATGGCCTTCTTTATATCTTAATCACATATATTCTGACTGGGTTGAAGTAAAATCTCTAAGAAGTTTTATTTGTATTTTCTTGATAGTCAAGAATGATAAACACTTCTTTCATTTGACCATTTCATTGCAGAAGTATTAATTCTATAAAAATCCCATTTGATTATTGTTTTGATTTTTGTGGAAACCAGAAAGTCCTTACCTGAGCTTACATGTTCCAGTGTTCTCCATATTTTCTCCCCTTGGAAGCTTCAGAGTTTCATGTTTAACATTAAGAGTTTTAATCCATTCGGAATTTATTTACATGAAGAATGAGAAAGTGGAGAATAAGGTTTCATCTTCTCACATGAACACATCCATTTTCCCAAGATGCATTTGTTGAAGAGTTTTCTCCAGTGTTTACATCTGATATTTTTGTAAAACAAAACAAAACAAAATGTGTCTGAAGAAGTATGGATATGTCTGGATCGTGACTTTCTGCAGTGTAAGCTACAATAGCAACTTCCATGGCAAATCAGTCACATGGAATGCTCATCCACAATTGGAACATTTATATCTCGTATCACATTCTCAAAATTTAGGAACCATTAAGGAAGAGGGAGTTAAAAAAAAAAAAGGCATATCCTCTACAATTAGTTTTACATGGTTTTTAAAAGTGGCATTACTAATTAGTGTTCATAGACACGTTCATTTGTGCTCATGATTGTTTCATTCACACAGTGAGACAGTCATGATAGACACACAAAGTTCAAAACCTTCCCTTCGAGTATATTTGTTAAATATATGTGAAAACTCACATAAAATAATAATCCAGTGCATACTAGCACTTAGCTAAAACCACCTCATCTCTTGTCACTCTGTTCCAGACTCCTTCCTCTAAAATACTGGGTTCTCACTGTCAGATGGTCTCTTTGCCACTGAACCATCACTTAGTACCTCACTCTCTTCAGTGAACAAATCTCACCTGACCACATAGCTCCGTATTTCCACACGCTTTTGGTTTTTCTTTGCTGTCTTTTTCACTAATTTAAAGCACCCAGGAATGAAGAGAATAAAAGTTGTTGTTAGTGGCCTAAATATTTGAACTCCCTTCCTCCTTCAAAATAAACACATGCTGCTGAGTCCTTGAATTCAAAGGTAGAAATTAGACCCATAATTATAGCTATGGAGTTGAATAATTTTCAATATTTTCCCTTTTCCTAAGTTTATCATCTTCATAGTTGAAATCTAAATTCCCACTCTTCATTTCCAGTAATTTCACTGTGAAAAGTACAAATTTGTTTATACAGCGTGTCTAATACCCACTAACAGGACAAAGAAATGTAGTTGCTATGTTATTTGAGTGTCTTTCCAAACATTCCTAGAAGAACCTGTGACTATTTCCCTTGTGAAAAAACCCCGCTTTTAAAACAGGATCATTCCTTTTGGCCCACCCACAGGAAAGTTTAAGAATTCAGACAAAATCAACTCAAAAATGAATAATGTAAAATTTTTCCATTTGCATGGAATAAGAATGGATCACCTTTGAAAACATCATTATTTATGAATTTGACTTTAACTGCCCTGTGATTAAATCTTTTTTTTTCTTCTAGACAAATATTTGTGACATGAAAAATGGAATGAAATTCATCATCAGTTTGATACTGCCAGCAGTATATTAAGGAGAAAGAGCTGACCTCATTAAGTGAAGAGTCAGCACATGGGGGCTTTCAGGGCACTGTTCACAGCCATCCTCATTGTCTTTATCCTGATCTTCTGCTTCCACTGAGAGGTTTTTTTTTTTATTAGAAGAGATTGTTGCTCAGTACAGACTAATATATCAATCGGTTGGTCCTCCTCTTCCACTGTCTATAACAATGAAGACATATAATATCCAAAGCATAGATTTATAAACATGCAAGAGCACTCAATGTTTTCTGTTTTACAAGGTTTTAAATTTTCTGTCAAAAGGTAAAGAATTGGCAGTGAGTTCTTCACCAGGGTGATACCCATACAGACATGCTGGATGACATCTTGCATTTTCACCACTACATAAATGTTTTGCTTCTGTACCAGTACCATCCCGGGAGTGCTGCTAAGCTAGCAGGATAGCAGATCAAGTTGTGAGATCAAATCAAACCGCTTCTGTAAGTGAGTAGGCTACTGCAGGTGGGGAAACCAATAGTAGCAGTCAATGCTAGGATTCATAAATTAACCTTCGGATGCCCCGATACAGCTCACATGGAAGCTACGGGCAGAGGCTGCTCTTCTCTGTTCCTTGCTGGTTATCAGGTGGAGGCTGTCTTCAGTCACTCTCCAGGGGAGTTGTTCCAATGTAACAGGCTTTCTAATCAAAGAACGCAATGGAGAGGATCTTCTGGCTGAGTTGAAGTAACAACCTTTTATAACTGAATAATAAGATGGGCATTCTACACTTGCCATAGTCTATTTGATAGAACCAAGTCATCAAGTTCAACCCACAATGAAAGTGAGAAAAGTCTCATAGGAAGGTGCAGGCATCACTGGGGACCATTTAAAAGGCTGAATACAAATGTACTACATACTCCGTGTCACAGCAGTTATCTGCTATTCAATCTCACAGAAGTGGGATTGAACATTTGAGTGAGGAAGTGAATTGTGCACAGATGTTCCTTGTCACAGAGTTATAAAATTCAGATTTGAAAGACAATTAAAAAACTTTAGTAGCTCTATGGCCAAATTAGTTAACATCATTAACCCATTTTTCTCATTTATGAAACTGGGAACATTTCACGTGCTTGTTTTACTTTAGAATTATGTCTTCTGGAAGTTAGACCTAGTTTTTCTCTTGCTGTTCTCTTAGGACAATGCATAAAGGTAGCACCGAAGCCATCTCCTAGTAATGTTGAGCATAGGCATTAGAAATAGGACTGTTCGCTTAAGGCTCAGGATGAAATACATACAGTTCCTGTGAGTGAAAAGGAAGACTAAGTCTTAAAATTCACTGCATGGTAGAGGCTGATCTTGAACTCCTGATCCACATGCCTCCTAAGTGGGATTACAGGTGAGTGTGTATCGCCACCACAGAACATTTTTAATGAGGGTAAGGCTCGGGAAACCTATGCTTAGAGCTTATAATGGTCATCTGATTTACTAAGTTAAAAAGGCCTACATGAGAAAACATAGTTAATGAAAACATTTAGTAATGGGATACAGAGAAAGAGACAAATTCTTGAAGATATTGAAAAACCTAGAGAGAGCCTTTCCTGTAGCCTAACAACATTACATGTCTTATGTAGTGCTTGATTTCTGTAATTGCTGAGAACTGCTTTAAGTTTCTTCACACACACACACACACACAATAAAAACATCCAATTCAGTACTTCAGTCAATTTAAGGGGAAGCCTATTTGAATTGTGTCTGTGGCCTGAACCATGCACTTTCTTCTTTTTTTTTTTCTACTTATTTTTTTTATTAATTTATTCTTGTTACATCTCAATGGTTATCCCATCCCCTGTATCCTCCCATTCTTCCCTCCCTCCCATTTTCCTCTTATTTCCCTCCCCTATGACTGTTCCTGAGGGGGATTACCCTCATAGGGTAGCAAGTCTCTTTTTGGTAACCTGCTGTCCTTCCTCTGAGTGCTACCAGGTCTCCCCCTCCAGGGGACATGGTCAAATGTGAGGCACCAGAATACGTGAGAAAGTCATATCCCACTCTCCACTCAACTGTGGAGAATGTTCTGACCACCATGCACTTTCTATAGCCTTATACATCATACAAGAGACTCTCAGCAAACACAAAGTACATTAGAGAAGAGTTTACAGATAATTAACATCAAGGTACAAGGAACAGGGACTTAGAACGCATGCCCCCCCCCCCCCGCCCCGGCTAAGTCTTCCTTTACCCTAAAATCCCATGCTTGGTTTCTTCCCAGGATTCCTTTCTGAAGCATCTGTTTTGATCTTGTGCCCCAACTATTCACGGATGGCTTAGGTGGCTCTTTTCTGTTCATTCATGGCTATTCCCAGCTCACTGCTGGGTAGGTGGGCTGAGCTTGTAAAACTCTATCTCTCAGCAGCCTCTGGCACAGGAAGTTGGCCCATAGAAGTTTCAAAAGAAAAAAAAAATTATCCAGAATATAAGACCCAGAGCAGGAAGCAAAACTAATGAAGGAATGTCCTCAGCTTTCACCGGAAATTATTTTCACTGCACCGCTATAAAAAGTAACAGATTTGACCCTTCATCCCTCCATACCTCCTTCTCTGCTAACCTCTTGATAGAGGCAATGCCGAGCAGAGGCCAGACTGAAGCAATGAAAGACAGGCTGCCTTTCATGAAAACCATCACCAGAAGCCACTGGTCACAGCCAGAGGCCCCAAGAGCAGTTAAATTGACTGAGGTACTGAATTGAACGGTTTTAAGTGAAGAAAACCAAAGCTGTTCTTAAGGATTCCAGGAATGAAGCATCTCTTTCCCATAAGAAACTAGAGACTAGGGAGAAAATTTATGTTCCAGCTGCTTTTTTAAGGATATTGTGGCAGCTTATCAAAGGAAGTTCTGCTATTTTATGTAAATACTTTGATTCTATTCCCATGCTGTTGGTTTGTGATTAAATAGTAAAGAAAGGCTACAAATGTTCTGTGACATTAAGGTAGAGGTCCCAGACTAAATCTGAAGATTGTTCGTTTGCATTTTCTTTACGGGTCCAGGCAGTTATAATCTGGTCCACTGTCCACAACACAGACGACTGAATCTCCTAGGTCATTACAACTAGCCTAGGCTTATCACATGCATGCTCATTTGCAAGGCTCAACTCAAGAAAGACCCGAAGTATCATGTTGAAGAAAAGGATGAAGTGGGAGGTGACCTATGGTCAGTGTTCAGGACAGGCACTGAAATGAGATAGGAGGGCAAAGTGTGTAAGGCCTCGCCAGATCCCGCACTTGGGGACGCACTCTTGTTTCCTTTATAATTCTGCTTCTCTTCAGGCCAACTGGGCTGTCTCAGTCACTTTTCTTTTGCTGTGATTAAACACTCTGACAAAGGCAAGTTAAGAGAGAAAGAGTTCATTTAAGCTTGCATTTAGTTACACAGAGATACAGCACATCATGGTGGGTAGGCATGGCAACAGGTGGGGAAGGCTTGGTGGGAGCAGGAAGCTTGCTGATCATATTATATCTAAACTCAAGCACCATCCAAAGTGACATACTTTCTGTAGTAAGTCTCCACCTGCTAAACACTCTACAATTCACAAACAATACCAACAACTCTGAGCCACGTGTTCAAACACGTGAGCCTATGAAAGTCATTTTCTATTTAAACCACAACAGTAGCAGGGGGTCTTCTCTGTTTTTTTTTTTTTTTTCTCTGTCTCCAGGGCCTAGCATTTGTCAATTGCATGAATGAATTCCTACATGGATAAGGAACTGTGTCTGACAAAAAGGATAAAACGCTCAGTTTAGAATCAATGAGTGACTGTTATTACAGAAAGAAAGGTATCTAAATCTCCATCACTAAGACTGAATTCTAAAATATTTCTAAGCATTTTAACAAATAGATAAGATGAAAGAACTGAAGAGATAACATATATACACACACATATATATGTCATCTCTCTCCCTCCCCCCCCCCCCTCTCTCTCTGTGTGTGTGTATTATGAGATAACTAAAAAACTAAAGAGACAACTTATCTCATTATCTAAGAGCACTGGCTGCTCTTGCCGAGGAGCTAGGTTCAATTCCCAGTACCACATAGCAGCTCACAACTATTTGTAACTCCAGTCGCAGGAGATCTGATGTCCTCTTCTGGCATCGATTGTACATCTAAGCAAAATTTCCATACACATAAAAAGGAACATATTTTTAAAACTGCCAGAAAGAGTCAACAGATGATTATTTTTATTAAAGCTTGATTATAAAGATTTTTCAAATAAAAAAAATCACGTGAGAGAGCATATAAAGCTAATTGTCTTTCTTATTCAACCTCTGACATGTGGTAACTGGACTTCTGCTACTTTGTAGGCTCCTTTTTCTTCCACCCTTCTCTACCTTTTTTCCAACCTTTCAACCAACTAACACTACATATAAGAAAAAATGATAGAAAGCAAAGGGAGTGACATTATTGTTCAACTACTTCTGCTGATTAGGGTCATCGAGCTCCTTGGGAGCAAGTTTGGTCTTTGCCATCAGGATGCCTAATTTCTTATTCTCAATTCTTTGTGCATCACTACATAACAAACCACGACAACACACAACCAACAGCATCCAACCACCAACCAGCAACCTACACCGCCTCTCGGGGACCTAGCACTTATATACCCTCTGAAAAGTCACCAGAATTCCAAACACCCAACTCTGGCAGAACTTATTTGCAGCTGGCAGAATCACGGCCCTGCTAGAACAAGAGGAAAATCGTAGTCACCTGCTATAATGCATCGCCATAGCCCCATACCTGGCATTAAAACAAAACCATATTCCCATAATATTTGTGTGTTTAAAAAGAAAACACCAAAATTCAAAAAATTTCACTACAGACATGGCTTTTTCTGTGGTCGATAAGTACATAAAAGTAGATTTGACAATGAAATTATAAAATGCAATGTGAAGTTCAGAATGATTCTTCTACTATATGGAAGGTCACTGTTCATTGAGATGGATATATTTGGGTCTGCTTAAATAAATGATTATTTAATGTTAGAATTTGTACTTTTTGGTTTACAAGGTATTTGGCATATTATTTTTACATGGTATTTGATATATGATTTTTACCTTTTTTAATACTATAATAGAATTGTATCATCTCTCTTTCTCTCCCCTTTCCCCCTCCAAACCCTCCCATGTAACCCCTTTCCCTGACTCTCTTTTAAATTAATGCCCTCATTATCTTTAATTGATATATTTATATCAATTAATATATATTTATACAAGATTAATAATATATTACAAATAATGTAGCTTATAATAGCATATGTTTATAATATACAGTATAATATCAATTAAATATGCATTTATTTATCTATGTGTTTAAATCATATATATGTTTCTTCTCAGACTATATAATGATATGTGTGTGCACACGTGTGTGTGTGTGTGTGTGTGTGTGTGTGTGTGTGTGTATTTTCAGGACTGACCGTTTGGTATTAGACAACCAATTGATGTGCTCCACCCTGGAGAAGACAATTTCTTCTGTTCTCAGCATTCTTCAGTTGTGTGTAGGATTGAGGCCCCTGTGTTTTTCCCTATCATTAGCATGTCTATTGTTGTCATCTTTGTTCTGGTCATGTTTAGATTATCATGTAGGTGAGACTTCATGGGTGTAGAATCTGAACTTTCTAAGAGACACAATCTCACAGCAAATTTGTTTCTCTGGCTCTTGCAATCTTTCCTCCTGCTCTCCCACATGATCCCTGAGCCTTAGGTAACCGGAATGACACTGTAGATGTATCAATTGAGCCTGGGCTCCACAACTCTGTAGTTTGATTGGTTGTGGTTTTCTGTAATGATTTCCATATGTTGCAAAAGAGAAGTTTCCGTGATGAGGCATGAGAACTGTACTTTTGTGTGTATAAAAAGAAATATTTAGAATGTAGTACTAGGGGTTTATGCTGGTTTAGTGAAGTGGTGTTTGTATGTTCCCTAAGATCCATGGCTTCACTAGCTCTGTGTAGTTGGCTATGTTTTCAAAACCAGAAATGATTTTTTACTTGTGCAGTGGGTGCCACTACTGCACGCTTAGGTGGATCATACTGGTCATTAATATGGTTCATAGGTGTTGTATTTGGGTAGAAATGGTTGTTGCTTTCCTTCACTGGAAGGTTGAATAGCTCCTTCAGGTACTACAAAAGCTAGTCTTCATAGGTAAGGTTTTCAAGTCAGATCCAGCTTAAGGGGGTCTCTGGGCCTGTTTGATGTGTGATCTGATCATCACAAACTTATGTGCTGAACTAGCCAGTGATTCTCTAATTTTTTACTCATAAATTCAGTTTCAGTAGCAATTTGGTTCAGATTTCTTACAATGTGATTAACTCACCTGCCCCAGAAAGCTCACAATCCAATGAAGAACATACAGATAATTACACTAAAATATGCGCTTACTTAAGCAATTATGATAAAATGTGGTAGACATTAATGGAAGAGCCAAGATACCAGTTAGTTGTTGAGTACTTTGCCCATGGGAGCCAGAGAAGATTCATAAAAGTAATGACAAGTTAAAGGTACAAAGGAATCTGGCAAATATCCAGTGGAAGGCAAGAAACCAAAGACTATTTGCTAACATCACAGAGAAGTCTATTTCAGTGAAAGACATATTGCAAAAGATTAATAATACAAATAAGATGGAGAGTAATCAAGGAAGAGGTTCAACTTCTGCTGCACTTCTGTTCTCTCTCTCTCTCTCTCTCTCTCTCTCTCTCTCTCTCTCTTTTCTCTCTCTCTCTCTCTCTCTCTCTCTCTCTCTCTCTCTCTCTTTTCTCTCTCTCAACACTATGTGGATGAGGGGTTCAGTTGTGCTAAGATGTTCAGATTTGCATGTTATTTTCCTTGTTTCCCAGAAGGGAAACTTGACCTGACTCTCTTTAGTCTAGCCATAGGGAAAGAATGGAGGCAGCCAAGTTTATGATGGACTGGAAATGAAATGTCAAATGTCAAGAGTCTATTTCCTGCTTGCTGTTTAATCATTAGACAGAATTTTGTCATGTGAAAAAAAAGCATTCATTACAATCAGACTGAAAATCCATGTACCTGAAACCTTTAGAAGGGAAGGCACACTACTGAATAGCAGATACAAAACAATTCTTATCGGTTCGAATCTGTTTTACATTTCATTGCAGACTCTGTGAATTACCCACAACAATGAGCCTTTGTAAATTAATGAGGGTAGCAGCGGGAAAGAATCAATCAGCCACTCTTGTTCCTGAACCTTCCTCCTGGTAACAACCTGAAGTGAACCTTGGAATCAAGACTTCAGACTAATAGCCTGCTTTCTTCCCCTTTGAACAGAACAATTAAATAATCACATTCCTCTCAGACTATTTCCTGAATGTATTAATTAGATTAAAGCACAACTTGTCAGCCTCTCCTGAGAGGAAAGGGTTTGTTGGATCCGTTTTCTCTTGCCTTCCAGCTTCCAATGTCATAGACAGCTTTCATATGTTGGGGCACACTACCTGGACAAGCAAACGGCTGTTCTGTGCAGTGGATATTCTTCCTCTTGTACTAGCTCACCCACCTCTTTTGTCCTAACTCCTCTGCTATGGCATACACATGTTTCTTTTAGAATTCATCCATCTTGACGCTGTTTTAGTTGTGTGAAGTTAGTAGTTTAGTTATGAATCCTCTCTGAAAATACAGAAGTCACTTGGCAGCACTATGGGCCTGAATCCTTGCATCTCATTCATCTACCCATCCACCCATGCTCACATTCATCTGTTCATCTACCCACCCACCCACACATCCATCTATCCATCCATCCATCTATCCATCCATATACACATACACCCATCCATACATCCATCTATCTACCCATCCACTACCCACCAGCCCATGCATCCTCCATCCATCCATCTACCCATCGATCCATCCATCCATTTATTCACCCATCCCTCCATCTATCTAACCACTTACCCATCTGTCCATCCACTTAACCCCCCATCCACAATTTAAGGTATTGCTTCTGTAAATTCCTATAAGTGTAAGCACGTGGACATTACTTAACTTCTCTGTACTTCTGCTTCTTGTTTACAAAATGGAGACAATAACAAGATATACACGTGTGGTTTCTGTGAGGGATTTTGAACTCATTGCTATAAAATGCTTCAAATACAATCTGATCGATTTGATGAGCCATTTCTCAGTACTGAGATAATAGGACTTTAAATATGAGCATGACTTTATTTCTTCCACAAAGTAATAAAACACCAAACCAAAATGTTCACATACTAGGTTAAGTGAGGTGAGAGAAGCATGTGTCACCCTAAAGTGCAGAGGATGAAGGATTGCAGCCAGACTAGGTACTGTCTGCCAAGTCTTCTGCATAACTGGTCACCTTCTTGTGTTTGGAGGCCTCTCACTTCATCTAGTTCTCTGCCAAAGGGCAGGATTCTTCTGGAACTTCAATCTAAAATAGAAGTATCTACTAGTGTACCATTCTGTGTCTTTTCCATCTATCAATCTGCTTTACAATACCTACAATTACTTAGCAATGTATTCTGTATTTATTTTTTTCATTTGGTTATAGAAGTTGTTCACATAGCAATCATAGATGTTGCAGGAAATTCAAATGCCTAGGCCTTGCCATAGTCATAGGAAATCAAAATCTTTGGGAACAGGCTACAGAATCTGGTTTTTTGTTTGTTTGTTTGCTTGCTTGCTTGCTTGCTTTCTTGCTTGCTTGTTTATTTGCTTTTGCTGTGCATGGAAATCAAATCTTGTGAACATTAGATAAGTAATCTACCATGAAGCTACAGCCACATCCTTGGCCTTTAAGGTCTTCCCTGTGTAGCTCAGGCTGACCTAGAACTTGCTATTTTTCAAAGGTCAGGATCAAACTTGTGTTTTTCCTACCTCAGCCTCCTGAATGCTGAGCTGCCATGCCCAACCTGCAACCTAGGTTTCAAAGGTAGTGATTAATTGATTGGAATTCCCAGGCAAGTCTAACTAACACTAGATATTGTGCATCTCCATTCAAGAATGAAAGCTCCTTAAAGCAAGGGCATTTTTGGTTCACATTCATTTGTACCTAGCACTTGAAATGCAATTGATGGCCAATTACTGGTTGGATGAGTAAAGGACCAAACAATGACTCTATCTTACTTGGTCCTCAAGCCAAAAGTAGTATCCCACCTCATCCATGGAAACCAACTCTATTTTCATTATAACTTTCTGGGATACATAAATTCAAAGGCAAAATTACCCATGTGTTGATATCAATGTCAAATAATTTATATTCAACTTCAGAGATGGTATAAAACACACACACACACACACACACACACACAGAGCTTTCTTGGAAAAGATACTTATAAAATGCTTCATATTTATTTAGTAAAGCACAGGTACAAATAAAACATTATCAGAAGCTCATCAAAGGCTATCATTTGGGCATAAATGCTGAATCTGGTTGATGATGCTCTGGAGAGCCAGAAAGAAAGAATTTGCTAGAAAATCAGTGTGCATCAGGTTTTTGCAACAAGAAGCGATAGTGCCTGACAAGAATATCTATGTATCCATTACAAACATCATATACATATCAATGGAAAGGAGGGACCAAGAGGCTAGTGAGGAAAAAAAAGGGTGAGGTAGACACCAGCACTATATATCTATAGCCCTATTTTCCCCCAAATAAGCTGTTGTGCCTTGTCTCTGTCATGTTGAACACCATCGCAACCTATCCTGTAGTCATGAGGTACATCTACAACTAACTAGTCAAGAAGACAAGAATGGGGGTCCAAGATCTTGCCCCATCCCCAGAGAAGGAAAAGTCAAGAGGTTATGTGGCCTTTGTGGTCACCCAAGCTCTGAACTTAAAATCTGTTACTAAGAAAAAATGGAACAAACCTCAGTCTGTGATTGTCTCTCCCTCTCTTCCTCCTCCTCCTCCTCTTCCTCCTCCTTCTTCTTCTTCCCCTCTCTCTCTCTCTCTCTCTCTCTCTCTCTCTTTCTCTCTCTCTCTCTCTCTCTCTCTGTCTATCTGTCCATCTGTCTGTCTGCTTGGATGAAGATGTTAATGAGGCTGAGTCACATTAACATCCATGCCTTTAGCAACAGAAGAAAGCATCAGATACAAAGCAGCTAGTTCTAAATGACATAGACATCACATTCATTCTTCTCCATATTTCTTTCCTATACTTTGTACCTGTAATCAGAGATTAAACAGGCAATAGCAGCAAGAATACATGTTTGTCGCACACTAAGAATATGTTCTTGCATGAATACATATAGCTTTTAGTAAAAACTGCATGAAAATTCCTTATATGATATTCTCCTTTTAGGGTGTCCTCAAATAGATACTCTTTTGGAAAGGACGTGCTAGGTTCTTTTTATATATTGTCTTGGTTTGCTTTCTATTGCTGCCATAAAACACCATGACCAAAACAAACTGGGGGAGGAAAACATTTATTTGGCTTACAGTCTAGGTAACAGTCAATCATAGAAGGAAGCAAGGGCAAGAACTCAAAGAAAAGAACCCAAAAGCAGGAACTGATGCAGAGCCCACAGAGGAATTTTGCTTAATGGCTCACTCCTATGACTTGCTTAATCTGCTTTTTTATAGGATCCAGAACTACCAGCCAAGAGATGTCCACACCCACGGTGAGATAGGTCCTCTTACATCAATCATCAATCAAGAAAATACACCACTGGCTTGTCTACAGTCCAGTCCAGTGGAAATATCTTCTCAGTTGAGACTCCCTCTTCCAAAATGACTCCAACCTGTGTCAAGTTGACAAAAAAAACTACCCAACACACACACACACACACACACACACACACACACACACACACACACACCTCACAACTAATTTAAACTAATAAATCCAGTCACTACATGAGGATAGGGATAAAGAAGGGTATGAGAGTACCATGTCTGTAGAATAAAGACCAGCATTCTAAGGCTATGTATGTAGCTCTGTAGTAGAGAAACTGTCCCTCATTTACAAAGCCCTGGGCTTGATCTCCAGTGATACAAAAATAAACACACAATGACCTAGGTTACTTCTCTAAGCCTCAACATATCACCACGTGTTCCCAACATCACACATGCACACATTCACACACACACACATACAGAGAGAGAGAGAGAGAGAGAGAGAGAGAGAGAGAGAGAGACAGACAGGACAGAGACCGGACCAGACAGACAGAGGAGAGAGAGCGAGGAGAGGACAGACAGAGAGAGAGACAGAGACACGGGGGGGGGGGGGGGGTGGAGGGATGGAGGGAGTGCTGAAGATCTACCCACAGATGGCGCAGTTCCAAACTAGACATATGCTGTCCCATGAGGGGCTAAAAGAAAGGAACAATGCAATTCAAGTCGCTGTGACTGTTTCTGGGACAGAAACTTGCTTAGTGTTCAGTAAATGAGACTGCAACTGAGAATATGACATATTGTGAGTGTCACTGTGGGCTGAGAGCAATGTTGTTTGTGATGTGGATTTTTAGTGAACATCGCTATGCATTCCCCTCCAAAAGGGGGAATGTGTATCTTGCCACAGTTACAGGGAAACATCGTGTAATTCACTCTTCTTTAGGCACACCTGTACAGAGTGCATATGAGAGCTAAGGGGTCATCTTGAGAATCACTCATTTCTGACCTCAACGAAGAAGTTAGGTTCCCCTGTAACTTCTCTCTAACACCTGAGACTCTCTCAAAGTTTACAGAGTCACCTGAATAAAAACTCAGGCTTTAAACACCATTTCCAGATTAACTGGGTAAACATTCCTAGTTGGATACACTGACAACTCAGCCATTTTGACCCCCTGATCATCTGCCTACTCTTCTCTCTGTGCTTTGAAAGGGTTATAATAGGAATTCAGTTTTCTGAGCTCAGCTTGAGGACAGTCTCTTTTTCTTTCCTTCTTTGTTTTTCTTAACTCCGAGTTGCTGAAAGGGATATGAGTACTACCATGTTTTCTAATCATTTAGCTATTGAATTGTCAAAATACTAGTACATTGCAGAGAGGTCTTTAAAAGACCCATTTTCTTTCAACATGTAGTAACAACCTGCCAATGGGAAGATGGTAGTGAAAAAAAAAAAATGCTGAAGTCTGAAAATGAAGCCCTTAAAAATAATAATGGATTCTCATTGTGGGATAATGAGATAAAGATAATGTGTATTTTCTAAGTGACTAGTAGTGTATTCTTCTAACTGAAAGACCTCAGAGCAAAGTGAAAATATATACAGCTTCCTAGGCCTGAGGAGATACCTCAATTGGCTATGTATTTGCTGTGTATACTTGAAGACTGAAGACCTGACTGTGAACCCCAAGAACCTTTGTGGAAAAAAAAAAGCCACATATAGCAGTTGATACTGTAATCATAGTGCTGGGGACGCAGAAACAGGCCAAACTCTGAGGCATCCTGGACAGTCAAGCTAGCCTTCTTGGTAAGATGTAGGTCAGTGAAAGACCTTGTTTCAGAAAACAAAGTAGATGAAAATGGAGGAATAACAACCAAGGTAGACATCTGCATTCTACACAAATATGGGTACACTTGCAAGCATATACACAAACATATTTACCAGCTTCCATGTATGCCTACACACACACACACACACACACACACACACACACACACACACACACACACACACACACACACTGAAAGACTACACGTAACTTGGATGCCACGGCTTTAGAGATTAGGAGTATATGTGTTTTAATAGAGCTAAAAACCATGAAAATGAGATAGAAATGAAGGAGCAGAGGCAGGGAGAGAACTTAACATGCCCCTTGGTGTGACCCCTTACAGCTAATGTCAGTCTAAACTGGATAACATTGCTTCTCCCCCACCCCCAGAAAATGGAAACTAGCTTATTTCTTATTTTATGGCTATATGGGGCAGATTCTGAGGTAGGATCTGAAAACAGAATTTTTACGTCTTGGATATTTGCTAAAATCTTGGAGAAAAGTTTAGACAGCCCTAGCATCAAAATTCATTGTACAAAACAATGTTCTCACTGCCCGATATCTGGTATACTCAGCGAATTTGTTCCCTCTTTGTGCTTCCATGGTAACACATGGAGACTTTTGTTCTGAAAGTTAGTGAAGTGTCATCCTCACAAAAGGGGAACAACAACCACTAAGTAATGATTCGGATTTTGTGACATGAATCCAGAAGGCATTCTGGATATGGGACTTTAGGGACCTTAGAAGGACCTTCTAGGGGGATGCAGCCATAGTCCTTCCAAAAGGCTACTAGCATCAGGGGAATTTTTACTTTATGATGTCTGTTGAGTTTAGTGGAACTTTTCCATTTCCTTAGCCTACCTAGTGTCCATATCCAGGGTCAGAGTTAGGACAGCCCAGGGTACCTAACATCCTATGAATCACAGACAACCTTTAAGGACAAACACAGCACAGACTCTTTACAACAATAATTTAGAACCAACTTTCATATATATATATATATATATATATATATATATATATGTCCTATATATTTAAAGAAAGCTGAACATCAAGCCAAGCAGACCACACAAAAGGCTAGCCATCCTTGGAAAAATAAAATGCTAAAAGACAAACTGCCACACACCTATGATAATGAAATCTTAGGGCATTATAATGGGTTAAACTATACTCTCTAGAGAATGTGGTCAATTATTGATCTAGGAAAACTCTAAAAGTAACCTTTTTTAGAGGTAGAGCCTTTTCAGATGTCACTAAGTTAACTTGAGGTCATAATAGGTGAGGATGGGCCTCAAATATATTGCATGCTATCCTTACAAAAATAGAAAAGAACAAACATAGACACAATCAGAGAAATCCACGTGAAAACACTGACAGATCCGCTACAGATCAGTAAGTTAAGATGAAAGAAAGATTCCCCCTTAAATCTCTCACAAAAGTCATGGTCTTACTAACATCTTCATTAGAGAACTCAAGCCCTCAGTTTGAAGTTCACTGATAGGGCATTCCTGAGAAGGTAATAAACCATATTTTTCAGACCATAGACACACTTTTCCCCCCAAAAGTGTATGTGGGGGCGGCAGAAATTAGGGTACTCCTATGGTCCAATTGCTGTTTTTACTATTTTTCTTGTTTTACTGCTCTAAAAATTAGATGTGTCTTATGGTCAGGTGCATCTTATAGTCTGAAAAACATGGTAGACTAGAAGTGGCAGAAATCTACAGCCAACGAAATGGCTAGGTAGCAGGCAGGTTATATTTGCCTACTTATGTTTCTTTGGCTACTCCAGGGATCTCCTAGAATTCATCATACAGCATTATAATTTTCATTAGTACTTTCCAACCCTGATAGCCAAAACCATGTCTGTTAAGCTCATGGTTTATCCCCAACCACCACCCAGTGACTGTCATATGGGATGAGTTCAATACATTTGTTCAGTAGAACCAGTAAGTTGATCTGGGTCACAGGAAGGGGTGAGGTCAGAAATTAACACAAATCTCTTTCTGATGCTAAATTTCCCTGTTATTACGGCAAAAACTTTGCTTACTAAAATAGCCAATTTCTCAGCCGACTCCATCTTTTCTACTTCTTTTCTGCTGGCAGGCAGATGCTGTGAAGTGCCCAAGGAAGCAGAGACAAACTATTCATGGTTTCTGAGGCAGGGAGAGCTGGTATCTCAGAGGATCCCTGCATCACTGATGCCAAGAGTCGCCACAGGCTGCACTGGCATCATCTAGAATATGCGACTTGGATGCAGCCTGCCCCTGGGATTCATCATCTTGACTATTCACAGGCCTCTCACTTTCAAAAGCCAGCGGCTCTGATGGATGGGATGGCCTCTCCCAGGGGCCATGCTGCCTGGGCTGTGATTTTGCAAGTCTAGCAAGAACTGGCTTTCATTTCAAGCACGTCTCAAGGATGGAGACTTTTAGAGGGGAAAGCAAATTTGCAAACGAGGAGAGACTCCAAAACTCCAGATAATAAATGGACCTTAAAATAAGTTTTATGTGCCTCTTTTGAACAGTCTGCCTGTCTGGCATCATTACGTTAGTACCTGGTTAGCAGATTTGAACAACTCTGCCCATAATAAATAAAAACACAGGCTTTTTGTTGTTTTTGTTTTAAATTATATCCTTTGCATGGTTGGAGCAGAAAAAAATGAGGGTTAACCAGCCAATTGTTTTATCAAGTAGCTCAAGGATAAATTAAAATAAATAGTAGGATTTGTGTGCTCATTGCATAGATAATGTACCAATCATAGCTGGCCACCTGTGTCCTTGTATAGACATGACAAGACCAGCCTCTTCTCAACCTGTGGTTCTTTCTCATAATATCAATACAGCTTCAGCAAGAAAGACTCCTCCAAACCTCTCAAGGTTATTTGAGCATCTCAGTTTAAATTAAAAGACTAACTAGACCTTTTAGTTTTTATTAGCCAAACATAAGCGATTTTTGACGTTATAAAAATTTACGCTGGGAAGATGGCTCAGAAAGGAAATAGCACTCACTGTATAAGGGTGAGTACCTGAGTCCAAAGCCCAAGAACCAACGTAGAGTTGGACATCATGCAGCACAGGCACCTGCACTCCCAGAGCTGCTAAAAAGGAATGGAAGGCAGGGGCAGGAGAATCTCTGAAAGCTTACAATACAGCTGGCCTGGCATATGCAGCAGGGAGAACAACAAAGAGATATTGCTTTAAACAAGGCTGAAGAGCAGCTGTAATATTTGAAGTTGTATTCTGTATGTGTGTGTATGTCTGTATGTGTGTGTGTGTGTGTGTGTGTGTGTGTGTGTGAGAGAGAGAGAGAGAGAGAGAGAGAGAGAGAGAGAGAGAGAGAGAGAGAGAGAGAGAGAGAGAGAGAGAGAGAGAGAGAGAGAGAGAGAGAGATTGTACACACAAACCCAACTTATATTCATCTATTTATATAATATAAATTAATTACATATACTACCTTTGGTATTATTTTTCTTATTCTCGATTCATAAATACACCCAAAGCTCAAAATGAGCACACATCGTTTAAATAAAAATATATAAACTGTCCCATTTGACCTGCATCTTTATTTCAACACTTCTTCTCATATATTCTCAGAACTAACATTTTATTCAGTATTGTACTGAATAGTCAACAAGTCAATGAAAGTGAGTAGTAGACTTTCTTACCTGTAAAAATAACCAAATAGAACTTAGGCTTGTGCCTGTTTATAGTCTTATATACAGAAGCAGATTTCTTTGGCATCTACTGTACTTGAAGCATGAGGAACAAGAAATCTTTGCCTGCCCCCTTGAAGCTCAAAATCTGAAGAAAGACAAACACTAGATATCAGTCTGTCTAACTGATACGGCTGAGAACATGTACAGTTCATCAGATAAAGAGTCACCGTTCCAGGCCACTATGGGCCAGATGTTAAGGATAATGAAGAGAGCATCATTTTAAATGAATGCCTTCTGACTCTCCAGTAGGGTCTTGGTCACTTCTGGTCACCTTCTGGAATATCCTGAAGCTCCTATTTCTATAACATCATATAAAATTCCTCATTAAACATTGTGTTCAAAATTCTGACTTAAGATGGGACAAAGTTTTCCTGGTCATACACTTGAGGACGTCCATCTTTGATTTCCTTGAAGTTCAGACATCTTGATCCCGATGGTCAAGGGTCTTGACACACATGAAAGCCTCTATCCTTTTCTCTGAATTCTAAAGCATCTCTTTTATTGACATTTTTATGATTCTTACTATGTGCCACACTGTTGAGCCTATGCAAATAAATCTTCTATTTCTTTAGAGAAACCCACTCCAAACTGCTCTTCTCCAAAGTCCTCAGAAGAGTGCTCATTTTCCCTTCCCACGGGTCTCCAACTTGTTAATAGGATAAATGGAGGAGAACCTCCGTAACTGCAAAAGACAATTTCTCATTGAAAAGGTTTCATCGGTTCAGTTTTCTGGAGAATTTTAACAAAACAGTCCAAGTCAAAATCATCAGATGCTATCACTACCCAGGCTTGCTAAAAATCACTTATAGTATCCATGATCATAGATCATTTCATACCAAAGATGTCTGAGAGTTGGTGACTTTGGAAGGACGGTAAGTCCTCCAATGAGAGTTGGTTTGTATTGGTATTTGATATGCTCCAATCTCCCTAATAAGCTGTACATTCTTTCATGAGGGCAGCTTTATATTGGCTCACAATATACTTGGCTTACACCTTCTTCTGCCTCAGCTTCTGGCTAGTCCTGTTGGCCTTACCTCTAGCTCGATTCTACTGTTCTCTGGAAAGCTCTGTGTTATCCAGCACAGCCTGTCTTCATGAGCAGGAAAATTCTTATCTCGACTCTCACATCTCACAACATTCTAAACACTGTCAGTGTCCATGTTGATATCCTAACTTGCCTTCTCCTTCGTCCCTGCCTCCCTAGGGCATCACAACAATTCAATTATGGGCATAGTTTCTATCACAGACAACAGGAGCCTCTGTACTTTTTAACTTCCTTCATGGTTAAAATATTCAAATTTCAGTCTGTGAGTATAACTTTTTCCTCCTTGAGATTCCTCTCATAGGGATTTCCATTAAGTTTGCTTTGGATGAGTCCCTTTCCCCCAGAATTCTTCCCTTTATCTCATATAGCAGCTAGGTCCCATGGCAAATCTTCATTGTCATTGATGTCTTTTGACAACATTTATGCTTGTGTACTCAGGAATAAAATAATAGAAGAATGTTCCCCAGCCTGGTAGATGAACACATCCCAACCTAAACACATTTCCTACTATAGTGCCACTAGGAACTATCTTTTGCACGCTCGGTCATCTTCTCCTCTTTCTTCCAACCAGTCTGCTCAAATGTTCTCTATCATTTACAAAACCACTACTTCAATTCCCACCCCACCCCCACCTTTTCTTTTTGAGTGGAAATATATTTGTTTCCGTTCTTAAGAGGATAATTTGGTTAAGGTCATCTGACTTGTTTTATTCTATATATTTCTCAAATAAAGTTAATTGTGCTTCTATTATAGTGTAGGGGGATGGCCAGGCAGTTAAGAAGGATTACGCCTATTTGAGTAAGAACTGGGTTTGATTCCTAATACCCACATAAGGAAGCTCACCACTACCCATATACAACTCCAGCTCCAGAGCTGAAGCTCTCTGGCCAGTGTAAGCAGCAATATTCATGTGGTGCACAGGCACACACACACATAATTTGACTACATATACAAATATCATTTAAATGGAAATTACTACAGAATGAATTTTATAAAACACATTTTTCTTCTTTTGTATATTATGTGTATCTTTGTATCCCATATTTTCTGTATATTCTCCTCCAAAGTAATTTAGTCTATGATGTTTCTGCTATGCTATTCAACAAACCACAAGATGCCTCAGTCTTCACATGCTGAAGAAACATGTTGACTCAGAGAAATCTCTTTCTGGACATATACAGGGATATGGAAGGACTGTTACCATTTAAGAAGCTCATAGGAATCTTTTCACTTGACTTCTAATTTTCTCTCCTAACAACTATGGTAAAATAAACACAGCATATGTAAGCATTTGGTTTGTGATGCGTGGAACCATTCCATCAGTCAACACTTGCTTTAAGACCAATACCCTGCTCGCTAGCTACAAGGCAGAGTCTTGCCTTTGACTATGCAACTCTGCACATGTCAAATATGTTTCTTGGATATTTATGCAATCAAGTAAATTTAAAGACTTGAACAAGATAATCTCTGACATGTCCTTTCAACTTCAAAAAATTTTAATACTGATATTTCTATTATTTAATTTATTCAGCAGTGTTTACTGTGCCCTATACCATATGATAACTTTAATATAAGATAAAAAGTGTAAAGTATTTTTAGTTTTGATCATCTCTGTGGAGTAAAATTACAATTTATTGGAGCACAAGTAAGGAAATCTTCATTCTGATTCTAATGCTATCATCACTGACTAGCAAATAACTGAGGACAAGACTGTCCCTTTTCTACCTCCTGTCTCAGTTTATAATAAAAATAAAAAAGTAAGCTGTACAAGACAGTTAAACAGTAAGATCACTTATGTTTTCTTATGTCAGTGGAAAGAAAAGGTATCAAACAATCTAAGTATAAAACACAGTGCTAAGACTATATTTTTAGGGATCATTTCTATAGTTCGTTACTAAAACACAGTGCTACAAAATAACACACACACACACACACACACACACACACACACACACACAAACACAAACACAAACACCTCACCCCCCTTAGTCTCTGGACTGCCTCTAGCCTGTGGATACAGATGTTGAGTAATTTCTTCAACCACCTATTTTTTAATGCTTGAACTCTGCAGAAGCTGTGCCAACTCTTCAATGTTCTTCCTTCAGTGATTTGTCAGTTCCTCCTGGAATAGTAGCATTGCACTCTCAATGAGGTGCTAAGGCAGTTTTTTCTTGCAGGGTGAAAAGTAGTGGTCACAGAACTGGCCCAACTTTGAGAGCAGACGTCCTTCCCAATCTCATTTCTTCATGGAGCCAAATGATTCATTCGGGAAATGTGTGCATGCCCAGCGCAGAGGAAATGAGTAACATGGTCTCCCTGGGTCTCATTCTTGTCTCTCACTCTTGCTGTTTGCATCTTGGGAATTCTGAGAGGTTTATGATCTAGTCGTTCAAACTTCCTGTTTGGATCGGGGACTATAAAATTGTAGGCTTATTGATTGCCAGTGAATAGAAGCATGCCCTCACTGCTAAAAAGATTAATTTTTGGAAATACATAAAAAAATACTGTTAAAAATTATACTTGTGTACAGAAGAGAGCTCTATATCTTATCTGCTTTAATATCACATCACCTTCCTGTCAATTCCTGGTAGCTTCCTATGTATCAGGCTTCAGGGCCAAGAACGCTCAAAATCATAGATGACCTTATTTCGCTTCTGTCTCCTCTTGAGTCCACCTCTGCCTTTCTTAGCTCCAAGCCCACTCACCTTTCCAGCAGAGCATTATAGACTGTCTAAGAGAGAACACAGTGTGATGGAAATGACATTGGATGGGAGGAGGGCATGCTTGACTTCACATTCTGGAGCCAAATTTGTTAACTATGTGGCCAAGGTGGAAATTTCTATAAATCCTGTAACTGGTTAAATCCATACAAGCTGGCCACAACTTTAATTGGCTAGAAAACATATTTTCAACATTAATGTTGCATGGATAACAAATTAAAAGTGTACATGTTTATGCTTTACTATTTGTTTATGTGTACATATACACTCTGAAGTGAGTATCACATCAAGGTATTGATGACCAGAAAGCCTCTGAAGACAGAGACCTGAACACATTGATGACAGCATTCCTCCCTCCATCAAATGCCCTGAAGATAGATCTAACCAAAGTAATAGATAAACCTGAGGCTTCCACCTTGCTACACCCAAAGCTGATATAGAGATAGTCATACAGTCAGATGGAAAGAATTTTTCAGTTTTATCTGGAACACAGACACACACATACACACAGACACACACACACACACACACACACACACACACCATGTATACAGGCACTCATGCACATGTGCATTCTCCCATTCTAGTGGATTTTATAGGTACTCACCTGACTGCCTTTACTGATGGAAAAATCTTGCTTCTCCCACCTCACCTATCTACCTGTCTGTTTTTAGGTGTATATTAATTTCCCAGCCTCTACAAGTCATCTATGTCTATTTATCTCATTTCCACATGCTAGCGTTTTAGTATCTTCCCAAGTCCCATAAGCTAGTTCTTCAAACTTCTATGATTTTAGAGAAGGTTGAGCACAAAGGTACCTTTGGATTATCTGGGTTTTTTTAATTTCTAGAAATGTTTTCAGATAAAAAAAATGTGCTGATTTGGGAGATGGTGGGAAGAAATTTAGCAAAAGAGAAGTTGTAAGGGTGTGATGGCCACCTCTTCTTGGGATCATCCTTGAGAGTAAACCACCTGAATGAAGGTTTCTATCTGCTGTCATTACTGGGCATCTCACAACAAGATGGCAATGCCCATGGGTCAGATACACCACACAGGAGAGGGTTTATTGCATGTGAGCAACCACTTAGATAGTGGAGGCCTATTGGCTGTGATTGGTTAGCACATTGCCTCAGACTGGCTACCAAGGGTCTCTATGCTGAAGAAACACATCAGAGAAGTTATAGAGACTGCAGACTCATTGGCCAGCCAGCCACCAGCTACTCATGCTATTTCAAAATGCAAAATACAGTGTTCTGACTTAAGGAACATGGTGTGCCACACTTCTTAGTTAGAAGCAAAGTCTGCCAAGTAGGCTGACTGCCAGGCCATGCTTACATTTTCTTTTATACCTATGCATGAGTCCAAGCAAAAGCCTCTACGATATATATATATATATATATATATATATATATATATAAACTATAAGAAACTATAGCAAAATATCTCAAGTTGAAAGAAAAGAGTATTCCTGACACATCCTAAAAAGTGGGGACTTAGCATGTAGCTTAAGCCTTAGTTTTGAAATTGCATAGTAATGCCACTTTGTTAGGAAGTTGCTCCCAAATACTACACTACAAAATAAGAAGCACAGCACACCATGCTTCCAATGCCAGAACCCTGAGTTCTGACATGACGTAAGTAGCTGGTAGCTGCCTGAGATGAGTGTGCACTCCCCAAGTCTTCTTTGGTGTGCTTCTTCTGCACAGAGACCATCATAGAGACTAGCATTTCTGAGAAGTCAGTTCACTTTTCCAAACTTCAGTTATCTCATCTATTAACATCAGAAAATCTAATAATAATCAAATGTACTTAATTAACAGATGGAAGCAAAAATTTTTTTTTCAATTTACATGACATTGAGTCAATTTTTCTTTGTTACACTCTACCATCTTGTGTATGTCCATGAGCTAGGTAACACAGGAGTCATTATCTGGCTAACTGGGGGGATTTCAGGTGAACTTTGATGAAAAGCCAATAAAAGCATAAAGAACATCATAGTAAAAGACATGAGGCCATTGCAAACTATGTGCAAAATAATTCTATCAAGCTGTGTTTTCACAACACACTGCTGTGCCTGCCTCTCTGGGAGCCACAGTTGCTTTAAGTAGCTGCCTAGGGGTCCATAAAACGTTTAAGAGCTTTGTCCAGTCCCACACGGAGAGCTTTAAAACTTTAAATGTACTTTATCCTAACCTCGAGTTTCAATTGAACAGCTATGCAAGGATTCAGTTTACTATCTTTAAGAGATTAAGGAGTCTCTGGGGCCTCCATAGTAGTCCCAAGATCTTTGTAGAGAAAAAATAGGCAGGCTCCCACTTCATAATTAAAGAGATAGATACTTCAATTTGATCTTCTACTGACATCGATGTCTGGGCACAGTGCCAACACATCTCTTATGGAAAATAAGGAACTGGACATCACTCTAACTTCCTGTAGAAGGATCACACAGCACAATCCCTTACAGATCCCATGCAGAAAAGAAATCTTTTTTTTAAACACATTTTTATTGAAGAATAAAATAATTCATATTACATCTCATTTTCTATCCCATCCCATGCATCCTCCCATTCCTCCCTCCCTCCCACTTTCACCCCAATCCCCCTTCCCTATGACTGTGACCAAGGGGGACCTCCTCCCCCGGAATATGGTGCTAGGTTATCAAGTCTCTTCTTGGTAGTCCGCTATCCTTCCTCCGAGTGCCATTGGGCCTCCCCAGCAAAGGGACATGGCCAAATATGGGGCACCAGAGATCCTGTGAAAGTCAGTCCCCAGTCTCCACTTAACTGTGGAGAATGTTCTGTCCCTTGCTTAGATCTAGGTAGGGGTTTGATGATGACTGCACATTTTGTCCTTGGTTGGTGCCTTTGATCAAGCAGAAGCCCTGGGCTCAGATCCACCCATCATAATGTTCCTCTTGTAGGTTTCTACGACCCTCTGGATCCACCTACTTCCCTATCCCCTATATTTTTCTCACCCAGAGTCTCAATAGGATGTTCTCACCTCTATCCCACTTTCCTGGTAGGTGCAGACTTTCATGGGACCTGCCCCTTGGGCTAGTGTCCAGTTATAAGTGAGTATATACCATTTGAGTCTTTCTGCTTCTGGGTTAGCTCACTCATTATGATCATTTCTAGTTCAACCCATTTGTCCACAAATTTTGGGAATTCCTTGTTTTTAATAGCTGAGTAGTATTCCATAGTGTAAATGTACCACAGTTTCTTTATCCATTCTTCTACTGAGGGACATTTAGGCTGTTTCCATGTTCTGGCGATTATGAATAAGGCTGCTATGAATGAACATGGTTGAGCAAATTTTCTTGTTGTGTGCTGGAGCATCTTCTGGGTATATTCCAAGGAGTGGAATAGCTGGGTCTTGAGGAAGCCCTATTCCCATTTTTCTGAGATAGCACCAGATAGATTTCCAAAGTGGCTGTACTAGTTTGCATTCCCACCAGCAATGAAGGAGTGTTCCTCTCTCCCCACATCCTCGCCAGCATGTGTTGTCACGTGAATGTTTGATTTTAGCCATTCTGATGAGTGTAAGATGGAATCTCAGAGTTGTTTTGATTTGCATTTCTCTGATGACTAGAGATGTTGAGCATTTCTTTACAGAAAAGAAATCTTGAGCAAATAAGTCACATTGTGACTTGGCCTAACAATGTGCCCCAAAACGTCCACTAAGATCCACTTGAACTATAAAATATGCCAGTCTCTCACAAGATAATATTGCCAGTAGATAAATACATATTTTTAGAAATGAAAAACAAAAATGCTTATTTCTCAGTAATTTTAATTATTCAACAAACTAAGAAAACCATATTATTAAAATGTCCACACACACTCACTTGGCTAGTAAGTGGAAAAGTGCAGTTTCTGGGTTGACTATTAATAAAATTTACTTTAACCACAAAATTTAAAATCATTCTGTCTATAATTAGAAAAACAATAAAGTGGGCAGGCACTCAGTCACTATATTAAATGATTAATTTATCAGTTCCATCCTTTAGGTATGACCATACTTACTTTATAATGAAAAAATGGGGCCTTGAGATTTTAAGTGTTTCCTCCCCCCCGCCCCAGAGTTACATAGCTAATGAAATGTCCCAGATATAAGTCCTTCACAGCATTATGTATTGCTACTGGTGGATAAAATAGAATGTGTTGTCTTCATAGACAACAATTTGGCCACTTCATGTAAGAATCTGGGTTCCTTGCAAGGTATATGTGATTTATCTAACAGAAAAAGAGAATCCAAATAATAGGGCATGTCCAAGGATAGGTCAGGAGGCATGTTTGTTTTAACTAAAGCCTGGATGATTCTAAGGGTACATGACACTTCCGCATTTTACTTCTGTGGTCTGGGCCCCAACTGCTCAAATGAGGAGGACGACTGCCAGCTGCAAAGACCAAAGCAGGTAATGAGATTGTCAAAATGTCACATGGGACATAGAAGGTCAAAAGAGGTGTCTGATGCTGAGGGCAGGAGGATCAGAGATGGGCTAGAAAACAGGAGGGAAAGAAACAACAGCAACAAAAAAGGAATATGGGAAGATACATATGTGGTCCTCAGAAAACGTCTCCAGTGATATCTGGAACAAAAATTACTCAAGGTGCAGAGATATCAATGAAAACATGGACTGGCCAGCAATGTTCAATCCAGAAAAAACAAACTCAAACACAAGCTGAGCTTCTCAGAACCTCTAAAGGGTTGCATCCCCGATTTTAAGGGAGAAACCAAAATAAAGAGCCTCTCGTGTATCCTTAAAATAAGCAGTGTCCTGCATTTTATCTGAACTCTTCTTTTTCATCTTTTTCTTTTCACTTCAGTACACATGAAGCACCGGAGTCTTGAGATAAATTTAAAAACACAAAACAAGTCGGCCAAAGCAAGTAAAGAGGGCACTCTGATTTACTCAAATTCTAATTGATACATTGTCTGCTGGCTTCTCATAAGATTGTTGTTGGACGACTGTTGGTTTCCTGTAATTGCCTGCCATCTTGACTATCTCTAGTTATTAGGTTATATTCAGGAAGGATTCTAGTGTCCTGTGTATATTTGTGTGTGATTCAATAATACGGATATTTTGCTCATCAAAAACAGGGAAGAAAAAAAGGGAGGGAGGGAGGGAGAGAGGGAGGAAAGGAGGGAGGAAATAAGAAAAACATGAGTTTAGGAGCATTCATTTTCCTTTTGCCTTTTTGGACCTTTAAAATTATTTTATTAAAGATTTTTTTTTAATATCATAATTACTCTACTTCCTCTTCCCTTTGTCACCAACTCCTCTCATATACTAACCACGCCCCTGTTCCCTTTAAAATTCATGGATCCTTTTCTTTAATTGGTCTCCCTCTCTCTCTCTTTCTCTCTCTCTTTCTCTCTCTCTCTCTCTCTCTCTCTCTCTCTCTCTCTCTCTCTCTCTGTCTCTTTCTCTCTCTCTCTGTGTGTGTGTCTATGTCTCTGTGTGCATGTGTATCTGTGTCTGTGTGTGTCTGTGTCTGTGCATCTATGTCTGTGTCTGTGTGTTGCTAAATACATAAGCACAACCTGCCCTGCCTGTGTAATGTTACTTGCATGTATATGTTTTCAGGGCTGAACATGGTAAGTAGATAGCCAATCAGTATGCTCTTCCCTGGGAAGACTCAGAATTCCTTAGTTGCCTGTAGTTCTTGGTCTAGGCTTGATCCCTCTGAGATTTGGCCCATATACATTAGCTGTCTGTTGCTGTCATCTTTGTTCAGGTCGTACTTAGGTAGTCATGTTGGTGAGACTTTATGGGTGTAGTCTGACACACACTCCCACAGGAAACTCTCTAACTCTTACAGTATGTCTGTCCTCTCCTATACTAATATTTGAACCTAGGTATAGTTATTGTGTGGTAGATATATCAGTTGGGATCAAACTCTACAACTCTGAATTTTGATTGGCTGGAAAAGGAAGCAATCAAGACCTCTACCGAGCTATAATATCTACCGATCACCACAATAACCTCCAGGGTTCAGTATAACTAAGGGCTCAGTTGTTGGATACAGATATTATTGGTAACTGGACCCACAACCTGCTCAACAAGAGACGAACCTAGCCAACCACTCAGGGGTAATGAAGTCATGGATATTGGAAAAGAACTTACAACCACCACTTCATTAAATCAGCCTAACCCTGAATTATACTCTAAATATTTGTCGTTATACCCACAGATAGATGTAGTTCTTACCCCTCATCAAGGAAACATCTCTTTCCAACAGACCCAGATCATTATAGAAAAGTACAGCTGACCAAAATGCCCTCTTTTACACAAGGCCCTGGGTAGCCATATATATCACCCGTTGTCAGTATTTCACAATGGAGATCCAATTTACATGCTAAAAAGTTTCCATTGGTTTTTACAGTTCTGTAATTTTACTTGTTTATTTATATATTTTGGTTTGGGGAGGCAGAGTGTCACTATGGAGCCCATGCCTTGAATAAACCTTCTTGTCTCAACTTTCTGAACTCCAGAATAAAACGCCTGTGACAGCAAACAGCCTAGTTCCACAAAATTAAAATAAATACACGATGACACACAAACACCACTGCCATCTAGATATGGAAGAGCTTCATTGCCCTCAAACTTTTCCTTGTGCCTTCTTGCTAGCAAGCACAATCCTCTGGTGATCACTAACCTAGGTTTTGTCTCTATAGTGTTGTCTTTGACATAAACATGAAATTATAAAGTACAGAGGTCATTTGAATACTGAAATTTGAGGCTTGTCAATGATATATAAATGTTTTTATATATGCATATATATTGCCATGGTAGTATTCATTATACATATACATATATATATATATATATATATATATATATATATATATATATATATATATACACACACACACACCCCATTTTGACATTTATTTTCTAGCTTCCCAGCTGTTGGCTATTATGAGTTGTATTCAAACTTGAGTGATCAGTAATAAAGTCCTTATAGCCATGGATACATGTTTTCATTTCACATGGGCATATACATAGTAATGGTTATTACATAGAAAATGTTTATAAAATTTTATTTTATAGAAACCTGCCAAATTGTTTCCCACACTGGCTTAACTAAGTGAGCCTTAAATACATAATGCATGAGAGTTCTGGAGCTCTGCATTGTATGACCATTGATATTTCTGAATTATCTAATTATTTGTCTTATCACTTCAATAGGTGCATAAAATTCAGAAATTATTTTTTTATTAAGTTAAATTCACAGATATTTTCTTTTATGTACCTTTTTTGCTTTCTGCCTGAAAATTACAGATTTAGGATATATTCATATATATTCTTTTCAAACTGATTTTTTTATGAGATATGTGTTATGGGTAGAGATGTTTATACACAAGTATAAATGTTTCAGTTAAATTTTCTTTCAGCTGGGTGCAGTTGAGCATGCCTGTCATCCCAGAACTCACAGAGGGAGAGGCAGGTGGATTTCTGTGAGTTCAAGGCCCTTCTGATCTACAAAGTGAGTCCAGGACAGGCAAGGCTACACAGAGAATCCATCTCTCAACACAACAAAACAAAAACAAAAACAAAAGACAAAAACCAAAAAAACAAAACCCAAACCCATATATGTATTTTTTCTCTAGCAGCATCCATCAGCTGTCAAAAGCTCTTCAACTAGGAGTGAGTAGGGACTTATGTGTCTTTCTCCAACCATGCTGGAATATTAAATGGCTTCACATTGTGCAGGTAACCACAGCAGCCATGACTTTATGAGTGTATCAGCTCTCTCATGTACAGAAAACATTGTTTTGCCCTAGTCTTCCCTGACTTTATCCTCTTTCTGCACATTCTTCGCTGATGTTCCCTGTTTTGATACACATGTCCTATTTATAGCTGAGTACTCCAGGAACATGTGTTCTGTTCACTTTGACCAGACGTGAGTTTCTGTGTTAGCTGCTTTCTGTGGTCCAAAGATTCATCTTTGATTGTTTCTCAGAGATACGCTAATCTAGGAACATAGAATTACTATTTGAATGGTAACTGTTGGCTATGCTTTCTTCACATCCTTACATAAATGACCATCAGAAATGGACTAAGTGTTTTTGTTTTTCACAAAAGGAAAATATTAAGTTGAAAGGCAAAGGGAAGGTTGGGGATGGAACCAGGGAGAGTTAACAGTGAAGAACAGTAGATTGATAATGATTAAAGCTCTTTATATACACATATGAAAGTCTCAAAATTTAATGAAAATGATACATATACATATTATTTTCAATCAAATGATCTTTGGAATTTTATGAATGTTAATGCTTATGCTTTTGTCTAGTTGTAATTCTTAATAATTCAGAATGAATGATGTTCTTTTTACGTTTCAGTATTTCATAAGTACATAGCCAGACTTCTTTGAATGCCATGGACAATAATCCAAAAGGTGACCTGTGCAGCTTGAAGTTTTCTATGATGCCCAACTGTGGTGAAAGAAACCTGATCATACTTGCAGAATCATAAAGAGTCTTACCTAGGTATTAAAAGATTTAAGTATAAACTCTACTAAAAACTAAATCCCCAAACTTTCACAATTTATTTATATATAGTGGTTATTTCTATAGCAACATTAAAAATATACATGTACACAGATTAGTACCAAAGACACAGTAAGCCTATAAAACATATGTAGTATTAATAAATTATAGTTTTTGAACTCCACTTTAGTTTCAAATCATGACTCCATCAAGTTCACTAGAATCAAGAGATATAATTCCAGTCCACAACCAGATGCTGAGTGACTGTGTTCCAATAGGTAGCTGGGTACATCTTTCTGAAACCCAATCTTCTTACACATAAGATGGGGTAATTGTACCTTCAACAGATAAACACCATGAAAGTAGTGGTGCATATTAAAGGATATATCTTAGTTAACTCACTTTAAGACATATATTGTGCTCTAATAACATAGATTGTTTTCTTATTGCCTTGCTGTGTAAAACATCCGATGGTAAAGGCTGTATGAAAAACAACATCTGAGCAATAAGTTTGCTTGAATATTGAAAAGTTCCACCAGATCATTTCTAACTAACTTAAGAAAACTAGATAGCAAGTATCATTTGATTTGGAAAGTGGGTATTGGAATTATCTCTGGCAGGATGATGGAATGCATTCATGGCTTGGATGGATAATAGATCGTGATGCACTAATAAAACAACATGCTACAATAGCTTTCTAGAAGGCACAGGGCCTGATGCCCTCACAAGTCAAACGTCAAGTTAACCCAAGGCTGAAGAAAAGAGAGCCAGAACACCTGCACAAGAGGCCACTATAAGCAAAGTAGATGACAACTATATGGATCTTCCTAATTTTTTGAGTGTTTGCTATATAGCAGGCTGTCTTGGCATTTGTCCTGTGTTACCTAAGGCAACATTCACTGCAATGTTAAAAGTACTCATATAGCTCACCCCATACAACCATGCAGAATCACGACTGACACATTGATTTCTTCTCCCTGTCCCTCCATGGCTCACTCTCAATCCTGCTCCATTACACAGGTCCTCAGTCCATAGAGGACAATACCCTCTCCATATGCTCCCTTGTGCTTGGCTTCCAGTTGGCTTCAAACTAGTAGGAACCCCAGCTGGAGACCCTAGAGAGGAGATACCCTGCATCCTCTGCGTTGTGGTCACAGCTCATTTCTCTTTGGACATTCCTCTTTTGCCCAGAAGACTCCTTCCTGCCTTTATCCTCCATGAACATCACAAGGGTCTCTGGCTAGTCTTAATCTTGGGGAATTGTCAGATTCCTTGCAGCATTCCTCTTCCTGGCTTATGATTTGCAAACGAGTTCTGTATTAAACTCTACTGAATTACCATTTGAATGTGTTCCCTCTTCTCTGAGTATGCCCTTGTAGATAAAGGCAGTTTGTCACAGATGCTCTTCCTATCTGGCCAGGATTTAACAGCAGTCTGAAGCTAGATGGAATTCTGCCTTCTAAAAGATGAAACCAAAAATCAAACTAATTATCATTTGGTGCTTAAAAGCAAGATGAAGCATGGATTTTTATCTTTCCTATATTAAAGAGTCAAATATTAATTCATGAATGGAAAAAAAGTCAGAAAAATATTGCACCCAATAGACTAGTATAGACAGATAGTTTCAATATGAGACTTCATAAAAGAGAAATATACAGTAATATATGGAACCAAAGAAAGGAATGTGGTTTTCCAGGACCCTCTGGATCCTTCTATCTCCTCATTCTCCCAGGCTTCTCACACCTAAAGTCTCAATAGGATGTCCTCCCCTCTGATCCACTTTCCTGGTAGGTAAAGTTTTTCATGGGTACATACCCCATGGACTAGTGTCTCGATATAAGTGAGTATATACCATTTAACTCTTTTTGCTTCTGGGTGACCTCACTCATTATGATAATTTCTAGTTCAATCCATTTGTCCACAAATTTCGAAAATTCCTTGTTTTTAATAGCTGAGTAGTATTCCATAGTGTAAATGTACCACAGTTTCTTTATCCATTCTTCTACTGAAACTATGGCACCAGCCAAGGAAAATATAGGCAGTAAACTTCGAACCCCTACCCAGACTAGCCGATGGACAGGACATTCTCCACCGTTAAGTGGAGAAGGAGATCTGACTTTCACACAAACTCTGGTGCCCCATATTTGACCATGTCCCTTGGATGGGGACACCTGGTGGCACTCAGAGGAAGGATAATAGGTCACCAAGAAGAGACTCGATACCCTATGAGCATATACAGGGGGAGGAGAGGTCCCACTCACTCACAGACATAGGGGAGGGGGATGGGGGGGGAAGCGGGAGGGAGGGAGGAATGGGAGGATACAAGGGATGGGCTAACAACTGAGATGGATTATGAATAAATTCATAATAAGAAAAAGGAAAAAAAAAAAAAAAGAAAGGAATGTAGTGGGGCAAGCGAGAAAGCTCAGAAGCCATAAGCTAATTTTAAAAGATTTTGTGATTTCCTACGTATTTTGGTGAATACTGAATACAAATTGAGTTTTGGAGAGGAGTAAAGTTAAAACGTAACTCCTGGAGTACCTATGTAGACCAGAGTGGCCTCGAACTCACAGTGATCCACCTGCCTCTGCTTCCCAGGTGCTGGGATTAAAGCCCTACACCACCACACCCAGCCAAGTATCCAAATATTAAATAGAAAGTTCATCCTTGGTTATCTGGGTAGCCCCAATGAAAATGAAAGGTTTTTCATAAGTGAAAGGAGGCAAGAATGTACTAGTGTTATTTCTTAGGAGAAAGACTTACTTTGTTTTGGCTTTGACAATGAAAGCAAACAGCAAGCAAAGGATTGTGGGAAAGAACATCAAAGAGGAGATAAGAAAATGAAGTCGGCCTTTTCCAGTAGCCAGCCCTGTTCATCATCATTAGAGCTTAGCATGATCTACATAAGTGAGAGTTCAAGATGGTAGCAAAGAAAACTGTTTTTCCCTTTTGTGCCCAGATCTATATTCCCCCACAAGTGTTCTCTTTTAAAATACTTTGTTTCTTCACCTAAAACAGAATATATATACTGTCATCACAACTCCAGTTTTCTCTTAGTGATTTTATTGCTATCTATTCATTATAATGGACAAATTATGATTACATGTAGGTATCAGAGTGTCACAGTGTATCCTATTTGTACTTTCACATGCCCTAAACAAAAAGAGTTTAAAAATATTTTATAAAATTTTTCATTAGTTGAGGTTTTTGGCTTGGTTTGGTTTGGTTTGGTTTGGTTTGGTTTGGTTTGGTTTGGTTTTTTGAGACAGGGTTTCTCTGTATAGCTTTGGCTGTCCTAGACTCGCTTTGTAGACCAAGCTGGGCTCGATTTCACAGAGATCTACCTTCCTCTGCTTCCCTGAGTGCTACAATCCCATTTGTGCACCACCACGCCTGGCTAATTGGATAAAATTTAAAGAATAAATCTATATGAAATTTGAGAAAGAATAAAAACAAGCTAACATTTACAAATAAATTAAATTGCTCTTTTATACTTGTTCTTATGGATATCTTTAATGATCTTTTTGCATTCTTAAGCTTGACCTGTTTACATTTTCTTCTTCTTATTGGGAACACTTTGGGTGATTTATCTTACATTTATAAATATATTAGGGGATCTGTTGGAGCATACTGTTATAATAATATTAACCTTTTCATTCTTAATATTCCATAAATTTTATGTCTTTGTCATTTACCATATTAAATAATTAAATGTATTCATTTTGTAGATATCATTGAAAAGTTTGGGTTTTTCAAATTTTTCATGCTCCTATCAACTTGTTCTTCTTAAAAATGAATCTTGAATAACCATTGAGATGTAATATGAATAAATTAATTAAAAAAAATAAATTTGAAAAAGAGAAAAAATAAATCTTGAAGCTTAATTTATTTCAATGTAGGAACACTAAATGTATTTATTATTATTACTATTACTATTACTATTATTATTATTATTATTATTATTATTATTATTATTATTATTATTATTAAATTAACATCACAATCCAGCACACCTATCTTCTCTCCTCCAGGTCCCACCCTCCCACCCTCTTCTTCCTAATCCCCCTTCTCTATTCCTCAGATAAGGTGAGACCCCATTCCCACCCCACCCTTGGCCAACCCACTCCAGCACATCAAGTCTCATCAGGCCTGAGAGAATCTTCTTCCCCTGTGGCCCAGCAAGGCACCCTGCCAGGGGGAGATGATCAAGAGGCAGGCAACAGAGTCCATGTCAGCCCTCTCTCCACTTTCTAGGAGACCCACATGAAGACCAAGCAGCCCATAAGCTATGTATATGTAGAGTGCCTAGGTCGAGTCTGTGCATGGTCTTTGCATCAGTCTCTACAAGCCCTCCTGAGCCCAGGTTAGTTGGCTTTGTTGGTCTCCTTGTGTCGCTCCTGTACCCTGTAGGTTCTTCCATTCTCCTGCTCATTCTTCCACAAGGGTCCCTGCACTCTGCCCAAAGTTTGGTTGTGAGTCTCAGCATCTGTTTCCATCAGATTATGAGTGGAGCACTCAGAGGATAACTATGCTGGGCTTCTGTCTGCAAACATAGCTAAGTGGCATTAACACTGACAGGGGTTGGCTTTCTCCCATGGGGTGGGTCTTAGGTTGGGCCAGGATTGGTTGGGCATTCCCTCATTGTATAATCTATTTTTGTCCCTGTAGGCAGGGTAAATTTTGGGTTGAAGGTTTTGTGGGCGGGTTAGTGTTTCCTTCCCTCTACTGAGAGTTCTTTCTAGTTAGAGGGTGGTATCTTCAGTCTCCATGACCCCTGCTAATAGAAGTCTCAGCTAGAGTCACTCCCATTTCCTCCTAGGAGCCTACCCTGCTGTATGTATCCAGCTTGTCAAAAAGATGCCCCCACAGATAGTTTCTCTTTGCTAGTTCTCTGTCCTCCTGCCCTTTTCTCTACCCATGGCTGATCTCTACCCTCACTTCTCTCTGAGCTCCTTCTCCTACCCTGTTCTCTATCTTTAACCACTTCTGTCATCTATTCTATGGTCCCTTCAGAGTGAGATTTAAGCATCACCCGACTGGGTCCTCCTTGTCCCTTATCTTCCTTGGGACTGTGAATTGTAGTGCCGTGTACTATATGTCTAACCTATTCTTTTTCATTGATAAATCATGTTTCCTTTTAAGATGTGTTATAGGATCTACTAAACAAGGTTTCTAGTATTTGCTTTTGAACAAAGTAAAGAAATATTTAACAAGTGGCTTACATTCTCCCCCCTAAACAGAAGACTAAATTTTATTTTCTAAATATTCCTGTGACTGCCATCATGCCAGAGTTACATGGCTTGATAAATAATGTGAAAAACTAAATTTTAACCCTCTTTAGAGATCTTAAAGGTCCATTATTAAAGGTGATTGATGAGAGAGAGTGTTACTTCATGGGCTAAGGGCATTTGTTGCTAATACAGAGGACACAGGTTTGAGTCTGTACTCAAGGGACAGCTCAGAACTGCCTGTAACTCTAGTTTCAGTGGACCCAATGCCCTCTTCTAACATCTCAGGACAATAGACATACATGTGTACTATAGCACACAGAAAAATAATAGAACAAATAAATCTGGAAATTGATTATTATAGAACAAGACCACATTCATACGTTGCTATTTAGATGAGAGTCCTTGAAAGTTGAAGCATCTATCTTTTGTTGTTATAAGTTCTTGTTGCATATGGTTTGATTTGGTTTATCTAATTAACTTAGTATCCCTATAATTTTATAAATAATGGCTATATGCAACATTTTGTCCATGGGTTTCTTCTTAAATAGATGGAATTTGTAGAACCAACTCTTCCCACAGAATATCTTCAGTTTTAAAGACAATGCAAAACTCTCTTCTGAAGCAACCGTGTCAGTGCACACTATCACAAACAGCACACATGAGAACTATACCTAGTGCAGTGGCTCTCAGTCTGGGGGTCAAATGACCCTTTCACAGGGATCACATATCACATCATATACCCAGCATATCAGATACTTACATTAGCATTCATAAATATAAGCAAATTACAGTTATGTAATAACAACGATAATAATTCTATGATTGGGGGGGTGGTCAACACAGAAACAGAAACTGTCTTAAAGGGTCACAGCATCAGGAAGTTTAAGAACCACTGGCCTAGTGCGATCTAGTTTTGGACTTGTGTGGATTTCACTAATAGTGGCAGCCAACAGTGCTTAGAGAAGAGTGAGCACCTCCTGTTCTCACGGCTGCATCAACCATTTCATCTCTTTTGAGATGTGAACTGCCCACTCATGCCATTTCCAGTTTTGTTTGGCATCATCTCAGTGATTTCAAGGGATTTAACATATAAAGATTTTAAAGCACAGTAATATTCATAGATAAAAATGAACCTTTTATCCTTACGAACTACTAATAGCTCTCTCTAGTTTGTTCATCTCCTTTTGACTTGAATCATAATTAAGGTTGAAGAAATCTTTTCTAATCATTATCTAGTTGGAAGAATGTCTCAATAGTGTGCGCACGGCCTTAAGATCAATTCTTAGAAACACACAAAGTATTTTTCTCTTAAAGTTTTTGGACCATATTTTTATGTAGAAGCTTTGCTCTATTTCCTAGTGATATCCCAATGTTTACATATTTTAATTAAAAATAACATAGTATCCTGTCAAAACAGATGAATGTGCATGTTAGCAAGAAGTTGGGGTGCTATGGGTAGAGAAGAGATGTTGTCCACGGAATTACATGTTGAAAGCTTGGTACTCAGCCAGTAAACTATTTAGGGAACTTAATCAAGGCCTGGATGAAGGAATAATGCCCCAGGGCCTTGTCCACAGCAGTATATATCTGGCTCTGTCCCCTTTCTCGATCTCCCTTTCTGTTTTGCGGCTGACATGACAGGAGCCACTTGGCTCCATTCACCCTTCTGCTTTAGCCCAGGCCTAGAAACAATATAGCCAGTGACCATGAAATTAAACCTCTGATAAGAAGAAGCAAAATAATCTTTTCTTTGAATTGTTTCTCTCAAATATTTGTTGCAGCAATGACAAGCTGACTACGTGTGCAGTATAACCGTTTAAATCAAGTGCCTCATTGGTTGTCTAAACATTCTTTTTTAAGAGGTTATTTTGTCCACCAGTTTGAAAGGCTTTCCTGACTATATATTATTTTCTCACACAGAAATAAGCTACTTATTGACTCCCTGTTGCATACAACTGAGCAGCTGTCATTCTGTATGTGCATCAGAACACTTTCATGATGACCCTGGAACATACCCAAATATGCACTAAGCTTAGTTTATTTCCATTCTCCGTGAGCTGCATCTTGACATCTATTCTGATTTTTTTCCCAACTCATTCCATAAAAATTTAATTGATATGCTTCTATATTCATATTGAAAGCATAGATTATTAAATTCATATCTTAATGCAAAAATGCTTTCTAATCCTTTAATTTTATTAATTATTCACTTTACATCCCAGTCATAGCCCCTCCCTCCTCTCCTTCCAGTCCCACCCCTCCCTTCCTGTTTCCATTATCCCCTCCTCCCTTACTCCATAGAGAAGGGGAGCCCCTCACCCCATCCACCCTAGCAGGTTGGAGGTCTGTCTGATGTATTTTGATGCTAATTATTTCTTGTTGTCTCTGTGCCCACCTTGTACCTTGCCTAAGAGCCTAACCTGTTTGACCAATAAAAGGCCATAACACCTGGGTAGGGCAAATGGGATAGTCTTGGCTAAGGTTCCTGGGCTTTGGGAGACAGAACGAATCTGGGGAGAAAGGGAGACCTGAGGAGAAGAGAGGAGAAGAAGGCTGTACCATGGATTAGGTGGAGGAGAAGCACAAGGCCAGCATGGATGGAGATTTGGCCCAGATGATGATAATTAGCAACTATTTGTGTTTAAGGATGGAAGGTAGCTTTACAGAAATTAGTAGAAGCAGATGGCATGGGAAGTAGTTTAGGGGATTAATATCTGCCCTGCCCCAGGTTAACTAAGCCTATTTTAAAATATAACAGATGTCAGTGTCTTGATTGATTGTTAGTGGGCTAGAAAATACAACTGTAGTAATAATTATAGGCCTGACAATAAACATTATTAGGCCATACTGGTAAATTAACCACAACACTGGCATATTAAGTTGCATCAGGACTGAGCGCATCTTCTTCCCCCGTGGCCTGGTGAGGTAGCCCCACCAGGGGAAAGTGATGAACAAGCAAGCAACAGAGTCCATGTCAGAGTCATCTGTCATTCCCATTACTAGGGTACCCATATTGAGGACCAAGCTACTCATCACTGTAGGGGGCCCAGGTCCAGTCCGTGCATGGTCCTTGGTTGGGGCTTTGGTCTCCACAGGCCCCCTTGAGCCATGGTTAGTAGGTTCTGTTGGTCTTCTTGTGGGGTTCCTGTACCCTCTGAGTCTTTCAATCCTTCCTCCAACTCTTCCAAAAGACTCTCTGTGCTCTACCCAATGTTTGGCTGTAGTCTCTGCATTTGTTTCCATCAGATGATGGATGGAGCCACTCAGAGGACCGCTATGCTACACTCCTGTCTGCAAGCATATCAGAGTATCATTAATAATATCAGAGGTTGGCTGGTTCCCATGGAGTAGGTCTCAGGTTGAGCCAGATATTGGTTGGACATTCCCTCAGTCTCTGCTCTATTTTTATCCCTGCACATCTTCTGGGCAAGGTTAATTTTGGGTCAAAGTTTTTGTGGGGGGTTGGTGTTCCTCTCCCTCTACTAAAAGTCCTGTTTAGTTAGACGGTGGCCTACGTACTCTCCATGACCCCTGCTACTAGGAGTCTCAGCTATAGACACCCTTGTATCCTCCTAGGAGCCTATCTTTTCATAGGTCTCCACTTTGTCGTAGAGAATGCCTTACCCAAGGTTTCTCTTCTCTGTGTAAGCCCTCTGACCACTGGTCCTGCTCTCCACAGTTCTAATGTCAACCTTCATTTCTCTCCATGCACCCTCTCTTACGTGTGTGTGTGTGTGTGTGTGTGTGTGTGTGTGTACATGAATATATACTATGTGTGTCTTTCTTGGTTTGGGTTCCCTCACTCAGTTCTATCCATTTGCCTGCAATTTTCATGATTTCCTTGTTTTTAATAGCTGAGTACTATCCTATTGTGTAAATGTGCCACATTTTTCTTCATCTAATCTTTGGTTGAGGGACATTTAGGTTGTTTCCACATTCTGGCTATTATTAATAAAGCTACTATGAACATAGTTGAGAAAATGTCCTTGTTGTATGGTGAAAAAATGTTTCAGGTATATGCCCAGGAGTGGTATAGCTATTCCCAATTTTCCAGTGTGTGGCTTGCTTGGCCTGAAAGTCTGAGTCTGGAACCCTGTGTTGGTCTGCGGAGGTTACCTCCCCTTTCTGGGGAAACATAAAGGGATGCTGGCATTTCAGAGTAAGCACCCAGCCACTTGCTTGCTCCCAGTTCCTGCTTTCCCAGTAAATATTCTGTGTGAGCTGGGCTCTGCAATCTTGTAACCAGACCCTGTAAGCACCTATTGCCTGGGAAGTTCCCACAGGTAAATGTGCAGAAACATGGGCTAGAGGCTGAGGACAGAGTCCCCAATGTCCAATGTCTGTGTTATCCTCTGGGAAGTAGGAAGAGTCTGGTGCACAGAGGCTGGAGCACGTTCCCTGCACACTCGGTAGCCATGCTTGGGCAGGCAGAATGTGCTGGGTGAAAAAAAAAAAAGTCCTTTTACATCTCTGAGAGTTCAAAAAAACATCCTTTGTCTAAATCACTTTTAATTCACCAATTTCTTTAGGAAGTTATCTGTTCTTATGTTGTAAAATACTTTTCCTTTTTTAAGGGTAGTTGTCATTTTATTTCTAATAGTGACATTTTTGTTTCTTTCCAATCCTTAACATTATTTTTTCTCCTTGTCAATGTTATTATAATTTTTACTGTGCCTACTCCTTTTTAGAGACACACTAAATATTGGTGATTTTGTCATTGGTTTTGCTTTTTTTTTCCTAATGGTTTAGCACGTACACTTTTCTTTGTTCCTGTTTGGTTCAACTGTCTGGACATTCTATTTGGAAACATTCTTCAGTTGATCGGGAGGTGCTCAGTGTTTATATGACAGGATAATGTTTTCTTTGAAGCTTTTGATTCGTTGGCCATTTCTGGTTCCTCTTGATTGATATTTAGGCACAGAAATAAAAATATGTAAATATGCATTTACTCTTTGTATGTCCTGAAGTCCAAATGTTCTGCAAGTCTGTTTGAAGCATTTTATTATTCCTGACATCTTTTACAAGGAATAATGAGATGGATAGCTTACAGATTGTTTGGGATCCCCAACAGGAAGCAAATTCGTGTTTAATGCTGAACTCTTTCACGTAATCATATTTATGCCAGCCTGCAAGCAGAAAACTTCTTAACTATTATTATTGATGACTTCTACAGAGAATTTCCTGAGAAATTCACATATGTTATAAATCAGTTGTGTTGTCTCCTGTTAGTCCCCAAATACCATGACCGAAGCAAAGTCAGGGCACTCAGGTAGAAGCTGGCTTCATGGCTAATTAATCTCCTTCGGAGAAGTGAAGTATCCTGGGCAGTGAGAGGAGGAAACTGTAGGGCTCTCTGAGGATCCCTCAGCATGCTTTTTTCCCAGCAAAGGCAGAAAAGACCCTGTGAATGTTTTGCCTCTCGGTTGGGAGGGAAACAGGAACACTTGCTTCCTCTTATCCAAAAACACTAAGATGTCTGGCTTGTAACTACTACCTGCTTGAGAACAAAAACATCCATGGAGGAGCTTCCTGAATCTTGTGGGTGGCTCTGATAGAACCGGAACTTAGGGTATATATCCAGAATGATCAAGCAAGTGCCCAGTAAGTCAAAGCCTTGTGCTAAATAAGGTGTAGGACATTGAAAGAGGACAAGATAGAGTTTCCCTCTTACTCATTTTACAACTAAATTATTGAAGGAAAGACTTCTAATTTAAAGCAGACATTCTGATCAGCATCCATGGGAACCACAGGATAAGTCTGTATGTTAGAAAGTTGCAGGAGACACATGAGCAGCACAGATACTTTACTACAATCCAGAGAAGCTGATGGGAAGAATAGTAGTCAGCAAACATGCACATTCCAATAATGAACACTGTGAAAACATTCAAGTATAGAGTACAAAATGAGGACTGTTTGGGGGGAAATGGAAGCATATAAGGACATGCACGAGTTTTTATAAGAGTGCGTAAGAGCCATACAAGAGAAGAATAGTCAAAAAGAAGCTCTGGGAGAGACTATAAACAGAATAATAAAAGGCAGCGCTTAGTGTAATGTAACTGCCTGCCAGCTGTGCTCATACACATTTTAATATATATTAATCCTTTTAATCTACACGCTAGCCCAGCTGTAGTGATTTGGGAAGGTCGTTGTCACTGCCCTATAGAATGTGAGGTAGAGATAGGGGAGATGGGAGCAAGAGGGAGGTAGGATTTGGATCTCAGACACCTTGTTAATATTTAGGCTCACTCATGACAGAGCAATACATTAATACCTGGAGGGGCAGCCGACTGCTTGTAGAATACTGATGCCTAGTGGTGGACCTTCATCTTTGTGAAATGAGAAAAGTAATCATCTTTACCTTCCCTACCACAGGAGATAATGCTGAGAAGCTAAACTCAGTCCTGTAAGCAGTAAATTGTTGCCTGAACAGGGAGGTCTTATATAAAAGTAGAGTTATATTCATAAAGAAGGTTACAGAGTAACAGGAAGTTAGCCTCCCTGATGCTCTCTGGTGGAAGAATGGAATGTTGGTTATAGACAGAACTGCAGAGTATGCTGGGAGTTCGAGAAGGGACTCTTCTTCCAAGCCTCGTGACTATAGTCTGATTTCCTCTTTCAAGGAACAAAAGGTATTGGTGCTTATGAAAGCTTTAGGACCCTGTTTCTGAAGAGAGGTCAATCTGATTCTAATTGTTTATATATATTTATTTACTTGTTTACTGTGTGTGTGTGTGTGTGTGTGTTGTGTGTGTGTGTGTGTGTGTGTGTGTGCGTGCGAGCGCATGTATGTGTGTGTGTGTGAATAGCTTGGAGAAGTTGGTTCTCTTTCTACCATATGAGTTCTGGGAATTCAAAACAGGTCACAAGGTTTAGAAGTAATTGTCTTTACCTACTCAACCAACTGAACAAGCCTATCCACCAATCTATTTTATAATAAAAATATAAGGTTGTCAGGGATGAAGAGATGGTTCAATGACTAAGAGCACTGGCTGCTCTTCTAGAGGGACAGGTTCAATTCCCACAACAATCCATAATTCTAGTTTCAGTTGATCTGATGCCCTCTTCTGACCTCCACAGCCAATATATGCATATGGTGTGCACATATTCATGGCCAAAACACCATACACATAAAATAAAAGCTGAAAAAAAAAGATAGTCAAGCAACAATCTCTTTTCAACTTGAGAGTAAAATTGAGAGAGAGAGAGAGAGAGAGAGAGAGAGAGAGAGAGAGAGAGAGAGAGAGAGAGAGAGAGCCCCTGTAAGCATTTACAAGTCTTCCAGACATAACTCAGTTAATCAATTAACAGAATGGATTACCATTCCTCTCTTATCAGCTTTGTATTGCATAGCTCAAGAAGTTTTTTCATTAACATTATTTTTTTGGTCAATGGTTGAACTCATTTTTATTGAGGGTCTGTAATGTGTGATGTATTTTACATTAATTATCTATAGTCTATGCAGTAGCCTACTGACAAGGTCACATCAACAAGGTTAGCAAAAGGCATGAAGCTTGGATTGAAAACTCACATATATCTAACTCAAAAATATATCTTTTTAAACATGTGTGTGTGTGTGTGCATGCGTTTGTGTGTATACATGAACAATAGCACTCATGTACAGGTCAAAGTACAACTTACAGCAATTATGCCTTTCCTTTTAACATATAGAACCTTGGGATGAAACTCATCAGGCCTTGTGGCAAGCTCCTGTCCCTATTGGAACAGCTCATTGCCTCTTAAAAATAAATTGTTTCTGGCTATTGTGAAGAGTGTAGTTTCCCTAATTTCTTCTCAGCCCATTTGTTATTTGTATACAGGTGGGCTACTGATTTATTTTAAATTAATTTTGTATCCAGCCACTTTGCTGAATGTGTTTGTCAGCTGTAGGCATTCTCTAGTGGAATTTTGAGGATCACATATGTATGCTATCATGTCATTTGCAAATAATGATACTTTGACTTTTTCTCCTCTGAAGTGGATCCACTTGATCTCCTTTTGTTGTCTTATTGCTCTAGCTAGAACTTCAAGTAGTATATTGAAGAGATATGGAGAGAGTGGGCAGCCTTGTCCCTGATTTTAGTGGAATTTCTTTGCGTTTCTCTCCATTTAGTTTGAATTTGCTATCAGCTTGCTCTATATCACTATTACTACGTTGGGTTGGTGCCTTGTATCACTGCTCTCTCCAAGACTTTAAACATGAATGGATGTTGGTTTTGTCAAATGTTTTTTTCGACATCTAAGGAGACATCTTCCTGGATAGAACTTCAACAGCTCAGAATCTAAGATCAGCAATTAATAAATGGGACTTCATGAAACTGAAAAGCTTCTGTAAGGCATAGAAAATTGTCAACAGAACAAAACAACAGCCTACACGCTGGGAAAAGATCTTGACCAACCCTCCATCTGACAAAAGGCTAATAATATCCAAAATATATAAAGATCTCAAGAAATTAAACACCACCAAACCAAATTAAAAATGAGATACAGGTTGGGTGGTAGCTCCAACATACAAGGACATTTGCTCAACTATGTTCCTAGTAGCCTAATTCATAATAGCCAGAATCTGGAAACAACCCAGATGTCCCTCAACCGAAGAATGGATAAAGAAACTGTGATACATTTACACAAAGGAATACTACTCAGCTACTAAAAACAAGGAAATCTCACAGTAGTGAGAGGGTACGAACCCATTTACCATTCCTTTTTTTTTTTTTTTTTTTTTTTTTTTTTTAATTGTCAGCCAGCCAGCCAGCTGAATCTAGCCTGGCATTCCAAGATCTCACCAAAACTTTGTATGTGGTCCTCAACTCAGAATTCCCATGAGCCCACCTCACCACAAAGGATAAGTAAACACAAAACTTTGTCACAAAAAATTAGTAAACGCATAACATTTTCGATTCCTTTCCAATGAAGCTGAATGACTGCAAGACAACAAACTAATATCTTGAGCTCGAAGAAGATAGGAAAGAGAGATCTGGAAAACTCAAATGGAAACATTTGAAAAGAGGAGTTGGGAATGGCATCTGAGGTAAAGACGAGACATAGACAAACACTTTTCTTCACAGCTAGGTATCTCCTATCAACAACCTAAGAGATGCTAATATTTACCCCTCTGAGAAATTCAAAGGGCTAGACAGTCATAATGGAATTTCAATACAACTTGAGTAAATTTTAATAATGTTATTTGTGGACATTACTATCCAGAGGAAATACTTCCAATATAAACATCGTGGACCCAAAAGCATTGTGCCATCCAGGGCCACTCGGCTCAGCCCTGTAGACCTGTAGTTCCAGGACTTCTCAAAATGGCCATTTATTTCCCTTCCATCCTCTGCCTATCTTCTTCCCAGGGTCAAATTTAAGAGCATTTCTGCCTAATCATCCAACTAGTAACCATTATGGAGCAAACACTCATTTTAACATGTATTGGGGAAAATAAGTCCCAGTGTTTTATCTTCTTACCTCTCTGAGCATATGGATTTTGTTTTTTTTTGTTTTTTTTTTTTTTTTGGCACATTATGCCTGAAGGTAAACAGGAAAACTCTGAGATCTAAAGTCTCAGAAGTAATAGTGGTCTGGAGCAAGAGCAACTCTGTGCTCTTAGCATGTGTCAGATGTCCTAGATGGTGATTTCTTACATTATCTCTCTACTATACCAGGCAAGAGTCACGCTGTGCTTGAAGAATGAGGAAACCAAGAGTCAGAGAATTTTTTGTGAGTGCCTTAATACTAAGTTTCATCTTACACTGTCATCTTCTTCATCATTCAGAACTGATTTAAGGGGTAAATTAATTCCTTGCCTCTATGTTAATAATTTATTAGATAGCTAAAACAAATTACTGTTTATCCCCATGAGCTAGACCCTCTCTCCCTCAGCCTCATGATCTTTTCGCATGGTTGAAACATATACACAAGTCCTCATTACATCCACGGTCCCCTCAAACCCTGAGGAAGCTTTCCTGTCTTCCCAAGAAAGAATGAGACCTTTTCCCTTAACCCTCTACTTCCTCCATTGGAACACAATTTCTAAAACATCACTCAATGGTGCTTTTCTGTTCATCCCAGTAAGAACTAAGTCATTCTCTGAGAATTGGACTGTTTGGTGAATTTCCAAAGCTCCATAGTGGCACCCAGTGTGATGCAAATACACCTTATAACTTTAAAGCATGGAAGAAGCAGGGTTTGGGGAAAAGAGAAGAAAAGCAGGAGGATTAGAAACGACTAAAGTAATGACAATGAGAGAAAACTGGGTGGAAAAAAAAGAAAATTGGGAGGAAGGAAGAAGGGAGGGAGGAAAAGATAACAATGAGAATGAGAAGAGTCAAACATTAGAATGAAAAGAAGAGGGCTGGAGAGATGGCTCAAAGGTTAAGAGTGCTAACTGCTCCTCCAGAGGTCCTGAGTTCAATTCCCAGCAACCACATGGTGGTTCATAACCACCTATAATGTGATCTGATGCCCTCTTCTGGCCTATAGGTGTATATGCAGGCAGATCATTGTATACATAATAATAAATAAATAAATCTTTAGAATGAAAAGAAGGGTGTGCTATTGTGTATTAAAACATTGAAAATGCTTCCAAGCTAAGTAGCTGTGATAGTGTTTATATTTGCACCTTCTATGGGTCAGGAATGCAGAAAAATTTCAGGTTGGCTTCCTGGTTTGAAGTCTTTGGAAGCTTTCAACAGTGGGGCCACTGAAGGTTCAGTGTATTTAAAGAGCCCCTACAGGATGGCTCGCTCATTTCCTGACAAGAAGGCTCAGATCCTGTCCTATGGGCCTTTCTGCAGGGCCCCTGAGGTAGCTGCTTAGTTTCTCCATGAAATAAGAAACCTGTGAAAGGAAACAGGAAGAAAGCAAGTGGTCTCTCTCCCTCTCCCATGAATCTACTTTTCTATCGCTTACAAAGATATCTTTGAACTTAGAAGGAATATTCTCAAAATCTATTCTAAACGACTTCTATTTCCTTTAAAAAAAAATTATCTACTCAGGTTCTCAGTAGACCTAACTGGGTTTGGGCAGGGGGCCATTCAACCCCCTACAGATGTATTTTGCTATTATGAACCACTTTCGTCTGTTTGGTGCCTGATCATTGCTGGTATGGAGAAAAAATGTTAATGATTTCAAGATTTATTTGTACATAGCTCTCTCTCTGAGATTCTGAGTGCCCTTTTTTATTTCTTGCATCTTAAACAAATGCTTTGAATTTCTACAGGGACAATGATATGGCCGTATGAACAACAACTTGTTCTCTCCTTACCGATTTGTAAATATGTTTGGCAGTCATGCTTTTAAGATGTGGTTCTCAGAAGAGAAAATTAGCTTGAGAGCTTGTGGAGGAGTTATTGCTATCACTTAAATGAAATCAAATTTGCCAAGACACGGGAACAAAGTAAAAACGTCAGGGTAATTCAGGACACACATTTAAAGAGCTGAGGTGTCTTCAGAATTATTTAGTCTCACTCCTTGATTTTACCAAGGCACACTTCAAGACTCAGTTGCTTGTAGAATTGACAATACATAAAGCCTGCCCTCTCTTCTTTCAAGCTGTAATATCAAAAGTGATACTGTAAAATTTCATACATCATCAAGTTATTCACTTTAATATATTCTTCTCAGGTGAAAAATTGGCTACTGGTAAATTCTAGAAAAAGAAGAGTCATTGTCTTCAGTTGAGTATGAATGCAGGCTCCAGCAAACAGTCTGATATTAAACTCAGTGAATCACAGAAAAGACATAAATATAAGAAAGGGCTTTGTAAGGAAGAGGGGGAGGTTCAGTTCACTGAGGTGGAAAAGAGAAGGAGACTATAATGTGGTGAGAATGAACAGAATGAATTATATTCATGCATGAAATTGTCAAATAATTTAGTCTTATAAAAATCATATAAATACATGTATAGACACACACATATACATATACATATTGAGGCCAGATTTCTAGTACTAACATGATTTCCTCCTGAGAAACAGGCTTTAAGTACAATCATAAAACAATTGGTTACCCCATAACATTATTACACACATAGCCATATATCGCCAAATCTCTTATTGCCTACTTGTAATTTGTTTTGATTAAAATAATTTTTATACAATATGTTCTGATTATGGTTTTTCCTCCCACCTCCTCACCCATCCAACTCCATGACTTATTTCTCTATTTCTTTAGAAAACAAACATACAAATAAAAAACAAACTACTACAGAGTCTGCCACGGCCCAGCAAGTGTGGGTACTCAGGGGCCTGTCTTGCCATCATGCTATATATTTTTCTCACAGATTCCCACTGTGTCCTGAAGACACAAGCTGCATTCACTTCCAGATATCGCCTAACTGGGCTCACTATCTATCAGTAACTCTTCTTCTTGCTAAAGAAAACTCTCTTTCTGTGCTTCTTCCATCCCATGCTCTCCTCTCTTTGATCTCCATTAGTGGAATCTTATTGTGCAAGAGGAGACTGTTCCTCTCCCTATTCAAGGCTCAGGTAAAGGCCTTTAGTTTTTTTTAATTTAATTATAAATGTAATGATGATTCAGACCGTGTCCAACAATAGTAATTCATAAGATTTCCATATATTTCATTAACTTGCTCTCTAGCTGCCCCAACAGATCGTAAACCTCATGAGATTCCAAGCTAAGTCTGCTCTCATTATAACATCCCACATCTTATGCAATGCCTGCCTCATCCTACACATTCAGTTTTAAGAATTGCTGCATATGTGGAACATTTATTTTTATAGTTGTTCCATGATACCAGAGCCTTTAATGTTTCAGTCCTTTAAAGAAACCCCCTTTCTCTTCTTCCTCTGACATTGCTGTGCATTCCCTACGTCTGTTCTTTCTTATTTCTAACCACAAGAGGCCAAATGGATATTTTAGAAAACTACTTAATGCTTATACAGAATTACATAATAATTTAAATACTGTAAAGCTTCAAAAAAGCATATATAAAAGATAATGTGAGCATAATCTATTATGATTCAGAATTCATTTTAAATGGTCCATTTCCAGTAACCTTTATTTATACTGTAATGTGAATAATAAACTTAATAGCTGGCCTTTATGGGAGGCATTTATTCACAACACTTAAATTTTTCAAAGATCTAAAGGAGCTTGAGCTTTCTTGGGTGTAACATAAGATGCAAGACCAAATGTCATCACTCATTACCTTTATCGTTTTGAAAAGCATTGTAGGGGATGAGCCACCTTCCAAACCCAACCTCAGGCTTGAGAATCCCAAGATGGGAATACATGATCACTTTCCAATTAGCACCATCACACACTGTTCTTGTTTCCTATGCATGCATATGTAAGCTTATAGTAATGAAATACATTCGTGTTTTTTTTTTTTTTTTCAAGAAGGCAAGAGAACACTCATTTAAGAGTTTGCCAAATTATTTTCAGGAAGTACAGAAAAGAGCTACATTCTCAGCATCTTTTACACAGCCTTAAGTCTCTGGCACTAATTGCCTGGCATGAAGAAAAACAAAATCCCACTCCAAACATCAGGTTTCCATCTTCCTGCAATATGTGTAACACATCCCAATGATGAGCTCCTGCATCCTTTATACTAGTGATTTTTAAAACCGTACAATGACCACTGAATGGTACCAGATTCCTGTACTTAGAAAGTTATGCACAATGCTTCCTTTTTGTGAACTTACTCTTTGGTCTAATGGTTGTAAGGGATATGTTAACAAGTATTAGCAGTAAGCCCATATTCTGTTGTACTGGTCATGTTCCACATGGAAGGAAGTTCACTCTTAATTCTTATGCATAATATTAAAAGGGAAAAGATAATAGAGTATATTCTATTCAATTGACCCAGATGGCAAGATAGTAAAAACTGTCATGTGGTCAAGAACTTTAAAAATTTCAGAAGAGTTATCTGAAAACTACGCACAATCAAGAGATGTTCAAGGCTCTCCTTACATCTGGGTTAGGAAGGATTCAATGACTAGGAATATTAAATACTACATGTCAATTTTCATGCAGGAACAGCAACTAAAGGTTCAGACAACAGTTCTTGGGAAAAAAGAGGGAATAGGACCAGCCCCAGCACTTCTCTCGAGCATTAGTGAAGACCCCACTGCCTGGACTTACACACAAAGTATGAAAATGATATCCCTGGGGTTTGCTTACATCAGCGGTTTCCAATCTACAGTCAGGACAGGAAAATAATAGAGCCAGGATAGCAACTGTTTCTTGTTTGGATTGGTTTGTTGATGTAAATCTTGACCATTATTTATCAATTTTCGAGCAAAATGTTTATGTTCAAATAATATTCTTGATCAATGGTCACTGTTGAAAGATTTTCCATTTTAATTGTGTTCGTTTAGTTTTTTTAGTGCCACTTGCAACTTGGTGATAAAATTGGTGTCTCAATACACTGAAATCATTATTGGTTTTGATTCCCAAATATCTCACTTCAGATGAGTTGTCTACTGTTTCCCTTTGGGATGACTCCATCAGTCACTGAGTGCTTCTTTAGGGGCTAGCATGAAATATCCTAGACTTACTCACTAACTTTTCTGAACTGTGTGGAAACTATCCATTCTCCCAGAGGAGCCCTGGGCCCTTCCACCCAGGAAACGATTTCAAAGGGCAGAGAAAATACATGTAAAACCATTTTACATGGAGGGGCTGGGTGTGGATTCATTTGAAAATGAAGTGAAGCTTTGTTGAAAATGGTATAAAATATAGACATCCAGATCATGTTTTTAAAACCACCATTTATAATGCATCTAAACACAATTAATCTTTATCATATGAAATCAGTATTTTCTGGAAATATCATTATTTTCACTATAAAGAGCTGGCTTTAACAGCTACAATGAAAAAACAGTGTACATGTATTAATTTGAAAGAAAGATAATGGGTAAACCAACATTTTTGTAAAAGTTGAGAAAAAAATTATTGGTTTTGAGCTTTTAAATTATTTTCTCACTGTTACTTATTTATCCACGCTATATCCTAATCATAGCTCCCTCCTACCTCTCCTCTTGGTTCCACCCTCCCTCCCTCCCTCCCCGCAATCTCCCCTTCCCTACTACTCAGAAAATGGGATCTAGCCCCTCCCAACCCATCCCAGCATATCAAGTAGCAACAGGACTGAGGACATCTTCTTCCTTGATTGAGACAGCTTTTTTGAGTTTTGCCTTGTTTTGTTTTGAATGTAATGGTATTCTAAAGTTTTCTTCGAAAAACACTTCAGTATTAATATAGTTGAAATATGTTAGAATTTCTTGGCATAATACGATAATACATGTACAGCCCACATTGTTACAGTGATGCTCTGCTGTAATGGTTAGGGTTTTCAAAGTCTAAAACAAAGCAGATGTATCTGAGTCTTCAGAACAGATCCTCCATCATGCCGTCCCCTCAGTACCAAAGTCAACCATTATCCTCAGTTTTACGTTTCTCATTCCCAACACAATTTTAAAGCACTCTCATGCGTCTGAACTCACTTCTCATATTTTAAACTGAGTTTACATCATCTCAGAGAGTCCACATCACTCTTCAGTTTCTCTTTGCTTTTATTTGACTGAACATTCTTTTGAAATACATCCTGAAAGTACATGTACCTTTTTTTTTTTTTACTCATTTTAACCTCTGTATTGTATTCTATTATGTGAAAATATAACAATTTGTGATAATAGTATTGATAGTCTCACAAAGAAAATATCATCTTTTCAATTTATCAAAAAAAAAAAAATCCCCACACAATGCCATATTCTTAAACACATGTGTGGTGTAAATGTATTTCTGTCTATAATATGCAGTAGAGACACTACTGGGTCATGTGATGTAGACATCTTCCATCATGATGGGAAATACGGTTTTGGATTTCTGCCCTTCATTTATTTGGGTTGGTGATGTTGGGAAAATGTTTACTCTTCACAACCTTCAATTTTGCCACCTTTAAAAGGCTTATGGTAACAATTACTTGTTAGTAACAACAATTTCCTATTAGTAGTTAACAATAAGAAGAATTACCTGTTAGTACCTAACAATATAAAGAAAAATTATCTATTAGTACCTAATAATAACAACAACAGCAATAATGATAATTGCCTTGCGGTACCTAAGTTCTCTCATGTTTATAAAATTTTGTTAAGAATTTATATATTCTCATTTTATGTAAAAACTAAGTGAGATCCCTGACTAGATATACCTGAAAGATTTTAGATCAGTATTACAGAGAGACACTTGTATAACCACGTTGTGGATGCACAATTCATAATAGCCAAGATATGAAAGCAGTCAGGAAGCCCATCAAATGATATATGGGGAAAGAAAATGTGGATTTTTATATAAACATAAGAATGAAATTACAATACTTGTAGGAAAATAGATGAAACTGGAGATTCTTATGCTAATGGAAATGAACCAAACAGATAAATATTGTCATGTTCTCTTTCATAGATAGGAAATATATATATATGGGTATATGATTACACATATATCACATATGTGTATGTATAGTGTAAAGCAAGAGAATTTAAAAACAGAAAAGAAGCTATGAGGGAGATATTAATGGAGGCAGAAGGCAAATAAGGAAAATAATGAAATATACACGGTAGTATGACATATTTATGGGAAAGAAGAGGAACAGCAATGGGGAAAAGCGTCAGAAGAGAGGTGAATAAAAACAAAGCATAATATGCTTATAATTGCCATAGATATAGGATTTTTCACAATAACAACAAAAACATGGATTAGAGTCATGAGCTTACACACACACACACAAATACACACACACACACACACACACACACACACACACACACACCTATATATCCCCCTCACACACACAAAATTCTTTAACAGAGGTCTCGTTAGTAGCCCACCCCTTTATCATTATGGCTTTAGTTAGAGTAAGTTAGATGACGCAGGGCAGAAAAGCAGGCCCTTGTAGACTCACACCCTACAGATGACCCTGACTCCATCTAAATCATGGGTGGAATTTGCAGAAGTTTTTGGGTGGAAAAATGTGCTATGTACACTGTTCCTCCTCGAGAGAATTTACAGCAGCCTTTCCAAAAGTAAAGCCTCAAATCTTTATTATAGTCTATTAATGAGTCAGTGGGCTTTTGGCAGAAAGGTGTAGTTTCCCTTTGGTTCAAAAGTTTCTGTGGAGGGTTCTGATGAATCTATGCGATGGTCTAAAGTCAAAATAACATATGTAATCTTTGGCTGAATACATACTCCTGTGGTGCTGTGGCAGTGACTTCTCTCTCCTTGTTTTCATATATAACTGTTGGAAACATTCTTGTTGGGCCAAACTCTCTATATTTTGGAAACTTGGCATATAAATGCATGGTGGCTGAAAGGGGCCATTTTATTTTTCCCTTCAGTGAGCAGTGGAAAAAAGGCAAAATGGTGGTAAGAAATTCTTGTAGGACAAATCAACTTAATGTTGAATAAAGTCCTCTGCTCTGATTTTCATGTTCATTTAGATTTTTTTTACTTGATTACCCCATTTAAAGTAGTTCACAGTCCCAGGAGTCACTTTCTAATAGGGGTCAGCATGTTTTCTGAAAGGGGTCAGATAGGACTTTAAGCTAGGAAGGTAATTCAGTCCTTACTGTAACCACAGTACCATTCTGGAATACATTCAGATTTACATGTTTGACAAAACATTCACTCAACACTGAATTTCCTATAATTCACACAGGACTCAAGATAGGAGTCAGTCCTCCTTTTGGCACTTGTCTGAAAGTCTACTGAGCGTGAAAAATGAGTCTTAGCTGACAGATCACTCAAAACCATGCCATGTGCTCTACTTGATCCACAGGCTATAGCAGGGTGTTCTCTATTTTTCTCCTTTTTAGAAATATTTCATTAATTTATTCATATTACATCTCAATTGTTATCCCATCCCTGGTATCCTCCCAGCCCTCTCTCCCTCCTGCTTCCCCTCTACTCCCCTCCCCTATGTCTGTGACTGAGGGGGACCTCCTCCCCCTGTATATGCTCATAGGGTATCAAGTCTCTTCTTGGTAGCCTGCTAGCCTTCCTCTGAGTGCCACCAGGCCTCCCCCTCCAGGGGACATAGTCAAATATGGGGCACCAGAGTTCATGTGAAAGTCATATCCCACTCTCCACTCAACTGTGGAGAATGTCCTGTCCATTGGCTAGATCAGGGTAGAAGTTTAAAGTTTACTGCACATATTGTCCTTGGCTGGTGCCAAAGTTTGAGCAGGACCCCTGAGCCCAGATCTGCCCATCATAATGTTCTGATAGGTTTCTAGGACCCTCTGGATCCTTCTATTTCCCCATTCACCCATGCTTCTCTCACCTCCAGCTACCTAGGAAATCCGAAACCCTTTTCTGGCCTCCCCAGGCATCCCACATAGCATTCACACATGCATATGTGCACACACACAAACACATAAACATACACACACACACACACTCTTTCTCTCTAGAACAAATAAAAATAAATCTTAAAAAAAAAAAAGAACACTAAAATATTTTTTTACACTATACCATTTACCATTAAAGAAATAGCATGGAATTTGTGTTCTACACTTTGGCGTTTAGATGGCCAGGCTTCAACTCTCTGCATCATGAATCACCATGAATAACTGTAGTATGCAGTGAGTTAAAGACTTTATCTCCATTTCCTAAACTTCAAAAGAGGCCACATACAGCACCTCTTACGTATGACTAATGATGAGTTTTGTAGCCACACTTCCACTTTCTTCCCTAAATCTATTCCCTGCCTCTCTGTCCTGTGCTTCATCCTGGCTGGTCCACACATTAGTATCACACAACTGATCTATGCTCCACTGGACTCCACATAAATTCCATCCATGTGAGGGGGGGATGAATAATAACGGTATTCTTTAGTTCACTCCTAAGGTCTAAAAGAGTAGCTGTGTCTCGAAGACAGGTATCCAGCATGACCTTAGAAATCTATGTGTCTCAATGATGTATTTGTACTTTGTATTGGATATGATAGTTTTAGCCCTGGGTATAAAATAAGCTTTCATTATCAGTTCCAGCATATCAATGTTTCTTCATCCCTGCCTCTTGTGTTAAAGTGAAAATTGGCAACTCAAGGCTAGAGATACAGTCCAGTGATAAGGGGCATTTGGTTCCTAAGTCTGAGGAACTGAGTTCAGTTGCAGGAAGCCAAGTGGTGAAAGGAGAGAACAAATTTCTGCTCCTCTGTTTTCTACACATGCGCTGTAGTACATACATCTGTGCACACATGCATGCGTGGGTGCACATATGTGCATGTGTGCACATACAGAGAGAGAGAGAAAGACAGTGAGAGACAGAGAGACAGAGACACACACAGAGAGAATCACCATCGTTATCAACGCACACAGAAAAAGATTTTAGAATGTTTTCTTCCACAAAGTAAGTTTTATGTCAGTGATAGTAAGATAATTAGACTCCTCTATAGTCAGTCACTTTGTAAAAGAAAAAAGAAAAAAAAGAAAAAACAACAACTCTAGTGATTCAATTAAAATATATTTATTGTATATCTGTAATACAAAAGAATATAAAGAAATATTCCGTGGGGGGGCAATGACAGAGTTCATACTAGACCTGAAAAGAGACATGTAAAGCAGCTTTAAGGTAAATAGGAAGGGTAAGCCTCATAGAAGAAAACACAGAGAAGGCTCTGTAGGGAGGGCGCTTCTTAAAGACCTGGTAAGTTCTGAAACAAGCAAGCAGAAACAGCCACTGCCTGCGTAAAGTCCATCTATGGATGCCCAGCCTGGGATTTCAAGGGCTCTTTTCTAACAGTGCCTTTGAATCAGACATGGGCATCGCCCCAAAGGCTGATTCATGGAGAAAATTTCTGACAGTGTGCCAGTCTAACCAGGGAGATGTTTTTGAAGAGGTGAAATTTTTCACTAGCTAGTTTTTTTTTTTAACTACTTGGTAAATATTTTAGGCAGTAAAAGTGATTTTAGAATGATAGTAATCGTTCTGTCTTATCCTTGTCCCCTTTCCAGAACAATCACAGTTACTAGTTTTCCCAAATGCATTAAAAAAAGGTTTCATTTAGTGTTACATATACTTTAACAAACATCTTTTTTCTTTAACTTATTGTTTGAGAATTTTACACAGGGAAACAATGTGTTTTCCTCAAACACAGCCCCTGTCCCTCCTCTCCAATTCCTCAGCTAGGAGCGGGACCTCATGAGGCTCTTTTGGATCCATGCTGGAATTTTGGCTGTCTTGATTTTGTGTGGGTCCCAGGCATGTAAAAGCCTTTTGACTGATGCTCTACACATTCTGAGAAAAAAAAAAAAAAAAACATAGTTGTCAGCCCAAACTTCAACAGCCAGAAAACTGCCCAAATCACAGGAGACAGGAAAATTCCCCATGAGAAAATATCTTAGAGGAATTTAGGACCCACAAGCAGCACTACAGAGGATACTTAAAGGAAAGATAAGCATGTCCACTGGGGTGACAGGGAAGAGTGACAGTGCTAGGCCACAAATGAAAGGGAAGGCCAATAAAATGAACTCAATAATATATACAGGAAATAAGTTTTTAACTCCTAGCTGAGGAAGCATTGGTAGTTTAGGGCTGCTGGTAGGAAAAGGAGTCAGTTTTCTTCAGGATGTTAGCCCCCTCTTTAGCTGCCCAGATTCCAGTGGGGAGGCCTTGCACATACTGGAAGCACTGAGTGGACTCAGTGGATTAAAAAAGAATATATGGTGTTGGGAGGGGAAAGTGGTGGGAGGGGAATTGGAGAAGAATGACCAGGGCTGTATTTGAGCGAAACACGTTGTATTCCTGTGTAACTAGTTAATACATTTAAGGAAATGAATTATAGTGTTACCTGTTCTTTTTATCAGTAGTGAGATTTTTGCAACTGCATCATCTGTGAAGCCTCCCTCATTATGAATGTGTGTAACACACCCCAACAGATTACTATGGGTGCACAGTCATGTGTTTCAACGCTTGTATTATTGCCATTACATTGCAAGAAAATATATAGCATTTTAACTCTTTCTCTTCCTTTAACTTTTCATTGGTTCTTTGTGAATTTCACATCACGCACCCCAATGCCACTCATCTCCCTCTCCCTCCCCCATACCCGCCCACCCTAGCAATCTCCCGACAACAGAGAAAAAAATCTCATTGTGGAAGCGGTAGTGTGGCACTGTGTGTCCCACAGTATACCTTTTCCTCCATACTTTCCTCCTTGCAAATGTTTATTGCAGTGACTCATCAATACAGGGATGTCATGGAACTCCTCTTGCATATTATGCTGTTGCCCTGTGTCCCAGGGATCCTGTAGTTTTTGATCTGTAACACTGGTCCCTTCATGCACTCCCAAATATGTTAACTCTTTCTATAAGTGCTTTTTTTGAAGATTAATAAAATGGTATATTGTAGGAAATTATGTATTTAGTTTATTGGTAGATATCTTTCTATTTATCAATCAATTCATCCATCAATGGTGTAGGGATGGAGAACTAATCGCTCTCAGTCTTGTCAATTTTAAAAATGCTTCTTTATGTCCACTAAATAAATAAAAAATACTTTGTCTATTAGTTTTCTCAATTTTTGAAGAAACTAAACAACTTCATAATAAAATGGCAATAGTATCTGTTTCCATTTTTCGAGAATATTGCCAGTATTTGTCTGAATTTATACTAAGCTCAGTGTGTGTGTGTGTGTGTGCACTTGTGCATTACACATGCATGTGTGTGCATGAATGTTAATGTGTGTGCCTGCTATTGCATATATGTGGAGGCCATAAAATGATGTGTGAGAATCAGTTTCCCCCTCTACTATACGGGTTCCAAGAATTAAAGCCAGGCCATTGAGCTTGGCACCAAGTACTTTCCCTTGCTAAGGCATCTCACTGACCCAAAACTGTGCCTTTAAATTTTCCTTGTAAAATTTATTTATAAGACAGTTTTACTCATTAAAGGTTTTAGTACTTTATCATATGTGCTGCCAATATTTTTCTACCTCACTATATAGGCTGATTTTATATCTCTTAATAAAAAGGAAATTTTCAAATTTTATGAAGCTATATTTATCAGCATTTGAATAATTTGATATAATTCATCTTTCTTAGAAAGGACATGGCTTCAAGATTATAAGAAAGAAATCTATTTTCATTTTAATATTGAAACTTAATCCATCCTGATCCAGTTTCCACGTTAATAATAATTGGTTCTTTTGTTGATGGGTTGTCGTAGCACCAGTTATTGAATATTCTGTCCTTAGCACGCTGATTTAAAATGCTAACATTATCATAATCTGAATAATCATATTATTTGAGTCTCATTCAAGACTCTACTCCTTTCCTTTGAAATTACTATTCAGCCATTAATACAAAGCGCTATTACTTATAAAAGTTATATAATAATAGGCAATAATGTAGCCTGCTCCCTTATCTTTATTTTAATTTTTTTCTGAGAATGGTCTTTATTTGAACTATAAATTCAATATCCCTAGCTTCATAAAAGTGATAATTTTATTGGAAGTACATTCGATTTATAAATCAATGTAGTATAAATTAACATCTTTATAGTCTTACATTAACTTAGCCAGAATGGAGCATGAATTTTCATTAATTCCAACAGTGTCTTATGCATCTTGGGTTGCTCTTAAGTATTTCAAGTATTTTTTTTTTCAGCAGTGCTATGATTTAAAATGTGTCCTCTACAAAGTTTCCCCCACCATGGGTGGATAAACCATACCATAGCAGTTTTTTATCAATGCTCTGCCACATGCCTTCTAACCTTCTGTGACTACAATCAACATTACAAAACAAAACAAAACAAAAACCACCACCAACAGCAAAACAACAACAACAAAAATAAATTTAAAAAAACAATAAACAAACAAACAAGAAAAAAAAAAAAAAAAGGAGGTTTTCACTCTACATAGGAGCTGCTTATCTTCAGAGTAAAGGGAACATTTAGGAGCCTTTCAAAAAGGACGTTTTCATATGTGGATATCAGGTATGTTTCTACTCACTTCTCTTTCCACACCTTTGCTCCTTAGTGTCTAGCTTCTGATTATTGGTTCTTCTTAGCTCCTGTTGGTAACAATTCTTTTTCATATGAATACAGTGCAGTCAAAGAAAAAGTTTCTATTATTTTTAGCAGCTTCTCTTGGGGGTTCCTATCTATGAAATTCCATAGAAGTGTGGAAACGACTGAAAATTCTCGTTTTCCCTTAGCCTTCTTAGGCCTCCTGGATGTACCCTGCCTCACTTTATTGGAAGGAAACTCTCACAGTACATTGGTTAATAGGGAATATATCATATTTTGTGTTTAAGCTACTTGGAATATTTTGTGTTTCATTATTAGAGGTGCTCTGATTAAATATAAATATAAATATACCTTAGTCTGGATGCTACTGCATGTGCCAGGGCGGGCTGGTAAAGCACAGGGGCTCCCCTCCATCTGAGGTAGGAAAGGGAGAAGAGAGTCAGAGGGCAGGGCTGGGAGAGGGCTGAGGTTGGGCTAGAAAGTGAAAAAAAAATAAAAACACCAAAAAATGAACAAAAGCTAACGCTAATGATTTTGTCATCCTAGTGTATAGGGTATCACATTATCACTCAGGAATCCAGAGCATTGTTTTAAAAATTAAGCTTAAAGGATAGAGACAAGAGACAGAATCTAACAAGGATCCAGGCTGCACATTATCAGACGACAGATGAATAAAATGGGGGCAAGGTGGGGAACAGGAAGTATGTATGCTTTGATGGCTGAAAAAACCTTTCAGAATAAAGAAAGAAAAGCATCTACACAGAAGGATAAAACATATCAAGACAGATATTTAAATGGATCTGCAAGATACAAGTCAAAGATGAAATAGTCACAGGGTTGCTGATGGAAGACACATGAGCTGAGGCAGGAGACAGCATCTTCATAGGTCTTTTCATTTATAAAAGCCTTATAAAGTCAGGGTTCCTTTCATTTTATTAAATACACACATTCATTTTCTTTTTAAAATTTTCTTTTTTAAAAAATTATCTGCATTGAGAGCATATTCTATGCTAAGTAAGTGAACTTGTTGCCAACTTTAAAATTAAAGCAAATTTCACAGCTCCTCCAAAAACATTAAGACATTTTTTTCTATGAAAAATGAAAGAAATTTTTACAACAGAACTGCAAAACCAGTGTCTGACACTGGCTCCGTCATGGAAAGGGAGACACATGCCAATGAATAAAAAAAATACAGGAGTTTCTCAGCACTGAATAAAGCAAGGGGCAGAGTCTCTGCCTCATAGTTATGGCAGTCTTGCACAATTTTCTTCATAGCTTGAATTCACTGTGAAAGCTGCAGAACTTGTGTCACACACCTTTAATAAGCAAAAATAAGTTAAAGTTCCTCCGCTTTTCTTTTTAAACTTCAGACATTGAGCAGAGTAACTATGTTGGCCCCAGAGAGTAACATGGTGCACACAGTTAAGAAACAATGACTTTCTTGAGAAACTATTCTGTGTGATCATAGGATTAATGAGTGTATAACTCAGCCAGATCCTCATTTTGTTTGCATTAATATTTGTTAGCCCCATTTATCCATGATTTTCCTAGCAGGAGATTTCTAAGGATTGGACACTCAGTAAGAAAAATACAGTAGATTCTAACTGGAAAAGAGAAATACAGTTGGAATGTTTTAATAACAAAACAGCTTTAAGGAAGGTACAACTGGTATCTGCTAGGATCTGACTATAAACCAGCCATTTTGTGGGAAATTTCCAAAATAACTTCTATAACAAGCCTATATGTGTTCATAACAAATGCAAAGTTTGCAGCAATTTTATGTAGATAATTAGCCACAATTAAAAACCGTGCATCCCTTTATCTTTCTTCATTCAACAGATACTTACTGACTGCCTCACATGTTGGCCTTTGTATTATGTGCTGCCCATGCAATGTCGATAAATTCTATGTGTTGATGTCCTTATATTTTGCTGCAAGGGATGACAATAAACAAAAAATAAATGAATGAGTAAACAGTGCAATTACCGAAAAGTGGTAATAATTTGAAGCAAAAAAATAAGAAAGAATATAAAGGGACTATCACGGCTTCTGTTATATGAAGAACATTAAAGCAGATCTTAGGTTCAGTGGATAAGATGAATCAATCAGCTATAAGATGAGCAGCTGAAGACTATCCCAACCCAAGAAAACAACACGTGAGAAGGTTACGCTTTGAGAGATGGCATTCGCTCATCAAGAAATAAGTGAGAGACTTGGTTGGAGCAAAGAATCCCAGGAGTGGCATAGCTTAGGGTGAGAAAGGCAATGGATCATTTTCAGCTTTGTAGGCCTTAACAAATTTGCACACACATATGAATACACACACACATGTATGCAATGCTTGTTATATACTTATATAAAAAGATATGTTCTTTTATGCATATGTACATATAATTCTTATAAAAGTGTGGTGCTCGTTACATATTTGGCTGACCGAGTAACATAATATGATTGATGTTTTATAGAGTTTTGCTACCTCAGTAATTTAGAAAGCAGATTATATACAGGTAAGATGTTGCCTTTCCTAGACCTTTGCAGTAACAGTCTCCATGACCAGAGAGAAATTTGTAAAACAATGTGATTTCTTGATACATACAGTTCAAATATCTCCAGCCCAAACTGCCCTGCTCAGCCAGCACCAGTCAACAACCTTCATATTAATCACAGAGGTGAGAATTGAAAAGCGACAGTGGTGCTGCACCAAAGCTTGCATTTGACATTCAGGCAGAAGAAAAGATGTTCTCCCAGATGCATACCCTCCCATATAACCCCCGGGGGAGAACTTCTGAAGTAGTTAAGATCCAATTAGACACAGCTGGGGACATTTGTTTCCCTTCTGTTTGGCACCTCTAGAAAATGTATCCTTGCTGTCCTACCAGACATTCCCCCGCCCCTCCCCGCCCCCCCCCCCCCCCCCCCCCGTGTACTATTTCTGTTCCAGCTCATCTACAGTACATGAAACTATAAGCTCAATGGAAGTTCCTGGGCTATTTCAAAACTAGTACCAAGAATTATGTTAGTGGAAATAAATGGGTTTGTGACAGGACTTAAGAGTACTCAATAGCCAAACTTGTTGATTTTTATCATGTGTTTATAGGCAAGTAGGTATGTTTGTGCATGTGGAAGGCACAGGGGAACATAACCTGTGTTCCTCTGCGGCTCTCCACTATACACTTTAGGACAGGGTCTCTCACTGCACTTGGAGCTCACTGCTCTGGTTAGACTGGATGACCACCATCAAGCTTCAGGAATCCATCAGTTTCCATTACCCTAGTGTTGGGATTAAAGCAGCAGTTCTCCACCTTCCTAATGCTGCGACCCTTTAATACAGCTCCTCATGCTGCAGTGACCCCCCCCCCCAAACCATAAAGATTTTCTGTCACTAATTCATAACTGTCATTTTGTTACTGTTATGGATCATAATGCAAATGGCTAATATGCAGGATATCTGACATGTGACCCTCAAAGGGGTTATGACCCACAGGTTGAGAATTGCTGTGTTAGAGAAAAGCACCACCATACTCAGCTTTTTCAAGGATGCTGTGGGTTATCTCAGATATACAAAGGACAGTAACCATATCCCCAACCCGATAGCAATCCAAAGAGTTAATGAAATGAGTGTATAATAGATTATATATTTGATAACCCATAGCCAGTATTGCCACTCAACCTCAAGCCTCATACGTTGTTGTTATATTCAACAATACATTACCCTGTGTCTCTGGAGATGAAGACATTTTCTTCTAATTTAGGTATGGCATTCTGGGTGAATATTTAGATATGACCTTCAAAGACATTCTGGGCTAATAAAAAATTTCCAGCTTAGAAAACTATCACCTTACCACAGGTTAAACAAGAGAAAAGGGCACCAATGTCATTTGCCCTCCTCCCTGAATTAGCATGAGTTCAGCAGCCTTTGAGGCTTCTCCTAGCCTGTGTAGGTGATTGTTCTGATGTAAATGAGAGGCAGCATGCTTTGGAAGTGAAATAAATGGGAAAAGTGCATGGGAGAAGAGAGAATCTCTCTAGATACAGATACGAAGCTTAAGATCATATTTTTGCTACTGAAACGAATCCAGTTTGAGACATTATCTCACTTATGAATCTGTAACCAGGTGGGGTAGGGGTGTCTGCAAGGAAAGCATCTTTGCATCCCTGCAGCATCCTCTAAAACAGTTATCTCAAGAGCTGTAGAGTCTGCTTTCAAGATGTTTCAAACACACAGCTGGTGACCTGTGACTTCTTACCACCCATGGGCAGGCTTCCAGTTCTATGTGATAATATCCAGCAGTATGGAAGCTATAATCCAAGAAAATAGCATAGAGTATATACATTTCAACCACCTGGCTTCTGAGGTCACATAGTAGCAACTGGATTGAGTCTGTTAGTCTAGGCCTGTATTATCACATGCAGTTTCTACTACATAATCAGATCATTGGAACTTAATTAAAATGAAATAATATTGAAATCTGGCTCTTTAGTCACCTTAGCCTTGTCTCGGTGTCCAGCACAACCAGTGGCTATAGTCTTAGCATTGCAAACAGGGCATTTCCACTGGCATAGAAGGTTCTATGAAGCAGCACTCATCTAGGAAGTCACAAGGCCATACTCAGGTTCAAGAGGACACTCAGATTCCATCTCTTACTGATATGGATATAGGGTAGAAGAGATGGTAGCCATCTCCAAGGCATAGTGACCACTTGTAATTTGAATTATTTAAAAGTGGCACAGGGGACAACTTTCTCACACTAGTAACGTATATTACAGCATAATTCCTATATACACTATGACTCAGCAGTCCCACTAGGCATATAACAGTGGAAACATTGCTGGCATAGACAAAAGAATGGAATGATAATAATGGCATGATTTGTAATAGCGCTAAAATGGAAAATATAGGGATGATAAACATTTCACCAGTGGCAAATGAGTAAAATCTTGACTCTGATATACCTTAACTGTGGTCCTCATCAAAGGAGCAAAATTTCTCAAAGTTTCCGTATATAAACTCTAAAATAAGGTCATTCTATCCTTATTAGACTGTTGTGTGAAAATAATGATCATATATGCTATGGTTTCTTGTACATACTAATACTACCCCAGAGCCACTTTGTAAAGGTGCCCCACCTTGAAGACAGTGAGAGAAGTCAAAGGTACTCTAGCTTAGTGAATTAATTACTGAGTCAAGGAATGGATGGGTGCTAGTTCTCACCTTTCTTGTACAACATAAATCAATGAGATGCTACCCATATTTAAAAGTCCTACTGCTTCCTCAAAGAAACTCTTGACAATTCTTTAGCTCGTACTTGGCAAGAGAGGTTTGGACTCTTAGAAGAGTAACAAGAGGCAGACTAGGCATAGGTTTAATAACCATCCGGTGGCTTACCTCTACTCTGGGACTGCAGCTGAGAATCCCTTGAGAAAATGCCACCCACACGAAATTCCAGCGCTTCAGACTTCATCGAGGGAGAGAAACCACAAGTATGACCTTCCTGTTGGAATTTGGGAACTTCCACTCAGCTCCAAACCAGAAGCAGGAAGCTCAATGCTTGCTTAGCAAGAAAGGGGAATGGATTTGCAAACACTGCAGCCCAGGCTTGCACAGAGGCAGTTCTTCCATTGTCTGCCCCTCTCCTTCCTAGCCATCATCCCAAGCTGCCAAAAAGGAACGTTCATCTCTATGGCATGTGGCCACACTGTCTCAATCACTCTCAGTGTGCTGAAATTCAAACACAGGTGTGTCGGTGTAATTGCAGGCCTATTGTTCTTAGATATTAATATCGTTCTGGCTTCAGACCTAGGGTGAGAGATAAGTATGCTATTGAAAATGGAGGATGGAGAAATGCAAACTTAAAAGATCTAGTTCGAAACTAAAAGGAATCTGTGCTTTTATCAGACTGAAAAAAAATTAGTGATCTTTTTTTTTTACAAGCTCTTTTCTATTTTGGTTATCTAGGTTAAGTGTTCATGGAGGAAGCCATAACTGAAGGTCAAAAAAAAAAAAAAAAAAAGAACATTCCAGGAGGACAGAACAGCATGAGCAAAGATGTGAAAAAGAGAAACAAGAACCCTTGTTGGGAAAATAACTAGTACTTTTACCTAAAGTATTTGAGAAAACACGAAGAAACAAGGTTTATATTAAACTCGCACTGTGAAGTTAACCCTGCACCAAACAGCTCAACTGTTTTTAATGTTTTTGATTACTTGGAGAAATTAAGGTAACTTCGAAATGAAAGAGCTATGAAACAGAGAGGCCATATTTCTACGTTTGTCCTTATCTGTTTCAAGGATGGTGATTTAGACAACAGGACACCAAACGTATGGAATACTTCTGGGTAGGTAGAGGAGGATTTTAAATGCTCAAGTGGACATCATTCAGTTTTTCGAGTGAGTGTGAAGCAGGATTCCAGTGAGGTGGTGACAGATGGGGGCTGTACCTGTCACCATAGTGAACACCAAGATCACACACTATCGAAGCTGGAGAAGTGAGGTCCCCGGAGTCTCTGGTCCTAGGAGAGAAAGGCTGCTCATCTCTTTACAAACTGCTCAGTGACAGGTGCACGGAAATTGTTTCTGGTTTTCATTGTACATACCCTACCCAAACTGTAGTGAGGGCCCTAATGAGGCCATTGCTGGAAGAAGCAGAACTAGAGTGATAAGGAACTCCAGGCCACTTAGAGTCTAATCACACTCGTGTCACCTCTGACTAAGCTCTGCCTAAGCAGATGCCTCCCAAGCCCAGTGTTCCTCTGAGTGAATTGGAAAACAGATGGAGTCATTGCCTTCTTCCATCAGGAAGAATTGTCGTATTTGGATATAAATGTAAAATTGTCTCTCTAGCATCTTATTATTCCTTATAATGCATTTTCTGACTTTGTAAAGGCCTTTACTCACTGTCTTTGCTCATCTTGCCATCTCTATAGCACTCTACTCTTCTTATGATCTTCTGCGCATTATGCCTTTAGCGAGTAAGATAGCCTCAAGAACAGAAATTACCCATTTTAAAATGCCCTGAATAAATTACATTTACTTTCAGTTACTTCCAACTTTCAGTATCATAAACAACAAGATACACATTTTTGTATCTAAATTTTCATGCATATTTATGCTTGTTTTCCTAGGAATGGAGTTACCTTTATCTAACATTTTAAACTCTTAGATTTTTTTTTTCCCAAATCATTTCCCAACAGCTTAAAATTGTATGCCCAGAAAAGAATTTAAATAGCTTTTTATGAGGCTCTTTTTAAAGTGGATTAGTAGAGGTTAAAGAATTTTAAGATTTCTAGCCAATGGATGACAGCTCATTCTCCAAGGTTGTAGGGAAAGCAGAGACTGCCTCTGCCATGAACTCCAGTGCCTCCGATTTGATCACTTCTGCTTGGTGAGGAAGCCCTGCAGCACACAGAGGGAGGGGAAGCAGGTCATCTGGATGAGACCTGATTGGCTGTGGTCAAACAGTAGGAAAGAGGTCCCATTCTGTCAGAGATCTAGGGGAGGAGCATAGGGAGGAAGAGGGAGGGGGACGGGAAGATATAAGGGGGGGGGGGAACAAGTGGGATGTAATCTGATTAAACTATAATAAATTGAAATTAAAAAAAAAAGGATTTTAAGATTTGACATAGAGGAGGTCACAGTTGTTTAGCAGGCAGATAGTGTCATCATGTGGGACTTGCATATTGCTCTCAAACTGACCTCCTACATCTTATACTCTGTAATGCTACATTCTACTTTTGTGGTGGCCTTTCCAGTGGGCTTGACAATTAGGTGGTGCCTTTTTGTTTGTTTGTTTCTTTCTTTTTTGTTTGTGCGTTTTGTTTTGTTTTGTTTTGTTCCAGGCAGGATCTCTCCGTGTGTAGGCTTGGCTGTTCTGGACCCGCTCTGTAGACCCGGCTGGCCTTGAACTCACAGAAATCCATCTGCCTCTGCCTCCCCTACTGCGAGGATTACAGGCGTGTGCCACAGCACCTAGCTGGGTGGCACCTTTAATGATGGAAAGGAAACAAAAACCCCATAGTACTTGTGCAGTGTGGCTCCGCCTAAGGCATTGCCATCGATGAGTGCTAGCCCTCACTCTTGAAACAGGTTCTGGTGCTTGTAACTGTCTCACCCACTTTGATCCAAGCTCCTACATCGTAGCCCCATGGCACCTGATTTCTGCCTGCCTGGCTGCTTCAGCTTCTGCATCCTGGTGTGCAGCTTCTCTCTGTATCGCTCTAAGAATGTTCCCGCCGCTGCTGCTTGCCAAATGCCTAATAATCTCCTGTTTATCTATGTAGGATTGCAGACACACTTCAAGGCTGGTGGCTTCTACTTTATGCAGAACGAGTACACTAAATTTCACTCAAGTGACCTTTGCTGCACTCGTATCTATATAAAAAGCACAAATATTTTTCCCTTTTATTTCTTTTTCCTTCATCTACATTTTGATGATAATTGATTGATTCTACCTTCCAAATGCTTTCTTTCTCTATTTCAAAATACTTTTTGAAAAATGACGGGTCTAAACCTAATTGACTGGAATGATCACCTTTACCACAGTTCACTGCACTCTGAAAGCTACTCTTAGAGGCAATTTGACAGAGCTGTCCTTTGAAACTGGCGTTTTCTAAGTGTTCTTCTAAATTACAGTTGGGCCATAAATACAACAGGTTAAATGAAGACAGTTGAGAAATTGTGTAGGTGAAAAAATTACATGGATGGGATCTTTATCCTCTGGCATGTAAAGATTTAATCTAGCAGATTAGAAACCCTTGAACCTTGTGATTGTGTCAAGATAGCAGCTCGGAGGATGCTCAGAGATGGGGTTCCCAGGGTGCTTCAAGGGCTGGGTCTGTGGCCTGCAGGGACAGGTGTTTCTCAGTGGGAGCATAGTGGAGTCCTTGGCATCAGTATTGGGCCAGCTGTGAATTTATCTGTGGTATCTGGCTTTCAAGGAAGGGTTCCCCACAGTCTGCCTAGAGGAAAGAGATGAGAGCAGTGGTAATTAATTGCACTGTACTCTACATTGAAAAAAAATAAGAGGGCTTATGAAACAAAAAGTGAGGTGAGGAAGCTGGGATATTTCTTAAAGGACTATTGAATTGTCTAGAGAGAAGTGGAGTACACTAAGATACATACCACTGTGGAATCTGTGGACATCTAGTGATAGAACATGGGTTTCTGACACCTTCCATGATTGGGTTCCCTTTTCTGTGTTTGTTGTCACTGTCCATTCCATTCCCATGAATAAAATTCTTCACTAGCTGTGTGTTTCCATGAGATCTGTCCCTAAATCCTCAGTTATGAGCCCCACTGTGAAGTGGTTCCTCTATGTAGGCCATGTTCTCTAGCTATGCAATGCAAAGACTTCTCTCCTTCTCTCTTCCTTGGTAATGCTCAGCTGTCCTTGGAAAAGTCTGATGAAAGTACAGGAAAGAAAATAAGTTCCACCAACTTCTTACATGATTCAGGATCCTCAACAAACAAGGAGATGCTATCTTGCCCTTAATGGCACAGCTTCTAAGTTTCATAGCATAATTTTCACAACACACTGTTGGGACAAAGGTTCACAAGGGCCTGTCCAGTTTATGGCAATACTTAGTTCAGATAGAGTGGCAAGAAGAGAATCCAGAAATGGAAATGTTGTTGGAGTCATTTTCGGAAAAAACAATTTGATATGGGAAAGGAGTATAGACTACTTATTTTTCTATGCAGAGATCAATCGTGGGGCCCTGTGCATGTTAGGCAATTGCTCTATCACTAAGATCCATCTCCATCCCCTAGATTATTTTTTAAATACAGTTTGTCTGTAGAGGATAGAAATGTGAGAACCAAGTAAGCCCTTTTTAATCTGAACATGAAAATGAACCATTGGAGTGGGAGTTTGGGAACCCGTGCTTTCAGTTCACATAAGAATTCACAGTGAACCCAGCACTTTGTGATTAATAAATAATTTACTACTGAGCAACATCCCAGCCCAAGAGTTCACACGCTACTATAGGAAAAGGTCCTTAAACATCAGGCACAGGTCACTGGCTGCTTTGGGAAAGCCCAATAAGCAAAAAGCATTTGCCTGTCTTAAAGGAAAAAATCCAAAGAAGAGTAACATTTTGTGACAGGTGAAAGAAAGCTCCAAAGAAGTTCATGCCCATAGTTGATGTCTGTGAGTGAGATAAGTTCAGAACATATACTGTTCTTTGGCCCCTATGCCATCCGTGACTACTTAGCCTCACAACAGCAGGATTACTTAGCAGCAGAGAAAGCCTAGATGGCACACAAGGAGTGAACCTGACTTGTCTTTGTGGAAAGTGTCTCGCAACTCTGCTATGATGTTTCTAGAACTCCAATTTGTACCTTTTCTATAAGATAGAATTAAATTCAGAACTTCCTCTCTGGCTTTCTAGAGGAATATTTTTAACTTTACACTTATGTACAATATCGTACTTACCTCTCATATACACACATTTTCCCTCTCCTTCTCTCTCCCTGTCCCCTCCCCTTCTCCCCCTCTCCATTCCTGTCCTTCTCCCTTTCCCTCTCCCCTAAGATCTAATTGACGTCTCATTTTTCATTCTAGCCTTAGTATCTTCTCTTCAGAACAGTGCCTTATGACCTGCTGAAAGCAGATCCATAGATTCTCTCATTCCTAGACACTGAATCCTAACTATTCTCTTGCTATGTTCCACTCCCCTGTAGCATTATTTCACTATCTTGTATACCTCTTCTTTAGTCTGTCTCTGAAGTACAAAATGTGCATTCTGTGGAATCTAACCTTTCCTTCCTTTGGATCACCAGAGGCAGTGTTTAGCTTACACACCACTTACCTGGCATGATGCCTAGCTCCGTGGAGAGAATTAGGAATGACTGAATGCCGGCCCACTTTGGCTTTACCTGCCAAGTGTATGGCGCTTTTATATCAGCATAATATGAACCCAGAATTTCTGTACTTCTATTTCAAGAGAATTCATAGGAGATTATGTTTTGTATATGTCCTATGGAGAAATCTCAAAGAGCAGAGAAAAATCAGAATTCCTCCAAACCTGAAAGTAGCAGAAGTGGAGAAAGAGGAGGGAAAAACCAAAGTCAGTATTCAGGACTTTTATGACAGGTTGTATTGCAGAAGAACATGAATCCAGGATTGGGTATGCTGACTCAGAGTGTTGTTCCACACAGAGAAGCTACTGGGTTGTGGAGTGACAGCAGAAAGAAGATAAAACGTGATATAGATGATTGGAAGTAGCTCCTATCAATGATGAATGAAGAAGAATAATTGGAATGAAAAGCCAGTTAATCTATGACCTTGAAACTTTGTGGTCATCTGCACCCTCTCCTCTCGTCACAGTCTTCCATGTTTTAACCAGAATACATCTCTTTCATGCCTGACTCTTCCTCACTCTTGTCACCTTCACCTCTATAGTTAATCCTTTCATCATTTCTACCTGTAACTATTGCAAGATCTTTTTGTTAAATCTCCCACTCAGTTCAGCTTCCTTTATAGGGAAAATACAAGCTATCTCCAAAAAGAGAACTTAAATTTACAGCTGGGCTTGTACAAAGTCCTGGTTCACATGTTGAAATGTATTAACTTTGAGTTAAGTCTTTAAAATGCACAAAGAATGAATGAAAAAGCTGTGACTGCTTCGACCACTTTCCTTGTCTATTTTCTTTTGTGGCTTTCAAAAGTATGTTTTAAAATGGTTTTAGTTGCCAAATTCTAAATACTTCTCCTTATACTCAAAGATAAGTATAGTTCTCATCCATTCCCAAAGAAGCTTATTTTTTTATCCAGACAGAAACCATTACAGAAAGCCACAGCTGTTTAAAACGCAGAGAAAAACTGACCGTTAAATGCCCCACCCCAGTAGCTATATCTACAATACAACTCCTATACCTAAGGCTCAAGGAACATCTCAGAAGAAGTGGCAGAAAGATTTCAAGAGCAGGAGAACCAGACCATCTAATGTCAGATAATGCCTTCTATATATGACTGGCAAGTGGCGCCCAGAAAATCTCAGCAATAAAGTTGCCAAGCAAACCGTGAAAATGACAACTGCAATTGGCTTGTGAGTGTGGGTCGGGGAATATCCCAAGGCTGATTCCTAGAGGAAGAGATACAGGCAATTAATGGCTGTGGAGAAAGAAAGAAAGAAAGAAAGAAAGAAAGAAAGAAAGAAAGAAAGAAAGAAAGAAAGAAAGAAAGAAAGAAAGAATCCGTTTTCTCCATAGACATATCCTTATCCCATCCCAAGAGGTTAGCCCTAAACACAGAATGAAGATGAACTCTTGTTTATATTTATAAACTGTGTATGTATGACAATAATAATTAAAAGTAAAAGAAAGGCCATGAATGTGAGAACAAGTCGGGGGGGGGAGGGGATGAGTTTGATGTAGGAGATGAAGGGGACAGATAATATAGATATAGTATTTATACGTGAAATTCTCAGAAAAAAATGAACTAATTTTGAAAAGAATGTCACTTCTGGGCATGGTGGTATGTACCTGAAAGCCCAGCACTCACAAGAACTGCCACAAATTCAAGGCTAACTTAATCTACAGTAGGTTCCAAGTTAACCAAGGCTACATAGTGAGTCCCTGTCCCCACGTGACTTTTATACCACCATAATTTATCAATCTCTGTAGATGTGTGCTTTCTGAATATCACTCAGAATGATGCTGTATTCACCATTTACAGTCACTGCATGACCAAAGGTTGTAATTTTCTTTATTAATGATGCTTGTTGGCTTCTTAACTCTCTTATTTCTTTTGAAACCTGTCACTGGGAGCCACAGGTATAGAGAACTAACAAAATACTGATTTATAGAGGTCCGCAATTTATTCTATGATTATGATTATATTTGAGGTGATTAATTAGATGAAAGTATGTTTATCCCATCACTGGATGGATGAGAGGAGAGCAGTGAGATAGAGGGGAGAGGGGAAGAAGGAGGAGGAGATTGTACTTGGTTATGGTCATTTTTGGCAGTTTATAATCCTGTTTTTACCTTAGACAACACTTTTTAAAGTTTTAGCTATTCTGGGTACTTTAAATAATAATTGGCTAATATACATCACTATGTGTGATATTAAGAGCTAATATTATTCTAAGAAAAAAATCACAGGAGAATATAAAAAAGAAGTTATGAGAAATGTAAAGACATGTCTCATGCCAGTGAGTGCTTTTATGCATAAAATATCTTCAAGTCCTTGTGAACCAATGGGAGCCTCTGATTATTCTGAGTGTTAGTAATGTTTCTCTCCCATATGGTCAGTGGGAGTAACAAGACTTTATAGACGATTATTTAAAAGAAATGAAGAAAATCACCTTCTCGTTATTATCTCCTTGTCACTTTAGAAACCACAGGGGCTACTGTTATGGTTCTAAGAAGCAACAATGGTATCGACTTTCTCTAGAGAAACCCAGGGGTGAACCAGAGACCAAGAAAAAGATTTTCGGCCAGAGAGCATGGACAGTAGAAGAAGGAAGTGCAACTGAGTCCTCATGTCCTGGAGGATGATTCCAGTGGTTGGAGAAGGCAGAATTCAGTGATGAGTCTTCAGTCGCTGGACATATGAAGTTTACCTGGGTCACACAGGATTAAGAGCTGAGCCCATGATGGGTCTATATTTTCCATATTTGGTTCCCATTTACAATTTATTCGGTTGACTAGTCAAGACAATTCAGAACAATAGTCATATTTTTTTTCCTCAAAAAAATCCTCTTTTTAGGGGGATGAAAGACTGTAGGGGTCAGAAGGGATGAAGGACAGCAGGAGAACATGGCCGACAGAATCAACTAAGCAGGGCTCACATGGGGTCACAGAGATTGAAGTGACGAGCACAGAGTCTGCACCAGGTCTTGTGCATGTATGCTACGGAGGTTAGCATGATGTTTTCATGAACCTTCTAACAGTGGGAGCAGGTGTTTCTCTGACTTTTTGCCTGCTTTTAAAACTCTTCCACCTATTGGGTTGCCCTGTGCAGCCTCAATATGAGGGCTTTTGCCTTGCTCTAGTGTATCTTGATTTGTCCTGTTTGGCTGTTGTGTGTCCTGTTCTTTTCCGAAATGAAAATGGATGGGGAGTGGATCTGGTAAAGAAGGGAAGTCTTCAGGGGAACTAGGAAGAGTTGATGGAAGGGAAACTATTGTTAACTTGCATTGTTCAATAAGAAAATATTTTCTTCCTATATATGTGTCACTGTGATTGTCTACTCCAAAAATTCCTGTGACATCATTCGTCATTCTTATGAAGAGGTAGCTTGATATTTATGAAGAACAAGTTGCACACAATAAGTGCTTCATACTGAGGCTCTGCCAGCTATAAGAGAATTGGCATTAGGCTTGCTTTTCTGACCACTTAGCCTCAGCTCCTCTTACCAAATAGGAAAGATTGAAACAAAAGCTGCATGCAATTCCAAATTGTATACATGCAATTGTATAGTGCAATTCCAGAGCAAAGTTCAAACTCAATCGAAATTAGCTTTCTCAAATACATATTCAAATTCTCTTTGCTTCTTTGAGGCTCAGTTAACTCAGTAATTGATTGCAGGATGATGACAAACCAGGAAGGAAACAGCTCTTAATCATACCGATGAGGCAGAGTAGAGATACAAAGTTCTAAGAAACTTTAATTAGAGGGTTTCTTAAATGCTCTACAAAGATCTAGAATTTGAGGATTTGAAAAGGGATAAATAATTAAATTTTATTAAGTGATTTAAAATTCATTCAGATAAAGAAAGGAAAAGTGATATCTAAGAAGTTTTGTGGTTGAAAAGACAGTTTATACTAAGGCCATGCCTTAAATTATATACTTCCACTAATCTCTACCTCCAAAATGTTTTTTACCTGCTGTTAATATGATGAGGTATGGACCAGGACTTCAGCATATGTGCCTTTTGGTGACATCCAAGACCTAAACTAGGGGATATTCTGTCTCATGTCACTGGGAAGTTATATAGTATGAAGGGTTAAGAACAATCAGATTAGTATGGTAGAAAGTTCAGCACTTGTTAATCTCAGGAATCAATCTTGCTGATACATGATCAATACATGCTCTCCACTTCCAACGTATCTTGCTCCTTAAGGATTACAAAACTTTCTGACAAAGAAGGAATCACAGCCAGCACCATTTGTATCCTTCCCTCTCCTATAAAGTGGCTTGTCATCAACACCATCTTAGAGATCTTAGGTCCCACCCTCAAGAAAATCTGTTTCAACTCCAGCCATATCTAGCTATTAGACAAGAGCTTCATGATTTGGCTATGTGGGCCTAATATACAGGTCCCAACTAGACGATTAACAATCATTTTGCCAATTTTATTTGGGCCACTACATAAGTATTATTCATCCCAAATCAACTGGAAGAAACCTTAAGAGAACAACACTCCATTTCTCTTAAGCGGGATTGGGTAGGTTTTCTTTGGGAATTGGTTATAAGTTACTATTGGTCTTACTCAGAAAGAAAACAAGGTGGGACTGAAGGATGTCTCTCTTTTTCTTTATCTTTCTTTCTTTGGTTTGTAGATAGAGGTTAACACTAAAAAAGGAAGAATATAGAAATTTATAGGGATGACAGGACAAAAAGTAGTTTATTGAATCTACTCCTCAACTTAAGGCTTTAATTGTTACTCACAAGGTTATTTTTAATTCATTGGTATAGAATTTGTATATTGATGCAAAATAAGGTTCATTTTGATACATTAGTATAGAATTCAAATTTAAGATTATTCTTCATACACATTATACATATTTCTACTCTAATATGAGGTATTGTACCCATACAACTCAAATATAATACAAGGTTTACCTCCAATACTTTGAAAATATTATTGCAGTCTGTTTATGGTAAGTAAGTTATACAAGTTAATTGTTAGTTGATCAAATCATGGTCATGTCAATTACAAGTCTATTTTTAGCACAAATATACATCCTAGGTTTAACAGATAGATAAATTCTATAGACAGATAAAGTAAAGTAGTTAGATAAGGTCTTTAAAAACCTCAGAGACCCACAGAATGTGGTATTTAAAGATGTTTTTACTATTTTAAAAAGTTATTGACATTAATACAGATTAACACCCTGGCAACAACCAGCCTACCTCAAAGAAGATAATGAGCATCTAAGAACTTCCTTATGGAGATGGCTTCAAATATGACAAACCAGCCACTGGGCAAAACGTCCTAGTTTTGGCCACTGACAGAATTCTGCCTAAAAATAAGTAAGCTTGGATGCAGGCAGAGTCAACGGCCAAACTCTAACAAGACAGGATAAGCAAGTCCTCAATAGTTTCTCCCTCACAAATATGTATGTCAGATATACTGAACAAGAAGGCTGAAGATGATGCCCCAACATTGTAGAGAGTTTTGGGTGACAGTTCAGGCAGCAAACTGTCCCTGTCATCTTCTCATTTGTGACACTGCTAACCTGCACTTCCTGTTTACTCAGGTAATTAATTTTATTCCTTCTTAAGGCTCTGATGGAATTGAAGACCAGATAGTTTAGTTTTACAATGAAGCTTAGTTGTTTAGGGATTAAGATATTTTTAGGTCTAGGTAGATGTTTTAAGTTGATAAAGATGAGATATGATAGATATTGACTTCTATTCAGAATTTTAGACTCATCAAAATAGGAAAGATGTTTTCTACAATGTTGCCAAATAGAAATAGTCAAAACACTATGAATGGAACATTAATATAGTTCCTGATTTTTGTGCTTCTTTTTGCTGTTTTTAGTTTATTTTACATATGTATAATAACATAAATGTATATGTAAACCAAATAAAATAAAATATAAACAACAACATAAAAAACCAAGTGAAGAAACACTTCCAGTGGCAGGTGTACTGGCACATGTTAAATAACCAACTCTACATACATTTTTTCATGTGTGTGGGAGAATTCACACACATACTTATATTTCTTTTTCTCTGTTAATTGGTAATCAGTTTTAATTATCAGACAACACAACAGGATCATATATAATTGGATTTTCTTGGTCCTCCTTTCCCTTTTTTCCATATCTCTCCTTCACTTTCATACATAAGCATGTATTTTACCTTTTTCACTGAAAACAATGCAGTACAAGTTAGAATATATCAAAAGATACCTTATTGTCATGGCCACTTAATCCTCACTGAATGTTCTCAGTAATTTCTGGTGAGCTTTCCAACTCACACCTCACCAGACTTTCAGTGACAGAGACTTATGAGAAACAACAAAGATGTATTAAACCATCTTTCATGCATGGACAAAGCTGAAGAGCTCCATAGTTAGACAGTACTTTTTATACAGTGGGAGAATATTTACTCTTTTTCTGGGGGCTAAGGACAGCTAGTGGCTATCAGTACTGCATGCTTTAATCTGCATTATAAATTTTTAACACTTTCATAAATTAATGCAATAAGAGAAAAAATATGCCAAGATGCTATCCATAACATGTGCTTATTTCCATGCTATAAATCTTCCAGCCTGGCAAGTTTTAGGCTACCAGCATGTCTTGTCTGCAGGGAAGGCTGGTAACAATGGGCAGCAACACAGCATTTTACACTGTCTCTCCATAGAGACACCAGCTACACATAACTAGAAAGCACAGTCAAACAGGTCAAATAAAGTAAAACAATTAAAGAATCATGAGTTCATTTTTTACTATCTTTTATTTTATTGGAAAATATTCAACTTCTATTTTATACAGCTTCATTGTCTGTGATGTCTAGGCATACATAAAACAGGTTCATATCAAAATGCAATACACACACATATATAAATGGTCAGATCTAGCTGCGGAAGCAGGTCTCCTCTAAATTCTGCATGGCAGTCATTCAGATATGCAGTTTTTTGCATTCTACTAGATATTGTCATCTCTCAACTCTATAACCCAGCTTTTTCAAGCACTCAATACTCATTTTATGCTAGACTTGGCATTTGGTGCTAAGAATACAAATTTTATTTTAAATTACAATTGTTTTCCTCTTTATGTAACCAAGTGCAGTTATGAGTCTTATCTGGTGTGGTTTTGCTGGATGGAGTGCACCTGGGAATTAGATTCATATCTTCATGCTATCGCTCAAAAAATGTCACTGATGAACCACAAAGTGCTGAGAGAAAAGACAGAATTTGGAAGTGACTGGGGTTTGAAGGGGAAAGGAAGCAGACTTACCTGTCTGGAGGACAGAAAACTATTGGATTTTCTAAAAAGGCCTATGAAAAATAGTTATTTATTTGACCATAGAGGAAGCATCATAACTCAGTTGCTGTCTCACTGTCCCAACTTGAATGAATGCATAATCTACAAAGTGTAAATCATTATTTAGATAAAACTATGCTCTTTACCTTCTATTATCTCTTAAGCCTGAATTAGCTTGCTGACAATAATAGATGACAGTGGCTGTCTTGATGATTTTAAAGTTCTGTGACAGAAATACCTGACACCCAGCAGCCACTGAACAATTGTAGCCTTATTTTTGGTCCCCAGAACTCTGACCTTCTAGTCTACATGTTAGTTTCTCATAGTATATGGGAAGGGGCCAGAGCTGGATATGATGTTTCTAGAATTTATGTGAAGGATTTCATTAGAATCCATAAATGTGTGTGTGTGTGTGTGTGTGTGTGTGTGTGTGTGTGTGTGTGTGTGTGTGTGCGTGCGAGAGGGGGGGTGGGTGAGAGGGAGAGATATACAGAGACACAGAGGCAGAAAAACAGAAGGAAGGAGAGAGATGGAGATAGAGAGACAGAGTGAATATGAGAGAGGAAAGGAAGGAAAGACAGAGACAGTGACAATAAGACAGAATGAAGGAGAAGAGACAGAAGGACAGATGAGGAGAAGGTTCATAGGGGGAAATCTTATTTGGGATAGAATCTTATGGTCTCTTGTCTCTTTTTATCCACTTTTACCACTGGATAATATTCACCATGACTGCTGCTATATAGAAATACTAGTATTCTGTTTTTGTGCCAACATCTTGCTAGGTTTACAAGACAGAAAAATCCAAAACATGAGTACATATAACCACAGCCATCAGATATTTGACAAAGAGGCCAAAAACATACCCTGAAGAGAAGACAGGTTCTTCAACCAATGGTGTTGGGAAAACTGCATGTCTAAATGAATGAGAATTAAATTAATCAGATACCTATCAATTACTTATAAATTAACACCAATTACATCAAAGACCTCAATATGAAGCCTCAAACACTGAAAAATTTAGAAGAATATATGAACAGCACCTTATAAGACGTAGGTGAAAGAAATGACTTTCTGAAAAGGTCTCAATTTGCCCAGAAACTAGCTACAACATGCCACCTCCCACCCAGCCCTTGGCATTTGCCTAGAGAAACCAACAGCATACTCCACACATACTTGCTTAGCTGTGTTCATTGCAGCTGTATTTACAATAACTAGAAAGGGGGGATCACCCAAATGTTCTAAAACTGACAAATGAATAATGAAAAGGCAATAGATAGAGATGGAGATAGAAATATAGATATGGATATACGATGAAATTCTACTCAGCTGTTAAAAAAAAAGGAAATTATGAACTTTCCAGGTAAATGGATGAAGCTAGAAAATATATTAAGTGAGATAACCCAGACTCAGAGACACAGATGATAAGTGTTCCCTCTCATCTGTGGTTCCTAACTATACATGGTCAGATAGGATTATAATGTGACTCATGAGGGAACACTAGGGAAGAAAATAGCAGGATACAAGAAAAATGAAGAGAAAAATAGGGAAGTGTATCTTTCTTAAATGGATGGGAGGAAGGGATTTATATAAATGGAGAGAAAAGGAGAGAAAAACAAAACTAAGATATCTCAAAAAGTCATAATGAATCACATTATCTTTTATTTCAGCCCTGAAATCATATACATAAGAGCCATACTAAGAAGACTTAGCAGGCTATATTTATATATTTATTCATATATACATATATAATAATAATAATAATTAAAGAAAAGGAGGTCATGAATTTAAGAGAGATCAAGGGGGTGAGGTATACGGAAAATGTCGTAAGGGAGGAAAGAAGAGAGGAATGTTGTAATTTTATTTTAATTTAAGAATAAAACATACATTTAAAATTATTATTCTACAAGCCAAAAAAAGAGTACAAGGTATAGCTCAGTCTGGATGTGAATCTGAGCTTCTTTATGAATCTATGAGGTCTGGGCATAGGCAAAAAGGCTACTTCATACCTTTCTAGCAGGGAAATGAGGTGCTGAGATTAAATTATGGCAGATAGGAAGCAGCTTGTTTAATACAATGTCTGTTGAAGACCCTTAAGAATAAATTAAAATATGCTTTTTTTCTTCCATTTTTCTTTTAAATATTTGTTCTGGCTTACAACTGAAACGTGATGGCTGGAGTCCCAGAAGCCACGTGGGAATACACAGTGGCTGGAATGAAAGTTTGAGGAGTCTGGGATTTTACTCGAAGGAAAACCACTCTCTCATCCTGAGACATATACCTCGAGACCTCTTTTTACATGGCACAGAAATAAACCTAAGTCAAAGTTTCTAGTCCATATTACAAAAACATACAATTTCCAAGGTTATGGAGAATACATCCTTGTAGAATTCAAGAGCATAAAGACAAAGCTAGGAACATTTCTATGAGGTAAAGAGCTCTTAAGGAACATCTGGGTTCATTCTGAACAACCCACCTTAGAAAGGTACCAAGGACAATGCAGGCAGTAAACCTAGAACCCCTGTTCAGAGCTAGCCAATGGACAGATCACTCTCCAAAATTGTGGGAACAGCAGAGACAACCTCTGACATGAACTCTGATGCCCCTAATTTGATCACTTCCCCTTGGGGGCGAGGCCTAGCAGAAGGGGAAATAGGCTATCCAGATGAGACCTGATAGTCTGTGGTCATATGGTCGGGGAGGAGGTCCTCTTCTGTCACAGGTCTAGGAAGGAGAATAGGGAAATAGGGAGGGAGGGGGAACAGAAGATACAAGTGAGGGGATAACAATCAGAATGTAATCTTAATAAATTATAATTTTAAAAAGGAGGGAAGTAATACTTCCACATCCATGAATACTAATCAAAAGATTCTTTTCAAACTTCTGTACTTTTACATAGAAATTTTAACATCAGGCCATTTACTCTTTGTAGTGTTTTTCATAGCTCCAGTACTGTTCTAAGCACTTTGAAGACTTTGACACAAAGAATTGACATGGCAATCCTTTACGCCTTGTGAAATTAGTCACATTATTTTTCAAGTGAAAGTCCTGAGGAAGAGATAAGTAACATGTCTAAAGCCATGGTTCTGAACTGAGAAGTCACAATTCAAGCAGGACTTAAAGTTAGATGTTCTTATCCACTCTTTGGTGCTGCCTCTTGGTTTTCAATTTAGAGAAATAAATTTTATCAAAAAGTTGCTGAAAAGCCATATATCACTTTCCTTTCCTCCCTTCGTGGTTTCCTTTCTCACTTCTCACTAGAAATTATTTTACATTTCTTCTTAATGGGACTTTTTCTAATCATTTTTTAAAATTTAATTTAATTTTTTAAATTATACATATACCTTTATATTATTAGACATATACAATAAACTACATCTAGCAAGAAGGATGAAAAAAGAAATAGGAATTATATAAATGTTACATTCATAGTGTTTGGCCTATTTGTATTTGTCAACCTTGGAGGAAACATCTTTCCTATCTTGGTGAGTCTACAACTCTGAATGTAAACCAGTATCTATCATATCTCATCTCTATCAACCTAAAAACTTCTATCTAGACATAAAAACAACTTAACCCCTAAACAACTAAGCTTAATTGTAAAGTTAAACTATTCAGTCTTCTACCCCATCAGAGACTTGAGAAGGAACAAAATCAATTATCTAAGTAAATAAGATGTACACGCAGCTTCCAAAATGAGAAAATGACAGAGAGAGTTCACTGCCTACTACTGAGGACTTGCTTATCCTGTCTTGGCAGAGTTTGGCCATTGGCTCTGCCTGAGACCAAGATTGCCTTCGTTTAGGCAGAATTCTGTCAGTGGCAGAAAGTAGGGCATTTTGCCCAGTGGCTTGTTTGCCTCATTTGAAGCCACCTCCATAAGGAGGTTCTTTGATGCTCATCATCTCATAGGAAGACTGGGCGTTGCCAGGAGTTAATCTGTCTTACTGTCAAAGGCTCATTAAAATCTTAAAAACATCCTTAAATGCCATATTCTGTAGGTCCTTGAGGTTTTTGAAGACCTTATCTATTTTACCTTATTTATCTATAGAATACTATCTATCTGTTAAACCTAGTTGTATATTCTTGTGATGAAAATAGACTACTAATTGACATGGCCATAAGTTGATCAACTAAAAATTAACTTGTATTACTTAATTACCCTAAATAACTTGCAATAACACCTTCAAAGAACTGGAAGTAAACCTTGAGTTATAATTGAGTTGGATAGGTACATTGCCTTCTAGTAGAGTAGTAATATATTGAATATGTGTGAAGAATAATCCTCAATTTGAATTCTATACCAATGTATCAAAATTGAACTTATTTTGCATCAATGTACAAAATTCTATACCAATGAATTAAAAACAACCTTGTTTGTGAGTAATCATTAAGGCCTTAAGTTGAGGACTAGATTCAATAATCTACTTTTTGTCCTGCCATCCCTATAAATTTCTATTATTCCCCCCTTCTTTCTTTTTGACCCCTGTCTCTATATCTAAGAAAGAAAGATAAAGGAAAAGAGAGATGTCCCCAAGTCCAACCTCTTTTTCTCTCTGAATAAGATCAATAATAACTTATTAGCAGCCCCCAATAAAAATAATCATCCATATCCCAAGAAAACAACCAAAAACCCCACCCAATCCCCTTAAGGAAATGGCACATCATTCTCCTTTTAAGGCTTCTTCTGACTGATTTGGGATGAATAATACCTTTGTAGAGGAACAAATACAATTGGTGAAATGATTAAACAATCTAGGAATAGTGTTTGTGGTCCAGTTTCTAAATGTTGAGAAATTCCAGGCTTAATTAGAGTCCTGTGTGGGACAGTCTGAAATACTGGAACTGGGATCAGAAGCTTTCTTCAAAGTGTCTGGGGAGCTGTCCTGTTCTGATGAGGAACAGCAACTGAAGTACTTGGCGCTAGAACATGAAGGATGCAAGATGTCAGCGTCAAGCATGTTGAGAGGAATGGATCTTGTCAAGTCTGATCCAGCATCAGTGTTCGGTTCTTGTATTATGAAAACATAATGTCTCATGAGCATTATACAATCTTAACATTATAAAAGTGTGAGGTGTGCAGGATGCACAGAAGTTATGGCTGGTTCTCTGCTCTTTGTATGAGCAGAAGAAAGACATCGTTAAATCTTCATTCATACCACGCAAAGAATAGCATCTAAAAATAAGTCACAGGGATTCTTTAACCAACAAGAAGTAAAAGACCCAAATTATGGCTGCCCCATTACTCAGACCCTGTTGAAAAGATGAACAGGTTTCCATAATGCTCTTGTCAGGCACAGTTGATGTTGACCAACAATTAGAGGGGGTGCCAGCTAATCAGCATTACCAGAAAATGGACATAACTCTTCTCCCAGGAAGGTATAGACTTTGGGTATCATTAGGAAAATATGACCAGTGACCAATTGTGAATATGAAGACTGGGAGAGCTCACATTTCTAGAATATTCACAACATGCAAAGCACTTTTCTTCTGGTATTTCTTATCCTCGCAGAATATGTATGAAGTGTTCTTATTTTCTTTTTGTAGGTGAGGATACTCAATGCCAAAGCTTAGCTATTTTGAGGCTTTAATCTTAGACTGGAAATCTTACTAAGACCTGGACATAAAGGAGATGGAATGCGAACTGGGTCCACAACTTAGGAGACTACAAAAGGAAGTGGTGGCGGATGGTAGATCTCAATGTTCCCAGTGTGCTTCCTTTTAGAGTCAGGGCGTTGCTCATCCTGACCACTGTGCACTAGCATTCTTTCTACATTGCATTACAGTGACTATTTGCACTCACTCAGTTCTCATCACAAATATTGAATCTGAAGCCCAACGAGGAGAAAAGGTCCAAACAGATTCAATGGACACCACAATCTAGACTGGAAAGCCCCAGTTCTGCTGCCCTCTCACCATATTACAAAAACTAACAACCCAATTACTATATATATATATATATATATATATATATATATATATATATATATATATATATATATATATATATATAATATGTATGCATGTATGCCTGTATTCATTTCTTAAGTGATAGAAGACAGACAGCAGAAGAAAAATATATATTTAGTTTGAGTCAGTCTATTCTCAACACATTCAAAAATTACTATTTTTTGCTCCAAGAGTGACCTGAAAATTGTTCTGACTCTATTTCTCAGTAGGATCTGGAGTGACTCCAGGAGCAGACAATGAAGTAAATCCCTTTTATGGTCTTTATACTTAAACAACTCATATTTCCCTAGCATTTCTCTTTTTGTTCATTTTGTATGTGTGTGTATGTTTAAGGGGGGAGGAGAAGGAGTAGAACAGACAGAGACAGACAGACAGAGGGAGAGACAGGGACAGAGAGTGGTGGAGAAAGACAGCCAAAGGATCATCCAAAACCTAGGATGTACTTTCTCTGGCATTGTTTATCATGTTTTTTCACACAGAATCTCTCGCTGGTCTAGAACTCACCTATTAAGCTGGGTAACTGGCAGGCCTGGCCAAGGGGTCATCCCATCTCCACCTCTCCCAGCCCTGGGACTAATCACACACTCCACATGAGTTCTAGAGATCCAACTCAGGTCCATCTACTGGCAAGGTGAACAGTGTACTGCCTGAGCTGACTCACTAGTTCTTCTCTCTAACATTTCTAATTATGAGAGATGAGTTTGTCCTTAACAAATAGCTGCCTGGGTAAGAGCCCCCAGTCATCCAAACCTACACACAGAGGAAGAATGTCCCCTCCAGACGGAGCCTGTGGAGCAGACCTTAGCACTAGTCTGGGCTGAGCCAAGCCCCTGAATCCATTTATCAGTGGTGGTGCTGTTGGTGTCCTTTGAAGTGGCTTCATTCAGCCTTGGCAGGAGCTCAGCCTGCCACCAGCATTGGAGAAACTGCCACCCACAGCCTCCATGAGGCCCTTGGGAGGGGCACCCCACAGCTGGAACAGGGCCTTGTTGGAGACAGTCGGCACTAGGGAAAAAGAGAAGAAAAACGCGCTGACTCATGCCTTTGGCTGCCTCCAAATTATTCGCAATTTCTTGGACTAGGAATTGCAGACATAGTTTTTCCTTCTGGCGTAACTGAAGCCATAGGGCTTTTTTGCTTAAGTAAGAGGGAAGAGAGTGAGCACACTGTGGCCCGGTTGGGGTACATTAAGCCCAGTAGTCCTGAGTACTGTTAGCCCTTCACATCCAGTTTCCAGCTTTCTGTGTCTTGCCAACTGCCAAGCTCATCTTTATGCAGACTGTGCGCTTGAGCTCTCTTGCCACTGAGTTGCCAGTTGACTTTGACCAATTACTATGGCCATGCAGAGACGTGAAGGGCTGGGGAAACCTAAGTTCACCCCTTCCTTATCAAGACATTATGCATCTGCTGAATCCTTCCTCCAGTGGTCAACGACCACAGCAAGCGTCTCACTCCAGGCCCCAACCTTCTCCGCTAGGTCTCAGTGGTAAAAGAAACCGAAAAGTTCCTAACTCTCATAGAGTGAAAAAAAGACAGATTTACACAAGCAATAAATAAGTAAATGAAACAAGTGACACACTTGAATATTGCTAAGTAGCATTTATAAAATGACTTTAACTGATAAGGTTTTTTTTTTTTTCAACAAATTGTCCTGGAACATGTACATATCAGCATTCAGATGAATAAGATGGAATCTCTATTTCATACCACAAACCTACATCTACCTAAAACAATCTATCTGAATCTTAAATGCTGAACTATTAATATTCTTATATAAGCCAACATGGAAATATCTTCCTGCACCTGGCTTAAGAACTACTTTCTTACACATGAAGTCAAAAGCAAGAGCAACCAAAATTTTGATGAAGTCAGCTTTTGTACCCAAAGTAGCAAGAAGTATGTGTGTGTGATGTTTTTCTTTTTTGTTATTTGTTTTGTTTTTATTCGGTTTTGCCATTTACCTGCTTGCTTTTTGAAGAGAGAGAGAGAGAGAGAGAGAGAGAGAGAGAGAGAGAGAGAGAGAGAGAGAGAGAGAGAGAGGGGAGATATATATTTACATGGATAGGTAGGTAGAGAAGAAGAGAAGATAGGGGAGGAAGTTTGGGAGGGAAAGCTGTGGTCAGAATGATGTATGAAAAACTGTGTTTTCTATGATAAAAATATGTAAAGACAGCCCAAAAAACAAGAGAACATACTTGCAAAAATGCCCCCTTGATAAGGGCAACACCTATCCAAAAATTTATGAGGAACTGCTATATTTAGGATAAATTTATACTTGTATAAATTTGGGTTTTCTCCCATGAGAGCTTTAAAAACAGCAAAGGAAAAATTACTTAGACATTTTTCCAAAGAAATAAATAAAAATATGGTTAACAATAATGTTCATTAGGAAATGTCAAGTCTACAGTTAACTAGTACTTCACACCCACTGGGATGGCTATAATTCTTAAACAAATAGACAATAACAAGTGTTGACAAGGCTACTGAGAAATTGAAACCTTCAGAGGATGCTGGCACAATGTGTGAAATGGTGCCGTTTCCATGGTATGTGGATTGGCTAGTCCCCAGCATGTAAAACATAGACTTATCATGTGACCCAGAAATTCCACTTCTAGGCTCGTATTCAAAATTGAAAGCATATTTCCACTCAAAGATTTTACACAGCTACTCATAGCAGCATTTTTCATGATGGCCAAATGCAGAAACAACCAAATGACCAACAGGTGAACCCAGGGACAAACGGTAGCACATACATACATACATATGACAAAATATTACTTAACTTCAAAAAGCAAAAGGAGATTGATACTCACCAATTTTTACATAAATTAAAATTAGTCTTCTGAGTAAAACACATAGTTAAAAGACCACAGTTTGCATGATCTTGTCTATAAGACATACAACAAGGAAGCAAGTTCAGATGGAGGGAGGCGAGCGGCAGACAAGGTAGAGGAAAGTATGACGCTTCTTCGAAGATGATGAAAATGTAAAGATATAGTTGAGTGGAATGAATGGTTCTACTATTCTTATATACACCAAAAAGTGCTGACTTAAGTACATATGCATATAATATTTTAAATGAAAATATGAATAGCTAGTAAATTTATACTTATATTAATATGCCAATAAAGTAATCATAAAAATAACTCATTGGGTATAGTCCTCATCATTGTTCCCATCAGGCTAATTGATAACATGCATGAAAGGTTTGGTAATACAACAGTTGATATTTTCAGTGTGATTATGTGTGGGAGCAAGGGCTTTTCACAAACTCTGAAGCAAAGTTCCCAGAATATATTGTGGAATTCCTGAAGGAAGATTCGGGGTCAGGAAACTTGGGCTCTGATTATGATGTCATTAATTCAAATCTACATAATCAAATTACAAGTAATTTATAACTTCTGAAAATTCCAAGTTAATAGTGTTACCTTTCATGAGAAGTTGTATGTGTGTTTGTGTGTTTGAGTGTGCATCCACATGTACACACATGTTCATGTGTATGTGTACTATAAGAACTGTATATGTGCATGCTCGTGTGTGTGTATGTGTGTGTGTTTGTGTGTGTGTGTCTATATTGTGCCTTTGTGGAGCCCAGAATAATCTTTGGCTGAGCTGTTGGCAAATCTCTCAGCATTAGTGCAGAGTTGGGAAAAACCCAGACAGATAAAGAAAAGGATTAGGGAATCTAGGCTGAAAGTATGAACAACCAGAGAGGCTATGAGCGTTTGAAGACAATTCATGAAAGAGAATAACTGTCAGGTCCAATTTAAAAAGAGAGAAAAATATTAAACATGGCTTCAGAGAGTGTTTCTTTCTTGAAAACTCATATAAAGATGTATTTAACAGGCAGGCAGGTGTTCGTTTCTTTTCCCAAGAGCTAGTTTCCTTCCTCTGCTTGCTGTCAGCAGTGCTATTAGTACAAAACCAAGACTTGTCATTAGCCTTGCAGTTTCACCACCAGCCCCATGCTAGAACTTCCTCTATGTAAAGTCAGTCGAAGATTCTCATACAGTGGACGCAAGGTCTAGAAAGTATGTAAGAGCAGAAGAGCCTTTGGAAATGCTGGCCGCCTTCTGCAACCAGAGATTAACTTCAAGCACCCAGCAAAAGACATAGATTCACAACACACAAACACCTCTTTAAAGGATACATTAGTGCACAAAGCCAGCTCTGTATCCACCAAGCAAACACCCAAGTTGAAGTAAAATTACTTCTGTCTCTAATGGCTTAATTTTATGGAATTACAAGCATTATTGAGGACCAGGAATTTTGCCATTTTCTCTACACAGCTTATTTGATTTAATCCTCCCAACTAAAAGGTGTAGAAAGCTTTGTAGATAATGAGGAAATTGAGGTTCTGAAAGACTTCACAAACTGTATCAAGGCAGTCAATGTGAGAACAGCCAGCAATCAACTCCTTTCTATAATTCAAATCCTCGGACTTTCTTTAGAATTCTATTCTTGATGTCACTGGGTACTAAAACAAGTTTCATAATTGTACATAATATTAGATGAAAACAGCTTCTCTGTTCAGCCTGCAACATAAAGGAGCATGTCTTTAACAGTCCTAGCTATATATGTCACAAATGAATGATAGATGACAGATAAATGACAGATAAAAAGATGACAGATGATAGACAGATACAGGCAGATGATAGATGGGTAGATAGGTAGATAGATAGATAGATAGATAGATAGATAAATAGAAAGACAGACAGATAGGTAGATGAAATTTTTACAGTTTAAGATCTTTTATATCACACATGTATAATACATTCTGTAAAGGTGCATGTTGTGGTGATTCCTAATCATAAAATTCTTTCTAATTTTGCTACTGTTATGAATCATAATGTAAATATAAGACACACAGATGGTCTTAGGCAACCCCCATGAAAGGCCTGCTGACCCCCAAAGCAGTAGCAACCCACAGATTGAGAACAGCTACCCTAAAGAACGAATAAGGAGCAACCACTGCTTGAAAGAAAGAAAGAAAGAAAGAAAAAAAGAAAGAAAGAAAGAAAGAAAGAAAGAAAAGAAACTTTCACACGAACTCTGGTGCCTCACATTTGACCACTTCCCCTGGAGGGGGAGACCTGGTGGCACTCAGAGGAAGGACAGCAGGTTACCAAGACGAGACTTGATACCCTATAAGCATATACAGGGGGAGGAAATCCCCCTCAGGAACAGTCATAGGGGAGGGGAGTCAGGGGAGAATGGGAGGGAGGGAGGGAGGAATGGGAGGATACAAGGGGTGGGATAACCATTGAGATGTAACAAGAATAAATTAATAAAAAATTTTAAAAAAAGAAAAAAGAAAAAGAAAAGAAACAAAGAAACAGCTATCACCATGTTATTAAGCACCTCTCTCTTTGCCTGCTACGTTGACTTGACTTCTTTCTATCAGTGGAGCCCATGGAGGAAATGGTATTAATTGACACTGTGGATCTTCTTAATGCATCTCACCAAACCGTGTCCTGTAAACATTTCTACCATATAACCCTCATTTATTCCTTATCTAAGCATTTTGACCACTGACGAAAGTTACTATTGGATCTGATTTTCAATAACTATCTCTCATTACTCAATATGTATACATTTCCCCTCTAGTATGTTTTTTCCCATTGGTCTGCATGCATTTTTCGCATTTGCAAGATCTTATATGTATAATGTATTCATTGCTATTTACCATCTTTCACAATGTAGATAAAATGCAGAAGTACTGTTTTCACCACATTATGATTCTTTTCCTTTATATTCACCATTGAGTACCAGACAGGTTGTTTTGTTTGTTATTATGTGTTTGCTTTATAGTACTGAGGCTCAAGTCCTGAGCTTTGTGCATTCGAAGCAAGCATTCTATAAATAAACTATACTCAAAGCCCTATCAGGGTTTGAAGAATGCTTACCTTTGGAATTTGTTACTTTTACTGTCTTCATTATTTTGGCTTAAATATTTTATACCTCGAAGCATTAAGAAACATTTTTGTTTCTGATATTTTGTAAGATAAGGGACATAAATAAATAATATTTAATATTTATACTTGTTATGGTTTCTTCTATAAATAAAAGAAAAACTCCAGCAAAATTTGCCTTGGTTGCTGTTTTAGGAGTTTCTTTTCTCAGTCAATAAAATATATGAGACATTTTGGGAAATATAAATTTTCAGAAAAATAATAAAATGTAAACGAGCATTTTATGGTAATGATGGCAACTGAAATGTGAACAAAGACCAAGTGAGTGCAGCTGCTCTTTTGGGGAGAAGAGTCATTGTCAGAGAATGAGAAGAACCAGGTAAGATGGAGATGTGCAGACAGATGACTTTAGACAGAGTTACAGGGTCAAGGGCAGGACTCAACAGTAGCTGCACAGGAAGCAAACTGTGAATTTTTTCCCAAGTGTGGAAAATAAACTGAATTATAGGTTACATTATCCTGAAGGTGAAGAGTCAATATACGTATTCTTATGCAAACTGTGATAGGTTTGAATCTAAATTGATCTACACTGTTATAAACTAGGGGAAATGAAGAATAAAGTTTGAACTTGGTGTAACAACCTATAAAACTCACACCTGCTTTCATTGCACATATATTCAAGAATCCCTTCAGTGTTTCAGTCAATAAACATTTTTTTTTCATCAACTCTATTCTTAGCCTCTCCCATGTTCCCAGCACTTTGCAAAGCTTTGGAAAGATGAACAAGCCTGATCCCTGTCCTGGAGACTCAGAGTCCAAGGGAAAACAGGACAGTGATGAAACCTCAGGGGTCCATGCTGCTTGGAATTCCCCACAGTGGAATGGGCATTAAACTGAGATCTGAAGAAGGAAAAATAAGTTGCCCATTTGAGAATATGAGTGACCAAGGTGTGGAATGCCAGAGATAAGATGTTCTTGCAGGATTGAAGCCACCACAGTGATTTGCATGTTTTGTGTTGATCATGAGGGAGGCCACTGTTTCAAAGCTGGGTTCTCTCTGAGTTCGATTCCTCTCTGTAGACATTAAACCTACCTCCATCCCTCTTAACCAGCATATGACTGGTGTTGCTAGTCAGATATGAGAAAATTATCTGCTGCACATAGCTTACATGCATATGTAGTAAGAAACAGTGACAACAGGGGATATTCGCTGGACATTCAGTATATGCCAGTCATTGTTCTGACAATTTTTCTTTTATCAACACAATTATTACTTAAGCAAAGTTGTACTTCATACATTATATAAATATTCTACGAAATCTTAGGTTTCTATAGGTTGAGTATGGACTTATTTATAAATTCACATGACCCTCAGAATCAAAATCTCTGCATCTTACCCTTCATGGGACCCAAGAGAAATTCATCACCTGGCAATAACATCTCATATTCCCCTATAGCAACAATTCACTGTAGGTGACTCAAAGGTACAAAATTTAGATGAGACATATTCAATTAGCATAAACATAATCTATTTTTCTCAAATTATTTGCCTCGCCAGTTGGGATGTACTTTTGAACAATTATTTAGAGCATTAGGAAGAATAACACCTGATCTTCATGTACTCTGTAACAGCCTTTTTAATGAATATATACCAAATTATCAGTAGGTCAAAACTAATGATTAAACTGTGGATAATTCATGTAGCAAACATCAAGCAACTAGTGTTTGTGTTTGTTTTCTATTCATGATTCTGTTTAGTCTTTTAGTAATACCTAATTTAAATAAATGCCTCTAGTAAAGTTTCTGTGTCATCAATATGATTAAGGCAAAGAACTGCATGAGAACTACCTGGTTCCCTGGAGTGGGCCCTGAGTACTCCTGTAATGTATGAAGAATGTTTGTGTTTTTCACTATTCATGTTCAAAGAATAAGCCATTAGCTAGAGTAATAACAACAAGAGGATCTCGTTAAACAACATGCTTTGTATATGTGCAAATGAGTAAAACTGCACTCTGTTACTGTAACATGAAGATTCAGGGAAGGATCACTGCAATTAAATATTATCCTGAGATACAAAAACTGAAAAGCCTAGCTGGTTAAATGAAGTTTTTACGGGTATCATTACATATTAAGCCAGTGTCTTTTGTTAAATATAATGCATTTCCCAGGCAAAATTTAGCATGACAAGTGTTTCACATGTTTAGCCACCTGCCAAATGCTTATCTTCATCTGTCAAAATCCACATCAAGTAGTTTCCATGAAGCCTTTCAACAAAGCTCCCACTCTGCTTTGTAGTTCCCTGTAACGGACCCAGTATTTGGGTATTGTTTTCATTTCACTAAATTTGATTACAAAGTTCCTGCCAGTCTTTGCATTAAGATTGTAAGTTGTGTGATAACAATCCCTCTTAGGTGTGAGGGTAGCTTCCCACACTCTGCGGAATGTCTGCTCTATGGGGTCAAGAAGTTTCAAGGCCCTACTCAAGGAATAGATAAATGAGTAAAGAAGTGGGTGACTACTAAATAATTAAATATCAGTCTTTGAGAGCAACACTACAGCTCTAAAACATCATTGGAAGAGATTCTAAGACGACTGAATAGAGGTTCAGTGCATGTCTTCTCTTCCAGTAGGAGGTAAAAAAACATGTAGATAAATGAATTTTCAGAAGAGTGGCTGTGGACAAATGCTAGAACCTAGCAAGAAAGAAACTGACTCAGATGCTTGGGAAAGTAGAATATAAAGAAGACTAACTTTCTGGGGCAACTGCTACCCAGCTCTCCAGCCTGAGGAGGAGACACTATCTTTGTAAAAGAACTGTGAACAGGAAAGTCTCAGAAAATGCTACTGAAATCTTAGCTACTGGAAAAATGAACAGTTGTAGATTTTTCCACTCAGTTTGAAGAGCAACCAGGAGTTTCTATTTAGCTTGTTTTTAGAGAAGGTACTCATGTCATTTAGGAAGTCTGCAAACCCGCAGCCCTTAGGATGCTGTAAGCTATGCAGACCCTAGGCTGCTGTAACTGATGATATAAGGAGAGTTATTTCTGACCTCACACCATTCTCAGTGTCAGTAACCTCAGCATTATCCCAATCTTTAGGATTCCACCATGAAAAGAGACTGGATCCTTCTCATAAAACCAAGATGATCTGGGAATACAATTTATGAGCCGTGTACTTAAGTTTATGCAGTGCCCTGCATTAAAGGAAATGAATGCTTTAGCCTAAAAGATAAAAAACATACTACTCTGAAGAAGTGAAAAATAAAAGGGCTTATGCAATGGAACCTGAGACATAGGAAGCTTGAGAGACCAGGTAGGAAATGTGTAACAGCCCTGTCCCTGCCTTCTTCTTGGAAATCTAGTTTAAACCATACACTACCACTGGACTGTGGTTAAAAACTGGGCTTGTACTCTTCTCCTACTACTTTCCTCTATAGTCACCCACAGGCCTGACTTACTAATAAAAATGAGAGCAAGTTATTTGGTTTCCACCTCTACATTCCCTGTGCCTAACCACTTGTGAGCCAGTATCCCAATAGGACTAAAGACACATACTGTATGTCCCCTCACTGTTTGTGGAACTTCCAATGTTAAAGGCCCTTGTAAATAGCAGAATTAATCCAGAATTGGCGAAAGAACTAACTATGATGCTCCTGGTGCTACTTCTCTAGCAGTTAGGGTGACCATAGAGAAAAACCTCCATCTCCACTGATGTTTGCACCACTTCAGTATGGGCTGCTGGAGTATTGCCACACCTTTGGGGATCTGGAGACAATTTGCCTAAAACCATTTAATAAAGTCAAAGAAACCACACTTGCTCAGCAAGAATCAGTGCAAACACAATATACCAAACCCACCCCCTAAAACAGGTTTTTATAAGAAAGCCTACCACAAAAACTGCCTTATAAAAGTGATAGCAAAAACACTTCACCAGATGTCTAAATCTCGAAGTATGGTCAAAAGAAATGGGAAAGAAAACACAAGGGTACACAGTACTCCCCAAGGACACAATGACTGATTGTCAGTATCCCAGAGAAAATGATGCCACGGTAATGCATGAACAGTGGGAATGAGCACTCTGTTGCTTGCTCATGGGACCCTTTTCTACTTAATGGGTTGCCTCGTCTAGCCTTGATAAGAGGGTTTGTGCCTAGTCTTATTGTTTCTTGTTAGACTGTGTTTGGTTGATATCACTGAGAGGCCTGTGCTTTTCTGAAGGGAAGCAGAGAAGCAGTGGATCTGGAGGAGAGAGAAGGTAGGAGGGAACAAGAGGAATGGGGAGAGGGGGGCTGTGGTCAGGAAGTATTATATGAGAGGAAAATAAAGAAAAAATACTTTAGAGAATGTAAAAGAATGATTATAAGGAAGCACAGTTAGATCCAGGATAGTGCAAGGAACCTGGCAAAACAATAACTGCCATGAATGAGAAACACGGCAAAGATTAGGAACACAATAAGTCAAGTATAAAACACAGTGGAAAGCCCCAGCAACAGACTAAAACAAACAGAAGGAAGCATACCACAACTTGTAGAGGAGTTTTTTGAAAGACAAAAAACGAAGAAAGAATGAATGAATTATGACAGCCCCCAAAGAACTCTAAACAAATGGGGGAGTACATGGAGTGGAGTGATATATGAGAGGCACAGAAAATTACTCATTGAGGTGATAGCTGGAGACAACTCTGATATTGGAAAGGATCCAGACATGACAAGGATGATGATAACCAGAATAATGATTAGGTGGTTTCACTTCAGTACTTCAGTTTCTTCAGTGGAGAAATTACTCAAGCAAAACAGCATAAAGAAAGAAACAGATCATTATACTATGAACCAAATTAATCTAATGACGGACTATTTCACCAAACAGCCTAAGATTGCAGGTTCACTTCATTAACTTATAAAACATTGCCCAAAGTAGATCATCTATTGGGACACATCATATTTAACTAGGTTCAAAACAATCAAACTCATATCATGTATCTTTTCTGGCTACAATAATTAAAACTAGAAATAAATAAATAAATAAATAAATAATCATGGCTGAGGAGTCTTTGGACCTTACTGGGGAATTTTTTATCTGTTCTTTACCTGATCTATCATGAGATCAGACTGCTTTCTTAAAAATCAATGTCTATATCCATAGACAAATGCTATTCTTAGCATTAATCAATGAAGTTTCCCTTTGCAACAAATGGCAGTGAATATACAGGTCATTGGCTGCTTAAGGTGATAGGAGCAAGGCATTGTTGACTGCTTAGCCCTAAACAAGATATTTATATAACCTCTCTAGGCTTAGAGAAAATCTGAGACAGAGAAAACAGGGAGAATTGCCGTGAAGTTCTGTCTTCTGGGTATGTTATAACCATTGCAATCATGAATTTCCAGTGGGGAGTGTTTACCTTCATTGGGCCTGCACTGGGCTATGTCAAAAGTCAATCGTAGATGGGGGATAGGCTCATGTGTTACCTCTCTCTGCTGAAGCATTGTCTACTGACGGACCCAACAGGCTTCCCTGAATAGTCCATACTCATGTTCACTCAGAAAGCCCCATTACAAATCAGTGGATCTCAAAACAAAAACAAAACAAACACACACAAAAAGACATGTATGTGAGAAAGAACCTTACAAGGAGGAAGAATACTTAACAAATGTGGGAAAGAGGTCAGAGGAATGATGATAATCAGGATACTATATGAATTATGAAGTTGCCAACAAACAAATTCAACTAATAAAACAATAATATAAAACAAAGTACAGAACTTACAGAGGTTTGAAAAAAGAAGTGTTTTAAAATTAAAAATCATTAAGTCAAAGCTTATAAGGTATAAAAAAAAAGGCAGTAATAGTAAAAAAAAAGATGTAGAGGAATTTAATCCAGGGGCATGGCTGCTCTGGCAAGGGATCACAATGAAAGTCCTTCTAGGTCTATGTGATCTGGCCAGAATGCAGACACGCCTTAGTACAAACCTTTAATCCCAAACAATTAAGATAAGGTTAGTTTATAGAAGCAAGCAGCCATGTTTGAAAGTCACATCTAATTGAGGGGCAGACAAAGTGGCAAATAAGGGAAAGATTTGACAGAATGAGTCAGAGATTTGATATGTGCATCTATTATGAGAACAGGAAAGGAAGGAGAGGCTACTTAAGAGCTGGCTGGGAAAGAGAAGAGTTTCTTACTGAGTGTGTTTTACTCGGAAAGTTATACAAAGCCAGGTTGCAGAGAGAACAAGCTAGACACAAGTGAAGAAAGAATAATCCAGAGGATAAGAATGAACCAGAAGGTTAAAACATACTGCTAGAAGTTTGAGGCCAGTCAGTAAAATTTCAGTGAGAAGCCAAGAGAAGCGAGTTGGAACCAGTCAGCTTGGAGGAGAGTTTGCACGAGAAAAATCTGAGTTGAACCGGTCAACAAGAGTTCAGAAAGAGCTGGAAATGCTTAGGAACAGCTCTCATCTCATCCCTTCATCTGAGTAAATAAAAACGATGTTACAAGAAGGTGTTTATTAAGAAGAAACCATAAATAATTACATCAAAAATATAGAAAATCTTCAAGTAATAGAGCTTAAATTTTTTTTAAAAAGATGGATCTCAAGAAACTAGGAAAGAGCATATCAAACTAAAAACAGTAGAAAGTTGTAAGTGATTAAGATCATAGCAGGAAAAAAAATGGCTAAAGGCTAAAAATCAACACAAACTATCAATGTAATTAAGAGGTTTTAATAAATGATATACAGACAATCTTTTAGTTAGAAAAAAGAAAGATTTCCCCAAGAAAGTAAAGAAAGCCTCTGGCACTATTAATGAGACTCTGTTCTGCTGGCAGGCAGAAACCTCACATAACTGCCTTCTGAGAGGCTTCATCCAGCAGCCAATGGAGACAGATGCAGAGACCCACAGACAAATAATAGGCCCATCTTGGGGAGTTTTGTAGAAAGTGGGAGGAAGGATTGAGGGAGATGGAGGGGTCGAGGACAGCACTAGAAGACTTATACAATAAACTAACCTGAGCCCATGGAGGCTCATGAAGACTGAACCACCAATAGAAGAGCTTGCATGGGGTGGGCCTAACATCTTACATACATGTAACAGATGTGCAGCATGGTTATCATGTGGCTTCCCTAACAACAGGAATAGGGAATATCTCTGACTCTGTTGCCTGCTTTTGGATCCCTTTCCCCTAGCTGGACTGCCTTGTCTGGCCTTACTGCTCTTAGTCCTACTGAGGTACCAGAGTGCGTTGGCACCCCTTAGGGTCCTCCCCTTCTCTGACAAGGAGAAGGAGGAGTGGGAGAGAAAGAGGGGCATGAGGGTAGTAATGGGAGCAGTGGAGAGAGGGGGCTGGAATCAGGCTATAAAGTGTTTAAATTTTTAAAAAGAATCACATATCACAACCAGTGCTACAAAAGACTATTAAAGTGCTATTAAAGACTGTTATAAACAATTATACCTCCAAAAAAAATTGGAAAGCCTAGATGAAATGAATAAATGCCTGGATATTTATTTCTTCTTTATTTAATCATATAAATCGCAAAAATACACCAATAAGACAGTGAATCAGTAATAAAAATTTCCTCAACAAAATAAAGCACAGGACAAAAATAACATCATGGCTGGATTATACCCAATTATTTTTTTTAATTATCAACACAAAGTATATTGAGATTAGTGTCCATACATAGATAAACTCCTCCTTTCAAATATGGTACAATGCTTGTTTCAAAGAACATCCATTTCCTGTAACACTTTACAGTATTAAGCTACACTTAAAAATCACACCCCAGACATGGTTTAGTGAGTAAGTTACACACTCTAGGAACTGGAGAAGATCTTCAGTTGTAAGATAGGGACACTAAATGCCCAGCAGCACATCATCTTCAGAAATTATCTATCGTTTTTATTTTGTGGCAATTTGGCTTTCTGTATGAGTAGACACTGACATAGGCTTGGGAGAAAAAGCTTAACTGACACAGAGGAAAGGTTTGATAAAGTTATTTTAATAGAAATTCCCTTCCTGTAGTTCACAAATTTCCTTGAAAATTTTTAAAATGTATCAAAACTGTATTGCAGGTATAGTTCAGTGATATAGCACGCTGGTTTTTTGGCACATAAAATTCCTGGCCTGATTCCCAGCACAAAAGTAAGGAGGGGTAGAGAGGAGAGGCGAGGAGGGGAGGGGAGGGGAGAGGAAAGGAGGGGAGGGGAGAGGAGAATAGGGGAAGGGAGAGGAGGGGAGGGAAGGGGAGAGGAAGGGAGGGAAGGGGAAGGAAAAAGAAATAAAAGAAAGAAAATTAATTACAGTAATAAATTGGGTAAAATATGGTAAGAAGGAAGATATAAAGATGGGTCTCTGAGGTCAAGAAATAGAGTCTTCAGTGCTTTGGATATGAGTCTGTTACGTGTGTCCGGAAAATCACATTCTGTAATTTAAGATGAAAGTAAATGGGATAATAAAACTTTTCCATCTTACCACTTTAGTTTAGCTATGGACTATCCTACCTTTGCTCACTTAAAATTTTCACCATGTTGTCTTGAGACAAAATTAGGAGAATATAATACCATTGTTTTTTGATCTAGCTACAAGAAATTAAAAGGGAAGAAAGTCTTTCAAATTCATTCTGTGTGGTCTGAAACCAGATAATGGCACAACACTGCAAGCAGATAGTGACATAATTAAAAGAGCATAGGCCAATTTGCCTAATGAGAACAGCTACAAATTCATGAACAAGATAATAGCAAATTATATACAATGGCATAGTTAATAGGCAGCTCCTCATAGTCAAATGGGATTTATCCTGTAAGTATACATGAATATAATCCAACCTATGACAATCAAAAAGATAATACATCACCAATAAAATGAAGGACAGAAATCATAATTCAACAGATGAAGGAAAATATATTTAAATAATTCAGTGTTCTTTCATGATAAAAAATGAGCAAATAAGCTCTAGAAGGGAATATATTTCAACAAACTAAAATCTACTATATAACAAATCCACAGGCAATGCTTACTGAATGCAAAAAAAAGTGTTTTCTCTGAAATCTGGAACAAGATAAAGATAGCTCTCTCATCACTTTTATTCAACACAATACATGAAATATTAGCTAGCAAAATTAGGACACTGGGGAAAAATAATCATACAAATAAGAAGAGAGAAAGTCAAATTATCTATTTTCTGATAATATGATTTTATATATGAAACCCTTAAAATTTCATTAAAAGACAACCAGACTACAGGATACATAATACATAAAAAATTACTAGCATTTTATACACCAATAATGAAATTGCTGAAATGAGAAATCTGACTTGTAATTACTTGAAAAAATAAATAGCTAAGAATAAATTTGAGCAAGTAAGAGGAAGAAACCTACAGTAGAAATTATAAAATGCAGATGAAAGAAATTAAAGAGGGCACAAAATAATGCAGATACCTCCTATTTTCATGAATTGTAAGATGATTTTAAAATCATCCAAACAACCCAAAGCCATCTACAAATTTATATGCAAATGCCACCAAAATTCCAATGACAATTTGATGGATTATTTTTAAATATAATAATTTATTATCCTCCACAAATTTTGTATATCTGTACATTATTTGATCATACTCATTTTGCCCTTACTACTTCTTAGCCCCTCACACGTACCGTCCCAATGAATACACACACACACACACACACACACACACACACACACACACACATATATATATATATACATGAAAAAAGATTCTAAAATTAACACAGAAGCCACTATAGAAGAAAAGTCAAACTAGCAAGGGTTTGAAGCATGTGGTCACATCACATCTATAATCAAGAAGTGAGGAGAGATAAATGCATGTTGTACTCAGTTTTGGTTTTCCATTTAGACAACCCATGAACCCAGACAGAGAATGGTGCTGCCCATAGTGCATAGTCCATGCCATCTCAGTTAATGTAATGAAGATAACCCCCGACACGCATGTCCAGAAGCCCGTCTCTCAGGTGATCATGACAAATTGGCATTTAACATTACCTAACCATGACGGGTCAGGATGTTTAAACATTATACACCATGATTTGATTATGACTTGCTTTTTATATATCAAATAATATATTGTGCCTCATAATTTACTTCAAAAAGACATTATCTGTTAATCAAAATATTTTGAAAATCACTGAGAAGTTAAAGGCCAATGTAAACGTGAAGAAGATACTTAGAAAGATGAACTGTAGATCTAAAAGCAGTGGCTTTGAGACTGAGCTTTGTGCTTACAAATTGATGTATTTGTTTCCTAATCTATTGCATTTGCAAACACGTGTTTGAAAAAGTAATTTGAAGCTGTGCCCCCATGTGTTTGAGAGAAGAATGTCATTATTTATTCATCAGTGGCAGCAGCCACTTGTGCTTTTCAACTCTTCTTTTTATTAAAATTTACAGATATGGCCAATACCTTTTTTGATTTTACAGCTGTTTTTTGAGTCCTTCTTGAATGAGGAATATTCTTTATGTCAATGTCGTTTCTACTGGTTTCACTGTAAAACCATGGTGGCACATGTTCCCAGCTAGTTCTCCTGATAGGCCACAAGAGTGGAAACAACCGTGTCCAAGATTACACATAGAAATATATTGATTCCAATAAAAACTCAAAATAAATAATCAAACTTTCACTGTTTATAGTAAGAAAAATGAAGTGTTAAGGTTTTGATCATAATAACTGTGGCAAAATCCCTGCTTGCACACATAAAGTGACCTGGAGCCTCGATATTCCCATGTGTAAATTGGGAATTGTGATAAATAAGCTTTCAGGTGTAGAGGATTAAATGAAATAACCTATCTCCAACATCTGGTACAGCATCTGGCACATTCTTTGTCAAGGGGACCACTCACCCTCCCTGGGTAAGCTACAAACAGAGTGCTAAAGTGGTAGGCCTTGCTCAGCCCACAGGAAGATTTAATGTTGTGTTTCACGTGGGATTCTGCCCCAGCAGTCTTCAAGTGAAGTTATTGCATCTTTCCTCAGAAGTAGAGCTGACATTTTGACAGAGCCTTAAGTGTAATACTCTCTGGGGTGCTGTAACGGAGACAAGACAGGGCAGGTGGCAGTAATTGGCATCACAACCACTCAGGGTTGGGTATAAAATGGATTACAGTGGAATTCCTTTTAGTAAAGATATTTCTATGAATGTTGGCTGCTTCCAAATCCTTTGATAATTATTTCTATCATCAATTAAACAGCTGAAGGTTGAAAGAAAAGCTGTATGTTCTTGGGAAGAATCAGACTTTGCCCCTTTGTTTCCACCGTAAAGGAGTATAGTATGAATAGCTATTAGTTTACCATCCTGTTGTGCTGTTCACACTTACATATTCAAGTTCCCCCCAAATAATGTCCACCTCCATTCCTGACCCACTTTACCTCTTTGATCTTTGAACATGGAAGCTATTAACACTTCAAAATTTGAATCTTGAAGACACCTTGATTTAAGAAAGCAAATAAATATCATATCCTCCTCTTATCTATAAAATTATTAATATTTAGTAGGCAGAAACATTTATAAGAGTAATTGAGATGTTTCATAAACAGAGCACTTTGAAGAGAATCCTGGAACCATCACTGACACAAGCCTAAAACCTAAAGCATTTTCCACTATAACTGATTCTCAGCTTGCTTATGTGCATGATTGGAGTGTACCTATTATTTGAAGCTAATGAGAGGTACGAGGGATACATGGGTACAGCAGCAGATTGTGGTGAATGTAAACATGATGACATCGTATAGAATAAACCTTCCCATTATTTTGATACCAGTCCCTAAAAAAACAAGGCAGGATGAAGAGACAGACAGACAGACAGATGATAGATGATTAGATAGATGATAGATAGATAGATAGATAGATAGATAGATAGATAAAAGGTAGATAGATAATAGATGATAAATAGATGAGATAGATAAATACAGACATAGATAAATAGATGATAGATACATAGATATATAGGCAGATAAATTATAGATAGATAGATAGATGATACATAAGTAGATAGATAAATAGATACATAGATTAATAGATAGATAGACAGATGGATGATAGATAGATAAATAAATGATACTTAAGAGATATTCACATAAGCAAGCATGGATATGGAGTCCAAAATTGATGGTTGGAAATGTGAAGTCTGCTATTAGTGTATGTGGAGACAGATATGGATACAACTGCCTAGCACCATTCACCTTTGAAATATTTTTCTACTTGATATTATTCCTAGGAAAAAAAGGATACTGTATCTATAAGGAAAATAATTTAAAAGATGATGCTAATACCTACCAACACATCTTTCTTTTTATGGCTGAAGCATTTCAAATTTATTCATCTTTGAATGAATTTTGATTTTTATTTATTATAATTTATTCAAATTACATCCTGATTGTTATCCCCTCATTTGTATCTTCCCATTCCCACCCTCCCTTCCTCTTTCATCCCCTATTCCTTTTGCCTAGACCTCTGACAGAGGAGATTTCCTCCCCCACCATATGACCACAGCCTATCAGGCCTCATCCAAATAGCCTGCTTCCCCTTTCTCACCAGGGCCTCCCCACCAAGGGGGAAGTGATCAAATCAGGGGCACCAGAGTTCATGTCAGAGATAGCCCCCATTCTCCCCACAAACAATGGAGAATGAGCTGTCCTTTGCCTATATGTTAACAGGGGGTCTAGGAAAATGGGGTACAAAGCTAAACAGAGAATTCTTAAGAGAGGAACATCACATGGCCAAGAAACACCTAAAGAAATGCTCAACATCCTTAGTTATCAGGGAAATGAAAATCAAAATGACTCAGAGATTCCATCTTACACCTACCAGATGGTTAAGATCAAAAAGTCAAGTGACAGCACATGCTGATGAGGATGTGGAGAAAGGGGAACACTTTGCCATTGGCTGATGGGAGTGCAAACTTGTACACCACTTTAGAAAGCAATCTGGAGCTTTCTCAGAAAATAGGTTAACTTAAGGCCCAGCTATAGCACTTCCGGGCATAAAATACCCTAAAGATGGCTCCACATACAACAAGGACATTTGCTCAACTATGTTTATAGCAGCCTTATTAGTAATAGTCAGAATCTGAAAACCACCTAGATGTCCATCAACTGAAGAATGGATAAAAAAAATTGTGGTACATTTATACAATGGAATACTACTCAGCTATTAAAAACAAGGAAATCTTGAAATTGTAGACAAATGGATAGAACTAGAAAGGATCTTCCAGAGAGAGATAACCCACACCCAGAAACATGTGCATGGTATATGCTCACTTATAAGTGGATATCAGCACAAAATAGATGTCCTCTGAGAGACTTCACCCAGCAGGGGATCAGAACAGATGCTGGGACTACCTGCAGGACTTTGAGCAAAGTACTGAGACTGGTATAAAGAATGCTGCGGGGATGAAAGGAACCCAGAGGGTTCAGGAGCCCCATAAGGAGACTATCAAGGCAGGTTGTATCTGGACCCAGGGGCAACGTGCACAAAACTGCTGTACCAATCAGGACAATGCTTTCAGTAAACCTACACATCTTCTTGTTGGGGTGAAACCAAAAGAATTTTCGAGTTGGGGCACATGAAAATGGGCTTCTAACACTCAGTTCTTTCTCTCACGTCATCTTACGAATGATTGCTGTAGCAAATCTTTATTAAGCAATCCCTCCATAATGAAAGCAGAGAAGACGAGACAAGGTATCATAACCATGACAGAAACAAATTCCTGAAAAGATGAAGAAAACCTAAGTGAGATTGGAGTGGGGCTTAGGAAATGACTTTTTTCCTCAGGAACAAAGAATTAATTTAAAGAAACAAGCATTAATTCTTTCTCTCTTACTTCCTCTCTCCCTCACTTACCCTCTCCTTCTCCCTCCTTTCCTCTCCTTGACTCTTTAATTAAGAGAAACTTTTTATTCAAAAGGAATCCTAGATGACAAGGGCTCAGATACTAATTCCCATTGACAAAGTCTAGAAATAATAAAATAACAATCACAGTAAAATTGGACTTTGCTCTGATATTGTTAAAGTAGAAAATGAATGCTCAGCTCTGGGAGCTATGGGGATTCAGATGCTGGCAAGAAGAGGAGAAGAGCAATACATGTTTAATATAGTTTGTGTGTTTGTGTGGCTCTCTAGAGGAACAGAAATGATTGAATGAACACAGATTGCAAAAGGACTTAAGACCAGTGAGATGACTCAGGGGTTAAAATCCTCTCCCTTCACAGTTACGCCATCTGAGTTTTACACCTAGAATCCATGGTGGAAGGAGAAAACCACCACAGGTTGTCCTCTGAACCTCTGATCTCTATATAAAATACTGGGTATTTGCATGTCCATATTATGTGCCTCTCCTCTCTCCCTCTCTCTCCTCTCCTCTCTCTCTCTCTCTCTCTCTCTCTCTCTCTCTGTCTTCTCTCTCGTCTCTCTGTCTTCCTCTCTCCTGTCCTCTGTCTCTGTCTCTCTCTCTCTCTTTCTCTCTCTCTCTGTCTCTCTCTCTCTGTCTGTCTCTCTCTCTCTCTCTGTCTCTCTGTCTCTCTCTCTCTCTTCTCTCTTTATCTCTCTCTCTCACACACACACACACACAACACACACACACACACACACACACACACACACACATACACACATCACACACACACATTTAAATGCTAGTTGATCAGACCCTGCTTTATTCACATCCATATTCAAAGGGATGAAACTCTGGGTATGGGTTTTGGTAGGGAATGCTTCTAAATGAGAGCAGGCATGGAGATGAGGTCATGGTTCCTAGATGGTAAAAGAGGGGGAATCTGGAAAAGCTCAAGATGCAAACATCCAGAGAGATGAGAGAGAAGATGTTAGTTCCAGCACAGATACCAATTCAGGTTGTTCACCTCTCATTTAACAAAGAATGTTTTGACATCAACTATGTGTTAAGAGCTGTGTATCAGTAACTAGATCGTTCAGTTTCAGTGCTGAGAAATTATTGTTGGTATAGAAGTGACCATATAGAGGAGGAAGAGGTCCCCCTCGATCATAGACCTAGGGGAGGGGACTGGGAATGAAAGTAGGAGGGAGGGAGGAACGGGAGGATACAAGCGATAGGATAACAATTGAGTTGTAATCTGAATAAATTAATAAAATATTAAAAAACCCTTATATAGCTCTAAAAAAAAGAAGAGGACTCTAAAATTCAGAGAGTATGTCACCTTCAAAGGCTCAAGGTTGGGAAAGAGAAGTCCATGTGTCAGGCATCTAGAAATCCTTCCTTTTCCAGGAAAAAAAAAATAGTCTGAAAAAAGATTGACTTGCAATCTTATGGTAGCCTAGGGCAATTGTGTACTCAAGTCAAGTTGTTGGCTCCTGGGCTACTATGATAAACTACCAAGGGCAGAGATGTTGGCAGTTAAGGCAGTTAAGGCAGGTGCTCCTCCAAAATTCAAAGCTGACCTCACTGTTAAGATCACAAAAAAAAAAAAAAAAAAAAAAAAAAAAAAAAAAAAAAAAAAAAAGAAAAAAGAAAAAAAGAAAAAGAAAGAAAGAAAAGAAAAGAAATCTGGAAAATCCATAGTAAAATGACAAATTACTAGCAACAAAATGTGAGTGAGCCCATCTCCACCCAGAGTGGAGTGAAACTAAAAGTATAGACCCACTTCAAAAAGAGAAAACTGGCTTTGTCCATGTTCCCCAAACCATGACTATCAAATGCCATTCGAACCCCTTTCGATGGTTACTTTTCTCCTTTGCGCACAGATTTTTTACATGAAGAAGCAGTGACATATGAATGCAACAAGTAAGACCAGAAACCATCTTGAGTTATTATATTTCTGTGAAACAATGAGGTTAATGAATGCTTTACTTCTTATAAATTTTTAGGACATTTATAAACCCAAGGGGGAACAAACCCTCTTATCTTAGGATAACAAATGAACAAACAAAGATGCCAGTCCACAGAATACAAAGCAGATAGCAGAGCCAGGCGTCCTGGTGGTTGGGTTTCTTGGTGGTCTGCACATATTGATAGAACAGGCCCCATTGGGATTTGGTTTCTCCTCCTATATGAGTTCAGCTAGGTCTCCTTTTCTCTGTTTCCATGCACTTTCAAAATTAAGAAATGCACAAAGTAGACAGAGTTAAGATAAGGCTTAACAGCAAGCGTAATTCCTGGACTTGAAGCCCAGGGTTCACAGGAGGCTGCACAGTTAAGCAATTGCAAAGGTGTTCATATTCCAGCCAACTGCAACAGGCACATTGGTGGAAAGTTTCAACCACATCCCCAAGCTATTTCCCTGCGGATGTTCATCCAACTTAAGCATATAATATGGTAAATCCCAAATCTAACATTTTCTACCAAAAAGAACACATTAAGCTTTTCAGTGATGTAGCTTAAACACACTGTGCGTCAATTAAAAGTACATAGTACAACACGTATCATTTTAGAGAGAAAATATGAATGGCTTAATGAAAAGCCATGAAGGAGACAGAACATGTTAT